>NC_133528.1:146295050-147522131 GCF_048544455.1 Silene latifolia | reverse complement strand
GTCCCTTCTATTTAGAACCAATTTAATGGGCGCGTGATCTGACCAT
This sequence comes from Silene latifolia, assembly GCF_048544455.1. NCBI lineage: Eukaryota > Viridiplantae > Streptophyta > Magnoliopsida > Caryophyllales > Caryophyllaceae > Silene > Silene latifolia. Next base: position 147,522,085 of record NC_133528.1, on the reverse strand, counting down.
TCCCTAGCCAAATAAATTAGTCTAGCGAAAGGGAATAAATCAGTCCAAGCAGCCGTACAAAGAGCCCTGTCAAGCATGCACTGTCTATTCGCTTCCCCGGCTTGCCCATTATCAAAGGAGAAATTGTATCCCTCCCATGGTACATCCTTAAGACCACAATCATCAATAGCATCCCGGAAATTGTTCATCTGTCGCTGAGGCCTACTACCTCCTATCATCTCTGTCGAATAAAGAATCTCATTAAAATCACCCAAGCAAACCCAAGGCAGCTGTGACTGTCTACTACGGAGCCGAAGCAATTCCCAAGAGAGATGACGATCTACTTTTGACTTTTGAGATAAGGGGGTATGTTTGGTAAACAGTAGTGATAGTTAAGAAATTGTCGCGGTTTCCCTCTATCAAAACTATTTATAAAACCCAATTAAATGTAGTATTTAGTCGGGGTCGAACACGAAGACGGCGGGGGTTTCTACTAGGTCCAACTTAGAGTCAAGTTTAATCAATAATAAAAGAAGGGGTTTTGGTTTTAACTACTAAAGCAACTAAATAATCAATTTAAAGAAGATGAATACGATGATTAAGAGACTAGGGTTTTCGGGGTCACCTAAAGGAACTAAGGACCAACAAAGTCGATAAAATAGTCTAAGGTGAGGGTTTGTCCTAGAGGCGGTCACCAACTTTCGTTGAGCAACAACTAATTCAAAACAAACAACAAGACCACCAACAAATTTTCATTCAAAGGAGGAATTAAGCGATTAAGACAAAAAGATACAAGCTTTCACTCACACAATTCGTCAAACACCTTGTGTGCATGCTAAGAAAGACAAAATCCTACACCAAAGACTCAAAACTTATCAACTAATCATGCCCATTAATCCTATTTAGGCTCCCCCTAAACCCTATAAGGGTAACTACTCACTCATATTGGGGATAATTATGCTAATAAGAGGAGAAGAACAAATGACATAGAGAGAAAGCATGATGATTGTTGTAGCAATTATGAGAGACAAGATAAATGTAAACAAATGATTAACAAACAAATAAGAGAGGAGATTATACTTAAAAGACACAATCTTTAACACCAACAACTCAAAGATAGAAACTTTGGGTGGAAATAACAAGTATGAACTAAGAGAAGATGAACAAAAGTGAAAGGAACAACAATCAAATAACAAGGATGCAATTTTTAACCAAAAACAATTAAACAAACTAGAAGGAAAGGCAATATGTAAACTAATGAAAATAGGGAAAGAAGCAATACCAACTCAATAGCAAAGATGAATTAGGGTAGAATAATAAAGAAGGAGAAATCTTCAATCTTCTTACAACCCAAATTCTATTGCTAACTTAATTCAAGAACTTATCTAATTAGGGAATGATTAACAAAATGATTAATAAAGTTTTAAACTTGGAAAGGGAAATATTCTCAGATCTAGGGTTATGTGTACAAAGGGTTTAAGGAGGGGGTATTTATAGGCTATCATTGGATTAAGGGAGGAAAGAAAGAAAAAGCCCATTTTGCGTGCTGCGTGTTCCTGTGCCGGCGGGCCGGCTGCCGACCTCCTGTGCCGGCAGCGCGTTCTTCAAAAACTGAGGAAAATAGAGGTTGCGTAATTCTCTGCCGGTGGGCCGGCTGCCTGTGCCGGCAGCGCGTTCCTCAAACTTTGGCCAAAAACTTCTTCAAAAATTTCCTAAGTGTTGGACTTGTGTTCCCTGCCGGTGGGCCGCCTGCCGGCCTGCCGGCAGAGAACATCTTCTCAGCTGGTTTCCTTCTTTTTCTCCTCATAGCAACATCCCCTGCCGGTGGGCCGGCTGCCGGCCTGCCGGCAGAGGATTGTCCTCAGCTCCTTCATCTCCCTTTTCTTCATGTAAAGGCATTAGAATGCCTTTCTTACCCCAATTCCTCTATACTCGACTCGGTTCCTACAAAAGGACACACAAAATAACAAGTACGAGGATCAGGCACAAAATGCAAGGAAAGGCACACGAAACCGACTCGATATGAGCCGGAATGCATAAAAGAAAGAGGGAAATAAGGTGTAAATAAATCGTATATCAAGTAGATTGATGAAATTTTGACATATTCAAAGCTTTTAACATGTTTGATTCAACCATCAACTAAAGTACATGTTTGGTAAATGGTATATTGAAACAGTAGATTGAGCTCCAATCTACTATTTTCCAATATGCTGCTCCGCCAGCATATACACATTAGTAGATTGTAAAAAATGAATATGTCTATAATTTACACATGTATACAACAATCTATTTACCTAAACCCGCTATGCTGGCAGGATGGTTCTTATCCAGGCTGTGTTATCTCAGCTTCATACTTATTGGGCCAGAATTTTCCTTATACCCACTACTATCATTAAGAAGATTGAGGGGATTTGCAGGAATTTTTTAGGGTCTGGTAATGATCAATTTATATGTCTTCTAGTATCTTAGGAGCACTTCTGCAACACTAAAAGGAATGGTGGAGTTAGGGTTCCTGAATTACTCTGATTGGAATAAAGCTAGTATTGCCAAGTTTACCTGGTGGATTATTAGCAAGCAGGATCACCTATGGATTAAATGGGTGAATGCAATCTATATTAAAAACAAATCCTGGTGGGACTACTCTCCTTCTACCAATTCCAGTTGGGTATGGAGAGAAATTTGAAAAATCAAGGAGCTCTTTAAGAGTGGCTATAGCAATAATTTGTAGCATGCGGGTGACTATAATGCTCAGAGTGGATATAAATGGATTTGTATTGCCAGTCCTAAGGTTAGGTGGTGACCTGTCATTTGGAACAGACTGACAGTGCCTAAGCATGTTTTCATTCTCTGGATGTACACACTGAACAGACTCACTACAAGGGATAGACTGTTTCATCATGAAATCAGTAAGGAGACCAAGTGCTTCCTTTGTCAACAGGAGGATGAGACCAGAAGCCATCTTTTCTTTCAGTGTGATTTTAGTAGAAAATGCTTAGAGCTGGTTCAGGCCTGGTTGGACTTTTCCATGCGTGGTGGTGAACCTGTTCAATGGTGTCAAACCTGGAGATGTGCATCCATGTTGAAAAAACAGGCTATCATTGCTGGGATTGCTAGTCTAACTTACCATATTTGGTATGCACTTAACAAATGCAGGATTGAAGAGGCTGTACCTCATCCTAATGCTTTTCTAAGTAGAATTAAGGCATCTGTTATTGGTAGACTTCAGAGTAGAGCTCAGAGTTGTAATTCTCGAATTGATTGTTCATGGCTTAACAGTATAAGGGTCTCTTGTTAGGCTTGTATGTTGCCTAGGGAGGTGTGGGGTTCTTGTATGGTGATGTAATTCCTTCATGCTTATTATATATAAAGTTCACATTTCACCAAAAAAAAAGTGACACTCTTGAAATTTAGAAATTTTAGTTCGTGAAAAATCTCCTAAAAATTGCTCTTGGAGAAGCTTAAAACCTAAGAATCCTGAAGACTTTCACTAAAGTTTTAAGAGCTCCTAGAGCGGTTAACTTTGCATAACTTTTTATTTTCTTCAAATAAGAGATAAAATGGACAATGAATTAACTTTTGATAATTCTCTAATTTACTCTTCTCATGGATTCATCAAGAGTTAAATCATTTTAGGAGGATAGTTGAGGTAGGGTTAACTCTCCAACTTTATTTGGTCCCAATTTTTTATTAATTGTATGTTTATTTTAAGTAAATAATAAAATATATAGTAAAGTAAATGGATTGGACTCAAAGTATGAGTTGGTGAGTGATTTATAAGAAGGTTTTATAATTGTAGGAGAGTTGGTAAATCTAAAAGATGACTTGACTAACAAAATATGTTCCCTCGGTCCTGGCTATATGTTTTTCTACTTTATTTTGGGTTATCTCAGTTAATAATTTGCTTTTTTATTTTAATGGGTAATTTGATCCTCCAAACTCAATTTGGTTCCCCTTGTCATCTATTAATTGATCCTCCTCTTATCGTGGTCTTTGTGCCAAAATCAAAGACAGATTAATGTCCGGGACGAAAGGAGTATATTGGAGTGTTAACTTTTCAAAATTTACTATTTACACTGCATGTGTTTGGTTTGTATATATCAGTGAGTTGTTTAAAACGAGTAATTTTTTAAAATTTTAAAACAGATTAAATATTATCACATAGAGTAATAAAATCAAAAGTTTTGGCATTTTATAGACAACTTACTATATATTTTGATATGTATTGGACGCGTCTTAAGTTTTAAGATAAATAGTACCCATCTTAAATGAAAATTCGTGTGTATATACCCTATGTGGGAATGATATTGATGGTTATCAAATTAAACTCGCAAGTGCATGATTTGTCGTTGTACACTTTTGAGGGTCGATCCCACAAGGAGTTGGTAGACTACTAATCGTTCTAATTCCCTAGTTTAGCTAAGTCAAACGATAATAGGGTAATGGTAGTAATCTAACACTAAACTAGCAAATAAAGAGGCAATTAAACAAGACAAGTAAAATCAAGCTAAAAGAGATTAAGAGTTAATCAAATGATAGGAAAGGCTAGAACTCGGTTCTCCCACGACTATTCATAATTTCACATAACCATTCCCTAGGCTAATCTTAAGGGGTAGAAAGGTAAGGGGGAGATGACTCTAATTCGCCTACTATAACTCCCTCTCGGGCTCATAATAGGACACTAGCTCTACCCACCAACCCCCCTCTCGGGTTCGAAGGTCGGAATCCCTAACTCAACACCCAACTACCCCAAAAACATGCATTTTCCCAATGTGGTCAAGTAATTGGTCAAGGTCACTAAGCACTCATCGTATTCCGGGTCATCCCACTCCTCCTCTCGGAGGTCGATTTCAAACACTAGACTAGAGGTACCCTCCCTTGGTTCTCCCTTTCGGTCTCAACCTAGGTTAGTGATAAGACCAATTTCCGGGTATCCAATTTACAACCTAACCGACTCTCGTTGGTGGACAAGGGTTACAAATCGACACTACCCAAAATTAATCCATAAACCATGTCATTCCTCTAAACTACCCTCACCAATTTCCCCCAACAATTAGCCTTTATGAGAATCAATTTGTGAAATTACTCATGTCGGGTCAAACCGAGTCCTAGTAAAAGACTACTCACTATTCATGGTTATTTTAACAGGAAACTACTAAAGGTGGTAACTTTAACAATAAACATTATGAGATAAGGATTTCTACTATTAAGCATGCAATTCACAACAAGGAAGATGATATTAAACCAATTAAGGCTTAACTAAGTGGAATTAAGCAAAAAGGAAGTAACTTTAACCACAAGTAAGGTAAATATTCAAAAACAAGGGAAGCATAAACTAAGGAAACATGAAATTAACAACTAAAACAAGGAAATAAATATGAGAAAAGGAGATATACCAACAAAGAAGAAAGGAAATAACTTGATTGAATTGATTTCTTCTCAAAAATCTAAGAACAAGTGAGATCCAATATTCTTCCCAATTTTCTCTACCTACCCAATTTTTGATCCAAAAACAAGTGTAATGAAAGTTTTTCTTACAAGGTTACCCATTTTCCATATATATCATGGGCTTAAAAACATCAAAATACAAACAATTCTCAAAAACAGCCCGATTACTATTCCCAGTCGGTGTATCGATACACCGCCCGCCCCTTAGTTACACCGGCTGGAGGAAAGTTACACCGCCTGCTCACAAGTTACACCGGCTGACCAAAATTACACTGCTCCTGATCACAGTGCACAGGCTAGGGGAAGGAGTAACACCGACAAGGCTAAATGAGATACACCGGCTACCCTTGAGTTGCACCGCGCCTGATCATAATACACTGGCTAGGGGAAGGAGATACACTGACAAGGCTAATCTTGATCCTTGGCTACCAAATGTTGATCGGTTTTGCATGGGGAAGCGTGCAACACTACAAAAAGCTTAGCAAATAATCCGGTGAGACTCATTTAGGCAAATTAATCATAAACTCGAGTAATTATCAATTAAATGCACCAAAATTAGGACTAAAGTAAGGATTTTTGACACGAATGAAGGGGCGATAACGTAGTTATCAAATCTCCCCACACTAAACCCTTACTCGTCCTCGAGTAAGCTCAAGTATGATCAAAATGCAATACAAGTCAAAACTCCTATCCTAAAGTGAATGCACAATATAAACACCACTTAATTATTCTAACTAATAATATCCGAACGAGTATTAGCGCACTCAACGCCCCTTCAACTCATAATTTGACACTCATGAGGGGAAAGTGCCCTATTGCAAGGCAAGTTGGGTCTTTCTACAAAATTGCGATGCATCCATTATGAAAGCACGTAATCAAGCAATAGAATGCATCTAACAAAATGGTCCACTTTTCTCATCTAAGTGGCCGGATTTTCAAACAACAAAACATGGTCTTGGTCGGGAGTACCGTCTCAGAAGTTCCAACGGAGGTGCCAACCCCCTAAGCATAGCTCAAGCAACCCTTAGTGTGACCAATGCTCAAGAAACACATTCAAGAGCGGGGTAAGGGGAAGTAGGCAAGTCCGCCGAGAATTACAAAACCGACACGAGATTCAACCATGGGACCCATGACTAAGGTAACCTAGGCAACGACATCCTCATGGTTTTCACTCGTCACTCAATGAAAGAACAAGGTAATTCTTGTGACAAATAGTAACCAAAATCACTCTCCTAACTCGACTAGCGAAAACGTGCCCGCAATCTAATGTGTAAGACCGTCCTATGTCCAATGAAATGCAAACAATGGTACAACGCACACAATATGAAACAAGGGTTGTAATGGGGCTAGGGAGTAGGACAAAACGGGATTGGTGTAAGCACCGTTTGGATATGTGGAGTTCAAATCAAGAATTGCCAACACATCACTCCTCCCACTTCTTGTTGCAACACATGAGACACGTCTATTCCGTAACATAGAATTGATTATCAAAACTATGCAAAAATTGCATAAACCCAACTCAAATTGGAAAAACTTGAAAATACTCCCATTATTTCAACAAATGAGCAACGTCTACACCCTAACAAAAACTCGGTCTCCCAAATTATGCAAAAATTGTGTAAACCCGACTCACTTTGGAAAAACATCAAATGCCCTTTATTCTAGCAACGACTTTTTCTATCCCTTTTAAATGATGAGTAGGGGTGTTGCTTGCCTTTTTCTTTTCTTGACAATATATATACACAACACAAGTAACTCATTCTTTTTGGATTTTTCAAAACTTTTTCATTTTTCTCTTTCGCTTTTCATTACAATATTTCAACCTCTTATTTATATACAACACCAAATGTAGACTAAATTTTGACCCAATGGACTTGTACTTCGTCCATCACTAAATTCCGACTTCACCACCTAGACACTTCTACTGATAGGTCCATTTTATATATTCATTTTAACCCCCTATTTTAGCTCTATTCTACATGTCATTTGCACTAATGTTAGTGTTTGTGAGCTAATCCCGTGTTCTAGTTGTGTTTGCTTGTTTTTCATTGTGTTTTGTAGGAAATTAAGCTTTTAATAGCTTTTTCCCATCAAATTAGCAATTACCCAAGTCCACGAGGCTAATGAGAGCAAGTCCTGACCATGCAAAGGTGTTTCGGGAAGCATAGGGGCATTTTGGGAAGAAATTGGAAAACCCGAGCAAGAGGAAACCAATCTTAGTTGGTGGATATGTAAAGAAATGAAATCCAAATGAAAGCCCATGAAAAGAGTTTGCATTGGATGCCAAAGGATGCCAAAGGATGCCTAAGATACCTTAGACGGACGCATAAAGACATAAGCATCGGATTCCGCATCAACATTAAGTGCAAAGTTAAGACGGATTTAAGAGGAAAATGAGAAATGTCACGACCCCGATCGGGGTGGGGTGGCCCCGATCGGGGTTACCTCCTTCTTGATTGTTTACGTTACTCTCTTATTCCTATATAAAGGGTGTTGATCCGGGACCTCAAACACACTTCATATACACTTCCTACATACTTTCTACACCACTTTTATACTCTCATTTTAGTTCTTAGTTTAGGTTAGATTAGATTTCCTTTTAGCATTTCCATTATGTTATAAACAATTTCAATTCAAGTTATATACAATTTACATATCAAGTTATTTATATTTGCATTGTTCTTCAATTCCATTTCCATTTCCATTTCAAGGTAATTCTATTCCTATTTACACTATGTTATATATCATTCTAATTAACATTAGTTTAGTTTACATTTCCAAAATGTTAGAATAATTTACCTTTGTCTAGGGAATAAAGGAAGTCATGCATGATTAAGTAATTTGTAAATGTCAAAATAAGGATAAGTTAATATTGTATAATTGTTTCTATCACATATTTGCACCATAATGTTTAATCTATGTTTAAAGGCCTTATTCATAGATTAAGTTTGTTCATTCATTCTATAAGTCGAGAGGCACGGAATTGAATTAGACTAAGCATGTGTAGTAGGACGACCTAGTCATGGACGAGAGTTTCTCTAGGATCTGTTCTATGGTTGGGACACTAATGCCGAGAGGTGGGTGTCTAATGACCTAAACAATTAGTTAACGTTACCTAATCCGAGTTTAACATGATACATTTATAAATTTGCATGTGTGACCCGTTTTCCCTAGACAATCTTTTAATCATATTGTTTTTGCATATTTTCATATATTGTTTTATTCACGGTTCTTACATCATTATTTATAAATCAACTCAATCCCACCAACCATTTTCTATTAAGATAAAACTCACTCCACAACAACTAATTAACAACTCCCGTCTCTTTGTGGTTCGACCCCTACGTACTACATTAATTTGTGTCTAGGGTATAAATATTATTTTTGCATAGGTGTGCGATAGCCTATCATCTACAAATCACGACCCATTCTTGATCAAGGAGGGGTGTTTTTTTTGGGATGTAGCTCTTTTAGTGGGTATGCCAAAAGAAATAGGCTAAGGCTCAAAGGGGTGAATCAAAAGAGGATATCAATGCAGGGGACGAAACCAAGCTAATTTGGCTATGTGAGGTTCATACAAACGGATTTTGTTTCATAACATGTGCACAAAAATGAAATGCAATTCACGGTCTAAGGACGAAATGACACACTTATGCGTCTTGATGTGACACGCCTCGCGAGGAGGCCTACTCTCAAACCTAGATGAGGGTGGGGTATGAATATACCCACCCTAGGAGGCTCTACCCTTACCTTTGAGTGGCTAAGTCGAGCCCTAGGTCTAGTCTACGGCCCTAGGTCTCACAAGATCGGTCTAAACTCATTGGCCAAGCCCACCTCCCTCGGCTAACTAAGAGGTCACGGGTGCAAGCCACGGGGAGGGGAAAGGCACAATTTGAAATATAACTCATCATGGGGGTACTTGGTTCCCTTCCTCGACCATGCTTAATGCAAAACATTTACAAACTAAGTGCAACTAAGCCTAACAACAACACATATGCACATGTGACAAAATGCATGCGGAAATCGAAAGAACATGAAAATAAACGTGCAACCAATGTCTAATCCTAGCAGCACACATCAACACCTAACAATCCACAAGTCTCCCAAGGAGACACCCAAGGCAACAAAATTCCCATTCTCCTTCAAAATATTCAAGATACCAAAAAGAAAGAATAATGAAAGGAGTAAGAGATAGGAAGGATTATACCAAGCGGTCTTCTAGCTCCTCTTTGCCTCAAATGGTCAATGTGCTATGCGAAAGGTTAGACAAAACATATATATATATACAATGCAAATTTTTTTGTAATTTTTTCAATTTTTAGGCATTTTTTGGAAATTTTATCAAATTTACAAGTGTTTACAAATATATACAAATATTCACAAGAGTGGATATTTCCTTCCCCACACTTAAAATGTACATTGCACTCAATGGACAAAAGCATAGGGAGTGAATTAGTAAAAAGAAATGAACATATTTTTGTATTTTTGAAAAGAAAATAACATATTTTTGGTATTTTTGTTTTTGAAAATGAAAAGGACATGTTTTTGGTGTTTTTAAATATATGGAATTTCCTCCCCACACTTATTTATTTGCATATTTCCAATGGAAATAAATGTGTGGAGGAAATTTCGAAATAAAATACATGTTTTTGAAGATTTTTTGATTTTTCAAATTTTTAGTGGTTTTTGGTTAATGAATGTAATGTATGAACTATTCTATATGCTAAATTTAAAGGACAATGCAAACTACACTACATGAATGCAAAGAGAGCTAATTTAGATTAACTCCTATTCGGTTAAGTAAACTAAATGCAAATGCAAGCAAAACATAAATAAAGCAAAGGAAGAGAATACTAACAATGTGGTGGTTCTTAAGGGACTCCACCAAACCTCTCATCCAAAATTGTTAATTGAATTCCCAAGTAGCGTGATCCAAGTCACTCAAGGCACGAAGGAGACGGTCAAAGCTTCTAGAAAAACCCTCAACTAGACACAAGTATTGCCATGCCATAGTAATCCTCACCCGACTTCTCTTCCAACGCTTCTTCCCGTTATTCCACTTGCTCCTCTCGGTATTGTTCCTAGGATCCTCTTGGTGTATACGATCCTCTATTTCAATGTAGTAGCTAGAAGGAGAAAGTGACGGAATCTCATAAACTTCATAAAGAGAGGGAATGTCCACATGGTCTTCGAGACAAGGGAAATGGTGGAGAAAAGGAAGTGGAGGAGTCAACTTCTCATCTTTGAGGTTCAAATTGCTACCATTCATATCACATTCAATTTGACTCTCCATGTGAATCGAACCATTTCCGAAGAGAAGACCCTCAATTTCTTCCAAACTATTGTCAAAACTACCAAGATCGTAGTTCTTGTCATGGATTCTCAACTCTCCAAGAATGGCAATTTCGAATTCATCAACCTCCATTTCCCAACTTTTTTCTTCTTCCTCACACTTGTCATTGACAAGCACTTCTTCTTCAAAGATTTCGAAAGGAGGTGGTAGTGGGGAGTCTTCCTCATTATCATAAACATCCCAAATAGGGACACCAAGCTCTTCATAACTTCCCTCCCCACACTTATCATTTTGCAAGGAGTCTTCATAAGTGTCCCATATGGGACGGTCACGTTCATCTTCCTCACAACTCTTAGTATACTCCATTCCACTTCTATTAAGAGTCATCTCTAAGCCATCAACTTGAGCTTCCCAAGAATCGTTTGAAGAGTCATCTAACCAAGATGCATCTTCTAAAGAGCTTAGATTAAATGAATCCGGAGAGTTCAAGAATGATTCAATCTCATCATTAATTTGATCTTCAAATTTATCTTCTCTTGAGTCATCTTCACCCAAATCTCCTTTAGCATCAACTCTCAACACAAGATCACCTCCATTTTCCTCCTTAGTTAGTCAAACTTCCAATGGGTCCAAATATGAAGGCTCAAGATTATGCTCATTCAAGCAATCCTCTAACACATCCACTCTACAACAAGAGTCACTCATAGAAGGAGATTTCATGGAATTTTCCAACGAGAATTCTACCTTGTTATCACCAACTTGAAGAGATAGTTTGCCATTTTTCACATCAATCAAGACACCCCCCGTAGCAAGGCAAGGGCGCCCTAGGATGATTGGAGTTTTGGAATCCTCGGGAATATCCATCACATAGAAGTCGCAAGGTATCACAAGCTTTCCCACTTTGAGTGATACATCTTCAACAAGGCCAATTGGATACCTCACCGATCTATCCGCAAGTTGTAAAGAAACTTTAGTTGGTAAAAGCTCATAATCTTTCAATTTCTTGAAAATTTTGAGAGGCATGAGGCTAATGCTTGCCCCCAAGTCACATAGAGCTCTCTCTATTTGAACGGTCCCGATGGTACATGGTAAGGAAAAACTCCCCGGATCTTCAAGCTTTTGGGGTAACTCATTCATTATAATGGCACTACATTCCTTGGATAAATTCACCGTTGTACTTGGACTCAAGGAATTTTTGTTGGAAATCAACTCCTTCAAGAATTTTCCATATGCGGGTATCTCCTTGATGGCATCAATGAAAGGCATGGTGATGTTCACACCTTTCATCATGTGCATGAATTTTCCCTACTTTTTCTCAAACTTTGCCCTTGCCAACCTTTGAGGAAAAGGAATTGGTGGCACATATGTTCTCACAACTCGTTCCTTGGGTTCTTCAACAATTTTGGTAAGTTCATCAACAACCTTGGTGGACTCATCAACAAGCATGGGAGTCTCCACAACAATTTCCACAAGATCATCTTCAACCACCTTGGGTGGTTCAACCACAACATCCGGTTTGCTACTCTTTCTTCTCTTGATGAATAACCGGTCCTCCAACTCTCTCCCACTCCTCAAATGAATAGCATTTATGGTTTTTGGATTCTCCTCGGTTTTACCCGGAAATTTCCCACTTGAGCCTTGTAATTGACTCACTTGAGAAGCCAATTGTGAGATTTGATTGTCCGCCATTCTTTGAGAGGCTTGCATTTGGGTTCTAAGTTGGTTGATGGAGGAGGTTGTCTCCTCTTGTTTTTGATTGGAATGAGTGATGAATTGTGTTTGAGTGTTGACGAGTTGGTTTTGAGAATTCATCAATTGCTCCATCATGAGCTCCATGTTTGACTTTGGTTGGGTGTATTGTTGGAAGGGTTGAGAATTTTGTTGGAATGGTTGGGAATTTTGTTGTAATGGTGGGTTGTTTGGTTTATTGAGTGGTTGGAATTGTTGTCTTGTTTGGAAGGATCTTCCTTGGAAACCCGGTGGACCTTGGTTTAATGTTGTATTTGGCTTTTGAGCTTGAAAGTTTGGTTGTTGTGATTTTTGTTGGAAAATGGGGTTTTGGACATTTTGTGAGCCGTAGGAAAATTTTGGGTGGGCTCTCATTCCCGGGTGGTATTGGTTGTTGTTGAATGCTTGCTTTGCCGGGCTTGATTCCCACACTCCATTCACTTGCTCCATACAACTCCTCTATCCTACCATCAAAGGACACTCATTTGGTGGATGTCCTTGATCTCCACAAATTTCACAACTATAAACTTGGTTCCTAATAGAAGAAGAGTTGCTAGATGTGTTGCTTGAACTCATCAAGGTAACTTGTTGCTTGAGCTCTTCTATTAACCCTTTAACCTCAACATTGTTGGCCGACTCAACGGTTGACTTTCCCTTCCTCTTATGCCTATCATTATTCCAATGAAAAGTTCGGGAAGCCATTTCCTCAATAAGTTCCTTGGCCGTCTTGTGATCAATTTTGTCTAATGCCCCCTTTCCCGAGCCGGAATCTAGGTTCATTTTCATTTCATTGCTCAACCCCTCATAAAAGTTATTGATCAACTCATCATCTTCAATCCCGTGGTGAGGACAAAACCTTTGGAGTCCCTTATACCTTTCACATGCCTCGTAAAGGGTCTCATCATCTTGTTGAGTGAAGCCTTGAAGTTCACTCTTGATCCTTGCGGTTCTTTGTGGTGGGAAGTATTTGTTTAGGAAAGCCTTGGAGACATCATCCCAAGTCCGAAGAGAATCGGGCTCACAACTCTTTAGCCACTCCTTGGCACTCCCCCTTAAGGAGTAAGGGAAGAGCCTAAGGCGGATGGCATCCTCCGACACTCCATTTGGTTTGAACATGTCACAACTATCCAAGAATTCATTGAGATGTTCGTTGGGGTTTTCGGTGGCTCCCCCTCCGAATTGGTTTCCTTGGACTAGTTGTAACAAGGTAGCCTTCACATCAAAGTTGTTGGCTTGGATAGGTGGCTTGACAATACTTGAGTTCACCAACTTTTTCGGAGCCAAATTATTCCGCATAGGAACCGCGCCCATGATGTTAGATTCTTCAACTACTCCAAAATGATTCTCAAACACTTCAAAAGTTACTTCTAGATCACTTTCTTCTACCGATGATGTGTCTAGAAAACCCCTTCTTCTTAGAGAATTAAGTCTTCTTGCCGTAGCCTCAATTTCAAGATCAATAGGATATGTTGGTTGACCTCGTCTTTGTCGCCTACTCATGCAAAAGACCTAAGCACTTGAAAGAAAGGATTAGTAGCAAAGGACCTAGTCTAAACTACAATGAAAACGATTAATATCTAGCCGAACTCCCCGGCAACGGCGCCAAAAACTTGATGGTTATCAAATTAAACCTCGCAAGTGCATGATTTGTCGTTGTACACTTTTGAGGGTCGATCCCACAAGGAGTTGGTAGACTACTAATCGTTCTAATTCCCTAGTTTAGCTAAGTCAAACGATAATAGGGTAATGGTAGTAATCTAACACTAAACTAGCAAATAAAGAGGCAATTAAACAAGACAAGTAAAATCAAGCTAAAAGAGATTAAGAGTTAATCAAATGATAGGAAAGGCTAGAACTCGGTTCTCCCACGACTATTCATAATTTCACATAACAATTCCCTAGGCTAATCTTAAGGGGTAGAAAGGTAAGGGGGAGATGACTCTAATTCGCCTACTATAACTCCCTCTCGGGCTCATAATAGGACACTAGCTCTACCCACCAACCCCCCCTCTCGGGTTCGAAGGTCGGAATCCCTAACTCAACACCCAACTACCCCAAAAACATGCATTTTCCCAATGTGGTCAAGTAATTGGTCAAGGTCACTAAGCACTCATCGTATTCCGGGTCATCCCACTCCTCCTCTCGGAGGTCGATTTCAAACACTAGACTAGAGGTACCCTCCCTTGGTTCTCCCTTTCGGTCTCAACCTAGGTTAGTGATAAGACCAATTTCCGGGTATCCAATTTACAACCTAACCGACTCTCGTTGGTGGACAAGGGTTACAAATCGACACTACCCAAAATTAATCCATAAACCATGTCATTCCTCTAAACTACCCTCACCAATTTCCCCCAACAATTAGCCTTTATGAGAATCAATTTGTGAAATTACTCATGTCGGGTCAAACGGAGTCCTAGTAAAAGACTACTCACTATTCATGGTTATTTTAACAGGAAACTACTAAAGGTGGTAACTTTAACAATAAACATTATGAGATAAGGATTTCTACTTTAAGCATGCAATTGACAACAAGGAAGATGATATTAAACCAATTAAGCCTTAACTAAGTGGAATTAAGCAAAAAGGAAGTAACTTTAACCACAAGTAAGGTAAATATTCAAAAACAAGGGAAGCATAAACTAAGGAAACATGAAATTAACAACTAAAACAAGGAAATAAATATGAGAAAAGGAGATATACCAACAAAGAAGAAAGGAAATAACTTGATTGAATTGATTTCTTCTCAAAAATCTAAGAACAAGTGAGATCCAATATTCTTCCCAATTTTCTCTACCTACCCAATTTTTGATCCAAAAACAAGTGTAATGAAAGTTGTTCTTACAAGGTTACCCATTTTCCATATATATCATGGGCTTAAAAACATCAAAATACAAATAATTCTCAAAAACAGCCCGGTTACTATTCCCAGTCGGTGTATCGATACACCGCCCGCCCCTTAGTTACACCGGCTGGAGGAAAGTTACACCGCCCGCTCAGAAAGTTACACCGGCTGACCAAAATTACACTGCTCCTGATCACAATGCACAGGCTAGGGGAAGGAGATACACCGACAAGGCTAAATGAGATACACCGGCTACCCTTGAGTTGCACCGCGCCTGATCACAATACACTGGCTAGGGGAAGGAGATACACTGACAAGGCTAATCTTGATCCTTGGCTACCAAATGTTGATCGGTTTTGCATGGGGAAGCGTGCAACACTACAAAAAGCTTAGCAAATAATCCGGTGAGACTCATTTAGGCAAATTAATCTGATGGGGCATATTCTGCATCCGCTGACCGAGTCAACATATTGAGCAAGGTCAAAGCCAAAAGACAGCAAGTCAACATATTAGACAGCCTAACCGACGAAGCATGCCGACCTGTCACTTGGGTCTCGGCTAGGCAACCAGCCAGCTGGGAGACATATCCGCGTACTCATATCCAAGACCCCTCGGCATGGAGTCAACCAGGCCAGCTGGCCTGCCATGGGTCCCTCGGCCGAGGGTAGAACAGTCTTTTCCACCTGCTCTGCCACTTGGCAACTACGTGACAAAAGGTGAAAGTCTATAAATACTCCACTTCTCTCATTGAGAAAAGGATCCGAAATAGAACCTAAACATCTCATAATCTGGTATAAACTTCCTTATCTCTCTACAATATACTTTGCCAAGTAACACACAACTTAATCCCTTTAAGTTTACTGACTTGAGCGTCGGAGTGAGTGCGCTCGGTACCAAGCCGAGCCCTCAGTTTGTTCATTGTTTCAGGAGAGGCCGAAAGGAAGAGTCAAGCTACGACATCATTCAACAAGCTCACGTGGTAACAACACTGCTCCGAAATTACACACGGAACAATTGGCGCCGTCTGTGGGGATTAGATACTAAAAGCTAATCACCTCCTATAAAAAACCCAAAACCCACTCAAAAAGCTACGAAGATGTCAAAACAGCCAGAACTTGTGAGTGTAGAAACTGAATTCTACCAGGACGAGACGTTCCCTAATTCTGAGATCGGGCAGTCCTCCACCGGCCGAGTGATTGGGTCGGTGAAGTACGGGATGCCAAAAGAGCCAGAAATACCGCTGCCCGCCAACCAAGTCACTGTCATGGGACATGTGGTTGATGCAGCCAAACTGAAGCTATTCCTGGACCTGATGGGTAGTACGCTGCTAACCCCCGTCACAACGACGGTTACAGCAGCGCACCCAAAGGTGACCAGGACCCCTAAGGTGACTCCGAACAACCTGTCCGGAGCAATGCAAGAGGTTGGGCGTACCAAAACGCCAGCGGTGCCCGTGTTGCCAGTGGCAGACCAAAGTCCTTCTCCCCCTCGCGGGAGGACAACGTCGCCGCGGCACCAACGAGGCCACCCCGAATAAAAGAAGAAAGAAGTCCGACTCACCAGAGTCGGACAGAAAGCCCTTACCGCCACGGGGAGAGAAGCCGGACAAAGGGTGCGAGGAGCCGATCGCCGCGTGTCATTCGACACGTGGTCAGACAGCCCCTCAGTGCATGCGTCCTCGACGTCCCGGTGCCAACTAAACTGAAGCTGCCAGCCATATTATACAAAGGGGATAGCGACCCCACCGACCATGCCGAGGCTTTCGAGTCGTACATATCGGTGTGGGAGCAACCCGATGAGGTGTGGTGCCGAGTCTTCCCAACGACTCTCCATGGCATGTCACAGAGTTGGTACAAGGGGCTACCCAATGGCTCGGAATACTGCTATGCCGACCTAAGAGACAACTTCATAGCCCAGTACGCTTGCAACAAGCGAAGGGCCGTGGAGACATCAGATCTCCTGACTATCCGACAGGGGGAGGACGAGTCCCTCCGGAGCTACGTCAAGAGATTTGACGCTAAGGTTCAGCAGATCCGAGAGCTGAACACTGAACTGGCGGCCTTCGCACTGATGAACGGCCTACCGAGAGGCGATTTCAAAAATGAGCTCATCAAGTGTGAAGACCTCAACCTAGACTCCGCCAGAAAGATGGCCGACCGAGCCATAAAGGTGGAGGACTATCACAAGACCTGGGTAAGCCACAGCGAAGCTGGGCACCCAGAGAGGAGCAGCCGCCGGGATAACAGAGATGAAGGACGCCGTGACAATAATAGGTCACGGCCTGAGAGATTTAATAGGAAACAGAGCTCGCCGGGCGCCGGGGGGAGTTCGGGACCATACACCCCGAAGCGGTACAGCAGTCTCACCCCCCTGGTCAAATCATCGGCCGAGGTCTTCACCCTAAGCAAGAACGACGGACAGAAGTGGACAAGGCCCCCCAAGATGAGGGGGGGGGGGGGGGAGAGACGGTGACACGAGCCAGTACTGCGAGTACCACGGCCACACCGGCCATAAGACCGACAACTGTCGGCACCTAAGGGACGCCATCGAGGAGCTAATCCGAAAGGGGAGCCTCAGCAAGTATGTAGCTGGAGACCCAGGAGCAAGCTCCGACGGGGCGGTTAGAAAATCCGTTTTTCAACGGATGGGAGTAATCCAGTAATGCCCATCCGGGCCCTGACACTAATGTACGTCTCGGACCGGGGGGGGGGGAGCACAAAAGATCCCATCCTTACGGCAGGAGGGAAAACCGATGAATACCGGCTGACAGACATGGAGGGTGTTCCTCTAATGAGCCATTGGAACACGGACAATCTAAGGAAATACTTCGTATAGCGGCGGAGGTGTCCGAGACCGTCGTGGGCACCCCAACGCATGATTATACCTTATGAAAAATGATCCAAGTTTTCCATCAAAGTACTTATCCCCTCCATAAGTCATGTCGGAATAGACGTCGCGGCCAACGCCAGGCAGTCACTACCGAAGTACAAAAGCGTATGAGCACTGTTGAGACGCAAATATGACTGCCCCGGCCAATCCGGGAGTGGCAGAGGAAGCAATCAATATGTCTATAGATACGGAAAGCAGTCGAAACGTAAACTCAGTTGCCTCGGCCAAAGCCGGGAGTGACGAGGGAAACGCGATTTGCCAACAACAGTTGTTACTCGCCACAACGACCAGCATGCTTAGGAACGTATAAGTACGGTTGAGAAACGCAAATCGGACGCCTCGGCCAGACCGAGAGTGAAAGAGGAAGCGATCAACACGTCTACAGATATGAACGCTGTCACGCCGTTACCCCGATTGCCTCGGCCAGACCGAGAGTGACGGGGACACAACGACCGATACGCTAACATGTTCACAACGGTGGTTGGGATAGCAAATCTAACCGCCTCGGCTAAAACCGGAGGTGGTGGAGGAAGCGACCAACATGCCAACATGTTGAAAAAACGTTAAGTACAGTTGAGATACGCATTCTAACTGCCTCGGCCAAGCCGAAGGTAAAAACGAAAAGAAAAAAAAGCGCTCAACTAATAACGTAAGAAGACAACTCCGATGAGAATGAGATAAAGACCTCGGCCAAGCCGGAGGCAAAATAAACAAACTCTTATTGAAATGTTTACAGGTAATACAAGAACGAAGTCTTCAGCCGTCCCAACAAGAATAGCCTAAACTCAACCTACCAAAGTTTTACAAAAAAAGAGAAAGGTACAGCAAAAGGTTACAGACATAAGAATTGAAAGCGCCGAAAAAGATGGCAGGGAGGAAAGGCTCAATAGTTGGCCCCCGAACAGCTGAAATTGTCTGAAGGGCCGGGTGAATCCGGTGACGACCGCCCGTCTCCCTATGCTTGTTGCTGCTCACCACCAACAGCAGCAGCATCATATTTGGTGGGCGACCCAGAAGCCGACTTGGCAGCTTCAGCTGCCTTTCCCCTCTCAGCTTCCTCCCTGGCCGCCTTCGCCTTTTCAGCATGGGCCGCCTTCTCCGCAGCCACCTCAGCGGCCTTCTTCACCACTGCCTCCTCCGCGGCCTTTGCCTCCGCAGCAGCCGCCTTATCATCAAGCAGCTGGTCAAATATTTGCCACGGGAAGGAGCCTTCAGGAAAGAGCTCTCTGATTACTTCCCTGGTAGCCTCTTCGGCCTGGTCCCGGTACTGGGCACACATGTTAGGGATAATGACATTTTGGAGCGTCTCAATGTCCTCCTCCCTCTGGGCGAGGATAGCCCTTGTGTTCCTGTGTCCCTCCGCCTGAGCCGAATACAAAGACTTCCATTATTCCCTCTTACCAACTGCAGCGTCGAAAGCACCCTGAAGCTTGTCCCGCTCCTCCCGCAGCTTAGCGGCGTCAGCCACCGCAGCCTCAGTCTTGGCTCTCTCGGCTAGGACCGCCTTTTCAGCGTCCTCCCTAAGCTTTTGTTCAGCCACCGCAGCCTCAGCCTTGGCTCTCTCGGCCTCCTTCTTAGCAGCGGCAAGATCGAGCCTAAGCCGTTCACCGCAGGGGCAGCTCGAGCCCTGACCGTTTCTTGCTCCATAATATGAGCGTCGGCTAGTTCATTCCACTTGGCCAGCTTCTTGCACAACCATGTGCCTTTCGCCACAAGCTGAGCAGGGGAAGGCTTCAGGGAGGAGGAGTCGACGACGACATTCTGATTGCCCGTCTGCACAGGCCGCTTCTCCGATTGCCGTTCAGTGAGAGGGTCAGCCGGCAGCGGTTGATCTACAAAAAATTCAGACAGAGCATCCATGTCAACATTCATTGACATGTCAGAGAGCCTATCATCAGGAATGCCTAAAGAACCACCTAAATCCGAGCCATGGGTTAGATCCGTACCAGTCTGGACCTTCTTAAATGAAGGGTCGGCTGAGTCCTTCTTTTCCCCTGCCTCGGTGACGGTGGTAGCAGGCATCGGTTCTTTTCTCTTCTTTGAAGGAGGAGGACCCTTCGCAACGGTGACCTCCTCATCGGTAATATCGACGACCACCACCTGCTCCTTTTGGACTTCGGGGACTGAAGATAGAGCTGGAGTTGACGCCGTGGCCGCCGTAGTAATTGTCTTCGGTGTTCGGCGCGGCACACGTCCGCCAATCTTCGCCTGAGTCGCCGCCACATCCATAGCTTTCAGCGCCTGCTCCATTAGTTCGTTGGGGGTCGGTCTGCGATCACGCGAATCAGCCTTAGGATGCAGCTCAACAACCTTCCCGTGTTGGTCAAGTCCCAACTTCTTGAGGATCTCCACAGGCAGATCCTGGCCAAACCGGTCTGCAAGAAACCAAAGCAAGAGTTAAACGAAAGAAGTGAAACCAAAGTTCAAGTACAGAAACATAAAAAGCAAAGGTGGGCCTCACACCGACCCTACTCACCCTGGCGGAGGGCCGGTATGAGGCCGACGTGGCGAAGCGGCTCCTCCTGAAGAACAATATGCGTCAGGGGCATCCATCCCTTCGACGTACCATCCTTCTCAGCCTCAAACAGCCTCATTGCCCGCTTCTCGTCCTCATTAAGATAGACCCTGATGGCGTCCATCTTAAGCTTACTCCGGGAGACATACTTTTCACGCTCCCCCCGATTCTCGCACCGCAAATTGACGCGGCTCTGGAATGACCGGGGGAGTGGGTAATCCTCCGGCACCTCGACGTATACCCACCGCCCCTTCCAGTCCTTGCAAGACGTCAACTTGGAAACGGTAACGAAACCCGGCTCCGTCTGCACGTTGTACCACCCCGTGCCACCTTAGGTGGACGGCTGAAGATGATGAAGCCGGCGGAATAGGTTAACCGTTGGGGCCTCCCACTTAAAAAGACAAAGCCACACGAAGCTGACAATCGTCCTGATGGCCAACGGATGCAGTTGGGCCACGGCGACGTTCATAGCTTTAATGATGGCGGCAACGTATGAATTCAGAGGGAACCGAAGCCCATACTCCAGGTGTCTGATGTATACGCCGATATGTCCTTCAGGAGGGCAACAGACCGCCTGACCTTCCTCAGGGATAACAATTTTATACCCCCTGCCGAAGGAATAATGATCTTCAAAGAGGTCAGGGCCGGAGCAACTAGCGAACTTATTCGTCCAAGCACGATCAGGATTGATCGAACAGGCGTCACCGTGATCCAAGACATGCGGCCTCTCCTCATCAGAATGAGCCCTTTCCTCATCATCATCATCCTCGAAATCCTCCAAAAACTTTGGATCAATCTCAGGAGAAGGCGGCTTGGGACCCCCAACGGTTAACGGGGTGACAACCAGTGCCCCCTCTTTATCAGGACGCGACGGGGAGCCCCCCGGCGCAGAAGTACTAGGTCCAGCACCAGCAGAAGACATAATGACAACAAAAACTTGACAAATAAAAGTTGAAAAATTTGTTTGTTTACCTTGGAAAAGTGTTACGCCGAGTAACGCTTTGAAGACTAGAGAGAAGTTCCTTCGAAAAACTATGAGAGGGAAATTTTTTTTGAGAAAATGAATTTTTGGTGGCCAAAATCAGGGGCTAACTGCTCTATTTATAGAGCAAAGCCCACGACACAGACCAATCAGGGCAAAGCCCATGAAGCGTCAACCAATCAACGCCGAGCCACGTGTCAAGCATGCATGACAGAATGCCAATCGACATATCTTCTTCAACACGCTCCTTGACAGAATGCCAATCGACGTATCTTCTTCAACACGCTCCTTGGTATCTACTTGCCAAACGGCCCGCTGTTCGGCCAAGCTTGGCAGCACCGGCTGGGGGCAATCAAAAGCACACGGCACTCTCAACCTCGGTCTCAGCCAGCGCCATTTTCCTTTCCACATCTGATGCCCATTACACATCCATGTGGAGGGGGGATGGATAATATGATACGGCCTGAGCAGAACCAAGCCGAGGAAGAAGAAGCCGGGGAAGAAATTCAACTTGCGCAGAATACGCTCAACACTCATCGAAGGTCCATACCACGGCATAGACTACGCTGGGGGCAAATTGATGGGGCATATTCTGCACCCGCTGACCGAGTCAACATATTGAGCAAGGTCAAAGCCAAAAGACAGCAAGTCAACATATTAGACAGCCTAACCGACGAAGCATGCCGGCTTGTCACTTGGGTCTCGGCTAGGCAACCAGCCAGCCGAGAGACATATCCGCGTACTCATATCCAAGACCACTCGGCATGGAGTCAACCAGGCCAGCCGGCCTGCCATGGGTCCCTCGGCCGAGGGTAGAACAGTCTTTTCCACCTGCTCTGCCACTTGGCCACTACGTGACAAAAGGTGAAAGTTTATAAATATTCCACTTCTCTCATTGAGAAAAGGATCCGAAATAGAACCTAAACATCTCATAATCTGGTATAAACTTCCTTATCTCTCTACAATATACTTTGCCAAGTAACACACAACTTAATCCCTTTAAGTTTACTGACTTAAGCGTCGGAGTGAGTACGCTCGGTACCAAGCCGAGCCCTCAGTTTGTTCATTGTTTCAGGAGAGGCCGAAAGGAAGAGTCAAGCTACGACATCATTCAACAAGCTCACGTGGTAACAACACTGCTCCGAAATTACACACGGAACATAATCATAAACTCGAGTAATTATCAATTAAATGCACCAAAATTAGGACTAAAGTAAGGATTTTTGACACGAATGAAGGGGCGATAACGTAGTTATCAGATATAGGGAGTACAAAGTTACAAACTAAACAACTACTCCGAAGTAAAACTGTAAAAGGGGTAATTATTAATCCGACCCAAAAATAAGACATGAATCTGCCTCGAAGATAGAGATAATAAAAATGTTATGCACATTAATTAATTAAATAATACGGAGCATCACTTTATTAATAATGAATTGTAAATTAATTCTCTCGTCAACTAAGACAGGCAAGAAATCGTCCTTTCACGTTCTCATATCTTGTTATTTGCACGTTCTTATATCTCGTTGTTCCATAGTCAACAACTAAAATACTACGGAGTAATCTATATCTTGTTGGTCCACATGTCACGTGCTATTTCTGTAAACTAGTTATGGTGATTGGTGGTATATACGCGCTTTGAATGTAATATTGGCAAAATAAACCCAACCTGAAAAGGCTGACCCGAGACTCGAAATTAATCCAAAATGCAACTCTCAACTTTGACCGGAAACCCGAATTGACCGATCCGACCCGAATTTTGTTGACACGGAACAGACACGGCCCGAAATGTCCTGACCCAAAAACGACTCGACAAACACAACTCTAATTCAACAAAGCGTCTTGTTTGTGACGGGCTAATCCCGTCACAAGCTGAAGACCTCTCACAAAAAGGGAGAGGGACAAGGTGGGGCACCCCCCATGTGCTCCTCCACTCATCTCTCATGGGTATGTTGTGAGAGGAAATGACATCCGTTGACGGATATTGAGATTTTGTGCTAATTCAAAAAAAAAACCTTAAAATGACTAATTTAAAAGTAGACTTAATATTGTTAATGTTAAAAATAAAGAATCAATTATCAAACCTGAACTAAAAATAGGTAATAATACAAAACGTACTTTTTTCTATCTTAATCGATGACCCGAAAATGACCCGAACCCGAATAACCCGACTTGCTTTGACCCGGAAATAACCCGGCCAACATACCCAAAAACACCTGAAACAACCTGACCCGACTCGAAATAACCTGTTAATATGAGAGACCCGAACTGGCCCGACCCGAATTGGCCCGGCGCGAACCCAACCTGTTGGCCGTTTTGTCAGGTCTATATAATACGGAGTCCGAACAAGAGTTAGATCAAGTGGTAAGAGCTTATTTGAAATCGGGGGTTCGATTCTCACCCGCAACATAAATACGATCACTTGAATAAATAAAAAATGTAATACGTAGTAAAAAAATACTCTATATTTGTGTTAAGACGGATTGACACAACTTTATCGTAAATGAGTACTTTTATTAATTACTTTATTCACTTTTAAAACCATATTTAAATTTGTTTTATAATTACTCCGTATATTAATACAAAACTGTATTACACAAAACTTACTCTACCAAATATTATCGTGATTTTAACTTGAAAAATGCCAAACAGTGTGGCCTAACTAAAACACTAAAACACATATTTACTTTAATATTTAATTCTCGTTGTCTGAGACAGATGATAAATATCTCACAATTACAAGACATGTTTACTTTGCTAGTTACAGGTAGAGGTGGCAACGGACCGGGTAGGGACGAGTTCACCCAACTTGACCTTGAACCAGCCCCTGGGATACAATGGGGTGGGATGGCCGGCGGGGCTGGTTTAAGGGGAGGCCGGCCCTTGGGAAGGTTATGATCGGGGCCCAATCCATGGGTTTAGTACTTTAGTATAATTTTTATTTTATTTTTGTTTTTAACCGGTCAAATAGCGGGCCGGGTTGATTATCTTGGATCTTAAACCGGCCCGACATTACACGGGCCATACAAAGGTCGAATGCCAAGTTGGTTTTGCCTGGAAAATGCAGACCTGGGGCGGGCCGAGTCGTCTATTCTGGTTAAATTAAAGTTTTTAAACAGTTCAATTTCGCAAGGAAACTTTGTTTATGATTGATTAAATGATATTTGTGTTAATGGTATGACTAATTATTGCCAAAAGATAAAAAAAATGCATAAACTAAACATTTAAAAGATGTGGATTAGAGCATTATGTGTATTTTAAGAGGTTTTCGTTAAATTTAGGAGTATCAGTGATGTTTTTGAAAAATAAGGAGTATCACATGGTAGAATTGAAAAGAGTATAAGGTATATTATGTAGAGAAACTCAAATAATAATTTGATCACATCTATGATTAATAAATCAAATGCGAGTATAATCTCTCATAGCCAGTCATTTTTTCTCCTTCCATTTTACACAAGAAATAAGGAAATGATTTTAAACCACAAAACACTCTACCTCACATGCAAATG
The DNA here is from genome assembly GCF_048544455.1 of Silene latifolia. Taxonomy (NCBI): domain Eukaryota; kingdom Viridiplantae; phylum Streptophyta; class Magnoliopsida; order Caryophyllales; family Caryophyllaceae; genus Silene; species Silene latifolia. The sequence goes on along the minus strand of NC_133528.1, from coordinate 147,496,903 downwards.
AATTTGGACCACACAAACTTTTCCAAAAAAATAAATAGGGAAGAAAATCCGACTACCATGAAAAAAGAAAGAGGGAAGAAATGATCGATTAGGAGGGAGCATATTTTACACTCGACTATCATTCAGAGCATCTCCAATGGTTTGGCTTAGGGACTTGTTTGCAATTTCATAAAATTGCAAGCTAGTAGCTCAACCATTGGAGTTGGCCATGTAGACTAGCTTTGCCCAAAAATTTTTAAGCTAGTAGCTCCATGTTGGGCTGAACAAAATTATACGATATGGTTTTATTATACGTAGCCGATACGCTATACGAATTTAATTATACGGATTTCCGGATATCCGATACGGTTCTTTAAAAACCGTATCGGATAAGGATCGCCAAAATATGAAACCGGATATACGGTATCCGATACGGTTGCCTTTTTTTAGAATAAAATATTAAAATATATACATAAATCACAACATATCCAATATGGTAGTGTGATTAAACTTTATTAGTATTAAACTTTATAAGTTATTTACTCTTATAACTTTTTAAAACAAATTTAAGTTACTAAAAAAACCAATAATCACACATAAAAAAGAAAAAATATATATTAAATTACATGAGGTGAAAACCGGATAGCGGATAAACGGTTTCCGGATATATGGAAAAACCGGATATATGGAAAAACAGTATCGGATAAAGATACTAAAAAGTAGATTTAAAAAATCGGATATCCGATACGGTTTCCAAAACCGTATCGGATATCCTGTTTTGTTCACCCCTAACCCCTAGCTCCATGGAGCTACTTACTTAAATGGACCCACAAGTGTAATTTAACCAATAGGAAAATAGTGATCCTATTAATAAAGTTTTAATTTTTTTTTTGGAAATTTGGAAATTGAATAAATAAATAGAGTAGTATATTAAGTGGATCCAATTAAGGCATTAAGCTAGTAATAAGTTGGCTAAACCATTGGAGTAAATCTATATATCTATATATAATAATAAAAAGGCTAACTAAGCATCTACCTTTATGCCACATCTATCTATATATAATAATAAAAACGCTAACTAATCATCTACCTTTATGCCACATCAACATTTTCAATTATCTACACAACTCTTCTCCACATCACCAAGTCATTTATTATTAATAAGAGACAAAAAAATTAATAAAGGAAAAAAACAAAGCACTAAATAAAACCATAATTTTAGGCCGTCACAGTGTTTGTTATTTTAAAAAAATAAAAAAGCAAAGGTTTAAACAATTTGTAGAAGTAAATAAAGACTCGAACACCACAAATATTAAAATTTATATTTTTAACTTTAAAGTAAACTAAAGACTTAAATAAAAACTAAACATCAAAAAAATTCTAATTTTAATATTTTATATTAAAATAAGTTATCTCGCAAAAAAAAAAATTGAACATATAAATAAGCTTTTACTATTTTATTATTACATCATATTAATTTAATTGTGCAATATTATTGTATAATTTTGCCCGTTAGTTTCAATGAATTTGTTATATATAAAAAGAGCTTTAAAAAAATAAAAGAACGTGGTTTTTTCATATAACGTAATAAATTAAAATATCATGTACAAGGATAACATAAAGAGCATCAAGGATACTCTTCTAAAACCATGTTATCCTATGAAACAACAAAATTATATTGCAATTGAAAAAAAAAAATTAATACAAAAAAAAATCATGGCGCACGATATGTGGAGTTCATGCGAAACTGGCACGGTTATTAATGAAAATATATGAGAAACAAATTAAAAGTAAAAAATATAGGCCAACAGACTTATCGTCTATTCAATTAACACGGTTAATTTTATATCACAATTCTCAATGTCCAATTAAATATGTTCCGGGTGTAATTCCAGAGCAAGTATTGTTACCACCCGTGGCTTGTAGAATGACGTCTTCGCTTGAATCCTCCTTGCGGTCTCCTGAAACGATGAACAAACTGAGGGCTCGGCTTTGGCCGAGCGTACTCACTCCGACGCTCAAGTCAGTAAACTTATAGAGGGTAAGTTGTTGCTTGGCTAATTGTATATATTGTAGAGAGATAAGGAAGATATTACCAGATGAATAGTGATTCTTAGGTTAAATTGTGGATCCTTTCCTCAATGAAGGTTGAGGAGTATTTATAGACTTTCACCTTTTGTCACGTAGTGGCCAAGTGGCCAAGTGGCTATCAGGTGGAAAGACCGTTCTACCCTCGGCCGATGGACCTATGGCAGGCTGGCCGAGGGTCCTTGGATATGAGTACGCGGATATTTGCCCCGGCTGGCTGGTTGCTCGGCCGGGACCCAAGTGACAGGCCGACAGGGAGCGTCGGATAGGCTGTCTAAGTCGTTGACTTTGCTATGGATATCTCTGACCTTGCTCATGGTCAGCGGTGCAGAATATGCCCCATCAAAATAGTTCCACATTACATTCATGTGGTATTACGTCTACTTATCATGTTACTCATATAATATCTTAATTTATATAAAAATAGATATTAAAATGTTATTATGTTTCTCATCAAACTACATGAATTATAATTAAAATGAAAAAATTTTGTGTGTCAGTGTTAGCAATAAAAATATCAACATGTTACATACTAATGACTAATGAGGTTACACTTCTGCATAACATTAAACAATTAATCTTAAATGCAGCCGTGATTTTCACGGGTAGAAAAACTAGTTCTAGCTTAAAATGGTTGTAGCTTAAGAAAATGATGTGGCAAAGGTAAGCTAGTGACAACTAGCTTATCATTGTAGATGCTCTCATGACCGAATTTCTTTTGAATAATTTAAAAGGTCGTGTAGTTGGATTTGAGAGAATTAGAGTTAGTGCTTCTTTTCATTCGGAGATATGCAAATAAAAAGTTCTTTGTAAAAAGTACCGCGTCGAATAAAATGCGTGCCGCGAATATAAAATATGTAGTTCTTTCGCTGATCTTTTATGTCATAAATTTTGGAATCTCTTCTGTTAGACAGTAGAATATAGGTTGTGCGTAATTGTGTTTTGTTCTCATTAGCTTAAGCGGGATATAAATATAATCCGTCTTGGGTCGAAGCCCATACAAATGCCAAATACTAACAAGCCTAATACAGCCTAATACTCCCCCTCAAACTGGAGCATGAAGATCAAGAATGCCCAGTTTGCGAAGGATAAAATCAAATTGTGATGATGGTAAAGCCTTTGTAAGAATATCAGCTAATTGTGCATTCGTCGAAACATGAGAAGGAAAAATCAATCCTTCGGAGATAGCATCACGAATGAAATGACAGGACACCTCAATATGCTTCGTACGCTCATGGAAAACCGGATTTTGAGCAAGTTGGAGAGCGGATTTATTGTCGCAGTAAATGGAAATAGGCTTGGGTAATTCGATACCAGAACCCGAAAACAAACCAACGAGCCATTTAATTTCACAAAGTATCGCTGCCATAGCTCTATATTCGGCCTTAGTGGAAGACAACGAGACTGTCGGCTGTTTTTTCGTCTTCCAATAAATAGGAGAATCGCCAAGAAAAACAACCCAGCCGGAAACAGACCGACGAGAGGAAGAACAATTCGCGTAATCAGAATCACACCATCCCGAGACTTTGAGTGTGCTATCTGAACGGAGCAAAATACCTTGTCCCGGCCGACCTTTGAGATACCGTACTAATCGAAGTGCGGCATCCATATGTGCTTGGCGAGGTTGATTTAAGAACTGAGATAGTATATGAACAGCATAAGAAAGATCCGGGCGAGTAACAGAAAGATATACAAGTCTCCCAATTAAGCGACGATAAGACTCGACATCTTGAATAATCTCACCCGTAGCTTCACCTAACTGATGATTGTATTCAATTGGTGTGGAGCTAGGCTTAGAACCTAAAAGACCCGTTTCAGAAATAATATCCAAAACATATTTCCGCTGACTGAGACAAATGCCCTCTGAATTACGGGCTACCTCAATGCCCAGAAAATATTTCAAAGGACCCAAATCTTTCATATGAAAACACTTACTCAAATAGCTCTTAAATTTTGCAATAGCAGTGGAATTATTCCCGGCAACGACAAGGTCATCAACATAAACAAGAACATGGAGACATACCTCGTCAGGTGAATAATGGAACAAAGAATAATCCGAATAAGACTGGGAAAAACCGTATTGACGCAAGGCAGAAGCAAGCTTGGCAAACCAACAACGGGGATCTTGTCGTAACCCATATAAAGATTTCCGCAAACGACACACTTTACCATTTTTTTCAATGCTAAAACCAGGTGGTAATTTCATATACACTTATTCCAAAAAATCTCCATGTAAGAAGGCGTTATGAACATCCATCTGGTGTAGCTCCAAATTTTTTCTAGCAGCAATAGTAAGCAAAGTACGTATAGTAACCATTTTGACAACGGGCGCAAAAGTTTCCCCGTAATCAATTCCATCAATTTGATGATTACCGAAAATGACTAACCTTGCTTTATAGCGCTTTATGCTCCCATCGGATTTGTATTTAATTTTGTAAACCCAACGACAACCATTAGCCTTTTTATCCGGAGGTAATTCAGTTAGTTCTCATGTACCATTATTCTCAAGGGCAGTTATCTCCTCCGCCATAGCCTTACACCAACGCGTATCAGTAATATCCGTACGAAAATTAGGAGGCTCAACACCGTTGGTAACAGTTGCAAGAAATCTTTTATGGCGGGGTGAAAATTTATCACAATTGATATAATTAGCAAGAGCATAAGGTGTACCTGAAGACAAAGACGGGGAGTCGGGAGGCGAGGTAGGGGGCATATCCGGAGGTGTATCAGCAGCGGAGCCAACCAAGTAATCACTCAAATGAGGCGGAGGTCGCTTTGTTCGCTTACACCACGACCCATATCCTCACCCGGCTGACCCGACTCATTCCCCCTGGTTCACCCACAACAGTAGCAGCACCCTCAACACCAACAACACCAACAGGGCTCACGACTCCCTCGGTTCCATCCCCGGACTCCCCCTCACTCGTGACTCCACTACGCGCAGATGAGGACCGACAATGGAGGGGGCAAACGGGAATGTGTCCTCGTAAAAATGAACATCCCGACTCACGAAAATATCCCCGGTGTTAAGATCATAGACACGCCACCCTCTTTTATTGTTAGGGTATCCTAGAAAAACACACTTGCGACTCCGCTTAGAAAATTTATCGCCTTTGGTATTTTGATTATGAACAAAACAGAGACACCCAAAGACATGTAAATTGGCATAAGAGGGTGGGGAACCAAAAAGAATTTCATAGGGAGTTTTATTTTGAAGAATATGAGACGGCGTACGATTAATTAAGTAAGCCGCCGTTAGAATACATTCACCCCAAAAAGAGACCGGTATATGCCCCTGAAACATAAGAGCGCGAGCAACATTGAGAATATGGTGATGTTTACGCTCGACGCGACCATTTTGTTGGGGAGTACCGACACACGAAGTTTGGAATAAAATCCCATGTTTAAGAAAATAATCGGCCATGTCATTAAATTCCGAACCATTATCAGATTGTACACTTTTAACTTGTGTGAAAAATTGGGTATGAACCATGGCTAAGAAGAGCTTAAACATTTCAGTAACTTCAGTTTTGTCGAGCAAAAGATAGACCCAAACAGCCCGAGAACAATCATCAACAATAGTCAAGAAATATTTTGCCCCAGACGACGAAGGGGTACAATAAGGTCCCCACAAGTCACAATGAATTAAATCGAAAATAGCAGCGGCTTTATTAGAATTCAAGCTAGAACTTTGTCGACATTGTTTTGCTAAATGACAAACGCCACAAATATGATCCAAATGAGAAGAATTAAAATTGCTAACATTGGGAAGAAATTGAAGGACTTTATTGGATGGACGACCGAGACGCATATGCCAAGTATCAAAGTAGCATCGGAACTCACACGGTGCACTGCCACACGCTCCACGGCCCGCAAATAGTACAACCCGTCTCGCAACTCATCGACTCCAATCTTTGTCTTCAAAGAATGGTCCTGAATATGACAAGATAAATTAGTAAAACTCAAGACACACGAAGTGGAGGCCACAAGTTGAGAAACAGAGAGTAAATTGCAGTTCAAACTCGGAACAAATAAAACATTGTGAAGAATAAGGAATGAACTAATGGTAACCGAGCCAACCATAGTAGCCGAAACTGTGTGACCATTCGGAAGGCTTATCGGACAGGGCTGTATTGTATGGGATTCAGTTAACCAACGAATATCGCCCGTAACATGATGTGAAGCCCCCGTATCAACAATCCAATCAAGAGACATACCGCTAAGATGATCTTGTGACAAAGAAGACTTTGGTTCAGCAAATAACGCATTAGCACGAGCTTGAGACCGAGACTGATTATTCGAGCCTGATTTGGAACGAGCCTTAAGCTCTTCGAGAGTGCGGGGACGATCACCCCACCACTCCAGGAAACGCTGGGTTTTAATAAAACAATTAGAAGCTTCATGGCCAGAAACATCACAGTGAGAACATTTGTACTTATGACGCTCCTGTCGTTCGGCACCCCGTAACGCACGCCAGTCGGGGGTAGCAACAGAGGCAGACGAACCCCGAACAGCCATGGCCTTGACATCAGTTGCCTCGGGTGCAGCAGAGGGACCCTCAAGGAGGCGCTCCTCTTGCAGAACCGCGTGATAAACGCGACTTAAAGACGGAAGAGGATCAAGTGAAAGCTGATGGTTACGAATAGGACCGTAAAGAGAACGATCCAAACCTAGAAGAAACTGATGGAGGCGTTCCGAATCTTGCTAAGCAAGGGCAGCTTTCGTGATACCACATGGACAGCCACTAGTCGTACATGTAAATGGCGGTTCATGAGCGACAAGGGCATACCACAAAGTTTTAAAATTACCGTAATATGTAGTAACCGACATACCTTTTGTTTGACGGCACTCGTGTAATTGAGTTTTAAGGTTATGAATCTTCGCGCCATCAACAACCGCGTATTGATCCTCCAATTCAGACCATAGGAGCCGAGCATCCTCCGTATCCGACACACTATCCAGAATAGACGGATCGATTGAATTCATGATCCATTGAACAACGGTACAATGGACAACCTCCCATTGACCGAGTAAAAATTCATCAGTCGGCTTAGCAATTGACCCGTCACATAAACCGAATTTGCGTCTTGATTTCAAAGATCGACGCATAGAGCGACTCCATTCTTCATAATTATTGCTCCGGAGTTTGATATGGGTAATTGCTTGACCCAGACCCTCCTGATTAACGAGAGAGAAAGGGGATAAAGGATCGATTTTTTGGGTATTAGATGCGGAAGCAGAATCGTCTGCTCCTGTCATGATGAATCCGAAAGAAAATAGGAAACGGAAAGGCAATCGGAGAGAAGATCAGTAGCAGACGAAAGGGAACTTTTTGGTGGGAAGATAGGGTTTTGCAGTCACTGATACCATGTTAGACAGTAGAATATAGGTTGTGCGTAATTGTGTTTTGTTCTCATTATCTTAAGCGGGATATAAATATAATCCGTTGATGGTATCAAGCTATACCTCGCAAGTGCACGATTTTATCGTTGTACACTATTAAGGGTCGATCCCACAAGGAGTTGAAAAGATTACTAATTGTTCTAATCCGATCGTTTAGCTAAGTCGAAAATAAAGGATGAGGTTGTTATACTAATGCTACCTAAAACGAAATGAAATGCAAACTTAACAAAAGCAAGGTAAATGAGCAAGAACGAAGGATAAGTTGTAATTCAAATGATTAAAAGGCCTAAGACTCGGTTCTTCCCAAACAATTCGCAATTCCACATAGTTAAACTTCTAGGCTAATCACAAGGGTAGTTAGGTGAAGAGGTGACGGCTCTAATTCGCCTAAGACCCCCCTCTCGGGTTCGAAATAGGACACTAGCACTACCCACCAACCCCCCTCTCGGGTTCGAAGGTCGGAATCCCTAACTCAATACCCCACTACCCCAAAAACATGCATTTTCCCGAGGTAGTCCGATATTTGCTAAGGTCATTAAGCCCCATCAATTCCCGGGTCATCCCACTCCCTCTCTCGAGGGTCGATTTCAAACGCTAATTTAGAGGTGTCCTACCCCGGTTCTCCCTTTCGGTCTCAACCGAGGTCAACAATAGGGTCAAATCTCGGGTATCCAAATCACAACCTAACCAACTCTCGTTGGTGGTCAAGGGTTGTAAGTCAACACTACCCAAGAGTCAACCCAAAACCCAAGTCATTCCTCTAAACTACCCTCACCAATTTCCCCAAATAATTAGCCTTTGTGAAATTCAATTAATGAAATTACTCATGTTGGGTCAAACCGAGCCCTAGTGGAAGACTACTCACTAATCATGGTCCTAATTGCAAAATAAACAATAAAGATGGAAACTTTGGTCACAAACATGGTGAGAAGATGAAATTCACTACTAAACATGCAACAATCTAGCAATGGGTGTAAGGAAAGATGATTTAATCTAATAATGAGAGTGATTAAACCTAAAGACACAATCTTTAACCAAATCAACTCAAAGATTAAGTCTTTGAGGACAACTACCCAAGGATAAACAAAAGAAAGAGGAACAAAGGAAAGATGAACAATGAAAAGATAAACAATGATGGAATTAACAACAACAAACAAACAACAACAATAATTTCAACATAAACATTCAAACAAACATGAAGGAAGAACAAGATGTAAACAAATGAAAATAAGGAGAGAAATAATACCAATCCAAAGCAAGAAAGGAAATAGAATAGAATAAATAAGTATAAACCTTCAATCTTGTTCTTACAACCCAACTTCAATCCCTAATTAATTGAAGAACTAGCTTAATTAGGGAATGATTAGCAAAATAATTAACAAAGTTTTAAACTTGAAAGAGTAAATATTCTGGATCTAGGGTTCTGTGTACAAAGGGGTTTAAGAGGGGGTATTTATAGGCTTGTACAAGATTAGGAAGAAAAGAGGAAGAAAAGCCCAAAATCCCGTCTGCTGCGTTTTGCCGGTGCAGCACCCAGCAGCCGGTGCTCCTACCGGCAAAACCGTGCAAAGAATTAAAACATCTGGCATCTGTGTTTTGCCGGTGGGCCGGTTGCCGGCCTGCCGGCAAAACACCTTCTTCAGGACTTTGGATGTGTGAAATGCCGGTTGACCGGCTGCCGGTGCTCCTACCGGCAGCGAGGCCAAGCTTGTTTTTCACCAAATTCTTCAAATAAATTCCACCTGCTGTGCTTTACCGGTGGGCCGGTTGCCGGCCTGCCGGCAAAGCACATTCCTCAACTTTTCTTCAAAATCTTAAGTCATTCTCTGGGGTGTGTTTTGCCGGTGGCTAGACCGTGCCCGGCCTCTTCAAAAACACACTCTTCAGCATTTCTTCACCTCTTCTTCATGTAAAGGCAATGGGGTGCCTTTCTTGCCCCGAATTCTCCATACTTGGGTCGTTTCCTACAAAAGGATGCACAAGGTAACAAGTACGGGCATTGGGCACAAAACGCAAGGAAAAACACCCGAAACCGACTCGATATGAGTCGGTATGCATAAAAGAAAGAGGGAATTAGAAGTAAATTAATCGTATATCAAACCTCCCCACACTTAATCCTTACTCGTCCCCGAGTAAGTCCTTAAACCAAATGTACAAAGCATTATTATGATAGATATGGAGAGTGGGTGCACAATATAAGCATCACTCAACTAAACTACTACTTAAGCCGATCGAGTATTAGCGCACTCAACGGCCCTTCAACTCACAATTTGACACCCATGAGGGGAGAGTGCCCTATTGCAAGGCAAGTTGGGTCTTGCTACAAAACTTTCGACACATTCATCATGAAAGCACATAATCAACAAATAGAATGCATCTAACAAAATGATCCACTTTCCTCATCTAAGTGGTCGGATTTTTCAAATAACAAAACATGGTCTCGGTCGGGAGTACCGTCTCAGGAGTGCCAATTGAGGTGCCAACCCCCTAAATGTGACAAAAGCAACCCTTGTGTGACCAATGCTCAAGAAACTAATTCAAGAGCGGGGAAAGGGAAGAAAGGGCAAGTCCGCCGAGAATTACAAAACCGACACAAGATTCAACCAAAGGACCCATGACTAAGGAGACCAAGGCAACGACATCCTCACGGTTTTCACTCGTCACTCAATTAAAGAACAAGGTGATTTTTGTGACAAAAAGTAACCAAAATCACTCAACTAACTCGACTAGCGAAAACGTGCCCGCAATCTAATGTGTAACACCGTCCTATGTCCAATGAAATGCAAACAATGGGAAAAATGCACAAAACATGAAGCAAGGGTTACAACGGGGCTAAGGAGAAGGTCGAAACGGGATTGGTGCAAGCACCGTTTGGACATGTGGGGCTCAAATCAAGAATCGTCGACACATCACATCTCATCTCTTATTGCAACACATGAGACACGTCTATGCCCTAACATAGCAATGATGACCAAAACTATGCAAAAATTGCATAAACCCAACTCAAGTAGGAAAAATTTGATAAAACTCCTTTTATTTCAACAAATGGTAACGTCTACACCGTAACAACGACTCGGTTTCCAAAGCCATGCAAAAAATGTGTAGACCCGACTCATTTTTGGAAAAACATCAATTTGCCCCTTTTTATTTAGCAACGGCTTTTTCTACCCCTTTAAATGATGAGTAGGGGTGTTGCTCGCCTTTTTCTTTTTTCTCGACAACAAACAAATATATACAACATAACTCATTTTTCTTTTGATTTTTCATGACTTTTTCACTTTTCTATTTTGTTTTTCATTTCTTTTTTTTTTTTTCAAAACCTCTTATTTATATATGATGCCAAATTCATACCAAGTTCCGACCCAAACGGATATGTGAACTATCCATCACTATGCCCCAAATCACCTCCTACAACACAACTACAAAACCGACCAATTCTTGATTAAGGAAAGGTGTTTATGGAATGTAGTTAATTTAGTGGGTTTGCCAATGAAAAGGCTAAGGCTCAAAAGGGGGTGAATAAAAAAGGGAGATAATGTAGGGAATAAAACAAGGCTATTTGGCTATTGTGAGGTTCATATAAACTGATTTTTGCTTCATATCATATGTACAAAAATGTAATGCAATTTCATGATCTAAGGACGATGCGACACACTTATGCGTAAAGATGTGACACGCCTCGCGAGGAGACCTACTCTCAAACCTAGATGAGGGCGGGGTATGAATGTACCCGCCCTAGGAGGCTCTACCCTTACCTTTGAGTAGTTAAGTCGAGCCAAAGGTCTAGCCTACGGCCCAAGGTCTCACAAGTTCGGTCTAGACTCAATGGTCAAGCTCCCCCTTCCTCGGCTAACTAAGAGGCCACGGGTGCGAGTCACGAGGAGGGGAAAGGCACAATTGGGCACATTAGTTCATCATGGGGGTACTTGGTTCCCTTCCTTTGACCATGTTCTTCCTTAAAAATTTATTTACAAACTCAATGCAAAAGAAAGAAATGCAACAAGTATTTACATGTGAACAAATGCATGCGGAAATTTAAACAAACACGAAATGAAACATGCAACAAATTGGCTAAACCTAGCAGCACATCAACACCAAAATTCCAAACGGTCTCCCAAGGAGACACCCAAAGCAACAAAATTCCCATTCTCCTTCAAAATATCCAAGATACCAAAAAGAAAGAATAGTAAAAGGAGCAAGAGATAGGAGGGATTATACCAAGCGGTCTTCTAGCTCCTTTTTGCCTCAAGTGGTCAATGTGCCATGCCAAAGGTTAGACAAAACATATATATACAATGCAAATTTTTTGAATTTTTCAGAAATTTTTCAATTTTTAGGCATTTTCTCTAATTTATAAACATTTACAATTATAAACAAATATTCACAAGAGTGGATATTTCCCTCCCCACACTTGAAATGTACATTGTCCTCAATGGACAAAAGCATAGGGAGAGAATAAGAAAAATGAAGGAACATATTTTTGATTTTTTGATTTTTCAAAGGCAAAATAACATATTTTTGTGATTTTTGGGTTTGAAAATTTTAAAAGACGTATTTTTGGGTTTTTTTTTTTTTTTTTTATGAAAACTCCCTCCCCACACTTATTTATTTACATTACTTCCAAATGGAAATAAATGTGTGGAGGGAGTACAAATTAAAAGACATATTTTTGTTTTTTTTAGGCCCTCCCCACACTTATTTATAGACATGGGAGGGCATATTAGTGAAATAAATTAACATGTTTTTGGTTTTTTGGTCATTTTTCAATTTTTAGTTGGTTTTTATTTTGAAAATGCAATGCATGCTCTATTCTATATGCTAAATTGAAATGACAATGCAAATTATGCTAAGTGAATGCAATTACTAAATGTGACAATATATTACAAAATTGAAATCTAATGCAATCTTATATGATGCAACTAAATGCTTTATCAACTAAATGCATGCGAAAAATTTAAACATGAATGAGAAATTTGGATAAAAGGGGAGAAAGCATACTTTGCATTAGGATTGATTGGGAGGATTAATAGGCCATCAACTCGGCCTCTTGGGACTAAGACCCCATCACATCATCTAAATCTTCATCATTGAAATCATCTCCGGTATTCAAGTCGGAGCCTTGAACTAAATCCTCGGGGTTGAAGGTGAAGTTACCTCCACTACCGCCGTCACCCATAAGACCTCCCGTGAAATCACCACTCATATTCATCACGCCGCTATCTCCTCCCGTGAAACCACCACCCGACCCCGACGCACCCGCATCACTAGCAAAATAGGGCCGAACTCCCCATAACCATTGGGCGTCATGCCCCTCCGGTCTAGACTCGGGCATAGGCGGGAAAACGGGTCGCGCAAAGTAGTCCGGTTGGAGGTTAAAGCCTCCGCGGACCATTTTCCCATCCTTTGGGTAGTTCCCATCGGGCCAAGTGAAATAAGAGGGGTGAGGGTCCTCATAGCCCACGTACTCCCGTCGACAAAAATCATCATAGATGGGATAAGTACCGGTAGCTTGATCATAGTATATCCGGTCCAACTTTCTCCCCAACACGTCCCTCTCACTAGCGGCCTTGGCCGTGGCAATGTCCATCCTCTCCATCCACTCAGTGAGGGAAGGTGGCAAGGGAGGAGGGGTCGAGGAGGACGCCTCACCTTGTTGAAATTGCCACGGTGGAGTTTGATGAGTTTGTGGCATTTGATATTGGAGGGTGGAATGAGTGTCCACTCGACGGTCTCGTGAATAAACACGAGTAGGATTAGGGGGAGGTTGGTCGGTGGGAGGGTCTTCTTCAATATCAAGGAGATAGAACTCCTTGTCCTTCTCAATTTTGATCGCGGTAACATTTGGAAGCCGGATGGAGTTCTTGTGATTGATTCGCCAATATTCAAGGCCGTCGGCGGGGTTCTCTTTGAGCCACTCAAGCTTTGTGGTCAAGTAACTCTTTGTCAAGTAAGTGTCCCCGGCTATCCAATTCATCGTGGAAAGGTCAACCGGACGGTCCAAGTTGCAGGCAATTCGGGTGATCATGCCACCCACATGTATCGGGGTTCTATGCCCCGGAGAACTTGCAATCTTGGATAGGTTAAGGGCGAGGTAGTGAGCCACATTAATTCGGAAGGGGGTGGGTTTCGTGAACAAGTAGGACCCTAATATTTCAAGCTCGTGGGTCCTAAACACCCAAGGTTCATCCACCGCAAGAACGGTGCACCCCATACATCTATGCCACACCCGAATGACGGGATTGTGGCAACTTGACGCGGGCCTTTTCACCCCCGGTTGATCATCAAGGCCCGAAATCGCCTTCCAAACACGGGAGTAGTGAAAATCAGCGGGCGGGGTATGCGACGGCGCATTTTCCAGCCCAAAAATTTGAGCCAACCGACCCAAAGTAATGCTATGTTCCCGGTTCATGAGTCTAAAGCTAAGGGTAGCCACCATCCCAGATTGCCGGTGTTTGTTAATCTTAAGACTACTCAGAAATTCCCATGTGATCCGAGGGTAAGTATACTCATGCATGGTAAATATCCCCCTCATACCGCACCCCGTAAACAAAGTTTCCGTCTCCCTAGCAATCCCAAGGGTACACAAAGACGGATGATGAAGGAACTTAGTAGGGGTGAGGGGACGATTTTTAAAGAGAATAAACTTACCCTTCTGCATAGGTGTGGTAAACTCGACGGTGGGAAAGTCCGGATCGGGGTAAGTATCGGTCGCCGCTTGAGCAATCAATGCCGCTTGGTCCTTTGCTATGTCGGCCCTTGTTCTTCTTCCGGCCATTTTGATGATTGGAGGAGATTGGTGAAGGTTGGAGGGAGTTTGATTGAGTTTTAATGGAGTTAGGGTTGAAAAGGGGGAAAAATTATGGAGGAATGAAGAAGGAAGAAAGAGGAAATGAAATGAAGAAAAGGGGATTCTCGGGTTTAATTTGTTGTCTGCGTGTGCGTTTTGCCGGTTGGCGAACCGGCAGCCGGTCTGCCGGTAAAACGCACTCCCTCATTTTCTATTTTTCGAATTTCTTCTTCAAAATTTTTGACCTCGCTGCCGGTGGACCAACCGGCTGCCGGTCCACCGGCAAAACACTCTCCTCAATTAATTTTTCAAGTACCAGGTGTGTTCTGCCGGTGAGCCGGCTGCCGACCTACCGGCAAAACACACTCCTACTCAAAAATCCAACTTCCCAGCTTCATAATATGAGTGTTTTACCGGTGAGCCGGTTGCCGGCCTACCGGCAAAACACTCCTCTTCACCAATTTTCAAAAAAAAATCCAAGTCTTCAGGTGTGTCTTACCGGTGGGCGGTTCTTGTCACTGCAAAAAACACACTCCTCGACATCATTTCTTCGTGTTTTCAACTTGCCAGGTGTGTTATGCGGTGAGCGGTTGCTGTCGCCTACCGGCAAAAAACACACCACAACTTCAATTTTCCAAAAAATTGTTTGGCCTCGCCGCCGGTGGACCAAAGGTCTTGGGTCTCCGCAAAAACACAACACACAGCTATTTTTTTGTTGTGTTCTTCCAAGTTGCTCAATTTTTCTTCAACTCATCTTTGAGCTTTTTCATTGACCCCGGGATTCATGTTTTCCACAATTACTCCGACGCATGATGTCGGGATTTCGGGTCAACGAAAATAAAACTTGTGTTCTTCAAAAGTGACCTCCGTCACCAATCCAAATTGACAAAATACGACTCCAAATCTCTCACTACTAGTCTAGAATTCAAGTTATTTACAAAGATGCATGGGTTGCCTCCCATGTAGCGCCCTTGTTTAATGTCGTAGGCTCGACGGAGTTATGAATAACAATCAATAATTTGGAATAAAAGTGGCAATTGAGCTCACATTCTTGATAATAGGGGTTCCGGCAATGTAGTGCTTTAGCCGTTGTCCATTTACCTTGAATGTTTGGTCTCCATCGGATACTTCAACCGACCCATAGGGAAAAGCTCGGACCACGGTGAAAGGCCCCGACCACTTTGACTTTAATTTTCCCGAAAATAGCTTGAACCTTGAGTTGAAGAGGAGGACCAAATCCCCCTCCTTGAATTCCCTCCTTATAATAGCCTTGTCATGGAATCGCTTGGTCTTTTCCTTATACAACCTAGAGCTCTCATAAGCCTCTAGTCTAAATTCTTCAAGCTCATTGAGGTCAAGTAGCCGCTTCTCCCCGGCGCTTTTCAAGTCAAAGTTAAGAAGTCGGATGGCCCAATGAGCCTTGTGCTCCAACTCAACCGGCAAATGGCATGGCTTCCCGTACACCAACCGGAATGGTGAAGTTCCTATTGGTGTTTTGAAAGCGGTCCGGTAAGCCCATAATGCATCATTGAGCTTGGTAGACCAATCTTTCCTTGACCGGCTCACGGTCTTTTCAAGGATCATCTTGATTTCACGGTTAGAGATTTCGGCTTGGCCGTTAGCTTGTGGGTGATAGGCAAGGCTCCGCCTATGTTGCACCCCATGCTTCTTGAGTAGAGCATCAAGAGTCCTTTCCCGGAAATGAGTTCCACGGTCACTAATCACAATTCGTGGAACTCCAAACCGTGGGAATATGATTGTCTCCATGAGTTTGGTCACTGATTTTGCGTCACAAGTCTTTGTTGGAATTGCTTCAACCCATTTGCTCACGTAGTCCACCGCAACAAGGATATACTCATTCCCATTTGATGAGGGAAAAGGGCCTTGATAGTCAATGCCCCATACGTCGAATACCTCCACTTCAAGTATGTAGTTCATTGGCATTTCATGCCTCTTTGAAATGTTACCACTTCTTTGACACTTGTCACACTTCTTGACGTAGGTGGCCACATCGTGAAATAGGGAAGGCCAAAAGAATCCACATTGGAGCACCCTCGCGGCGGTTTTTCGTGAACTACCATGCCCTCCACTTGGCATGTCATGGCAATGAGAGATTATGGGTTGGACTTCTTCATTGGGGATGCATCTTCTAATTATCCCGTCGGCACAAACTTTGTAGAGGCACAGTTCTTCCCAAAAATATTGCTTAAGGTCATGGAAGAATTTCTTTCTCTTATGGGAATCATAACCGTGTGGGATGACCCCGGATACCAAATAATTTACATAGTCCGCGTACCACGGGGTATCCATCAAAGCTAGTGCGAATAGTTGATCATCCGGTAATGTGTCATCAATTGGCAATCCATCCTTATCCTTGACATGGAGTAGCCGAGAAAGATGATCGGCTACCACATTTTCTACACCTTTCTTGTCTCTAATCTCGATATCGAACTCTTGCAACAATAGTATCCACCGAATCAAGCGGGGCTTTGACTCCTTCTTGATTAGCAAGTGTCTCAACGCCGTGTGATCGGTGTGCACAATTACCTTAGAGCCCACCAAATAAGAACGAAACTTGTTCATGGCATATATGACCGCCAAAAGCTCCTTTTCGGTGGTAGTGTAATGTGATTGAGCTTCATCCAAAGTCTTGCTTGCATAATATATGGCATGGAGTTTACCATTCTTCTTTTGTCCTAGCACCGCTCCCACCGCCACATCACTAGCATCGCACATCAACTCGAAAGGTTCTCCCTAAGTGGGAGGTTGCATGATTGGAGCGGTGATGAGAGCTTCCTTCAACCTATTGAATGCATCCAAACACTCATTAGTAAATTCAAACGGCACATCTTTTCCAAGCAACAAAGTTAAAGGCCGGGCAATCAAAGAAAAATCCTTAATGAATCTCCGGTAAAAACCGGCATGCCCAAGAAAACTCCTAATTCTTTTTACATTAGTGGGAGGGGGTAGTGTTTTGATCACTTCAATCTTGGCTTGATCAACTTCCAAGCCCTTACTTGACACTACATGACCCAAAACAACCCCGGATGTCACCATGAAGTGACATTTCTCCCAATTCAAGACTAGACCACTCTCTTGACATCTTTTCAAGACCTTACCCAAATTAGCTAGACATCCATCAAATGAGGTGCCTACGACCGAGAAGTCGTCCATAAACACCTCCATGATATTCTCTACATATTCGGAAAATATAGCTAGCATGCATCTTTGAAATGTGGCCGGCGCATTGCAAAGCCCAAAGGGCATGCGCCTATAAGCAAAGGTGCCGAATGGGCACGTGAATGTGGTCTTTTCTTGGTCATTAGGGTGAATCGGGATTTGGAAAAACCCCGAAAATCCATCAAGGTAGCAAAAATGAGAATGTTGGGCAAGTCTTTCCAACATTTGGTCAAGGAAAGGGAGGGGGAAATGGTCTTTCCTAGTTGCCTTGTTTAGGCGCCTATAGTCTATACACATTCTCCACCCGGTTGTGACTCTTGTTGGAATTAGTTCATTCTTATCATTGGTGACTACCGTGACCCCGCCCTTCTTCGGCACAACATGCACCGGGCTCACCCATGCACTATCGGAGATAGGGTAAATTATGCTTGCATCATAGAGCTTCAACACCTCCTTCCTAACCACTTCTTTCATAGCGGGGTTAAGGCGGCGTTGAGGCTCAATGGAAGATGCACTCTCATCCTCCAAGTGAATGCGATGGGTGCAAAAAGAAGGGCTAATCCCCTTGATATCATCAATTGAGTACCCAATGACATCCTTGTATTTTCTCACAACATCAAGTAATTTTTGAAGTTCGGTGTCATTGAGTGCACTATTGACAATAATAGGGTAAGTATCATTAGGGCCAAGGAAAGCATGTTTAAGAGTAGAGGGAAGAGGTTTCAACTCCACTTGAGGAGGCGTGGATCTCTCCTCTTTCTTATCATCTCTTCTCAAGCTTTCAAATTCTTTGTCCGGGTCTTCTTCAATTGTTGCTTCCATAGCTAAAGCATACTCCCGGTGCTCCTTGCAATTCTTTACCTTGCCCTCAAGGAACCCTTGCAAACCCTTGTCTTCATCAAATTTCTTCATATCAACCCATTCTTCTACCACATCAATCATATAACAAGACTTTTCTTCCGAAGGCTCTTTCATAGCCTTGTTCAAGGAGAATTCAACCTTATCTTCACCCACTTGCAAAGAAAGCTTCCCATTTTTCACATCAATCATGGCACCCCCCGTAGCAAGGCAAGGGCGCCCCAATATGATGGGAATATTTGAGTCTTCGGGGATGTCCATTACATAGAAATCACATGGAAATGCAAGTTTCCCCACCTTGAGTGGGACATCCTCCACAAGACCAATAGGGTATCTTACCGACCTATCCGCAAGTTGGAGAGAAACCCTTGTTGGTGAAAGCTCATAACCCTTCAACTTCTTGAAAATTTTGAGGGGCATAAGACTAATGCTTGCCCCCAAATCACACAAAGCCCTCTCAATGTGCACGGTCCCAATCTTACAAGGTATGGAAAAACTCCCCGGGTCTTCAAGCTTTTGAGGAGCTTCATTCATGAGAATTGCACTACACTCCTTGGATAAGCTCACCGTAGTTGTTGGGCTCAAAGAGTTTTTGTTTGAGATAAGCTCCTTCAAGAACTTGCCATAGCTTGGAATCTCCTTTACGGCATCAATGAAAGGCATGGTAATGTTGATACCTTTCATCATGTCCATGAACTTCCCATACTTTTGTTCAAGTTTGGCCCTTGCTAACCTTTGTGGGAAGGGAACCGGTGGTACATAAGTTCTTACCACTTGTTGTTGAGGCTCTTCAACTACCCTTGTTGGGTTATCAATCACTCTTGGAGTTTCCACAACAATTTCCACAAGCTCATCTTTTCCCTCCTTTTCTTCAATTACCTTAGGAGGTTCAACCACAATTTGAGGTTCAATGTCATTACCCGGTCTACTACTCTTCCTTTTCTTGACAAATTCCCGGTCTTCCAAATCTCTACCACTCCTCAAGTGAATAGCATTCATGGTTTTCGGATTTTCCTCGGTTTTACCCGGGAATTTACCTTGGGAGGCTTGTAGTTGGCTCATTTGGGTAGCCAATTGGGAGATTTGGTTGTCCATCATTCATTGAGAGGCTTGCATTTGGGTTCTAAGTTGGTTGATGGATGTGGTTGTCTCTTCTTGTTTTTGGGTGGTATGGTTGATGAATTGTGTTTGGTGAGTCATCATTTGTTCCATCATGAGTTCCATGTTTGACTTTGGTTGGGTGGGTTGTTGGAATGGTTGGAAATTTTGTTGGAAAGGTTGGGTTGTTTGTTGGAATGGTTGGGTGGTTGGTGGGTTAAGTGATTGAAATTGTTGTCTAGGTTGGAAGGTTCTTCCTTGGAAACCCGGTGGACCTTGATTGAATGTTGTGTTTTGTTTTTGAGTTTGGAAGTTTGGTTGTTGTGACTTTTGTTGGAAGGTTGGGTTTTGGACATTTTGAGAGCCATAAGAGAAGTTTGGGTGGGCTCTCAATCCGGGGTGATATTGGTTGTTGTTAAATGCTTGCTTGGCCGGACTAGACTCCCATATCCCGTTCACTTGCTCCATACCACTTCCATCTCCAACCACCAAAGGACACTCATTGGGTGGGTGTCCTTGGTCTCCACAAAGCTCACAACTATAGACTTGGTTCCTCATAGAAGAATTGCTAGATGTTTTGCTTGAGCTCATCAAGGCAACTTGTTGCTTAAGCTCTTCTATCATCTCTTTCACTTCCACATTGTTGGCCGACTCGACCGTTGACTTCCCCTTCCTCTTGTGCCTATCATTGTTCCAATGAAAGGTACGAGAAGCCATTTCTTCAATAAGCTCTTTCGCCGTCTTGTGGTCTATCTTATCCAAAGCCCCCTTCCCCGAGCCGGAATCAAGGTTCATCTTCATATCATTGTTTAACCCTTCATAGAAATTGTTGATGAGTTCATCATCTCCAATACCGTGGTGAGGACATAGCCTTTGGAGGCCCTTGTACCTCTCCCATGCTTCATAAAGGGTCTCATCTTCTTGTTGGGTGAACCCTTGGAGCTCACTCTTGATTCTTGCGGTTCGTTGGGGTGGGAAATACTTGTTGAGAAAAGCCTTAGAGACATCATCCCAAGTCCGAAGAGAGTCGGGTTCACAACTTTTAAGCCACTCCTTGGCACTTCCCCTCAAAGAGTAAGGGAAAAGCCTAAGGCGTACGGCATCCTCCGTCACTCCATTGGCCTTGAACATGTCACAACTATCCAAGAACTCGTTGAGATGCTCGTTGGGGTTTTCGGTGGCTCCCCCTCCGAATTGGTTCCCTTGGACAAGTTGTAGCAAGGTGGCTTTCACATCAAAATTGTTGGCTTGAATAGGTGGCTTGACAATACTCGGATTCACCACCTTTTTCGGAGCCAAGTTATCTCTCATAGGAACCGCGGCCATTGTTACTTCCGTTTCCGGTGTTGCAAAAGGATTTTCGAAAGTTTCAAAGACCCGTGGTTCTTCTTGAAGGTCCTCAATTACTGGATTTTCTTGAGGAATCGGTGTTTCTATAAGCCCTCTTCTACGGAGTGAATTTAGTCTTCTCGCGGTTGCTTCGATCTCGTGGTCAATCGGGCGTATTGGTTGACCTCTTCGAGCTCTCCTAACCATGCAAAAAGTCCTACACACTTAAGAGAGGGATTAGTAACAAAAGACTTAGTCTAAACAAGAACGAAAACAATTAATATCTAGCCGAACTCCCCAAGAATCAACGCGCAAAAAACTTGATGGTATCAAGCTATACCTCGCAAGTGCACGATTTTATCGTTGTACACTATTAAGGGTCGATCCCACAAGGAGTTGAAAAGATTACTAATTGTTCTAATCCGATCGTTTAGCTAAGTCGAAAATAAAGGATGAGGTTGTTATACTAATGCTACCTAAAACGAAATGAAATGCAAACTTAACAAAAGCAAGGTAAATGAGCAAGAACGAAGGATAAGTTGTAATTCAAATGATTAAAAGGCCTAAGACTCGGTTCTTCCCAAACAATTCGCAATTCCACATAGTTAAACTTCTAGGCTAATCACAAGGGTAGTTAGGTGAGGAGGTGACGGCTCTAATTCCCCTAAGACCCCCCTCTCGGGTTCGAAATAGGACACTAGCACTACCCACCAACCCCCCTCTCGGGTTCGAAGGTCGGAATCCCTAACTCAATACCCCACTACCCCAAAAACATGCATTTTCCCGAGGTAGTCCGATATTTGCTAAGGTCATTAAGCCCCATCAATTCCCGGGTCATCCCACTCCCTCTCTCGAGGGTCGATTTCAAACGCTAATTTAGAGGTGTCCTACCCCGGTTCTCCCTTTCGGTCTCAACCGAGGTCAACAATAGGGTCAAATCTCGGGTATCCAAATCACAACCTAACCAACTCTCGTTGGTGGTCAAGGGTCGTAAGTCAACACTACCCAAGAGTCAACCCAAAACCCAAGTCATTCCTCTAAACTACCCTCACCAATTTCCCCAAATAATTAGCCTTTGTGAAATTCAATTAATGAAATTACTCATGTTGGGTCAAACCGAGCCCTAGTGGAAGACTACTCACTAATCATGGTCCTAATTGCAAAATAAACAATAAAGATGGAAACTTTGGTCACAAACATGGTGAGAAGATGAAATTCACTACTAAACATGCAACAATCTAGCAATGGGTGTAAGGAAAGATGATTTAATCTAATAATGAGAGTGAATAAACCTAAAGACACAATCTTTAACCAAATCAACTCAAAGATTAAGTCTTTGAGGACAACTACCCAAGGATAAACAAAAGAAAGAGGAACAAAGGAAAGATGAACAATGAAAAGATAAACAATGATGGAATTAACAACAACAAACAAACAACAACAATAATTTCAACATAAACATTCAAACAAACATGAAGGAAGAACAAGATGTAAACAAATGAAAATAAGGAGAGAAATAATACCAATCCAAAGCAAGAAAGGAAATAGAATAGAATAAATAAGTATAAACCTTCAATCTTGTTCTTACAACCCAACTTCAATCCCTAATTAATTGAAGAACTAGCTTAATTAGGGAATGATTAGCAAAATAATTAACAAAGTTTTAAACTTGAAAGGGTAAATATCCTGGATCTAGGGTTGTGTGTACAAAGGGGTTTAAGAGGGGGTATTTATAGGCTTGTACAAGATTAGGAAGAAAAGAGGAAGAAAAGCCCAAAATCCCGTCTGCTGCGTTTTTTTGCAACCGGCACCGGTGCTCCTAACGGCAAAACCGTGCAAAGAATTAAAACATCTGGCATCTGTGTTTTGCCGGTGGGCCGGTTGCCGGCCTGCCGGCAAAACACCTTCTTCAGGACTTTGGATGTGTGAAATGCCGGTTGACCGGCTGCCGGTGCTCCTACCGGCAGCGAGGCCAAGCTTGTTTTTCACCAAATTCTTCAAATAAATTCCACTGCTTTGTGCTTTACCGGTGGGCGGTTGCGCCTGCCGGCAAAGCACATTCCTCAACTTTTCTTCAAAATCTTAAGTCATTCTCCTGGGTGTGTTTTGCCGGTGGCTAGACCAGGCTGCCTCTCTGCCGGCAAAACACACTTTTCAGCATTTCTTCACCTCTTCTTCATGTAAAGGCAATGGGGTGCCTTTCTTGCCCCGAATTCTCCATACTTGGGTCGTTTCCTACAAAAGGATGCACAAGGTAACAAGTACGGGCATTGGACACAAAACGCAAAGAAAAACACCCGAAACCGACTCGATATGAGTCGGTATGCATAAAAGAAAGAGGGAATTAGAAGTAAATTAATCGTATATCATCCGTCTTGGGTCGAAGCCCATACAAATGCCAAATACTAACATGTGACACCCTCATTTATTGCGGAAAAGTAAACACATAATTCTAGATAAAAACTGCATGGATATGTTTGTAATAGGTTCATTTGGGTAAAAACCTGTAATTTTTAAAACCTGAACCTGTTATAAAAATATCCAAATGGGAAGGTGTCAAATATGCAAGGTCTAAATAAATCTCATAAATAAAACATCGCTAAAGTCGCGAAACAAAGTTATACAACCCAAATATGAAAAAGGGAGACATATGTCCCTAAAAAGTATATGACATAAAAAGTGTTTAAGGGTCACAATAAAATAAAGCCAATCTAGGTCCCAAGGTTACTTTGCTCGCTAGCTCGTCCATGTACCCCATATATGCATCACCTACCACAAATCGCATTTTATACAAATACGAAAGCCACAGTCAGTGGGGAGTAACTCCGAGTTCTCCCAGCCACGAAATGTCATAGTTAATATAACATGTAAACATAAGAATATGAATATGAACAACACATAGCC
This sequence comes from Silene latifolia, assembly GCF_048544455.1. Taxonomy (NCBI): domain Eukaryota; kingdom Viridiplantae; phylum Streptophyta; class Magnoliopsida; order Caryophyllales; family Caryophyllaceae; genus Silene; species Silene latifolia. The sequence continues at coordinate 147,473,277 of NC_133528.1, read as the reverse complement.
TTAGCATACAAATGCAAGACAATCGTGCTTATCATGTGAACAACAATATAACAACACATAGTCCTAGCATGTGAATACTAGACCGACTCATACTACACTATCATGTGAATCACATAACATCCGGGAATCCAAACTCTATCAACCATAGCCGGCTTGCATCTCACCTTCTATGATTCATAGAATCATCAAACAAGAAAGGACAATATATCTAGAGACAGGCATAAGTTCTTAGGACAGTCAATAGTCACTCTGTAACTCGAGTCTATACCACGAGGTAAGGCAAACACCCTAGTCCTAAACCTGCGCAGACCTAGCGACATGCGGAAAATACCGCATCCAAGACCCATGATCACACACATGAGTACCCCTAAGGAGTCCACCAAAGGGTTGGCTAGTACTTAAGCTCACCACATACTTCTAAGAGTACGTCAGGAGGTCATGCCCTAACTTGGATATAAGCCCACCAAGCTAAGACACAAAGATTATTAAGCGGTGACCATACACTCGTCAAAGACTATAAGGGCCTATCTATGACGAAGGCCGAAATACTCACCTAGGACCTAGTCCCAGCTTGAATACTTTAGCCCACACCACACAAGACAAGTAGGACACCCAATTAACCATAAGAGGGGCAAAGAGTCCAAACTTGCACACACACAAATGATCATACACACCCTAGCATATGAAAGACTACGCAAGAGCATATTCAAACAATCCAACAATATCTCCAATATCAATAATAATCCAAATTCCAAACTAACCAACAAAGTACCATAATCCATGAGAACAAGCTAAAATGGCAAAGAGGCAATAAGACTCAAGCATAAGGCATCCAAAGCATCCAACAACCAACATGTGAAATGATAATTACAAATATCAAGGCATAAACATAAAACATCCAATAACAACCAATCTAACCTCAAAGACAAACCCACGACCCGAGTCCCGCGACGGGTCATCGGTCAAATCGAGGCTGACCGGTTTAAACCTAGTTTGACCAAACTCGTTCGGTCAATCTGGCCCAGCTCAGAGTCTTGGCCTACTTTGGCCCAAATCACAAAATTTATCACAATATCATTCTCATGCTATTTCCAATTTCTATCATGTGAACACTATCAACATAAAGAAAACATTCTAACTTACAAAATAACTAATTCCCCAAAATTCTCGCATAATAAAATAGCATAAATAACCGTCTCACACAAGGGTAAACTTTTCTATAAATTTTAATCGATAAAACGACGTCATTTACTCATACAGACTCCGAATTGAGTGATTCAAGTGGCTAAACCACCTAATTTTTCGATGCCGTTCAATCTGTCATATTTTTGGAAACATTGGAAACCGTCTCGGTCCGGTACTGACGCGTTCCAGCCAACACGCGGACTTGTCACAACACATAATTCCTCATCCAAATTTGTTCCAAACAATAATATACAAATGGGTAACATAAATTAAACATAAGCATACTCATCTTACTCCATTCATTCATTTATCAACAAGATCGTCTCAAACAACAACAAACAACAACAACAACAACAAACAACAACAAACAACAAATACAACTATTAATGTGACATTAATTCGTCGAGTAACTCGGAATAGTTACCTTAAGCTAGCAAAGAGACAAGTAATAACTTGAGAAAACTTGTAAAACCCAAAATTACTCTTCATCTTCAACAACATATGAGTCACCTAACTCATTTTCAAATTCTTCACCTATAAGAACAACAAAAACACAATTATTAAGCTTAAATTCGAAACCCTAAAAAAAAGTGTCTTAAACAAATTGGGGGAAATGAAAATAAAGCTTACTAGTAGATGAGGATTGAAGAGAGGATTCCAAATATATAATTTTTATGAGATTTGGTGGAGAAATGAAAGATTTATGGTGGATTTAGGGATTGTAAGGAGGATTTTTAGTGGGTTTTTGGTGTTTGAGAGAAGGAGGAGATAGATTGAGTTATGGAGGGAATGAAAATTGGAAGAGGGGACAAATGGAGGGTAGGTGGCCAGCCAAAAGGCACGGGGAGATGGGTCATTTATTTACGTTTTGGTTCGTTTCGACGGAAATTAGAAATATTCGTCGAACGCGATTTCCGAGAAAATTAAAGTTCTTAAACACGATTTTACTAAAAGATTAAGTACTCATATGCCCAATATCCAAACTCGTTTACCCAACGACCGTAAGAAATGGAAAATCCCAATTTTACGACTTTTATCCGAAATCTATTTTATCAAAGGAAAATGGTTAAATATAGTTTAAATCACTTTTAAACATTTCTAAACTATAAAAAATGATTACATTTCTTCAAAATAAAATAAGGTTATATTTTATCAAATAAATTTTATTTCAAATAAATTAATATTAAATTAAAATAGATTAAAATATCACTCTTAAAATATAATAAAGGTCTTCAAATTTACGGGGTGTTACAAACAAGCCTAATACGGCCTAATATCTTCCTCGAATATAAGGTGGCCAATAGTTTCTTTATTAATGTAAATTATTTTGCGTATTACCCTTATATAATTTTTTTGAATTGTTTATTTTTTTTTACACATAATTGTTTCGTTCAACTTTATTTTATTGTATTTTAGTTTTTAATTTTGTTTTTATCTAACCTTTAGCCATATTGATGAATTCTAGCGTAATTGGTTTAAGATGATAATTCATGTTAGCGGACTTATAACATATTAAGACTATTGTTGTTTTGGTAAAATGTCAAGGTATAACTTATAAGAACCGTTCATTGAGGTTCAATATCACTTTAATATTTTTTTGTTAGATGAGTCTCTTAACCCTGAGCTCCAAAGGTCAAATCCTTGTCAGCTTTTAAAATTTCACCAAGTAAAATTTTAGCATACGGTATGAGAGGGCATTTGAATTATCCATTTTTCGAGCCCAAAACATACTAGAGTAAATGGACATGTTCAGATATAAGAAATATTATTGTGTTTTAACCATTATCTAAATTTTGGCTGAGATGATCTTCTAAAATAAAGCACTTTAGAATAGTGTTCAAGACCCCCTTCTATGCCAAATTGCCAACTAGCTAGAAAATAAAACAAAATATGCAAAATAGAAAACATAACTATTGTGAGAGGTGTCTCACATCAACATATTTGATTGGCAAATAACATCTTCTTAAATGTACTATAGTAAAAATGAAATTTGTGCTTTAAATTTACTAGGTAAAAAACAATTCAAATCTACAATTAGTAGTTTTTTTTTTCTTTTTTCTTTTTGTGATGAGGGAACTCATAGCCGCTACCTTGATGCGCACTGGGTAAGCCCTAGGGTATACGTGACAGACTCAGATCATAAACACTCAACAAAATTGCTCTTGGGAATGCTTGGACCTAGATATCCTGGGATTTCACTAAAGTTTTTAACCACTAAACTCCACCCTTACGGGTTACCATTAGTGGTTTAGAAACGATGAATCTAGGGATTTATAGAAATGTGGTTGATATCTTATTCCCAAGTTTCATTGAAGTAAGATGAGACTCTAACAAAGAAACAATTTAACCCCTGTTTAGTTTTCTTTGCAAAATGTAATATTTTAACTATTAAGGTAAATTGATCTCAAAACAAAATAAGACTTATTTCATTGTCTTTCGAATTTAGATTTTGCTTTTGTTTCCGATAAATAAATATGTTATGATTTTTTTTTTCTTTTTAGATTACAATGCAATTTGATGATTAGTTTATCCTGGTTTTTAAATTTCAATTGTTCTATACTCCGTATTATGTACATTGCTCTAATGACAAAGGAAAAAAAAAAATACTTGACCATAGATCGGATTGGAGGGATTAACACCTAACGCGTTTTTTAGATTCATCTGTACATACATGGTACATTGTAAAAATCGCCGATGATATTTCGCGATTTGAACGTATAAAATTTTTAAAATTAAATTTAAATAATGCGAATTGAAGGATTAATTTCCTTACATAATTGATAATAAGAATATTGTGACAACTGTGGAAAAAAAAGCAAAATCTTTAAGCTATGATGGGATTATTTGATTAGTAGAATTCACGTAAAATCGTATTGCTATTTCTAAATTAATTATCGTAACTTGTATAATTAGTGGTTATTTTGGAAGAAAATAGAATCAACAAAAACATAAATCAAGTTTGGTTTTGAAAGAAGAAAATAAATCCAAAAAAGCAAAAGTGTACAAGGCAAATTTGGTGCTTATTTTAGTGTAGATATGTAAAGAAAAAAATAGTTGATATGGTAGGAAAAACTTACTTAATTTGCATATTACAAATAATAAGATTTACATAGAAACAAATATCGTTGATTCGAGACACCTTCGATATGCATTCTATATAAACTCTGCCTTAACAAACAAAATTTTGAAACACTACATACTTCCCTTTTGTAACACAAAAAAAACATTTGATCAACAATTTTTTTTCATGTCCACCACAATGGCAAATGTTGTTCCAAAGAAAAACAAAGGACGACAAAAGGTAAAAATGGAGAGAATGGAAAAGGATAGTAATCGTCAAGTTACCTTCTCTAAACGTCGTTCAGGGCTATTCAAGAAGGCTAGTGAATTATGCACCTTATGTGGTGCAGAAGCCGCGATAATTGTATTCTCACCGGGGAAAAAGGCTTTTTCTTTTGGTCACCCGAATGTTGAGGTTGTACTTAACCGTTTTATGTTCTCAGGACCTCCGTCCAAACCAGCATCAGCAAATCAACAACCAATCCTTGAAGCACGCCAAAATCTCAATGTCAAAGACCTCAACATGGAGCTAACCCTAATGAATAGCCGGATCGAAATCGAGAAGAAGAAGGGTGAAGAGCTAAGTGAGGTAAGGAAGGCTAAAGCCAAAGAAAATAATCTTTGGTGGGATGTACCTATTGAAGAGCTTGATATGGAACAATTGCAACATTTCCAAGCTCAATTAGATGAGCTTAAGCAACATGTTATTCAACATGGTAATAACCTCATGATTCATGCATCTAATCAAGCTAGTGTTAATCCTCCTATCATGGGAATGATTAATCATCCTATGCTTGGTTTTAATCATAATCCGGCTTTGTTTAATAACCCTAATTATGGATTTGGATACAATCAGGATTACAATAATTATTAATTATTAATTAATTAGTGCTTAAGAAAGAAGCATGAAATTAATATACCTACACATCATGAAGGCAAATATTTGCCATTTATTACAACTTTATTTATGAAAACACACATTTATGGCTTTTTAATTACTCTATCTATAATAATTCTATATCTATATATATGTCAATGGTTTCTGATTAATTTTATATTGGTTTTGTACTTGTTCAGCTCCACTATGGAGCAACTATGTCATGGCAATTAAACATTATTCTACATTGGTGTAAAATGGATTATATTTTTAATTAATTTATCAGATGATGTTGTATATTTAGGTTGATGGGAGGTACAGAATAATCGGATTATCGAAGAAAAAAAATCCTTACCAGCGATATTTAAATATAAGCGGTATTGAACCGAGCAAAGATCTATTTAATAAATCGTATACTTTGTAGTATATAAATCACATTTTTGTGCACGAAAAGGGTACTCTAGTTCAAACAATTTCTTTTCTGGGGTTTCAGCAAATATAATCAATAATACATTTGAAAAACTGCCTAGGTGATGAAATCTACTGTTTTAGCTTGGTGACGCCATTAATGGCGGAAAAGTACACAACATGAGCAACAAACTCAGAGAGAGAAACTCACACTCCAAGCTAAATAAAGGAGATATTTTTATTGTAAGAATGAAAAGTAAAATGATACAGTTACACATTTTCTTTATATACAGAATGAGAACTTTCTTGAATAAATATCTAATTGTAACAAACTTTGAGTTTGTTACAAGTTTGTTACAAGATGAGCTGTCATCTAGTTGGCAGAGTTGACTTGAAGTTGACTAATACTCATCATATTCTCAACACTAGGTCAATTTAGGTAAATCAAGACCGTACACTAAAAAAAAGTGAGATTGATACTCACGGCCTATAATATAGGTTTTTGTTGGCAATATCATTACAATTTATAATTTGTTGTCTTCTCATCTAATACAATAAAAATTACCCCCTTCTTTTTTTTTGGTACGCAAGAGGGGCGAAGCCCCGAGGAAAGAACGAAACTAACTAGTAAGTAAACGGGAAAAGCAACCCCTAACAAATCCTCTCTAAGAATGGTACGAAGGTCTTCCGATGAATCGTCCACAATCGTGATATATAGCCGTTGTAGAATGAACTCCCACATTAGCTAACTATTCAGCCGCTCAATTCGCTTCTCTAAACTAGCGTTTGACTTTGACTGACTATCTCTCTATGCGAATAAGCTGCTTGTAGCGACTAACCAAAGGTCGAAGATTATTACTTAGGAGTTGATCCTCTCGCACAAAACCGACACAAGTCTTATTATCCATATGGAACGAAGACCTTAGTGAACCCCATTGCCCGAGCACGCTCTAGACCCGTATCAAGGGCTCTCATTTCAGCACGCATCGAGGTGCAAATACCGCTAAAGAATAAATAACCAGTGATAAAATTACCCGTATTGTCTCTTAGAACACCGCCAGAGCCGGCTGGTCCGGGGTTCCCCTTGAAAGCGCCATTAGTATTAAGAAGTATGACTCGCCCCGAGTGAATCGACCCGAACTTGAGCATACTTGATTCGATAGGACCCGAAAATATTGAGACCTGAAATCGACCTGACTTGACCCGATGATGACCCATAAATGGAAGTAACCCGGTTAAGGTTCACTTAAAAACGAACCTGACCCGACCCGTGAACCCAGTCAACCCTATTCATGTACTAACCCGAAGCGACTCGATTTTTGACCCAACTCGAATTATAACGCGAAATTAATCCAAAAGCTTACTCGACCCGGAAGATAATCCGAAAGTGACTCGAAATAAAACAACAATTAAATCATTAACAAGAATAAAATAAAAAAATCGTTTTCCCGTCAGTTTTATACCTCGTGTTCCATTTTTTTACCACTTCAACAATTTTTTTCATTTTTCCCTACTTCTGTAAATTACTTTAAAAATAAGTTTAATAATATGTGACCTTTTATAAAAAAAAAAAAATCAAAAGTATCTAATTTTTAAGTAAATGAAACGTTATTCATGAAATCGTGCGTGAAAATGACAATTAAAAATAGTAAATAAAAACTAACATTAATATTTCTCTTAATATTTTAGAATTAGATTTGGCGCCAAGACAGATTTTCAATTATGGACATGTTTTCAAGAGGATTATTCAATTTTCAAGTTGGCGCGCCAGTGCTCGAAATTCAATTTTTTGAAGCACACATACGTCTTATCTAGATAATTAAATGTGAAAACAATATATTTTATTTCTCAAAATGTAAATTTATATTTCACTACATTTTTAATGTGTTCGGAATATAGTTATTTGCCAAAACAAACAAATAATCGATAAAAGTATTTGTTCCTCCTCATATATTAACAATTTCATTATCTCTGTAGACACCAAAGTTTTATACTCCATATTTTAGTATTTATTTATTATATGACATCTAGGATATTTAATTTAGAGATAGTTATCAATAATCATTGTGATAATATCTTAGATATTTTAAAAATCTTTATATTGCCCTCTAAGCCAACTACAACTATAAATATAACTATTGGTTTTAGAGGTAGGGAGAGCAGATGGATTAAGTCAAATGACTTCGTCTTCCTACTACCAAATTGTAGGTAGGATGGAATAAGTAAAAAAAGACCACATCATCTTTCTTCGAGATTAAGTTGATAAGTCCCTCGCAACACTATCAAAACGTTAAATCCCTTAGAGATGGAAACAAGAGAGCTACGGAAATTTTAACCTTCAATAATAAAACTCTTGTTTTGCGTATTATTTTTGTGCCTCTTTATTTATTATTGCAGGTTCAATTTTTATGGTTTACACTCACCTTAAAATCTTTAACTATGAACTAAAAGAATCATGCAAAAAACTCTTCCGATACTAAACGTTACATTCTCAAATTACTTCTGACTAGAATGCTCTACACAACCTTCGTTCCAAGACGACTTATTAACAATCCTCGATACTAAATACCACATTTCATTAGTTTCCCGTCTCATTGTAACATCTGTAATCAACCAATAACACGATATAACGTTGTTTAATGACCCAAAATCGCGTTCTAACGTCTTAAATACATTGGAAATAAAACTCGCATCATATTTTCAAATCAACCTTATTAACGTTGTTATGTCATCAAATGTACGCCACCACCTTGATCAGTGTATACCAATTAATTAAATAATCGGAAAAAATTGACCCATGAATTGAGAAGCGAAAAAATTTCGACTTGGCCCATTCGTGTGGCATACACAAACTAGCATTGGTCAATTCGTATAAACTACACGAATAATTAGTCTTGGGTCACACGACTCATAGCTGATGTCACTTTCACGGGTAAAGTGTACGTGATATCAAGGTAAATTAAAAATTACTCCCTTTTAAAATCCAATTTTTTTAAAATTACTTCCTTATATAATTTTTTCCTAAAAGTACTACCTTAAAATGCACTTTTATCAAAATATAATTCAAAACACCAATTTAGATTACTTATTCCGTCATTTTATGAACTTATTTCGTTTGTGTCTTAGGCAACTTATACTTTGAAATGTATAATATTGGAGAATAAGTTCAAAAACAGACATAATAAGTCATCTAAATTGGAGTTTTGAAACAATTTTTAATAAAAGTGCATATTATGAGAGTAATTTTTGGAAAAAATTATATAAGGGAGTAATTTTAGAAAACAAGATTTTAAAAGAGAGTAATATTTTGAGAAAATTGTTGATTACAGCCTTTTAAAAATCACTTTTTGAAAATTACAGCCTTATATAATTTTTTTTGTAAATTACATCCAAAATATTACTTTTCTTCTAAAATTGCACCAACTTGAGGATTCCGGTGAATTTTGTTGATGTTTTATTGATATACCCTTTATTATTTGAGAGCCTTCTTACCCATATTTCTTACCTCTCCTTAACACAAACCAATTAATCACCCAAACAACATCAAAACATCATCAAAATTCACCGGAATCCTCAAGTTGGTGCAATTTTAGAAGAAAAGTAATATTTTGGATGTAATTTACAAAAAAAATTATATAAGGCTGTAATTTTCAAAAAGTGATTTTTAAAAGGCTGTAATCAACAATTTTCTCTAATTTTTAATTTATTCTAATATCAATATGGTCTACTTGGTAATTAACTAAGTATTAAATCTAAAACAATAAAGATCCAATAAAATCCAAATTCATTAATATCCATATATCAATTCTTATTTAAGATGAGTGTATTCGTCTTAATTTTAAGACGGTTCACATAATATATAAGACAAAAGCAGAATATATAAGAGAAAATAATAGATTTGTCCTATATACTTAAGTATGATAATATTTCATTTGTTATAAAATTAAGACGAATATCTTTGTCATAAAGGAGATCGTGTATGCCTTAAGAGTTCATGTACATGTTCATTTATAGTTTAAAATCAAAATCATGCTCTCTTACCTATCATGTATTTTGGGTTGGTGAAATCGGAAAATAACATGGATTTATTATTTGTATATTTGAGACGGATATTGGAAAATCGGAATATACATACAATACAGTCGCGATTTAAGTTAAAAATCACAATTCCGTTAGATAATCCCTTAGAATCTTGATGCCATGATTTCTTTCAATTATAACACCAATTCGGAACCAATCTTTTCAACATGAATATTGTATTGTTGTCAGAATCCAACGATTTTATTTTTTAATTAACTTAATCAAAGACGGTCTCTTAAAAAAGTTAGTATTTTCTAAAACGTCAATATTATAATAGTCTAACAATTTAAACAAAAAAGTTAGCTGTATCTCGTCATTTTTTTTCCGTTTAATTTAATATCTGCATTTAGAAGCTTTTTGTTTGAAAATAGGAGCGATCGTTGTGTTACTCAAAAAACATGATATAAAATCGGGACATATAACAACCGCGTGTACTTACAAATTTGATTTTCGCAACTTCTATAATAATACAAGTGACACAACCTACCCCCGAGCTTGTATAATTTTTCACCAATACGTGTTATTATCCTAACAACGAAATAATGAAAATATACAAAAAAGAAATAATTATAATAAGGAAAATAATACAAAAGAACATAATAGGAAACAAATTAGAGGGTACAGCAAAACAACAGCCACATTTCCCACCTACATATATTTTTGTATAAATACACCCCAGTCTTGTAGTCCATATAACTAAGACAACTACTCTTTGCTCGATCTCTCTAAAAAAAATACTCCATTGCTCAATAAAATTTGTATGTTATCCATGGCGACTCCTGTTCTGAAAAGTAAAGGAACACAAAAGGTCGTCATGCAACGCATGCAAAAGAAGAGCAATAAGCTGGTTACGTTTTCTAAGCGCCTAGGAGGTGTATTTAAAAAAGCTAGCGAGCTATGCAACCTTTGCGGTGTACAAGCTCTATGCATAGTTTTCTCCCCCGCAAACAAGGTCTTCGCTTTTGGCCACCTCTCAGCGGAGGCCATTATCAACCGGTTTTTGTCGGAGGATAACAATTTTCCTCAACATAATCCAGTTTCTATTGAACCTTTTCAAAATTAAACACTCTTGAGATCCAACGTGGAGGTGTCACTCCCAAAGCTAAGGATCAAATAGACATTGAAAAGAAGCGTGCTAACGAATTCCTTCAGGAGAGGAAGTCAAAGAGCGAAGACGCTCAAAATTTTTTACCTCCAGCTGAAACATTCACATATTCTGAGCTTAAACAAATTCAAGCGGCACTAATCGTGCTGAGAAATAATGTATAAACATACCATAAAAATTTAATTCAGGCTCAATCAAATTTGAGCCTAAACCTGAATCTAAATCCTTTGATATTAGATGGCCAAAATACTTTAGGACAAAATCCGATCTTCAACCCACCAAACATGCTAGCAAGGCACAAATATTACCCTAACCGACCCATAACCCTACCCTTGTCCAAAGCCATGCTCCTTTGAGATGGGTCTCCGAAAGTTGGAGGGATATGGCTTTGGACAAGGGTAGGGTTATGGGTCGGTTAGGGTAATATCCGTCCCTTGCTAGCATGTTTAGTGGGTTGAAGATCGGATTTTGTCCTAAAGAATTTTGGCCATCTAATATCAAATGATTTAGATTTAGATTTATGCTTAAATTTGATTAAGCCTGAATTAAATTTTTACGCTGTGTTTATACATTATTTCTCAATACGATTAATGCCGCTTGAATTTATTTAAGCTCAGAATATGTGAATGTTTCAGCTGGAGCTAAATTTTTTTGAGCGTCTTCGCTCTTTGACTTCCTCTCCTTAAGGAGTTCATCAGCACGCTTCTTTTTAATGTCTATTTGATCCTTAGCTTCAGGAGTGACACCTCCATGTTGGATTTCAAGAGTGTTTCTCCGCTGAGAGGTGGCCAAAAGCGAAGACCTTGTTTGCGGGGGAGAAAACTATGCATAAAGCTTGTACACCACAAATGGTGCATAGCTCGCTAGCTTTTTTAAATACACCTCCTCGGCGCTTAGAGAACGTAACCAACTTAATGCTCTTCTTTTGCATGCGTTGGATGGCAACCTTTTGTGTTCCTTTATTTTTTAGAACAGGAATCGCCATGGACAACATACAATAAGGCCCGTCTAATTAGGGGTGCTCTATATGTATTTGCACTAGGCCTCAATTTTTTGGGGCTCATACTTGGCATTACCCACCAAATATTAATTGAGAAAAGAAAAAAAAAAGTCAAAGAGCACGACTCAGTACTCCTACGCCACGTTCCAATCCTCTTATTCCTCCCTTAATCATCTCCTTCCCCAAATAAAATTAATTTCTTTCCCAAAAAAAAAAAAAATTACTCTTTAATTTTTAATCTATCTAACGTTTTTTTTCTCAATCTTTAAATTTGATTCTCCCAATTCAATTCCTCACAAATCATTCAAGTTTCCAATTAAAGAGATTAGAATCAAAATTTCGTCCCTTTGTCGGTTTCAGTCGTAGGCAAAAATCTCATATTTACAATTGGGTTTCAAAGAAATTGAAATAGGTAATATTTTTCTCAATTTTACTGAATTTAATTATAATTTTAAAGAATTTTATGATCATCCATTTGCAGCTATTGGAGAGAGGACAAGAGGTCGGAGATCGTTCAGCCGTGACACCGACGATAGTTCTGGAATCCGACAACAATAAGGTTGTTTCGTTTCATCACATATTTCTATTTTTAATATCGTGTTACCTAGAATAAGAAAATTTCATACGGAATACGAGAAACGGAAAAAAAAGCCGGGAATAGAGTAGTTAGTTCAGCCTCAAAGAGGTGCACTGGATAAATTTTTCATGAGATGGCCTACTTCTAATACTGAAAATATTAATACTAATGATGGTGCTGTGGTGAGTGCAAGTGCTGTAATTTCTGATAGTTATGATTCTTGTGATTCTGACATCCTTATACACAACAACGATTATTTGTAGCTTACTTTACTATTTTATATAAATGTTCTTTGATTTTGTAGACCTCATTTTTTTTACCCGGCTTCCACTTTTCTTGAGAAGGCCTTGCATACAATTTTTATTGAGCAATGGAGTACTTTTTTATTAGAAGGAGCAATGAGTAAAGACTGGGGTGTATTTATACAAAAAAATATGTGGGTGGAAAATGTGGCTGTTGTAAGCTGTACCCTCTAATTTTTTTCCTATTATGTTCTTTTGTATTATTTTCCTTATTATAATTATTTCTTTTTTGTATATTTTCATTATTCCGTTGTTAGGATAATAACACGTATTGGTGAAAACTTATACGAGCTCGGGTGTAGGTTGTGTCACTTGTACTATTATAGAAGTTGCGAAAATCAAATTTGTAAGTGCATGCAGTTGTTATATGTCTCGATTTTTTATCATGTTTTTTGAGCAACACAACGGTCGCTCCTATTTTCAAACAAAAAGCTTCTAAATACAGTTATTAAATTAAACGAAACAAAAATGTCTAGATACAGCTAACTTTTTTGTTTAAATTGTTAGACTCTTATAATATTGAGGTTTAAGAAAACACTAGCTTTTTTAAGAGACCGTCTTTGATTAAGTTAATTAAAAAATAAAATCACTGGATTATGACAACAATACAATATTCATGTTGAAAAGATTGGTTCCGAATTGGTGTTATAAATGAAGAAATCATGGCGTCAAGATTCTAAGGGATTATCTATCGGAAATTGTGATTTTAACTAAAATCGCGGTTGTATTGTATGTATATGCCGATTTTCCAATATTCGTCACAAATATACAAATAATAAATCCATGTTATTTTCTGATTTCACCAACCCAAAATACATGATAGGTAAGAGAGCATGTTGTGATTTTAAACTATAAATGAACATGTACATGAACTCTTAAGGCATACACTTAGTTTCCTTTATGACAAAGGTATTCGTCTTAATTTTATAACTGATCAAATATCATCATACTTAAATATATAAGACAAAATTATTATTTTCTTTTATATACTATGCTTTGGTCTTATATACTATGTGAACCGTCTTAAAATAAAGATGAATACACTCATCTTAAATAAGAATTTGGTATATGAATAGTAATGAATTTGGATTTTATTGGATCTTTATTGTTTTAAATTTAATACTTAGTTAATTACCAATTAGACCATATTGATAACGGCCAAAAAGCCAAATCCTCCTATAAAAGCTGAAGCATTTCAAGTGTTTTTATTGGCTGATTAATTTCTCCCTTTTCTTCTTTCTTTTTTTGATGTAGGGCCCTCCACTATCACTAAGCTAATTAATTTGTTTCTCTCCTCATTTCTTATCTTATTCTATTAATTCAATGATTCAACAAAACCTTTTTTTTTTACATAAAAATTAATTTTAACTTATACAGTTAAAAAATAATTAATAAATTAGTGCAGGCTACCTACAACCTTTTTAGGAAGCATGGACAAAAGGTGAGATGGGCTATGGCCATGCAACCCTCCACTGTGGTGCCAAAGCACAAGGTCATAACATCGCTGGCTGTACAATGGAGACTGGCTACTATTGATTGCATTAGTAAAAGAGGCATGTCGTGGGTTAATAGATGTGTCCTTTGTAAACAGGATATGGAAACTCATGACCATCTGTTCTTCAAATGTCAATTTTCTGCTTCTATTTGGAGGGGTGTCTTGAATTGGATGGGGATTAGTGGAAGAGGGTTGACCCTTAAAAAGGAATTGATATGGATTTCTCAGCAGGGCGCGAAGAGACATTGGAAGAGTAAATGGTTTAGTTGTTCCATCTGTGCAGTTACATATGCTATATGGAAAGAAAGAAACAGGAGAATTTTCGAAGGGTTCAAAAGGGAATATGAGAAAGTCATTCAATACGTCTAGGAGGTAGTTAGCACTCGGCTCTTGGGAAAGGTACACAAGAAGTTTTACGCAGATGCCATAGTGGCCTTACATAGGGCTTAGTATTGCGGGTTTCTTTTGATTCCGAATCTAGTGTGTTTCTCTTGTAAGTTTTTCCTTACTTATTCCCTATATGGATGAATAAGATGGTACCATCTTACAAAAAAAAAAAAAAAAAATTAATAAATTACGATATCGCAAAATCATCTATCAGAATACCCGTATAAAAAAATGCGAAGAATCAAATAAATTCATATCATTATTCATATACTTTAATTATAAAAATCGTCTTAAAATTGAAAAAGAAAATATAACATATTTAAATCCATCAAGACTGGAAAAAATAACACGTACTAAAAAGAAAAATAATTGAAGTATAGTTGAAAAATAATAAAGACTAGATCTCATTTTATTGTTAAAAATTAAATGACAGAAATCGATGCCATAAATTAACCATTTACATAGAGCGCTTTAACTCGAATTTCTGGTTATTTAAAAAAAGAACAAAATTACAATAGATCACAAAACTAAAATTACAAAACTAAGTGGAGGGGGTGGAGATGGGGATGGGGGCGGGAGGGGAGAGGGGAACATGGGAGTTTTTTTTTTTTTTGGTGAGTAGCATAGATCAGTGTAAACTAGGAGGGAATTTTCAAAAGTGAGGGCGATATCAGATTATGAGAGACATGTTTGTAGGATTTAAGGTCAACTTTAACATCAGCGGGAATTTATATGAGTGGCTATTAGATAAAATTGGGCTTTAAAAGCAAATGGGTTGAATTTGGTTATACTAAAAGAAAGCTTTAAGAAAATAAAAGGGGAATATGTGGTGTTTAGATTGGGTCATACGAAAATGAGTTGAGTAAGGAAATTTTTTAAATATATATACTTTTTTTTTAAAATTGGAAAAAAAATTATATATACTTCTTTCGTTTCATTTGTTTATCTTTTATATTTTTTAATGAGGGATATTTTTAATCAAAAAAATATACCCCGTATATGATTGGGAGAGGAACTAAATGTGTATAATAATGCAATATAGTTGGATTGTGATGTTACATAGTATAATTATATAAAAACAAATTGTCAAGATAATTACATGTTAACTATATTAATTGAGCCATATATTTTGCAGCATATAATTTTTCGACTTAATATAATATGTTTGTATTTTAAAAAACATATTCACGCTTGATTATTTAATTTGCAAATAATATTAACAATTCTAAAATTAGAGGGAAGTTGCTGTTGTTGAGGAACCCAATCAATAATTTTGACAGAGCTTAAGTGTCCCAAATTATATTAGTAACAGTACATTATCAACTACCTAGATATATATTATATATTACTCCCTCTCATTCTTTGAAAAAGCACACTTTGAGTAAAATACTACTCATATATACTCCTTAGGTTCGAGGTCATTGTCACAAATACCCCTGTGATAGTCGCTCATAGTAGCGACTAATAGATTGAATCGATTAGTTTAATTACGTTATGAAAACCGTTGTCGTTAGAATGAAAGCTGTTTTTTTTTTACAAATTTATATATACAATTATATTTACGCCAATTACATTACTGAACAAAATTATATGTATAATTATATTTACGTCAATTACGTTAATGATGAAAACCGCGACTAATAGATTGAATTGATTAGTTTAATTACATTAATAATGAAAACCGTTGTCCTTACAATGAAAACTGTTTTTTTTTTTTTTTTTACAAAAATCATAAAATTACATATACGTCAATTACGAATGATGAAAACCGTATTTTGTCATCAGAATGAAAATTGTTACTAAAATTATATATACGTCTATCTCCAATTATAGACTTATATATAATCTCACAGCATTGCACATTTAATAACACGCTCATTTATATGCTTATGTAGCCAATAATAGCACCCATTATTACGACCCGTGCATTTTTTGCACGGGTTTAAAACTAGTTGGTAAATAAAGTGAAGGGTTCTTGCCGCATTGGTAAAAAAAAATTCACATTCGCTAAATTGGTAAAAAAAAGTTGACACTTGATCCCAAATTGGTAAAAAAAACCGTATGCGATAAATGGGTAAAAAAAAGTGATGGTACTCGACGTTTAGACGTAAACATAAAAATACGGCTTTAATTTATTTGAATTTTTCGCTTCGGGTTTAATACGAATTAATTTGAGTCGAGTTAATGTCGTACTTCACATCCTATCGTCTCGATTTTGTTATACTTTTAATTTTTTCTTGAACTAGATACAAGTTTTTTTTTTGTTAAAAAAAAAAGATAATAAATTGAGTAATCGATTTAGAGAAAATTAAATTTTTCCACTTTCAAACAAGGTTTTGATACGGTTTTAGGTTACAATATCGACTCGATTTTGTTACCCTCGCCTCTAATTGATATACGTAAACAAACCATAGAAATTTGTTTTGAATCTCATTAATAGAAATTGGTCTAAATATAAAGATTAATGGTGGGTTGGGGTTAGGAAACGAGTCGCGTATATTTTTTGTGTTTTTTTATTTGCAAATTTTTTAATCAAAAATTTATATTACTTCCTTTATGGCTCTGTCATAATGATTTTGTTTAGCTTTACTTAAAAAGCCTCTTACAAAGAATGAGAAAAGGTAAAAAAAAGAGTGAGATGGAGGAGAATATTTCATAATTTTAATTTTTAGTTAATTCGGTAATTTATACAGTATCACTTCTTCTAAGAAATTAGAGTCATGGCAAGTCTCCAAAAAAAAAAATTGTTGTACTTGTCAGAATCGCAATGAGAGAGAAACTGTTCTTCCTTTACTGAAACCCTAACAATGGCAAAAACAAGAAAATCTACAAAAAATACAAAAAATTCAGCAAATAAAAGTCGCAATTCTTCAGGATCTGCGTCTAAATTTCGATTTGATGCTCTTAGAACACTAGAGGATGAGAGTACAGTCATTGATGCCGAGGAAGAGGAGCACACAGTTATCCCTCTGGAGCTGCCTCAACCTATGGAGACGATTCAGGAGGAGGACGGGGAGCCTGCTGTGAATGAGGGCCAATGGACGGAAGTTCGAACGAAGAAGAAAAGTAAAACGCCGTCGCCTGATTCTGGTAAGGTTACTCTAACCCTCTCTGCGGAGGATGTTCTCCCTGAGATCAATTACTGGGCCTCAGCTTTATATGGGTATATTCTGGGGGCGAATCCTCCCTGGAATGTACTCTCTGGTTATCTGAAGCGTATTTGGAAAGATTCTGAAGTTGATAAGATTTCATTCATGCCTAATGGTATCTTCGTCGTTAGGTTTAAGAGTATTGATAAGATAAAAGAGATTGTTAAGGCTGGTCACTTCATGTTTGACAATAAACCCGTCATCATTCAGGAATGGTCTCCTGATGTGGACCTTATTAAGACTGATGCAAAAATTGTGCCTATTTGGATAAAACTCTCAGGTCTGGACCTAAAATTATGGGGTCAGGAATGTCTTAAGAAAATTAGTGGGTTGATTGGAGAATATGTTAAATGTGATGAACCTACCAAAACTAAGACATTTCTGGGTTTTGCCAGGGTCCTAGTGGATGTTCAGGTGGGGCAAACCTTTCCAAATTCTCTACAATTTAATGATGAGAAGGGTAAGACTCACAAAGTGAAAGTTGACTATGATTGGATCCCAATGAAATGTTCTCTTTGTCAGGGTATTGGGCACACTCAGGAGGTTTGTAGGAAGAAAATTGTGGCTGCTAAACCCAAACAGGTCAGGCAGAGGAAGGTTGTTCCTAAGGAGCCACTGATTGTTCCCCCTTCAAAAACTCTGGACAAGGGGAAACAGATTGTTGCCACTCATGTACCCAGAGCTACTGTTCCACATACTCCAGCAGGGATTGTGACTAGAGTCATGAGACAAGATGGGTCTGCTTCATCATCACATCAGGTCTCAGGCCCTACTTTCCTTGATGCTCTCAACTTGGCTCAAAAATCCGCCCACATGAGTAAGGGGTCTGGGAGAGGAATAGGAGAGGTGCTGGATCATGGTTAATATAGGCTTTTGGAACATTAGGGGCCTCAATAGCCTGAATAAACAGAAGGACATTAAGTGCTTCTTGCATAAGAATAATTTGGGGCTATTTGGGTTAGTAGAAACTAAAGTAAAACCTAATAGTTGGAATAAAGTGAGAAATAATATATGTTCTGGCTGGGCTATTTGTACCAACAACTCTGCTGCTAATGGGGGTAGGATCTGGCTGTTATGGAATCCTAGCTTATTTGATGTTGATATCCTGGATGTTAGTGCTCAAACCATTCACACTAAGATCATTAATAGGGGGCTCAGAAGCAGTTCCACTTTACTATTGTCTATGGATATAATAAGTTGGCTCAAAGATCTGAATTATGGAAGAGTCTTGGGCAATACAGTGTCCAGATTGATGGCCCTTGGATAGTTGGGGGGGGGGGGGGGACTTTAACAATGTTCTGCAACCTCTTGAAAGAATTGGCTCTGATGTCACACTAGCTGAAATTAGACCTTTCCAGCAATGTCTTTTACAATGTGATCTGACTGATATTAAGGCCATTGGGTCTTATTACAGTTGGAATAACAAACATGATGTGGATACCAGGGTCTATAGTAGGATTGATAGATGCCTCATTAATGCTGATTGGATGAATGCTTATCCTGACTCATATGCTTACTTCATGCCTGAGGGAGAGTTTGATCATTGCCCATGTGTTATCAGGTTCTGTGGTGATGTTCTTAAGAGGAAAACTGCCTTCAAATACTTCAACATGTGGGCTTTGGACCCTAATTTCAAGTAGATTGTAAATGGGATTTGGAGTCAACATGTGCAGGGCACCCTTATGTTTCAGGTGGTCACTAAACTGACTAAGTTGAAGAAAGAACTGAAATTGCTGAACAAAAATAGATTTAATGACATTGAAAATAAGATGCATATTTGTAATACCCCGTATTTTATATAATCGATTAAACGGATATTATTATATATTAGTTATTATACATTTTATATTGGTTGCATCGTAATATCGTGAATGTTATTAAGTCGGGTTAATATCGTATATGTTGAGTCGGGTTACATCACATTTTGTCTTTTGGGTCAAGAATCGTATCACCCATTTACCCATCTACAATTGTAATACTCCGTATTTTAGTTGGAGTACTCGGTCGAGTACTTGGTTGGTACTCGGTCGAGTGTGTGTTACTCGGCCGAGTGCACTTGACCGAGTAAACCGGTTCAGCGAGTTGACGGTTTCTTTTATGTTTTGGCCAAGGTTTTTATTTTTAACAGTTGAGTCATTTCTAATTTCATTTTATCATTCATAAAACCATTTATAAACCTAGAGAGAGGGAGAGGAAGAAGAATTGTCGAGCCTTTCATTTGATTGAAGATTTCTCATCGATTTCAACCTAATTCGATTTCCCTGTTTGTAAGTCGATTTCATTCCATTGTTTATACTGTTTTAAAGTCATCTTCTTCGAAAAGTTTGAAAAGAGAGTCCTATTTATTTGATGTCTAGTTTATGAATATAAAATCTTGTAGTCAAATTATTTATGGTTTGTCCTAGGTAATTTATTTATGAACATGTCGCTGAAAAGTCCGCGAATCTGATTTGGTTGTGGAAAATGATTTGAAACCCTAATTTTTATGTCGATTCAGTTATGAGGCTTCTTCATACATCATCTTTGTATAGTCTAGATGATAATAGGATTTGGAATTTCTGAAAAATAATGTTTTAAACTCGTTTTATGAATCAATACTTTTTATGCGACGGTTTCTGTCAGTTTTTGGAAATCAGTCTGAAAACCCTTGATAAGTTTGGAATTTGAGAAAAACACGTTAGATATAATTTGTAGCTAAGACTCATGGGGTTCCAATTCAATTGGCCTTGCATCAATTCGAATTTTCTGGAATTAGTTATTCATTTTATACCGAGTCTGCCATGTGCAGGAAAATCAAGAAAAGTCGTATTTGTTCTTTAAGTTGATATTCCTATTAAATTATGATGAGTTTAGGTTATGTGAATGATTAATTGACTGAGTAGGTGGTAATTATACATAATTATGTTATGTAGGTGATGGATATGTGAAGAATCATAATTGATTGCTTGTGTGTGCTTGGATTGCGAAAAGGTAGGGAAATACACTTGACTTATCAGCGTTGTTGTTAAATTGTGTTGACTTGTTGTGTTTCGTATGACCAAGCTGTGAACGTTGACTTGTTTCGTGGTTGTTGATTTATGTTATGATTCATATACTGGAGTGTGGTTGACTGAATTGATCGTGTTGAGTATGTTATCACAACATTCGGTAGCTGGCATGATTTCATTCATTGATATACATATTGTGTTGCATTGATTACTGTTGAGCATTTCATATGCATTGGAGTTGGAGGATGGTGTGGTAGTGACGATGTTGAGATATGATGTGATGTTGTGATAAGGCCCAGGCTGGTTCTGCAGGACTTGCCCTGGTGTCCTCAGCTGTTGAGCTGGTATATCGACGACGGTCGATTGTTGTGCCCTACCGGATCGGTATGGCCGGGCGTTCCGGGTTATGAGATATGAGTTGAGATGGAGATGGAGGTGACGGAGGAGCATGCATATCATATTTTGTTGTTTCATTGTATTCCCTACTCAACCTCGTGGTTGACCCCTGTGAATCGGGAAAAACCGTGATGATCCAAATATTGGGGATCAGACTTGACAGGTTTATGAGATAGGATGGGAGCTTGATGGGCGTGAGACACTGGATCAGAAGACTTAGTAGCTAGATCATCATTTAGAAGACTTTCACTTTTATTTATGTTAGTTCTTTGTAATTTGATGTAAAAGAGGTTTTGTAATAATTAAGTTAAAGTAGTTATATAATTTGCCTTGGAGTTTAATTTGTTATTCATTACCTCGGGAAACCGAGATGGTAACAGTCCGGTTTATTAGGGAATGTCTTGCTAAAGGCTCCTTTATAAATCGGGGTGTTACAATATTTCAAAAATTGCCCTCACCACTGTTCAGGAGAAACTTATCAATCAGCCAATGAATGAGGAGCTCATTGGTTTGGAGAAGACTCTTGTTGAGGAATATATTGTTGCCAAGAATGCTTGTCATCAATTTTTGGCCCAGAAAGCAAAAGTTGATTGGCTTAAATTGGGAGATGAGAACACCCAGTTTTTCCACTCCACAATCAGACAAAGGAGAGCCCACAATAAAGTGTCTCAAATTCTTGATTCTGATGGCAAATTATGTGTTGACAATGCTGCTATCCAGGAAGCTTTTATCTCCTTTTACAAGGGCTTACTAGGCACCAGTTTGAAGGAGGACAAGATCAGTGTTGTTGTTGTCCAAAATGGAAGAGTTCTGAATGAGGCCCATCATAATTTACTGATGGCTGATGTCACAGGAGAGGAGGTTAGGAAAGCCATGTTTGATATCTGTGGCACTAAAGCTCCTGGCCCTGATGGCTATAATAGCCAGTTCTTCAAAGACACTTGGGAGGTGACTGGTCCTGGTATCATCAAAGCAATGCAAGATTTCTTTGGTACTGGGAGATTGCTAAAGCAGGTAAATTCCACCCTGGTCACTCTTGTCCCTAAAGTTGGTGCCCCTAAAGATGTGACTCAGTTTAGACCCATAGCATGCTGTAACACTATTTATAAATGCATTAGCAAAGTCATGTGTGGCAGATTGAGTGCCATCCTCCCTGATATCATCAGTGACTCTTAAAGTACTTTTATTAAGGGAAGGGATATAGTGGAAAATATTCTTATCTGCCAGGATTTAGTTAAGCTCTACAATAGAAAGGCTTGTTCCCCTAGAGTGATTATGAAACTTGATCTCCAAAAAGCCTATGACTCCATTGAATGGAGTTTTGTTCATGATATGCTACATGCCCTGAATTTCCCTGCTCATTTTGTACACCTAATCACTGAATGTATCACTTTTCCTTCCTACACCCTTTCTCTTAATGGTGAATCTTTTGGGTTCTTTAAGGGGGCTAGAGGTTTGAGACAAGGGGACCCTCTTTCCTCCCTGTTGTTTGTTATATGTATGGAGTATTTGAGTCGAATCTTGGATCAGATTAGGGATTATGTGGATTTCAGGTATCACCCTCTTTGTGGTAGGATCAAACTCAATCATCTAACATTTGCAGATGATCTTTTGCTCTTCTGTAGAGGGGATAAACAGTCTATTACTGGTCTGTTAAGAGCCTTTGAGTCTTTTTCTAGAGCTTCAGGTTTGAGAATGAACAAGGGTAAGTCTAGCATTTACAGTAATGGTGTTGACAAGGCCATTCTTGATGAGATTTCAAAGGTTACTGGCATGGTGCAGGGCACTTTACCTTTTAAGTACCTAGGCATACCTATTGCTGCTAGGAAGCTCTCTGTGTTGGAATGTTCTACTTTAGTTGACAAGGTATCCAAGAGAATAAGGGCTATGGGGTGTAGGAAACTCAGCTACGCTGGCAGGTTGGTGCTCATTCAATCTGTGCTTTCAAATCTTCATTCTTATTGGGCTAGAATCTTTGTTCTTCCTACTATCATTCTTAAGCAAATAACAAGCATTTGCAGAAATTTTTTATGGACTGTTTTGGATAATGCTAATGGGAATACTCTAGTTTCATGGGACCAGATTTGTAATGAGAAGAAACATGGTGGTTTAGGGATCAAGGATCTCATACAATGGAACAAAGCTGCCTTGGGCAAGTATATCTGGTGGGTGGCTCAGAAAAAGGACCACCTCTGGGTCAGGTGGGTACATTCTGTCTATATCAAAGCAGGTTCTTGGCATCAGTATACTCCTCATTTGAATGGCAGTTGGGCTTGGAGAAAACTCTGTAGGATCAAAGAGCTTTTTGCTCCTGGATACATAGGGGATTGGTGGTTACATGATCAGAACTCTTACTCCATTCAAAGTGGATATGAATGGTTGAAACCCCATCCTGCAACTGTTCCCTGGTTCTCTTTCACTTGGGTTAAGGAGGCTATTCCTCGTCACAATTTCATTGGTTGGCTGATTGCAAATGAAAGGCTACTGACACGTGATAGATTACACATAATGGGGATCACTTCTGATGTTTCCTATGTGTTGTGTGAGAATGCACAGGAATCTCATGATCATCTCTTCTTCAAATGCATATACAGTAGGAAATGTTTGGACTTGGTTGCTACTAGCTTGGGATGTAACCTTCCCTGCACCCAGGTTAGTCAGTGGTGGCTTCAGTTTTCCTTTGCTTCAGTCTTCACTAAGCATCAGGTGGCTGCCAGGCTACTAGCTCTTATGTACTCTCTTTGGTGGGCACGCAATACATGCAGGATTCAGGCCTATCTTCCACGCCCAGAGTATCTGATCAAGCAGATTTCTACTAGTTACCTGCTGATAGCTTAAATTCTCTTGTATAGGGTTTTTAAGTGTTTGTTGAAAATGTATGGCTTTGTTAGCTAGTGCGCTATGATTGTAAACATCTGAATGGTTTTCTATTTAATATAATGCTTACCATTTCACCAAAAAAAAAAAAGAAATTAGAGTCGTACATTTTTTTTTTCATTTTAGGCCCGAACGTTGGTCACTCGAACTTTTATTCATATGGCGCATAAGGATTTTTTTACCAATTTGGTACAAGTCCCAACTTATTTTTACCAATTTGGTAGCAAGTGTCACTTTTTTTTTACCAATTTGGCAAATGTGAAAGTTTTTTTACCAATCCGGCAAGAACCCTTCACTTTATTTACCATATTGGCTATTTGGCCATGATATTACGTACACTTTACCCGTGATAGTGACATCAGCTATGAGTCCTGTGGTCAAGACTAATTCGTGTAATTTATACGAACTAGTGTAGATCCCGCGCAAATGCGCGGTAAATATAAACCTTTTAATTTTTAGTGTATTAGTTATAAACTAGGTTTATGACCCGTGAAATTCACGGGTTTATCTGTTTTAATTTTGATATTTTTATCGTATTGTTAATATTTGTTCGAGCAATTAGTTGTTGATCCATTTAAAAATATACAGTCTTGAAATACATAGAAATTAGTTAGTTAATACTTTATTTCTTTGACAACTTTAGTTTATTTTTTTAAATCAAATCCTGTAAGTGACAATGTGGTAGCTACTAATTTTGAGAAACTCGACAACGGAGTAATGACAAAGACGACTCATTATATATACCTGTGTTTTACTCCGCAATATAATAAAAATGAGTTTTTTAAATATTAAAAGTTGAAACCATCCGTATATAATAAATTCCTTATAGAAAAATCTTCAATGACGCCTTATATGGTTGTAAACTCAATACCTCAGTATAGTCATCTCCAAATTATTTTCAGACCTCTCCATCAACAGTCCCATAGAAATATCTTTGAAGTCTTATCACCACATGCATGCTTCAAATATTATTTACATCCGAAAAATATTTATTATAGCGATATAAAAATATTAGATACGATTCAACGGCATAGTCGGTATGGTCGGTGTTGAAGGAAATGTAGATCTATATACATACTAACATACTCATATATGTTAAAATTAATTTGTCATAAAATTAAAGGTGGATTTTATGCATGCAAACTTTAATAAAAAAAAGGATAAGAAAACATTTTCTCACCATAATAATTTCGGTCATATTGGGCACCAACAAGATCTCCTTCTTGTTAGTTCTTGAGCTTTCCAATAATGGATGAACATACAAAAATCCCAAAGTAGAGATTCTCCAATTAGTAGCACCCAAGACAATCCCTTAATCCCACAAACTAACATGTACTAGATGTTTATATTGTGGTTTACCTCAAATTTGATTACTAATACTCATATATTACTTTGATAAAATTAGTAATCTTACATGAACAATTTGGATTAAAATCTCATCTTTTTGATGAAGATTAAAGAGAGAGAAGAGAGAATATTCATGAACACTTGCATGTTAATTGAATGGTAGTGTAAGAATAAAAGAAAAGAACCAACAACCCATAAAGAGAGGGAGTGTCACGGTTTTGGAGCCTCAAATGGCATCATTTCTTTTCCTTTTTTCTCTTCTCAAAAATAGTAGGTGTGTAAGATGTGTAAGACTAGTTGTAGGTAGGCATCATTATGTTTATTTTATCAATTAAAATAAAACAACCAAAACCCACTAACACACCCTCCATTTTCGGTCCATTACTTAAAATGGACTACCATTTTATTTTGTCAATTTGTCATTTGTCACACAATATGTCACATGTAGTATGATACATGTTATTAATCAATTTAATGCATATTTATCACATAAATATCATTTCATGAATTAATTAAATTACATACAACAAATTGACAAGTGATACTTGATCACATAAATAAAATGGGTCATATAGTTATAATTCATAACTTCTTGTAATTATAATTAACCATTCATTCTTATCTTTATTGTTTCTCAAACAATAAATAATTTTAGCAACAAATCATTTTATTACTAAAATAAATCTTATTTAATCCCATTACAATAAGATATCAATATTCTCTCTCACAAATCGAATCGTTCAATTTTAAGGAATTAATTAATCAGACGGTATACAACTAATTAACCTTTTCAATTAAGGGAATCGTCCTTTAGGTGTGACCTCAAGGGATCAATCGATCACCACCGTCGACGACAAGTAATGTCAAACTCTAGCCAACCAATCATTACCGATATGTGTGGACCAGTTGACTATATATATGTAATGTATCATCCCTTCCGTATTCTTGAAATGAGATTTGATAATGATATTTAAATCATATGATCGCACTATTGTTGAGGACACATTTCCCAACAATCTCCCACTTGTCCTCGACAAGTGTGCGTCACCAATTCTCTTGTCCTATTACTATCTCCCACTCAATGCAAGGTGTCTTTCGGGTCGTACTTGCAAGTGATCATATCGAGAGTGGTTTCCTCGATCCGGAGAATAACCGATTGACCGGATTTATCCACTCGGATACCTTCCGAGCGTGGCCACGTATTTCCGATTCATTACTCCTCGAGTGGCCCTGAGATATTGTTTTAACCCTGACAAGGGGGTGGACAATTCCTATCGCACTTATTCCCTTCGACTAGCCACAGCCATCATAACCCAAAATATGCCCATTTGACCCCATTTACGAAGGTCGTAGTAACACAAATCAAAGTTAATCTGAAACTGTGCCATCTTAGGCGAACAGTCTTTAGTCAAAAGAATTGACTCATTAGAATACTATAGTAGCTCTAGCCACGACCAGGCTTTATAAATTTGCCGAACTCTATAAGCGGTCACCCCCGACAAAGTGTTCCTAACATCTGCCTATGTGATCGACTAGTCATCTCACATGACTCTATGGCACTTGAACTTGCCATCAATCGCATCACACTCTAGTCACTTCGAGACGTCACCTCATACAAGTGACTATGGGCGAATACAATGCTAATCCGTGTTCACTTTAACGGGGTTCAATTGTCTCTACAACCCGTTTGGATGTAACAAAGTATAATAAAAGAGTTTTAAAGTAAAACTCGAACGACAAATGCGATTATCACATATGAATAGTCAATGCCTGATTACTATTTCATGTTCTATAATCTAATTTGATCTTGTACGTAGTTGTTCATTTCAATTGATTCAATTGAAATGACATGACTCATCACGTTTAGCCTTTGAGAAGGCTTTGGTTAGTAGGTTTTATCAATTTCTTGTACCTTACTTAACCTCACTACATACTCGTTTTCCTTTGTAATGTATACATTTGCATTACAAAACTTTCCGAGTACGTGTCGAGATCCAATCAAGACATAGGCCCTCTAGCCTAAGAATAGCTCCCACTGTTTTCACAAAGTTAATGCGGGACTCATCCTTCTTGCACATCTCATGATCGCAAGTGTACTCAATTTCCGTTATAAATATCTCTCATTGTTCTTTATTGCCTAGAACGATTCTAGAAAATCTACTTCTTAATAAACATTGCCACAATGGTATCTTAACCATCCTAATGTGTTTTGATTATGGTTTTGTCGGAAACCATGCGCAATCTCAATTGTCAATTGTCACTTGTGTAACACCCTTACACAATATTGCATCATAAACACTTTGCATCATAGCCTTAATGCTTCTGCAAGCACTTAAGGGTAATCTTTATAGCTTACTTGGTAAAGATTACTTAAATTCGATTTTGAAAACAATTCATCATACTCAAAGCATATGAAGTGTTATACATCATTTCTTTTTAATTGATTCGGCAGCGGAAGCAAATGAAATCAATCAAATATATTCAATTTAATTGAACTAGTCATGAATCTTATCAACATAAGACTTCTTAATGACGCTAATATCATGTGGATTTATCTTCATAAATCCGGATATTCAAGATGTATTATAATACTCCAAAAGTCTTAAATCATTCTCAATGATCAATATGTCATCCACATATCGGACTAATTAAAAATTCTCAGAACTCCCACTAAACTCCATGTATAAACACAACTTCTTGACTTATCGAGAAATGTTTTATCACATGATCAAAATGATGATTCCAACTCATTGATGTCCTACTTAAGATTCTCTCTTAAGTTTCACATTATCTTAGGATTGCAAGAATCTATAAAACTCATGACATGTATTGAATACATTCCTTCTATTGAAGAAGTGGGTTTTAGATTCACTTGCTGTGTATTTTATAATAATGAAACACAATCCCTAAGAAGATCCAAATAGACTTAAGCATTTCAACTGGTGCAAAACCCTTTGCAACCAATCAAACCTTGAAATTTCTCTTTATTAGTGCAAAAACCCTTTGCAACTAATCAAGCCTTTTATATTGGATTTTCATGGCTCTAAGCCTTATATTGAGTTGTGACTTAAACACTCTTATGTAAATCATTTGTTGATTACTTTCCGAAGTAATCAACTTGAATCAAACAATTTCTTTTGTAAGTTATAAGCTCTTTACTTTCTTAAAAGTAGCATGAATTCATCATTTTTAACAAGTGACGAATTTAACCTCCTAGGTTCAAAAAGAAACAATGTCTTACACAAAACGTCTCATGTAGCCAAGAAAGACCAGTTTCTTGCGACATAACATTCTCTGTGGCATTCTTTGTGGCTCTTGAATAATTTCTCCCACTCTGTCTTCTAGAAATAAATTTGTATTTTAGAAAGACAGCTTCACGAGCCGCAAACCCGTCGTACTCGTGATAATTGAAGAGGGAAAAATGAGCATTTGTTTCTTGTGAAAACTTACAAACATGGTACTTTTACCATTTCATATCTTATATGATTCGATTTAGTGGAAAAATAATTTAGACAAAACGATAAAATCCCCAAAAGGATCAAGTAACTCAAAGTAACTTGATCGAAGTCCAAACCTTATCGAATAGCGTTTGATTTCTTATCCATCCACACATTATTTCATAATGCGTGCTAAGAGAGATTAACTTGTGATACTATATCACATTTCCTTGGCTTATATCAAAGTCTTCACTTTGATAATCTCATCACGACTAAATCGTGATTCCTTGAACTCTTGAACTTCTTCAAAGATTTCTCTATTTACCTTATTAAGTGAACACACTAGCGTCAACTTAAATCGTTGGTAAAAGAGGATGATCAACCTATTATGGATCAATGATTTATAACCTCGATCTCCTTTTCAACCAAAAGGCACGAGACATCTTGCTTTGAATACAAGATACGCATATACCATTAACAATCTAATGGTTTCAAGAGTACTCGTTAACTCTTTGCGTTCATTATTCCAAAATTTTAAGGTTTAATCTTGGGTTACCAACTTGAGTCTAGCATCATCTTCATGATATATTATTCTAGTTTGGTTTAGAATATAATCACCTTGATGATGGGCTAGCCATACATCAAATCATGGTGTATAGGGTCACAAAAGTGAAACCTCTTTTGTATCTATATAACAAATTGTATTCTTATTTAGAGTTTATGTACTTAATAGTCACAATTAAGTACAACTCCAAACCCGAAAACTAGATTTAGTACACAATGACTCGATCTCTTGACTTCATTGTTGCTAGTCGTCATATTCTAATCATCCTATGTATCAAACATAATGATGAAAACCACCACCGGTTTCTAATATTGACGAAGTAATACTAGCAAAATTTATGTTTAATCAAATAAACATTTAACGAAGAAGGTCCCATTAGATGTCCCACAACTAACTTGTTGATTCTTCAATAATTTGGGGTAGTTTCCTTTCTTGTGTCCAACATTTAGGACAATGGAAACTTTAGAATTCACGAAGATCACTCTTCATTTGTTCGTTTTAGTCTTAAAACTTTCATTGAAGTGGTTGCGTTATTTTTGGTCAATTACGAATTCTGGACAAAACTAATTACCAAAACAATTTATCGCTTCAAGGTACTTAATTCATTTAAGTACATGAAAAACAATCCATTGTAAGTAGATGTGTTAGTCAAGAATCAAAAACCTGGTTGATAATGAATAACTTTAATCTGTACTCTTTACAAGAGATCCTTAGCAATGGTTCATATGAGGTTTTATAAGCAAATTCAAATTTTGTCTTTAGTTACGATGTTTTAATGGAGATTTGTATCAAAATCGAAATGATATCGTATATGAATTGTGGTAAAGAAATAGAACAATATAATAACGGAATAGTGAAAACAAAACATTTATCGTTATATTAATACTTGTAAATAACAAGTAAAGCATTTACATAGTGACCTCTACCCAACTATGATAAATGATTCCAAGACCCAAATTCATATCGACTTAGGCACGGGGTAGCCGATGCAACCTTCATCAATGTAACTCGGTAGATTAACTTTTTAATCGATTCTACTTTTAGAAATTTTGGTCGATAAAATTACTCTAATGTTTATCTATAGCCCAAAACACATCAACAAGGGCACGGGGTAGCCGATGCAACCCTTATCAATAACTTTTGTTGAGTTCAATCCAAATTTCGAATAAATGTGTCCATTATCCAAACCCACATTAACTTAGGCACGGGGTAGCCGATGCAACCTTCATCAACATGAATTCGGTGGATAGACATTTATCACCCACTTCCCCTACGTAACAAGGTTTGTACCCCGGGGTAGCCGAGCGCACTCCCTCGCGAAATAGGTTTTCATGGTTTCTACTATTTGGTAAGGCTATGTCTCAATTAATTGTTTTAGCGAGAGGTCATGTCAATTTATTATCTATCACGTTTTAAGTGAACTAAAGCGGTGAACTATGATAATTCGAATTGACACGGTCGATAAACTCGATAAAATAAGGATGCATGTTTAGTTATGGCGATTTAGCGATGCATGTGACATAAAATAAAATGCAAGCATAAAATAAATAAATCCTAGTATGGCCTTTCCTAAAAAAGAAAAACTATTTAACTATTACATATTCGGAAACCAACTCCATTGATCCCTTGAACTTCGGTTGTGGCACGCGCACGCATCTCGAGGTAACACCGTCTTTATGTATCGCCATTCTTGAAGAAATCCGTCTTTGGGAACTCCGGAATGAATAAAATTACATAATAAATTACATAATTTCCTATTATACATTTGTAACTAAAATAAAATAAATCTATTAAATTACAAAACGGTGATACGAGATCACAATAAAAATTACAACCGAATCGATATTCCCATACATTTCGGGAAATACCAATTAAAAACTAAGGCCATACTAAGTAAAATTACATAATTCAAAATTACATAAATTAAAATTATGACAATCATAAAGAAAATGCAGCATTATAATATGTATAAACATGCTCAATTTTATGCTAAATCGCCTTTAATTAGCCAATATCGTATATTACTTGATTTTTACGGATTTGCGTGATTTCAACATTTTATAATCACAAAAATTACATAAATTCATATTTATGCATAAGTTAATTACCCTAACCTCTTAGGACTCAAAATTTAGTCTTCACTAATAATTTGACCATAATTAACCCATATTTTATAAAATTGTTCATAAATGGACCAAAAATTACAAAAATAAGCTATAAACTTCAAATAAATCACAAAATTTCAAATAAATTCAAAATTTGAAATTTAAATTCATGAACATTATGGAAAAATACCATGACACTCATAATGTTCAAAAACTTAGGTTAAAAATTTCGAAATTTTTTCGGAAAAACAATGTTGCGGTTTATCGGTTTTAACTAAAATAATCATAAAATCATGGAAAAATATATTCATTAACTTTTCAATTTTAGATCTGAAAAAGATAATAAAATGCAACATTAGACGTTTTTCCTAAGTTATAAAATATGTTTTATTAATTTTTTTCACTAATAATGTCACTATTTATGCTATTTTTCTTCAAAAATCCATAAATCATGCAAAAAGACTTTTTTATAGCCAATTATTTTACACACATCTTTTAAAATTGCATGTGACAACATATTAATTTTCTATGACCAGATTCGAAATTTAACTCATATTAACCTATTTTTCACTTAAATCCGAATTTAATAATGAAAAATCCATTTTTCGAGAATAACAAGTCCAAAAATTATGAAAATTTACAGGTTATCTCAAAATAATATATATGACAACATATCCAAAAATCAATGGAAAATTCGAAGTATAGCTAATTTTAGACCAAAAATGACATTTTTACTCATAAAATCACATTTAAATGCCATTATAGTAAATTATGAACAATAAAAATCCGTAAAATTAACCAAAATATCCTAAAACATTTTAGGACCAGAAATATTAACATGCATGGATTAATTTCGTGATATCTCATAATAACACAAATTTTACAAGTTTTATTTGTTATTCTTATAACTCGGAAAAACTTTTAACCGATTTGCATGCAAACAACCTTGGCTCTTGATACCAATTGAAGGAAATGTAGATCTATATACATACTAACATACTCATATATGTTAAAATTAATTTGTCATAAAATTAAAGGTGGATTTTATGCATGCAAACTTTAATAAAAAAAAAAGGATAAGAAAACATTTTCTCACTATAATAATTTCGGTCATATTGGGCACCAACAAGATCTCCTTCTTGTTAGTTCTTGAGCTTTCCAATAATAGATGAACATACAAAAATCCCAAAGTAGAGATTCTCCAATTAGTAGCACCCAAGACAATCCCTTAATCCCACAAAATAACATGTACTAGATGTTTATATTGTGGTTTACCTCAAATTTGATTACTAATACTCATATATTACTTTGATAAAATTAGTAATCTTACATGAACAATTTGGATTAAAATCTCATCTTTTTGATGAAGATTAAAGAGAGAGAAGAGAGAATATTCATGAACACTTGCATGTTAATTGAATGATAGTGTAAGAATAAAAGAAAAGAACCAACAACCCATAAAGAGAGGGAGTGTCACGGTTTTGGAGCCTCAAATGGCATCATTTCTTTTCCTTTTTTCTCTTCTCAAAAATAGTAGGTGTGTAAGATGTGTAA
Organism: Silene latifolia; assembly: GCF_048544455.1. Taxonomy (NCBI): domain Eukaryota; kingdom Viridiplantae; phylum Streptophyta; class Magnoliopsida; order Caryophyllales; family Caryophyllaceae; genus Silene; species Silene latifolia. Next base: position 147,440,384 of record NC_133528.1, on the reverse strand, counting down.
GACTAGTTGTAGGTAGGCATCATTATGTTTATTTTATCAATTAAAATAAAACAACCAAAACCCACTAACACACCCTCCATTTTCGGTCCATTACTTAAAATGGACTACCATTTTATTTTGTCAATTTGTCATTTGTCACACAATATGTCACATGTAGTATGATACATGTTATTAATCAATTTAATGCATATTTATCACATAAATATCATTTCATGAATTAATTAAATTACATACAACAAATTGACAAGTGATACTTGATCACATAAATAAAATGGGTCATATAGTTATAATTCATAACTTCTTGTAATTATAATTAACCATTCATTCTTATCTTTATTGTTTCTCAAACAATAAATAATTTTAGCAACAAATCATTTTATTACTAAAATAAATCTTATTTAATCCCATTACAATAAGATATCAATATTCTCTCTCACAAATCGAATCGTTCAATTTTAAGGAATTAATTAATCTGTATCGGTATACAACTAATTAACCTTTTCAATTAAGGGAATCGTCCTTTAGGTGTGACCTCAAGGGATCAACTGATCACCACCGTCGCACGACAGTAATGTCAAATTCTAGCCAGCCAATCATTACCGATATGTGTGGACCAGTTGACTATATATATGTAATGTATCATCCCTTCCGTATTCTTGAAATGAGATTTAATAATGATATTTAAATCATATGATCGCACTATTGTTGAGGACACATTTCCCAACAGGTGTCTACTCCATGTATTACAAATTAAATTTCCATTTCAATTGCTCAATAATATAAAAAACTATGTTCCCTAAATTCGAATTCCAAAAGGTTCATAAAATTTTTAAGTTCCTTATTACTATTTCAAGAATTTGATCCATCTCTTGTTATACTTATGTCCAGAATCCTATATAAAAACAAAAATAGTATTAAAGACTATAAAGAATTTATTCCGGTTTTGAAAAAAACACATATAAACTTAAAAACAAACGGATTAGAATTTAGAAACCATACTATTTAATATTTATCTGAAGGTTCAATTTCGCTTCCTTTTAGTACGCTTCCTTTAGTACATGTCTTGATAATAGTTAATATGAAATGAAAAAGAAAAATATATGTTAGAGATGATTATACTCATGAATACAAAAACACAAATTCAAATAGGTTAATCGGGAAAGCATAATAGTAAAATTACACAACAATATACGCTTAATAACAAATTTAAAGAAATATTATAAGATCTCCATTTTGAGATCGACGATCATCTTATAATGGTTAAAAAAGCATAAACCACTTAAAAAAGTAAAGTAAATTTTATAGAAAAACAATCAAAAAATGGGAGTTAGATAAAACTTAAATTGAAAGAGGAAATAACATAATTAAAATGATTATTTATTGTCATGATGGTTCAAAAAGTAAATTGTGAAATTTTAAGGATTTTTCATTCAATTATTTGTACTTATTTATTTACCATTAATTATGAGAGTAGTTTTTTTTAGGAAATTATGAGAGTAAGTTTTATGTATTATTCATGTTTTGATTAAAAGAAACACATAAACTTAAAAACATACGATACGAAGTAGAATTTAGAAATCATACTATTTAATACTTACCCAAAAGTTCACTTTCGCTTCCTTTTATTACATGCCTTGATAATAGTTCATATAAAATGAAAAAGAAAAATATATGTTAGAGATGATTATACTCGTGAATACAAAAATACAAATTCAAATAGGTTGATCAGGAAAGTATAATAGTAAAATTACACCACAATATACATTTAACAACAACAACAACAACAACAACAACAACAACAACAACAACATCAGAGCCTTAATCCCAAAATGATTTGGGGTCGGCTGACATGAATCATCCTTTCGAACCGTCCATCCTTTCGAGCCTTAATCACAATATACGTTTAATAACAAATTATAATAAATATTATAAGACTTCTATTTTAAGATCAACAATCATCCATTACTTATCAGTTTCTACCTTAAGTTTTTTTACCTTTAATTTTACCTCACTTTCGTGCCTTTTGTATTTCCTCCTTCTTTAGATTTACCCACGTGATGGTTTGCATTATCTGTATTCACATACGTTTCATGGTGCTTTAAAATTATATAAAAAATACATTGACTAAAAGATAAAACATCAACCTGACAAAAACTTGACAAACAAATCAAAATATTGTCACATATAAGTCACATCAATTAAACCAACTGGAAAACATGAATTCAAATATAAAGCAAACAATTCATAAAACGAACAACATAACAAATTAAAATATACAACAACAACAACAACAACAACAACAACAACAATACTCGACAATAATACCCAATATAATCAATATAATCAAATAAATAAATTAAACCATAAAATACAATCCACAACTTAGAAACTCATGACAAATGGGTATATTTTAAATAAATAAAGTGATAGAAACTATTATAGGTATTGTAGGTTTTATAGTCATTACACAACCATAAATTCCCATATTTTAATTTAATTTTTAATTTATTTTGTGATATTATTAAATTAGATAATTGATTGCCGAGGACCTCAAGAGATGAATTTAATAGGACAAAATGTTAAATGAATATTATGGGTGTTGAGTAATATAAGGCGTTTTAATAAATATTAACATATTATATTACAAAAATTAATTAAATTAGAAAAACGTTTAATTAATTTGGTGTGTGTTAAGTATTATGAAGAGTTTTAATCAATTTATTACCATGTTTAATTAAACAAAATTAAATAGGAAAATATTAATAATGGTGGGTGTTCGGTAATATGAAGAGGTTTAATTAATTTATTAAAATGTTTTATTACAAAATTTTTAAAAACAATGAACTAAATAGGAAAATGTTATTAAGGATGAGTGTTTAGTACTATGATGAGGTTTAATTAATTCCTTAACATATTTTATTAAAAAAAATTCAATTTTAATTATAAATTATGAAATTTATTAACATGTTTTATTACAAAAATTTCAATTAGAATGTCAATATTAGTTATAAATTATGAAATTTGATGTAAATTTGTAAGGGTTATATAAATTTTGGAAAACAATATATTTAATATACAAAATTAATTTAAGAATAATGATAATATCCTTTTATATTATAGATATAAGTGAATTAAATTAATTTATAGATAAATAATTTAAATTAATGTCATGTAATATAAATTGATAATCCATGTCACATAAAAAATACTTGCATGTAACATCACATTTAAATTTGCCACGTCACATTAAATTTTAATCTAGGTGGCTTTTTGGATCCTACGTGGCTTTGTCTAGGTGGCATTTATTTGTCATGTTAAGGTAGCCTTTTAATTATATTTATAGATTTTAGATTTATATCTCTCGAATTTTTATAAAAAATAACTAATTAATATTAAAATTAATCAAAAGAATTAAATAATTCCATGAATTGTGTTTTTTTTGAAAATATTTTAATTATATCAAATTATTTTTTAAAAAAAAAAATTTCGTCACGAAGTTAATTATAGAAGATACATGAGTTTTTATGTATAGATTATTTTAAATGGAAAATTAGTTTAATAAATGAAAATCTAATTTGTTTCCATATATAACTTTGAGCACTTTTAAGGGAAAACTTTAGAGAAATTGTATTCTCTTAGTATATAGGAGGATTTATACTTTTTAAATTTGCAACTCATTAATAGTTATCAGTTCACTTCATTTTATTTTGATATGAAAAAAAAAAAATTGAAATGGAAAACCAATAAAAAAAATTATTTAAGTTGTGAATTTTTTTTTTAGTGAATGTTTTATTGTCACGAAGCTAATAGTAAGCATGTATTATTCTTTACAGTAATAATTATTGCATTACTGAAAAATTTAGCATTTTATACTTTATAGTTTAATATCAATTTTATTTTATTTTAATGAAAAAATCATAATTATAAATTTATTTAAAAAATTAGAGTTTATTTATAAGAATATATTTATTGATCGAAAAGGTAATAATGTAATGAAAGAAAATTTTATTTATTACCTTATTTAGCTAGATACTTTTTGGAAGGAAAACTAAGAGAAATTTTATTCTCTTAGTAGTAGGGGGATTGACCAATGCTAGTTTGTGTACGCCGCACGAATGGGCCAAGTCGGAATTTTTTTGCTTCTCAATTCATTATGGGGTCAATTTTTACCGATTATTTAATAATTGGTGCTTTTATACACTGATCAAGGTGGTGGCGTACATTTGATGACATAACAACCTTAATAAGGTTGGTTTTAAAAGATGATGCATGCGATAGTTTTATTTTCAATGTATTTAAGACGTTAGAACGCGATTTTGGGTCATTAAACAACGTTATATCGTGTTATTGATTGATTAGGGATGTTACAATGAGAAGAGAAACTGATGAAATGTGGTATTTCGTATCGAGGATTGTTAATAAGTCGTCTTGGAAGGTTGTGTAGAACATTCTAGTCAGAAGTAGTTTGAGAATGTAACGTTTAGTATCGAATGAGTTTTATGCACGATCCTTATAGTTCATAGTTAGAGATTTTAAGGCTAGTGTAAACCATAAAAATTGAACCTCCAATACTAAATAAAGAGCTACAAAAATAATACGCAAAACAAGAGTTTTAATTATTATTGAAAGATTGAAGATTAAAATTTCCGTAACTCTCTTGTTTCCATCTCTAAGGGATTTAAGGTTTTGATAGTGTTGCGAGAGTCTTATCGACTTAATCTCATAGAGAGATGATCAGTTAATTTATTATACAACTGGTTGTATATACAACTTATTCAATGTAGTTGAGCTTTGTTATAAAGTTATCGAGATCTAGTAACAAAATTATCGAGCTATGATACAAAGTTATTGAGCTTAAGAGAATAATTATTAAGTTCAATAACTTTGTAAAATAGGTCAATAACTTGTAAAATAGCTCAACAACTTCGTGTAAGAGCTCAACAACTTTGAGGCGGTTGTACAATGCTATTATACAACTGGTTGTAGGATAGTATTTGTGAGAGATGATGTGGCCTCTTTTTCCTTATTCTACAATTTGGTACTAGGGAGACGAAGTCATTTGACTTAATCCATCTGCTCTCCCTAACCTAAAACCAATATTATCTTCATAAAAGCAAGAAACATTTAAGTATTTAACCCATCCTCACGAATCCACATCATCACATACATTTTTTTTTAAAATAATAAATGTGAGACTCGCAGTAAAGAATTTGGATGTAATTTCTGAAAAACCTCCATGTTTATGTTTTTTACGTAAATGTTTACGTATACATAAATACTAATGAATAATGAATACTTAAATCAAAAATAGTTCATTAACTTCTATATATGCATGTAGCAAGTAGCAAATAAAGACATTAAAGTTCATAAAAATACTCTCCCGCCTATGCCACAAATTAGCAAGGTTCGTTGAGTGTATTAATTCATGCACAATCATGTCTTTAACAAAATTAGTACGAAATACAAAGTATCAAAAATTAAGAACAAAAAGAATCCAATAGTCCAGAGGTGATTAATATCCTTAAGAGTTCAAGTACGTGATCATTTATAGTTTAAAATCACAATCGCGCTCTCTTACCTATCATGTATTTTGCGTTGGTAAAACTAGAAGATGAAATGAATTATTGCTTTGCGTTATTTGTATATCTAACACGAATATTGAAAACTAGCTTTTGAACCCGTGCCCGCACGGGAGATCTTCAAATCTGCATTATGAATAATATTTATATAAAAATGTTCATTTACGTGTCAATAATCAAGTACAATCAAATAATTATTTGTATATCAAGCATCATATTATAAAAAAAAATTATTTATATCATAACTGAATCGAATCGTCCTGAACTAAACTGAACATAACTTCTAAGAACTGGTATTAAGTCCAAAAGAAGAGGGTCTAAGTGACCGTTACGCCCCTTCTAATTCCTTAAGCCTACATACTCTAACGTCGACTCCTCAGGGACCCGAATCAGATTCTCTTCTCTTCCAACTTTCTCAACATACCCCTTACAATGATCGGCCAACTTTCAACACCAACGCGAGCGTGACCCACTACTGACCATCTAGTCATGACCAATGTCCACCACCCACCAGTCACCCGTCACGACTCGTGACCCATCATTTACTGTTAATCACGTATAACTCCCACAAGTCCACAACTCAATTCTCTAATGTTAACCCAATCCGAGAGGTAACCCAGCATTAACTCAAAATATCCCGACATATACGAAAAGTCAAGTCGATAAAAACTAAAATAAACCGACATTAAGAATAACTAACTTTTATATAATAAAATTGACTAACCTAGTAACTTCCCTGAATAATGACCGTAAGTCCATAAATCAACATAAACCGGTAAACCATTCGGAAAAAATCGACCGATATAATGAATTGATTTGTCACACCAAACAAACCGGACCCAAACCCGAGAAATTATCATAATGAAGCAGCCAAGAAATGAGCTTGATAATGATCCGACCCGACAATGACCAGTCCTAACTAAAGTCTGACCCGAAAAATATATAAATGACCCAACCTGACCTAAATCCGAGCTAAGAATTGACCTGACTAACCCAACCCCGAACATAGTCAGGATCAATATGATTAGAAATGACGCCATTCGACCAGAGCCGACCCAAACGACCAGATTGCCACCTTATGTACATTATCGCCCATTCACACATAAAAAAATGTGAGGTCGTACCATGGTAAACTGTTACGGAGTACTCCCTTCGTCCCGGTTATTTGTTAGCCTACTCTATTTTTAGTGTCTTAGTCAATTGTTTGGCTTTCTATTTTAGGAATGCCTTTGATGGACAATTGGTCCTCCACACTCAATAATTTGGTCAACTTGTCATCTAAGAATTGACCTCTCCTTTTTTCCTTGGTCTCGGTACCAAAACCAAAGGTAAATAAATGACCAAGATGGAGGGAGTAGTCCAGAGGTGATTAATATCCTTAAGAGTTCAAGTACGTGATCATTTATAGTTTAAAATCACAATCGCGCTCTCTTACCTATCATGTATTTTGCGTTGGTAAAACTAGAAGATGAAATGAATTATTGCTTTGCGTTATTTGTATATCTAACACGAATATTGAAAATACGGAATATAACTTTAGTTAAAAATCGCAATGATTTTTTTCAATTATAATATCAAATTGGAACCATTTTTATCCTTATGTGAATAATGGAGTCAAAATTCTATAATTTATCTGTAAATAACTTAATACGAGACTATCTCTTATGAAAGCTATTGTTTATTAGTAAATGTCAATATAATAAGAGTCTAGACCGTAAAAACATAAAAGTTAGCTACATTGTTGACATTTTTTTGGTTTAATAACCACATTTAGAAGTATTTGTTTGAAAATAGAAGCAGCTGTTGTTACTCAAAAACATATATATATATGTGAAAGCCTACACCCGTCACGAATACGTGTTATTATCGTAATAACTAATTAACGAAAATATCCCGAAAAAACTTTAATCATAATAAGGAAAATAACACAAAAGAACAAACTAGGTAAAAAAATTAGGGTGTACACCAAAGAACAAACTACATTTTCCAGTCTAAAAAATTAACAAAATTATCTCGAAATTTTCAAATTTTCATTTTATTCTATATAAATACAGCCTAGGTCTTGTATATAACTAAGACAATTACTCTTCTCTCTTGCCAAAAAAAAAAAGAAAAAAAACATTCTATTACTCATTAAAACTTCTAAATAATTGTCAAAAATAATAATAATTAAAAAAAAAAAATAAGTTAACCATGGTCACTCTTGCTAGGAAAAGTAGAGGAAGACAAAAGGTCCCCTTGGAACGCATGGAAAAGAAGAGCAATAGGTTGGTTACATTCTCTAAGCGTCGGGGAGGCTTGTTTAAGAAAGCAAGCGAGCTGTGTACCCTTTGCGGTGTGCAAGCTAAGCTTTATGCATCGTTTTCTCCCCTGCAAAGAAGACCTTTGCTTTTGGCCATCCCGCGGTGGAGGCCATTATCAACCGATTCTTGCTTGAGGATAACAATTTGCCTCAAGATAATCGAGTCTCTACAAAACCTTTTCAAAATGAGACTCTCTTGAGATCCAATAAGGAGGTGTCACTCCTGAAGGATCAAATCGAATTTGAAAAGAAGCGTGGTGAAGAAATCCTTAAAGAGAGGAGATTAATGAGCGAAGAGGCTCAAAAATTCTTAGCTCCGGCTGAAACATTTACCTTATCGGAACTTAAACAAATTCAAGCAGTACTAATTGCTTTGAAAAATAATGTACTTACACACGGTCATAATCTAGTTCAAGCTCAACCAAATCTGAACCTTACCCCGAACCCAAGGCCATCGATATTACATGGCCAAAACTTGTTAGAACAAAATCCGTTCTTGAACCGACCAAACATGTTGGTGGGACAATATTATACCCCTAATCCCACCCTTGTCCACGGCCACACCCCTCCGACTTTCGGAGACCCATCTCTTATCACTCCCATGGCAATGATCCTGACTCCCATGAGTAATCTCATGAATGCGGGATTCACTAATTCAAACATACCACCATCTTTTCCAGAACCTACTAACCTTTTCTCGGGCTCATTTGACGGCCAAAATAACATGCTAACAACATGGGATGGAATAACCCTATACGAGGACATACATTCACAAGCTTGTTAACAGGCGAGGGAAGCTCAAATTCTCCCGCTCCTCCCATCAATCCTCAAGGCGGGTACATGGGAAGCGACCCTATACCAGGTGATTACCAGATATTCCAAAACTTGTTAATTTCAACCCCTGCCTTAAATCCTTAAGGCAGGTACATGGGAAACAACCCTATACCAGGTGATTACCAGACTTTCAGAAACTTGTCAATGGGTGAGGGCAGCTCAAACCCTTCCTTTCCTCCTTTCAATTCTCAAGACGGGTTTGGTTTTGATCCCTGATTTGATCCAGGGATGAACTAGTTTGTTGTACTTTTTAATTTTATTTTTTAAAATAATTTGAAATTTTCATTTCTCCTATATATTACAAATCCACTTTGTCACCTAAACGTGTGTATTCATAATCACGAAATTCATATTCTTATGCAATTGCTACTCCATCTTTTCCAATCAATTCACCTAGTTCAATCACATTCTCCATCTAACAAGTGCATATGATTTTTCAGTAGACAATTATATGAACTTATTATATAACTTTACGCAAACAAAATTATGTAAAATCATATCAAATCCCCTAATCACATGTTACTAGTATAGACACATTATAAATCATTCATCCTGCAACGTCATTATTCATCATATATTATCATATATGAACTACTTCCTTTTTCCACCACATCATTCATCATTCTCATGTACTTTTCAACCAATTCAAAACACATTGTAAACCAACTATCATGCAATTCATGCATTCAATCAACGACAAATATAATCATATCATCATTATTCTTCACTACACATCTCACATCCTCCACATGCATGCATCCATCGATTCATACAACACCTTACTATATAGATACACAACACAGAAGGTAAACACATAGCGATCCCGACTCATAACCCATGTGACCGGTTCAAAATTGTAGGGCGAGTTCGCGACTTTAGGACGTCTCCCAAGCCTTTGCATTAGCTCCTACAACTTCTTCCCCGGGTTCATTTTAATTGATTCCCTATGTTCATTAGATTCATTGGTTACAGGTTTCAGGATCGTCTCTCTGATACCACTTTATGACACCCCCATACTCCAAGTGCCTTACCAGGACCACTCAGGTATAGAAATGTCACCATCTCGGTTTTTCGAGGCAATGATAATCAAATGACAATAACGAAACATAATTTAAATAGTATAAAGTTTAAAGTGATTACAATCCAAATCCAAACTGATAAAAGTATAATACATGTTCTCCAAAAACCAAAAGTCTAATAACTAAACAATAATGTCTAACAATAGCGGAAGACTCTTCTAACTGCAAGTGACAACTCGTCCCAGCTAGCCCATAAGCACCATATTATACCTGCTCAACAACTGCTCACCATCCCCGAATGGATCACCACAATTTTACAAAACAAAGACGGGGTCAGTACTAATCACACAATTATATAATCACAATAAGACTTAAATCAACACAGCTCAATCGTCACATCAACCCGAACTCCATCACCAACTCCTCAATAGTGACTACACACTAAAGTGTGTAGCCCTGCCAGAGTACCTATCGCAACAGGTTACTCCTCGCCGCCAGTGGGGGACCGCAGCCGTTCCCACCTAAGCCCCACTCTCCGTCGAGCGATAAACCCAAATCCTTTAATGTGCACATCCCTTCTGTGGCGGGTTCCACAAAAGGCGAATAATGGGCGTGAAGCCACTCCCGCAAGTGACTCCACTCAGCCAGGGACGCACCCCGAAGAACAATAACCAAATCCAACAACCGTCACAATACGAATATGATACTTTACAACAATCACAATCAACAACAAACCACATTATGTGACTAATACTGAGTAGGGAAACCCTACCTGGAATGAAAACACAAGCAGACGATCTCAACAGCTGTCTCAAAACCTCTCTTCTACGAACCCTCCTCCTACACATACATTCATACACATACTACCTTAATCATACAATCATAAAAACCCGCAAATCCCCAAATCTACCTAATTAGGGTTTTAACCAAACTCAATGAAACAATATAAAAATGGTACAAGGATCTTACCTATAACACAACGGTCTCAACGGCGTAAAGAACTTAACGATCCGACGACTCTAACCATTAGGATTTGCCAACAACGCGACAAGAGAGAACTACGTAACTTTTTTTTTTCTTTTGAAAGGTTTAGAGAGGTGAAAAGTGATTCAAGAAAATGACGGAAGCCTTTTATACTAATCTCGCGATATTAGCAAAACCCGCCAAAACAAACCCGTAAAACACACTTACTCCATCGAGTAAGGCACTTACTCGATCGAGTGCCTCCTACTCGATCGAGTACCCAACTTACTCGATCGAGTACCCTACAGACAGACTACTGTTTTGCGTCAAAAACTACTTACTCGACAGAGTAAGCCCCACTCGATAGAGTACCCATAGACTCATAAAACCGTAGTATTACAATAACGGTCCCGTGTTTCTATTTAAAAACGGTAATTGCATTATTTGACCGTTATTGAAGGTCTTATTTGGTGTAATGACAAGAATAAAATAAAAAAAAATATTTTCCCGTTATTTTTCTACCTCGTGTTCCATTTTTTCACCATTTCAACAATTTTTTTCATTTTTCCCTACTTATGTAAATTACTTTAAAAATAAGTTTAATAATATGTGACCTTTTAAAAAAAATCAAAAGTATCTAATTTTTAAGTAAATAAAACGTTATTCATGAAATCGTGCGCGAAAATGACAATTAAAAAATAGAAAATAAAAACTAATACTCCCTCCTATTTCTTATGTTGTTCCCTTTTTTTTTTCCTCAAGAATTAAGACAATCAATTTGGACCACACATTACATATGACCCCACATGTAGCTGATTTTTGACGACACAAGCTTGTCCAAAAAAGGAAAGAGTGAACAACAATGAAATTGAATGTAAAGGGAAAGAGGAACAACATAGGAAATTGGAGGTGAAGGAAATGTAGATCTTTATACATACTAACATACTCATATATGTTTAAATTAATTTGTCATAAAATTAAATACGGATTTTATGCATGCAAACAATATTAAAATAGAGGAGAAATCATGTCCTTACATTGGTGATTTCGGTTTTATGGGCACAAAAGAAATCTCCTTTTCTTTTGTTCTTGTGCTATCCTTAAATGGAAGAACCAAGATCCAAGTATAGGATCTCTCCTTAGGATTAATACCCGAAGCTTACCCTTAATATAATTAATATTACATGAACTAGTATAATATTAATTAGTAGAAAATTGAACCAAAAATATTTATAAACACTTAAATATTTCGGTTTATAGAGAGAGGAAGAGGAGGATTTTTATTCTCTCTAGAAATTGTATTTTTGGATGAGTGAATGAATGAATGATAATTTACAACATTTTGTATATTATTAGGTAAAAATTATAGAAAAACCATGATGGGTTTTTGTCTTCTCAAAACCGTGTAAGAGGAGGGATTTTGGGGAGCCAATGCATGGAAAAATTGTTCTTCACAATAAACAATAGGGTTGCATGGCTAGTGACTAGGGTAATCATCATGCCCTCCACTAATTACAATCAACATATAATTAGCTTAAAAACCCTCTAATTTTCGGCCCACTTGATAATATGGATTCCATATTATTTTTGTCAATTGTCAATATGTCACATGTCATATGTGACATAAATTTGTTATGTATTTTTAACATATTAAAAATCAACGTATTAATAAAAATACGTCACATACAAAAATCGACTTAGTAATTTCATAATTACTTGTGCCAAAATATTTTACCATTTATAAATCACAACATATTGTATTTATAATAATTCATTCAATTTCGATTGTTTCTTTAAACATTAATTTCATCCGAGTAATGATACAATTCAATTACTCAAACCGTATCTCATTTAATCACATTTTAATTTGATACGTAAATTTTACTTCCAAAAATAGTCCGTCAATTTTCAAGTAATTTAATTAACTCGTAACATTATACGATTAATTAAATAATCAATTAAGAGTGTTGCCCTATAGGTATGACCTAGGGGGTCAACTGATCACCACCGTCGCACGACAGTAATGTCAAACTCTAGTCACCAATCATTACCGATATATGTTGACCATTGACAAGAACAATATTACTTCCCAATTGTATTCTTTATAATGAGATTTAAACATGTGATCATCATGATCAACAGTCGTGATCGCATTATTGTCGGAGGACACATATTCCAACAATCTCCCACTTGTCCTCGACAAGTGTGCGTCACCAATTCTCTTGTCCTATTACTATCTCCCACTCAATGCAAGGTGTCTTTCAGGTCGTACTTGCAAGTGATCATATCGAGAGTGGTTTCCTCGATCTGGAGAATAACTGATTGACCGGACTTATCTATCATAGATACTTTCCGAGCGTGGCCACGCATTTCCAGTTCATTACTCCTCGAGTGGCCCTGAGATATTGTTATAACCCTGACTAGGGATGGACAATTCCTATCGCACTCATTCCCTTCGACTAGCCACAGCCATCAAAATATGCCCATTTGACCCCATTTACGAAGGTCGTAATAACACAAATCAAAGTTAATCTGAAACTGTGCCATCTTAGGAGAATACTCTTTAGTCAAAAGAATCGACTCATTTGAATACTATAGTAGCTCTCGCCACGACCAGGCTATATAAATTTGCCAGAACTCTATAAGCGGTCATTAGGCCCGACAAAATGTTCCTAACAGTCTGCCTATGTGATCGACTAGTCATCTCACATGACTCTATGGCACTTGAACTTGCCATCAATCGCATCACACTCTAGTCACTTCGAGACGTCACCTCATACAAGTAACTATGGGCAAATACAATGTTAATCCATGTTCACTTTAACGGGGTTCAATTGTCTTCACAACCCGTTTGGATATAACAATGTATAAGGTGAGTTAATAATAACTCAAACGACAAATGTCGACATCACACTCGGGTAGTCAATATCATATTACAACCTTGTGATGTATATCGTAAGTGTAAACACTTATTGATTGCAATAGAAGTTTAACATGCCATGTGTCCATGTGTTCAAACTTCTTACACTTGCAATTTCCTTCACATTCATGTTCTCTCTCATAGCATGAAACTTACCAAGTACACATCAAGGTTTCCGACCTTGGTTTCGGTTCTTTAACTTGAAAGAACTTTCTTATCGACTATCACATAACGAACGAATTTGTGATGAATGAAATAACTTGCACTGATCAAGTATTCCATCCACACACAATGCACTAGGTATATGTTTTGTAGAATCTTGTAACAATTTGTCAAGATTATTACCTTTAGCACTTCTCACATGTCCTAGCTTAACTAGGAAAGATTAATTTTTGAATAACTTCTTATTCAACTAAGCATCTTTCCAAAAACTTCTTATTTCTCTTTCTAGGCTTGAAAGATCTGGGATTCTCATAAATCCTCACATGTGCTCGGACTTTCTATAATATGTGCAACCTCTTATTACATAATGGAGTATTCCGTCAAACACCGAAATCGCTCATCGGATTCTACTTGAGAATTCATGACGTTTCTATTATGGCTTACCAATCAATCATCATGCTCTTATGCATATGATTCATAATTGGACATGTACATGATTATTCTAATGGCGGAAACATTAGTTACTAATAATCATGAGATCAACCGTTCATAGATTCAATGAACGACCATAACTGCTAATGGTAATTCCATTTTCATCTACATGAATAACCTATGTGAATGTTGATACGATGTGTATCTCTTAATACTAATCCAACATCCCTTGATGTAATTGGATTCATCATTGTCCATTTTCATCCAGAATTGAAAACTCAAATGCTTCTTTATGAAAGAAGGTATTAGCTTGTCATTCTTTAATGAGTGATGAGTCGTAAATATTCAAAGGATGATAGCTCCCACTAAATTCCATGTCTTCACATGAGAATTTCCTAACTCCCACTCAATTCTACACATTTCGAAATTGATTTCTCAATCGAAATTTATTCAAGAATTGAAATATAAATTGCATTGCCAAGTTATTAGGATAAAACCATATATGTTCCATCATATCCTTTCAAAATACCTATTTTGAAGTGGTCTCATCTCAACCTTTCGTAAAGAGATTTTAAATCTCCAACACACTCATGTTATAATGATGTGTAGTAATGTCATTATTCAAATACAAACAATATCTAGAATACATCCTTCGCAAATACCCTTTTGAAAGGAGGTTTAACCATTTCATAGTGAGGTTAAGCAATGACATTTGTGTGGTTAAAACTTTGGTCATTGAAGATATCGGTATATCATTCTTTGCAACTCGATCATAACTAGTATGTTACTATGATTCATTTAGGCTCTTAAGTAAATCTCAAGGTTGAAACTATTGGTCAAATGTTTCATAAACTTAGTCAAAAACTTGTTAAGACTTTACATTAGTCATTTTCTTCCAAAACTTTCTTTTGGTCTCCTCGTGTAGTTATCTTGAGAATATTCTCTTATGATTACTTCACTTGGTCTCTTTAGTCATATAGAACTAACTTGAGACCATAGATCTCATCTATTCGACATACTATGTAAATAAATATACCTTCATTCAAATCATTCTCTCTTGCGTAGATCTTTATATACACAAGTACACAATTTTTTCTTGCCTTGTGTGTTGTGTCCTCCTCATTTTTCTCCCACTCTATCTTTAGAATAAATACACTATACATTCAAAGATAGCATATGAGACACAAATTAATGATGTTGAAGTATAAGGAGAACTATCTCATAGATAGACTAATAGTTATTGATTTCATATGTGTACTTGGTGGTTGACATTCCTTTAAGAGAGTTCATAGACTCAAAATCGCTTTATAAATGATCATACACAAGCCTTAAGCATGTGGACATATAATGAAACCCGTCATTATATTTGTCTATTAGATCACTTTAAGTGACTAATCTTATGTTTCAGAGTGCAAGCATTTAAAGATGAATTTTAGAACATAAAGGATAAATGATAAAACGGGTGACTTGGGTTGCAAACCAAGTCACCATCATCCAAAATACAAACCATTATCCAAAATACCTTTCCATGTCAAACATGGAAACTTAAAGTTCTAAAAATCCAAAACATAAATTAAAGTAAGACAATGAAAAGCAAAGCTCCATAAAAGCTATCCCTAGCTTCTTGATGGTTTCTCATGCTTGCTTTTCCTTTCCCTTGTCTTTGCTTGGTGGAGGCCCTATTTACAATAAAAAGGGAGATACATTATCACAACTTTGCATCATAATACCATAGTTGAATTAGAAACATAAAAGAAGGATAGTCATTTACCTACTGGAGTGATCTTTCCAGCTTTGATATCACCAAGGTATTTGGAACAATTTCTTTTCCAATGTCCCATGCCATTACAATAATGGCATTTATCAAGAGGACCCTTCTTGAGTTTTGAGGTGCTAGCTTCATTAGGCTTAGCTTTGGTGAATGTGGGAGCTATCTTCTTGCCCTTTCTCCCATTCTTCTTGAACTTCCCCTTACTTTTAGTGCTTATGTTAAGCACATAGTTGGGAGGGTTCACATTTAACCCCATGTCCCTCTCGGCTTGCACAAGTAACTTGTGAAACTCCTCAAGAGACACATCCTTGTCTTGCATGTTGAAATTCACCCGGAATTGCACATATGCCTTAACTTTGAACAAGGAGTGTAGAATCCTATCTACGATGAGTTCTTTGGGGATTTCAACCTTTTGAATTTTCAAGGTCTCGACAAGCTCTATGAGTTTGAGCACATGAGGGCTAACCTTTTGGCCCTCTTTGAAGTCGAGATCAAAGAATGCCGCGGCCGCCTCATATTGGACGATCCGCGGAGTTTGTGAAAACATGGTCACAAGTTTGGAGTAAATCTCATTAGCATTGCCCATTTTAAAGGCTCTCCTTTGGAGGTCCGCCTCCATCGCAAATATTAAGACATTTTTCATTGCGGCGGACTCCTTTTGGTAAGCCTCATATGCTTCCCTAGTGGCCGCGGTGGACCTAGTGGATGGTTCGGGTGGAGAGGCCTCGGTAAGGTAACGAAGCTTGTCGTCACCTTCGGCGGCTAATTTGAGTTGGGCATCCCATTCGGAGAAATTTGACCCATTCTTTTCAAGTTTACATCGATCCATAAAGGATCGGAGCCATGACGAACTAGCGAGAGGTGTGGCATTAGGAGTTGGTGTTGGTGTTGCCATTTGTTATGAAAAAGAAGTGGTCTACAAAACAAAATATAAGGAGTAAAGCAATTGTCGTTTTAATAATACTCGTAAAAATGTATGATTTAAACAAGTTTTATGCATTTTTCTAGTGACCTCTACCCAACTAGATAAATGATTCCAAGACCCAAATTCATATCGACTTAGGCACGGTGGGGCCGATTCATCCTTTATCAATACAACTTGGTGGATTAACGTTTAATCGATTCTACTTTTAGAACTCTTGGTCGATAATATTACATTAACAATTATTTTTAGCCCAAAACACATCCGACAAGGGCACGGTGGGGCCGATACATCCCTTATCAAAAACTTTTGTTGAGTTCAATCCAAATTTCGAATAAATGTGTCCATGATCCAAACCCACATTAACTTGGGTACAGTGTGGCCGATACATCCCTTATCAACATGAATTCGGTGGATTAACATTCATCACCCACTTCCCCTACGTAACAAGGTTTGTACCCCGGTGGGGCCGAGCGCACTCCCTCGCGAAATAGGTTTTCATGGTTTCTACTATTTGGTAAGGCTATATCTCAATTAATTGTTTTAGCGAGAGGTCATGTCAATTTATTATCTATCACGTTTTAAGTGAACTAAAGCGGTGAACTACGACAATTTTAATTGACACGGTCGATAAACTCGATAAAATAAGGATGCATGTTTTAGTTATGGCGATTTAGCGATGCATGTGACATAAAATAAAATGCAAGCATAAAGATAAATAAATCCTAGTATGGCCTTTCCTAAAATAGAAAAACTATTTAACTATTACATATTCGTAAACCAACTCCATTGGTCCCTTTATCTTCGGTTGTGGAACGCATCTCGAGGTAACACCGTCTTTATGTATCGCCATTCTTGAAGAAATCCGTCTTTGGGAACTCTGGAATGAATAAAATTACATAATAAATTACATAATTTCTTATTATACATTTGTAACTAAAATAAAAATAAATCTATTAAATTACAAAACGGTGATACGAGATCACAATAAAATTACAACCGAATCGATATTCCCATACATTTCGGGAAATACCAATTAAAATCTAAGGCCATACTAAGTAAAATTACATAATTCAAAATTACATAAATTAAAATTATGACAATCATAAAGAAAATGCAGCATTATAATATGTATGAACATGCTCAATTTTATGTTAAATCGCCTTTAAATAGCCAATATCGTATATTACACGATTTTTACGGATTTGCGTGATTTCAACATTTTTATAATCACAAAAAATACATAAACTCATATTTATGGATAAGTTAATTACCCTAACCTCTTAGTACTCAAAATTTAGTCTTCACTAATAATTTGACCATAATTAACCTATATTTTATAAAATTGTTCATAAATGGACCAAAAATTACAAAAATAAGCTATAAACTTCAAATAAATCACAAATTTCAAATAAATTCAAAATATGAAATTTAAATTCATGAACATTCTGGAAAAAACATGGAAAAATTATATTCATTAACTTTTCAATTTTAGATCTGAAAAAGATAATAAAATGCAACATTAGACGTTTTTCCTAAGTCATAGATTATGTTTTATTAATTTTTCACTAATAATGTCACTATTTATGCTATTTTTCTTCAAAAATCCATAAATCATGCAAAAAGACTTCTTTATAGCCAATTATTTTACACACATCTTGTAAAATTGCATGTGACAACATATTAATTTTCTATGACCAGATTCGAAATTTAACTCATATTAACCTATTTTTCACCTAAATCCGAATTTAATAATGAAAAATCCATTTTTCGAGCATAACAAGTCCTAAAATTATGAAAATTTACAGGTTATCTCAAAATAATATATGTGACAACATATACAAAAATCAATGAAAAATTCGAAGTATAGCTAATTTTAGACCAAAAATGACATTTTTACTCATAAAATCATATTTAAATGCCATTATTGTATAATATGAACAATAAAAATCCGAAAAATTAACCAAACTATCCTAAAACATTTTAGGACCAGAAATATTAACATGCATGGATTAATTTCGTGATATCTCATAATAACACAAATTTTACAAGTTTTATATGTTATTCTTATAACTCGGAAAAACTTTTAACCGATTTGCATGCAAACAACCGTGGCTCATGATACCGATTGAAGGAAATGTAGATCTTTATACATACTAACATACTCATATATGTTTAAATTAATTTGTCATGAAATTAAATACGGATTTTATGCATGCAAACAATATTAAAATAGAGGAGAAATCATGTCCTTACATTGGTGATTTCGGTTTTATGGGCACAAAAGAAATCTTCTTTTCTTTTGTTCTTGTGCTATCCTTAAATGGAAGAACCAAGATCCAAGTATAGGATCTCTCCTTAGGATTAATACCCAAAGCTTACCCTTAATATAATTAATATTACATGAACTAGTATAATATTAATTAGTTGAAAATTGAACCAAAAATATTTATAAACACTTAAATATTTCGGTTTATAGAGAGAGGAAGAGGAGGATTTTTATTCTCTCTAGAAATTGTATTTTTGGATGAGTGAATGAATGAATGATAATTTACAACATTTTGTATATTATTAGGTAAAAATTATAGAAAAACCATGATGGGTTTTTGTCTTCTCAAAATCGTGTAAGAGGAGGGATTTTGGGGAGCCAATGCATGGAAAAATTGTTCTTCACAATAAACAATAGGGTTGCATGGCTAGTGACTAGGGTAATCATCACGCCCTCCACTAATTACAATCAACATATAATTAGCTTAAAAACCCTCTAATTTTCGGCCCACTTGATAATATGGATTCCATATTATTTTTGTCAATTGTCAATATGTCACATGTCATATGTGACATAAATTTGTTATGTATTTTTAACATATTAAAAATCAACGTATTAATAAAAATACGTCACATACAAAAATCGACTTAGTAATTTCATAATTACTTGTGCCAAAATATTTTACCATTTATAAATCACAACAGATTATATTTATAATAATTCATTCAATTTCGATTGTTTCGTTAAACATTAATTTCATCCGAGTAATGATACAATTCAATTACTCAGACCGTATCTCATTTAATCACATTTTAATTTGATACGTAAATTTTACTTCCAAAAATAGTCCGTCAATTTTCAAGTAATTTAATTAACTCGTAACATTATACGATTAATTAAATAATCAATTAAGAGTGTTGCCCTATAGGTATGACCTAGGGGGTCAACTGATCACCACCGTCGCACGACGAATGTCAAACTCTAGTCACCAATCATTACCGATATATGTTGACCGATTGACAAGAACAATATTACTTCCCAATTGTATTCTTTATAATGAGATTTAAACATGTGATCATCATGATCAACAGTCGTGATCGCATTATTGTCGGAGGACACATATTCCAACAGGAGGGAGTATTAATATTTTAAAATTAGATTTGGCGCCAAGACAAACTTTCAATTATAAACATGTTTTCAAGAGGAATATTCATTTTTCGAGTTGGCGCGCCAATGCTTGAAATTCAATTTTTTACCTTTCATGGCTTGGTGCCAACTTTGAAAATTCAAATTTCAGTTTTTGAAGCACACATACGTCTTATCAGGATAATTAAATGTGAAAACAATATATTTTATTACTCAAATGTAAATTTATATTTCACAATACTGTTTTAATGTGTTCGGAATACAATTATTTTCCGAAACAAACAAATAATCGATAAAAGTATTTGTTCCTCCTCATATATTAACAATTACATTATCTCTGTAGACACCGAAGTTTTATATATTTTAGTATTTATTTATTATATGACATCTAGGATATTTAATTTGGAGATAATTATCAATAATCATTGTGATAATATCTTAGATATTTTTAAAATCTTTATCTTGCTCTCTAAGCTAACTACAACTATAAATATAACTATTGGTTTAGGGTTAGAAAGAGCAGATGGATTAAGTCAAATGACTTCGTCTTCCTACTACCAAATTGTAGGTAGGATAAAATAAGTCAAAAAAGACCATATCATCTCTTTATGAGATTTAGTCGATAAGACCCTCGCAACACTATCAAAACCTTAAATCCCTTAGAGATGGAATTAAGAGAGTTACGTAAATTGTAACCTTCAATCTTTCACTAATAAAAAGCTTTGTGCCTCTTTATTTATTATTGAAGGTTCAATTTTTATGGTTTACAACTTCGCACGCCTGGTGGGACCATCTCTATTGCTCATCTCTTTCTTCATATAAAAAACCGTCAAAGTTTGTTTCAATGGCTTCAATGGAGAATTCCGCCAAAAAGATAAAGGTCGTGACATTCAAATCTGGTGATGAAATATCTACGGCCCTTGATGACAACTTTCGTGATCTACTCATTGACTCAAGTAAAGAGCCCTTGGCGACGCAAATCAACATTGTCGTTTCCGTGATGGTGATTGGAGTAATCTCAACCGAAGAAAGAATTGGCAAAAATGAAGTTGACCCTTGAAGAACTTCAGAAGGATAGCTAAGGAAAAAATTTTCCACTCGTCGCACTTAAAAGAAAGTTGGAGAAATGATCGATAAACGAGAATTCCGACGACAGTGAAAATCGAAGTATTATGATGAAAACATCGCGCACGATGATGATGCTGCCAGCTTATAAATCGACTCTCCTTCTGCTGAACAAATCCAGGAGATGATCGAGGGCTTGTCAAGTCTAAATTTGGTGGAATACCAAATGACAATCACCTTTACATGAAGCCGTATATAAGACGAGTTGATGAACTCAAAATGCCTCTTGGATATAAGCCACCAAAGTTCCAGCAGTTTAATGGAAAAGGCAATCCAAAGTAGCACATCGCTCAATTCGTTGAAACATCTAGCAACGCAGGTACAGAGAACGACCTTTTGGTGAAGAAATTCGTTCGTAGTCTCAAAGAAAGGGCGTTCGACTGGTGCACCGACTTGGGTCATGAATTCAACGACAGTTGGGAACAAATGGAAGCAGAATTTCTCAACCGCTTTTACAGCACCCGTCGCGTGGTTAGCATGGTCAAGTATCTAGTTAACAAGCACCAAGCAAAAAGAAGGAAAGCTCGTCATTGATTTCATAAACCATTGGTGTGCATTAAGCTTAGAATGCAAGGATCGCCTCTCCGAAGTTTCAGTAGTGGAGATGTGCATCCAAGGCATTACTTGGACTTGGTTTATATTCTTCAAGAAATTAAACCAAGAATATATCAACAATTGGCACGCTTAGTGGGACAATTGTCGCTCTTCATCTCCATTCTCCAAACGTCAAGTTTAGTAGCAAGTTTCGAGACAAAGTTGCAACCGACATCAAGTCTCTACAACCAGTCTCGAGGGGGCATTGTAGACACCAAAAATTTATATATTTTTGTATTTATTTATTATATGACATCTAGGATATTTAGTAATAATTATTAATAATCATTGTGATACTATCTTAGATATTTTAAAAATCTTTATATTGCCCTCTAAGCCAGCTACAACTGTAAATATAACTATTGATTTTAGGGTTAGGGAGAGCAAATGGATTAAGTCAAATGACTTCGTCTTTCTACTACCAAATTGTAGGTAGAATGAAATAATTAAAAAAGACCACATCATCTTTCTACGAGATTAAGTCGATAAGACCCTCGCAACTCTTTCAAAACCATAAATCCCTTAAAGATGGAAACAAGAGAGTTACGGAAATTTTAACCTTCAATCTTTCAATTAAAATACTCTTGTTTTGCGTATTATTTTTGTGCCACTTTATTTATTATTACAGGTTCAATTTTTATGGTTTTTACTCACCTTAAAATCTCTAACTATGAACTAAAAGGATCATGCAAAAAACTCTTTCGATACTAAACGTTACATTCTCAAATTACTTCTGACTAGAATGCTCTACACAACCTTCCAAGACGATTTATTAACAATCCTCGATACTAAATACCACATATCATCAGTTTCCCGTCTCATTTTAACATCGGTAATCAACCAATAACACGATATAACGTTGTTTAATGAGCCAAAATCGCATTCTAACGTCTTTAATACATTGGAAATAAAACTATCGCATCATCTTTTAAAATCAGCCTAATTAAGGTTGTTATGTCATCAAATGTATGCCACCACCTTGATCAATGCATAAAAACACCAATTAGTTAAATAATCGGAAAAAATTAACCCCATAATGAATTGAAAAGAGAAAAAATTTCGACTTGGCCCATTCGTGTAAAGTGTACGTAATATCAATATGGTCTAATTGGTAATTAACTAAGTATTAAATTTAAAACAATAAAGATCCAATAAAATCCAATTTCATCAATATCCATATACCAAATTATTATTTAAGATGAGTGTATTTGTCTTAATTTTAAGACGGTTCACATAGTATATAAGACAAAAGCAGGATATATAAGAGAAAATAATATATTTGTCTTATATATTTAAGTATGATGATATTTCATCTGTTATAAAGTTAAGACGAATACTTTTGTCATAAAGGAGACTAAGTGTATGCCTTAAGAGTTCATGTACATGTTCATTTATAGTTAAAAATCACAATCATGCTCTCTTACCTATCATGTATTTCGGGTTGGTGAATTCGGAAAATAACATGGATTTATTATTTTTATATTTGAGACGAATAATGGAAAATTGGAATATACATACAATATAGCCGCGATTTTAATTAAAAATCGCAATTCCGATAGATAATCCCTTAGAATCTTGAAGCCATGATTTCTTTCAATTATAACGCCGATTCGGAACCAATCTTTTCAACATGAATATTGTATTTTTGTCAGAATCCAGTGATTTTATTTTTTAATTAACTTAATCAAAGACGGCCCCTTAGAAAAGCTAATATTTTCTTAAACATCAATATTATAAGAGTCTAACAATTTAAACAAAAAAGTTAGCTGTTTAAACAAAAGGCTTCTAAATACAGTTATTAAATTATATCATGTTTATATCATGTTTTTTGAGCAACACAACGGTCGCTCCTATTTTCAAACAAAAGGCTTCTAAATACAGTTATTAAATTAAACGAAAAAAATGTCGAGATACAGCTAACTTTTTTGTTTAAATTGTTAGACTCTTATAATATTGACGTTTAAGAAAATACTAGCTTTTTTAAGAGACCGTCTTTAATTAAGTTAATTAAAAAATAAAATCACTGGATTCTGACAACAATACAATATTCATGTTGAAAAGATTGGTTCCGAATTGGTGTTATAATTGAAAGAAATCATGGCGTCAAGATTCTAAGGGATTATCTATCGGAATTGTGATTTTTAACTAAAATGGCGGCTGTATTGTATGTATATTCCAATTTTCCAATATTCGTCTCAAATATACAAATAATAAATCCATGTTATTTTCCGATTTCACCAACCCAAAATAATAGGTAAGAGAGCATGATTGTGATTTTAAACTATAAATGAACATGTACATGAACTCTTAAGTCATACACTTAGTCTCCTTTATGACAAAGGTATTCGTCTTAATTTTATAACAGATCAAATATCATCATACTTCAATAGTTCAATATATAAGACAAATTTATTATTTTCTCTTATATATTATGCTTTGGTCTTATATACTATGTGAACCGTCTTAGAATAAAGACGAATACACTCATCTTAAATAAGAATTTGGTATATGGATATTAATGAATTTGGATTTTATTGGATCTTTATTGTTTTAAATTTAATAATACTTAGTTAATTACCAATTAGACCATATTGATATTACGTACACTTTATCCGTGAAAGTGACATCAGCTATGAGTCCTGTGACCAAGACTAATTCTTGTAATTTATATGAATTGACCAATGCTAGTTTATGTACGCCACACAAATGGGCCAAGTCGGAATTTTTTTGCTTCTTAATTTATTATGGGGTCAATTTTTTCCGATTATTTAACTAATTGGTGTTTTTATACACTGATTAAGGTGGTGCCGTACATTTGACATAACAACCTTAATAAGGTTGATTTTAAAAGATGATGCGATAGTTTTATTTCCAATGTATATATTAAAGACGTTAGAACGCGATTTCGGCTCATTAAACAACGCAATATCGTGTTATTGGTTGATTACTGATGTTACAATGAGACGGGAAACTGATGCAATGTGGTATATAGTATCGAGGATTGTTAATAAGTCGTCTTGGAAGGTTGTTAGAGCATGTAAGAATATAAGAGTTTATAGTTAACGAACTCACGGTAGTTAGTTACTTAACCATAGTCAATAGTTTGTTGAGAGTTAGTTAGACTCTATGTCGGTCTAACTTTAACCATATATACTCTTTGTATTTCACAATTTGTAATTAAGGTTTTCAATTCTAATCATCAATACAATCATAGCAATCTCATTCTCTTTCTCTCTCTCGTTTTCTCTCTAACACTTTCCTTACAATTTATACTTTTCATTTGTGAATTCATCAAGCTACAATCATGAAGATTCATGAATTTCTTCATGGTATCAGAGCAGGATCCTTCTGATCCTGTTTCTTCTTAGTTTCTTTAGTTTCACGCTTCCGCTTACATTTTTTTTTGTTTTAGTTCTTTTACTCTAATTTTCATTCTTTCTCAATCAAGAAAATCACAAAAATGGCAGAAACTAATAACAACATTGATGTGAATGATCCACATTTCATTCATCAGTCTGAAACACCTGGTGGTAAACTTGTCGCCAATGTCTTTTCAGGTTCTGGTTATGGTGGTTGGAGAAGGTCAATGTTAATTGCCTTATCAGCAAAAAACAAGATCGGGTTCATTGACGGTTCTATCCATAAACCAGCAACAAATGCTCCTACTGCTAAAAGTTGGCAAAGATGCAACGATGTCGTATTTTCTTGGATTCTCAGTTCTGTGTCTCCTACAATTGCAGACTCTATTATCTTCAACAACACAGCCAAAGATGCTTGGGATGAACTTCAGGAGAGATTTGGGCAGTCTAATGGCGCGCAGCTATACAGTGTTCAAAAGTAGCTGACAGATTTTTCACAAGGTAGCAATGATATTGTCACATATTTTACTAGATTGAAATCTGTATAGGATGAAGTTTCAAGCATGGGAATGAATCCCAGATGTGTGTGTGCTCCTATATAGTGAAAGTTAGACCGACATAGAGTCTAACTAACTTTCAACAAACTATTGACTATGGTTAAGTAACTAACTACCCTGAGTTAGTTAACTATAAACTCTTATATTCTTACAAAGCATTCTAGGTAGAAGTAGTTTGAGAATGTAACGTTTAGTATCGAAAGAATTTTTTGCATGATCCTTTTAGTTCATAGTTAGAGATTTTAAGGCGAGTGTAAACCATAAAAATTGAACCTGTAATAATAAATAAAAAGGGACAAAAATAATACGCAAAACAAGAGTTATTATTGAAAGATTGAAAGTTAAAATTTCCGTAACTCTATTGTTTCCATCTCTAAGAGATTTAAGGTTTTGATAGTGTTGCGAGGGTGTTATCGACTTAATCTCGTAGAAAGATGATGTGGTCCTTTTTTTTACTTATTCCATCCTACCTACAATATGGTAGTAGGAAGACGAAGTTATTTGACTTAATCCATCTGCTCTCCCTAACCTAAAACCAATAGTTATATTTATAGTTGTAGTTGGCTTAGAGGGCAACTTAATATAAAGATTTTTAAAATATCTAAGATATTATCACAACGATTATTGATAATTATTACTAAATATCCTAGATGTCATATAATAAATAAATACAAAAATTTATAAAACTTCGGTGTCTACAAATGCCCCCTCGAGAATGGTTGTAGAGACTTGATGTCAGTTACAATTTTGTCTCGAAACTTGCTACTAAACTTGACCTTTGGAGAATGAAGATGAAGAGCAAAAATTGTCCCATCGAGCATGCCAATTATTGAAATGTCCTTGGTTTAATTTTTGAAGAATATAAACCAAGTCCAAGTTCATGCCTTGATGCACATCTCCACTGCTGAAACTTCGGAGAGGCGATCCTTGCATTCTAAGCTTAATGCACGCCAATGGTTTATGAAATCAATGACGATCTTTCCTTCTTTTTGCTTGGTGCTTGTTAACTAGATACTCGACCATGCTAACCACACGACGGGTGCTGTAAAAGCGGTTGAGAAATTCTGCTTCCATTTGTTCCCAACTGTCGTTGAATTCATGACCCAAGTCGGTGCACCAGTCGAACGCCCTTTCTTTGAGACTACGAACGAATTTCTTTACCAAAAGGTCGTCCTCTATACCCGCGTTGCTAGATGTTTCAACGAATTGAGCGATGTGTTGCTTTGGATTGCCTTTTCCATTAAACTGCTGGAACTTTGGTGGCTTATATCCAAGAGGCATTTTGAGTTCATCAACTCGTCTTATATACGCCTTCATGTAAATGTGATTGTCATTTGGCATTCCACCAAATTTAGACTTGAAAAGCCCTTCGATCATCTACTGGATTTGTACAGCGGAAAGAGAGTCCATTTATAAGCTGGCAGCATCATCATCGTGCACGAAGTTTTCATCAATATGCTTCGATTTTTCACCGTCGTCGGAATTCTCGTCGATCAATCGTTTCTCCAACTTTCTTTTAAGTGCGGCTAGTGGAACATTTTTCTTGACTTAAAATTAGATGAATACTTATTAATTAAGGTTGAAAATCGAATACATTAACTCATGAAGCGACCCCGAACACGTGATAGAAAAACTGGAGGAAAAGAAACAAGACTCGGTACGGCCTCCCAAACCGCTCAAATTAAAGTGTATAATACACGGTTTTTGGGATTTCGGGGTATTGAAACAAAATGTCTGTAAATAAAGTAGACACACAAATTTTGAGAATTAACAGAGGACATTTGAGTAGATCTGGTAAACGGGTCAAACGAGTCGGTTTCAGGTCGAGTTAATTTTGGGTCGGGTTATTTCGGGTTTGTAGAGTACAGGTCATTCGGGTTTGGTTCGGGTCGGGTCGTTTCGGGTTCGGTTAGCTATTAATAAGTTATTTGTGGATAATAATAAATTTGCAACAATAAACATTCGGGTCGGGTTCATCGGGTCCGGTCATGTTCGGGTCTTAAGTTCGGTTGTTGGGGTCGGGTCAATTTTGCCATGTCTATATTTGAGGGTGTCGATACGCGATAAACGAGTCTCGGACGAAAATTAGGTGTTCCTTAGAAAAATGAGTACTTCTTAATTCGGGTTAAAATCGAATATGGTAATTCATAGACCTGGCAAATTGGGTTAACGGGTCGGGTTCGGATCGAGCCATTTTGAGTTTCTCAAATTTTCGGGTTAGCTCGGGTCTTGCCGGGTCATTTTGGATTCCGGGTCAGTTTCGGGTGAAGCGGGTGGGGTTATTTTGGGTCGGGTCATTTTCAGGTCAATGATTAAGAGAGAAAAAGGCATTTCAAGTCTTTTGGGGTCAATTAGAGTTATATTTTGTCGAGTCATTTTCGGGTTGAGTGGTTTCGGGTCAGGCATTTCGGGTCGGGTCAGGTCTGTTATGGGTCCATGAAATCGCGGGTCATTTTTGGTCGGGTCGGGTTAATTCGGGTTTCAGGTGTCATTCGGATGCGGCTATTCGGATCGATTTCGGGTCTCGGGTCAACATTTTCGGGTTGGGTAAATCCGATCGGGTTGATTTTGCTAGGTCTACTCATAAAGCGACCTCTCATGCATGGAAGAAAAACTCGGAGAAAAAGAAACATGACCCGATACGACCACCCAAGCGGCTCAAATTGAAGTGTATAAGTTATACTACACGGTTTTCCGGATTTTAGGGTCCCGGAACAAAAATCTCCGTAAATCGTAAGGATGGTTTTTCGGGTCACATAAAGTAGCCACACAAATTTTGAGAAACATTTGAACACATTTGAGAGTGCCGGTACGCGATAATTGTTCTGGACAAAAATCAGGTAATCCGTAAAACTAGACCTGGCCAAAGCAACCCGACCCGATTGATCCGACCAGAAAAGACTGACCCGAGACCTGAACTGACCCGAATTACATCATCCGAATGTGACCCTAAAACCCGAATTGACCCGACCTAACCGGTCTCGAGCTTTCTTGACCCGTAACTCACCACCAAACCCGAAAATGACCCGACAAAATATAATTCTAATTGAACCGAAAAGACTTGAAATAGCTATTTCTCTATTATTCATTGACCCGAAAATGACCTGACCCACAAGACCTGAAACAGACCCGACCAACAAACCCGAAACCCGAAATGATCCGTCCCAACCCGAATTAACCCGAAACCAATGAGAGACTTGAATTGGCCCGACCCCTTGACCCGTTTTGCCTTGTCTACTTAAAGCTAGATGGATTCTTTTTAATAAAGGTTGAAAATTGAATACGGTAAATCGGGAACTCATGAAAACACCCTGACACGAGGTAAACTAATTGAGAGGAAAACAAACATGACCCGTTACAACCTCCCAAACCGCTCAAATTTAAATGTATAATACACGGTTATCGAAATTTCAGGGTCTCGGAACAATAATGTCTGTAAATCATCCATAATGTTCCTCGGATCAAATAAAACTGTTACACAAATTCTTAGAAGCAATATAGGACATTTTAGTGTGCCGGTAAACTAGTCTCTCACGAAAATCAGGTCTCCTTAAAAATAGATGAACACTTGTTATTTAGGGTTGAAATCGAATACGGTAACTTATGAAGCTACCCCAGAGGCCCAGACATGTGGTACAAAACTGGGCGAAAAAGAAACATGACCTGATACCACTAATACACGATTTTCTGGATTTCAGGGTCCCAGAACGAAAAATGTCTGTAAATCATATGGGCGGTTCATAATTTCGGATAAAGTAGCCACATAAATTTTTAGAAACAACAGAGGATATTTGAGGGTGACAGTAAACTAGTCTCTCATGAAAAACAGGTACTCCTTAAAAATAGACAAATACTTGTTATTTAAGACTGAAATCGAATACGATGGCTCATAAATCCACCTCGAACACGTGGTAGAATGCTAGGAGAAAAAAAAAACATAACCCGGTACGACTAGGCCTGGCAAAAGCGACACGACTCGATTGACCCTGCCCAAAATGGCTGATCCGAGACCCAAAATTGACCCGAACTACATAACCCGAATGTAAATCGAAAACCAGAATTGACCCGACTCGACCCGAACATGATTCAAGCTTTATTGAACCGTAACTGACCCAACCCAAAAGTGACCCGATCTGAAACCACGCAACCCGAAAATGACCCAACAAAACATAAGTCTAATTGAACCTTAATGACTTCAAATTAATTTTCCTCTCTTAATCATTGACCCGAAAATGACCAGACACGAAATTACCAGATCCGCTTGACGAGAAATCGACCCGGCCAACAAACCTGAAACAGACCAGAAAACCGAAATGACTTGGCCCGACCCGAATTAACCAAAAATCACTGGAAGACCTAAAATGACTTGAGCCGACCCAAACAGGCGCGACCCGAACCCGACCCGATTGACCCGTTTGCCAGGTCTAGGTACGACTACAAAACGACTCAAATTTATGTTTATAAAACACGGTTTTCGGGATTTCAGGGATCCAGAAAAAAATGCCCGTAAATCATACTGATAGTTTTCTCGGGTCAGATAAAGCATCCACGCAAATTTTGAAAAGTAACAGAAGACATTTGAGGGTGCCGGTACATGATAAACGAGTCTCGGACGAAAATCGGGAACTCTTTAATTAAAATAGATGAATACTTGTTATTTAGAGATGAAATCGAATACGTTAACTCATGAAGCGACCCCTGACACGTGATAGAAAATTTGGGAGGTAACGAAACATGACCTGTTACAACTTTCAAATGGCTCAAATTTAAATCTATAATACACGATTTTTGGAATTTCAGGGTCATGAAACAAAAATGTCTGTAAATCATACGAACGGTTCCTTAGGTCAAATAAAGCAGACATACAAATTTTGAGAAGCAACATAGGACATTTGACGGAACCGGTACGCGGTAAACGAGTCTCAGACGAAAATCAGGTATTTCTTAAAAATAGATGAATATTTCTTAATTAGGGTTTAAAATCGCATACGGTAACTCATGAAGCGACTCCTAACACATGGTGGTAAAACTTGGTGGAAAATAAGCATTACCCGTTATGACCTCCAAACGGATCAAATTTAAGTGTATAATACACGGTTTTCGGGATTTTAGGTTCTCGGAACAAAAATGTCCGTAAATCATACAGATGATTTCTCGGGTCAGATAAAGCAAATACACAAATTTTGAGAAGCAATAGAGGACATTTGAGGGTGCGGGTACGCGATAAACGAATCTCGGACGAAAATCGGGTATTCCTTAAAAATAGATAAATACTTGTTGTTTAAGACTGAAATACGAATACGGTAACTCATGAATTGCACAGACACGTGGTAGAAAAAGAAACATGACCCGGTACGACCTCTTAAATGGCTCAAATTTAAGTGTATATAATACAGTTTTTTCGGGATTTTAGGGTCGGAACAAACATGTATGTAAATCTTACGGATGGTTCATCGGGTCAGATAAAACAACCACACTAATTTCGGGAAGTAACAGAGGACATTTATTTGAAGGTGCTGTTACGCGCTAAACGAATCTCAGACTGTAACAACCCCATTTATCCAGGAGTCTTTAGCAAGGTATTCCCAGATAAATATAAGGGTTATTTCATAAAAATAATCCATCATATTGGTGGTCCGCAATAATCACTCCATTCTATAAATAATCCCAATTAAATCCAATCTAAGCACCATACCTTCTAATAATGAACCAGCTGATATTTTTTGAAGTTTATGTTGAAATATTTGATAGTTTTTGGCCAATCTAGCTGGTATATGTGAAGTTTATGTGTAATATTTTCAAGTGATGATTCAAGAACTAGGTTTATTTGATACACATAAACATCACAAAATATCAGCAGGTTCGTTATTAGAAGGTATGTTGTTTAGGTTTGATTTAATTGGAATTATTGATAGGATGAAGTGATTATTGCAGACCACCAATAGGATGGATTATTGTTATGAAATAACCCTAAATATAATTGTTATCATCTTGGTTATCCGAGGTAGTGAATAACAATGATAACAATATAAAGGTACTTAAAGTAAATAACTTAAGTAATAACTCAAGTGACCTTTATTACAATTCAACCTGTCTTAAACAAGTGTAAGACTAATACAAGTGAATGATAAATTAAACATTTAAATGTTAAGTCTGATTAACTAAGTAATTTTATCTGCTCCCCATTCGATCAGAAATCATCAAATGGATCGTATTAGGTCACCGATAGTAAAAAGTTGGTTTACAACTGACACAAGTCACAAACACGTCAACCAAAAGGCCAAGTAGGAATAACAAAACAATACTAAACATATTATCCACAACACCTGCAACTTAAAAAGGAACAACAAAGGAACCTACACACTAACCCCACGCCGTACTCGGACACAACCCGACTACCTCACGCCACGTGTGGGTTTGCAGGTCCACGGCTAACTCCGTGCCTGGCCTACCAAGTCCACAAGTTAACGACGTGAGTGTATTACTACGTTGAAAATTACAACTCTCCCGCCTATGCCAGAAATTAGCAACTCCGTGCCTGGCCTACCAAGTCCATAAGATTTTTTTTTTTCCGTGAAACGAACATGGTTCGATAGAAAGTTATCGGCATGAGTGTATTAATTCATGCAAAATCATCTCTTTAACAAAATTAGTACGAAGTACAAAGTATCAAAAATTAAGAACAATAAGGATCCAATAGTCTAGAGTGATTAATATCCTTAAGAGTTCAAGTATGTGATCATTTATAGTTCAAAATCACAATCGTGCTCTCTTACCTATCGTGTATTTTGCGTTGGTGAAACTAGAAGATGAAATGTATATCTAACACGAATATTGAAAATACGGAATATAAGTTTAGTTAAAAATCGCAATGATTTTTTTCAATTATAATATCAAATTGGAACCATTTTTTTCCCTATGTGAATAATGGAGTCGGAATCCTATGATTTATTTGTAAATAACTTAATAAGAGACCATCTCTTATGAAAGCTATTGTTTATTAGTAAATGTCAATATAATAAGAGTCTAGACCGTTAAAACATAAAAGTTAGCTACACCATTGACATTTTTTTGGTTTAATAACCACATTTAGAAGTATTTGTTTGAAAATAGAAGTAGCTGTTGTTACTCAAAAACATATATATGTGAAAGCCTACACCCGTCACGAATACGTGTTATTATCGTAACAACTAATTAACGAAAATATCCCGACAAAACTTTAAATCTTAATAAGGAAAATAATACAAAAGAACAAACTAGGTAAAAAATTAGGGTGTACACCAAAGAACAACCTACATTTTCCAGTCTAAAAAATTAACAAAATTATCTCGAAATTTTCAAATTTTCATTTTATTCTAAGTAAATACAGCCTAAGTCTTGTATATAACTAAGACAATTGCTCTTCTCTCTTACCAACAAAAAAAAAAAAAAAAAAACTATTCTATTACTCATTAAAACTTCTAAATAATTGTCAAAAAAAAATATAATTAAAAAAAATCAAGTTAACCATGGCCACTCTTGCTAGGAAAAGTAGAGGAAGACAAAAGGTCGCCTTGAAACGCATGGAAAAGAAGAGCAATAGGTTAGTTACATTCTCTAAGCGCCGCGGAGGTGTGTTTAAAAAAGCGAGTGAGCTGTGCACCCTTTGCGGTGTGCAAGCTTTATGCATCGTTTTCTCCCCTGCAAAGAAGACCTTTGCTTTTGGCCATCCCTCGGTGGATGCCATTATCAACCGATTCATGCTTGAGGATAACAATTTGCCTCAAGATAATCGAGTCTCTACTAAACCTTTTCAAAATGAGACTCTCTTGAGATCCAATAAGGAGGTGTCACTCCTGAAGGATCAAATCGACTTTGAAAAGAAGCGTGGTGAAGAAATCCTTAAAGAGAGGAGATTAATGAGCGAAGAGGCTCAAAAATTCTTAGCTCCGGCTGAAACATTTACCTTATCGGAACTTAAACAAATTCAAGCAACACTAATTGCTTTAAAAAATAATGTACTTACACACGGTCATAATCTAATTCAAGCTCAACCAAATCTGAACCTTACCCCGAACCCAAGGCCATCGATATTACCTGGCCAAAACTTGTTAGAACAAAATCCGCTCTTGAACCGACCAAACATGTTGGTAGGACAATATTATACCCCTAATCCCACCCTTGTCCACGGCCACACCCCTCCGACTTTTGGAGACCCATCTCTTATCAGTCCCATGGCAATGATCCCGACTCCCATGAGTAATCTCATGAATGAGGGATTCACTAATTCAAACATACCACCGTCTTTTCAAGAGCCTACTAACCTTATCCCGGGCTCATTTAACGGCCAAAATAACATGCTAGCAGACATGGGATGGAACCCTAACCGAGGACAAACATTCACAAGCTCAAATTCTCAAGCTCCTCCCTTCAATCCTCAAGGCAGGCACACGGGAAATGACCCTATACCAGGTGATTACCAGACATTCCAAAACTTGTTAACTTCGGCCCCTCCCTTAAATCCTCAAGGCGGGTACATGGGAAACAACCCTATACCAGGTGATTACCAGACTTTCAGAAACTTGTCAATGGGTGAGGGCAGCTCAAACCCTTCCTTTCCTCCTTTCAATTCTCAAGACGGGTTTGGTTTTGATCCCGGATTTGATCCAGGGATGAACTAGTTTGTTGTACTTTTAAATTTTATTTTTTTTAAATAATTTGTAATTTTCATTTCTCCTATACTAGTTGTTGCTCCGCGCCCTACCGGGCGCGGTGCCCCAATTCGGTTAATCCTTTATACAAACCCATAGAAAATGCCACCAAAATATTGGGTCTTGTGATGTACACGTATGACGTTACGCTACTCCTGTTTAACCCTCTATTTGTAGATAGTTTGAGACGAGCTGTATTTAGGATCTAATGAGCTTAATTCCCGAGCCAATTTGGATTCTAACATGTGCCATAATGCAGGGATTAAAATGCATATAACACATCAAGGGTGGTAGGCCATTAAATTTTCTCTACAGAGCCAAAGTATAGGTTGCAGCGTACAGCGTAAAACAGGCATACAAAAGGGGATCAATTGATTAATAATAGGTGAAGAAAGTGGTGGGTGAAATTATGAGCGATTGTCGTAGTTAAAGTAATGCCTGGCAGCGTAGCTAGTTATATATACATATAATAGAAATTTGTAGGAATACGACCATGTAAATTAAGATTCCGTGGAACTTACGTATAGCTAATGGTGTACTTGGGACTTTAGACATTCGAATACGTTACGCCAACTTTCCGCTGCATACTATTTACTTAATATAATCCAAAAGAGAACAACATTGGACTTCTAAATTCAAAAGCAATCACATGATGCTTTTGAATGGAACATGTAGCCGGAAATGTGCTAGTGTTCCCAAAATACTGTTGGCGTCCTATAGCCATTATATGACCACATCATGTTTCAGAAGTGGTTAGGAGGCACGCCAAACAGGATAGTTCAGCAGGGCAAGTTAAAGTAGATAATATTTACATACATGCTGTTTTTGGATAGTGGCTCTTTGCATGGGAGATGAGCTAATGAGCTGCAGACGAGCTGGTATTGGCTTTCTTTTTTTTTGAAGGCGATCCAGCAGCTGTTATTATAGTGTTACATTTTGGAGTAGTCTGAGCAGGGGTTTCTGGAGTGGACGCAGCAATTTTCTCGACTTTTGGCGTCTTAAGCACGGGTGTGGTTGGCACAGGACTTGTGGTTGGCACATGAATCACTGTCGGTGCCACACCCTTTTTTTTCGGGGATTTTTTGTATCTCTCACAAATTACATAGCACAGCACTCAGGGACCCTTTTTTAGTGCTGGACGCCTCTCGCGAAATAGAATGCATAACTACCGGTTTCGGAAACTGTAGAAGCCTTTCCCATCGCACTCTCTAAGACTTTATTGGCAAGCTGGCGACGGCAAACTTTAATTTCAGGTACATCTACATAGGTGGAGAGGCCGAAAATAAAATAAAAAGACACGTAGATTTCCAAGTGAAAAGTAATCAAACACGACATATAGACGCACTTTAATACCGTTATTAGAAACACACCGGGTTGTCATGCCACAATTGAAGACTATAGCTCGTTAATTAACTATTAAGACCGTTAATTTCCTGAAGTACAAATGTATTTACCGGGATAGGGGCACACGTACATGTGCATAGGCCGTCCTGTGATGCTTCCAAAACTCATGTTTGTTAGGTCGTGAAGTTGAGCGCGCGACAGAAATGAGGAACGGCTCATTTTGACCACACCAGACGTTGCAACAGCTGCATTTGAACAAAGGCAGCATAAGTTAAGCTAATCCCTAACGATTTGGGATAAGTGGCAACTTATGTTAATCATTAAGTGTCACAGGCTCGACATGCCTAGGAATAATAGAAGCCAAAACCGTAACGGCGGGCCATTCCTTAATTCATCGTACGGCTAACGACGAGCTCTACGATGTTCCCTTTTATTTGGCTTTTTTTGTGTGTTTGCCTGTGTTTTTTTGTTACTGTCTAGCTGATGTACAATTAATTATAAATGTCAAACAAAGAAGGCAGTTATATGGCTAACTGTATTGAAATCCGTCAAGTTGAAATATACACGTGGTCAAGCAAAGTCGTTCGACTGGGTCGGCCTGAAAGGTTGAAGTATTATCTAAAAATCTTTCTCTGTGTCTGCTGCAATACAGGTGCACGATACAGCCGATGAATCAAAAACCTGCACTGCAAGAAACCTTAAGTATAAGAAGCAAGTATAAGTATGTAAAGAGGGGGGAGGGAAGGCAGCTAATAATTATAGACCTGCTGCAATACAGGTGAGCATTGAAAATTGGACATAAAATGATGCATACCTGTGTTTTAGAGGTGGCAGCTGTATGGCAACTAACGCAGAACCGGTAGTCATGAAGCGCCGCTTACTGTGGAGGCTGAGATCCGGATAGATAAGCCTACACGTACAGAATCTGTCGTCAGAACAACTATCAAAATAATTTAGAAACGCAAGTCAGCTAATTTCAACCAAAAAAAAGAGGCAATCATTAAAGATTAACAAAAGAAAAAAACCTGTACCCGTTATTCGAAGACTGGGGAGGTATGATCTCTAGGCACAACAAGCCACTCATAGAAGTAGGTCTGAATAGTATGATGCCTGAGTCAGTAATATGAATAGTATGATGCCTGAGTCAATAGTATGATGCCTGAGTCAGTAATAACCGAAACATAGGCAGGAAAAAAAGTTCTACACCTAGATGATAAGCAAGCGATAGTTCTAAACATTATTCCAGCACACCTAAATCAGCAAGGCAAGGAGTTAAAATCGTTTTAGCTTGTGTAAAAAGAACACTCAAATAAACTCATCTTTATCCATTAAATATAATGTTTTGACAAAAGACTACTCTATTGAATTTGTTTTATTAAAATAATAATAATAAAAAAAAAGATCAACCCTAAAGCTACAACACCACACCACAGCAAATTCAATGCTTTAAACCCGCTTATCATTGATATTTTGCTCAGTCAGGCAATTACGTGTTACGCTTATCCTCACTCCGACATGAAGGAAAGCAAACGGAAATAACTTGAAAATAAGAGATCAAAGCTGCTATCCCTGGAAATCAATCCGAATAAGCATTAAAAACTAATTCAGAATCAATTATAAGAAAGAGTGAATACCTTTGAGAAGTTTCACAATCAAGGGACGTAGCATTGGTGCATGGTCCTAATGCACAATATTTCTGGGAGACACTGAGGAGTAACAATCAAACATGGATACGGAGGCCGACATGATCACATGACACGCATCCGACATGCCGCCACAATCAAACATGACACCGTCGTTTGATTGAGGGAGACACTAAGGAGTCAGGGACTAAGTTTAAACAAAGAGGAGGATCAAATTTAAACTCTTATTTCCGGTGCAAGGAGCATGAGTAGTTGGGTACTCTAGTCTAAATAAAGTGGAAGTGGCATTAAATTTGTTTGACCTTTGTTCATGCAGAACAAACTTAATCAAACAATGCTACTTACGGGATGCTTCGACTCCATGTCTCCATCCTATTAATATTGTCTACTTGTCCCCAATTGACTTTGTTGGTCAATCAATGTCCGAATTTAAACGATATTTTCTCCTAACACACAACAGTTGAAAATTTTCAGAGATGATAACCCAAGAATAGTTCTTCTGATGAATCAAAAATAACAAATCTTACATTGTATCTCTACATAAGTTTGGAAATATTAATGATCAGATTTAACATTGGTAGATCTCCAAAATCTAAACTTAGTTCGGATGCAGCGTACCTTAGCAGAACCCATGTCATTTCTCTTTGCAGCTTCCCTAATCGCCTTCTGTACACTCTTCCCTTCCCTCTCAATATCTAAACATTCACATACAAATCAAGCCACACTTAAATATCTCAATTTTAAGATAAAAGCTCTCATATTTGATCATTCACATGATACAGGAACTCAAAAGAATTAGAAAGCAAAGAAAGACAGTATATACATGCCTCTCACTTGTCGGTCAATGTTTCGACACTCTTGTCGAAGCTTCCTTTGTCAATCTCTCAACAACTCCTGAGGATTTGGTTTTTGAAACAAGCTCTTCACTTTATCCATTGTTCCTATCACTATATCTTTCTCAACTACAAAGAACACCACCATGCCACCATCAATCATATATTCCATTATATTCATCCGTCTCAATCATTTGTTTAACTTTGACTAAAATACCCGTCACAAAGAATATAGCAGGTGAACCATTAATGTAACTATAAGCAATAAACCAGATACAATTACATAACCCTAAATCATCCAGATTATACTAATTCTACACTATTTCATTCGAATTAAAATCTGGGTTATACTTAAATCAGTAAACAATGATCATTCACCAATCAGAAAAAAACCCAATTCAATTTACTCAATATGGTACTAATATACTCAATTAACAACACAAATCAATTGATCTAATCATAATAATCAAATCTATCTAATCATTACATTCATTAGTTAAAACCCAAACAAATTATTACCTTGATCAATGAATTAAAACTGACATATCAATTTTGCTGAATAAGGCAAAGGTACACATCAATTAGGACCACAATTGATTGCACTAATATCCACCACCACAATCCAACACACTAAACAAAATTCGGTAACAACAGTACCACAAATAAACCCCAATCTCAGAGCTAATTGAGACCTAATTTACAGATCTCAATTCCTAAATGAAACTATGAAAACGGATGTAATAGAGCATCAACAACAATATGTTAACCAACCCACAATAATAAATAATAACCAGACAGAATAAACAGAACAGAAAAAAAATGGGATTAGGAGTAAAAACCTGCCACAAGCTGTGTTTTGCCGAGATTGCATCGAGGTGTGAGAAGGAAAAGATTGAGAATGAGTGGAGTAGAACGATGGAAAGGTAATTTTTTTATGAGGGTGGTACGGTGAGCAAATGAAAAAGGGAGGCCTGAGATCTAATGGGGAGATCTGACGGTAGAGGGGAGGCTTGGGTGGTACTATTCATAGCTACAGTACCCCCAAGTCCTCTCTTTTTAAAGGGTAGAGATAGTCCTGTTTTAATTTCTATTCTTAGTAAAACTATCTAATACTAAGTACTAAGCTACACGCCGTCTAGACCGATTTCATGAGATGTGATTCAACCACAAATGCTAAAGTCTAACAGAGAGGAACAAAAACAAGATTTACATACAATCATACTAAATGTTATTCTCTCTATCTCATCTAGTTCTTCAGATTTTTAAAAATTATATGAGGAACATTATTTCACTTAAACATAAAGAATCATGGTGACAGAAGAAGTAATGTATAAACTTAAATAAAATTTCGTAAATAAACATAATATACACATCAATAGACCAAAATCAGTCGGCCATCAGATAATAACCGAAAAATTTTCTCAGCGTATGTTACCAAAACTTATACGAGACCTTTGTATACGTACAACGGTCCAATACCCTCATCTTATGTTACCAAAACTTATACGAGACCTTTGTATACATACAACGGTCCAATACCCTCATCTTATGTTACCAAAACTTATACGAGACCTTTGTATACATACAACGGTCCAATACCCTCATCTTATGTTATATCCCTCAATACATAGTATTGTAGTACAACTCATAATTTAGCTATGTACATTTGAAAAATTCTTAGGTATACCCAATGTAAGGTAATGTGGTACA
This sequence comes from Silene latifolia, assembly GCF_048544455.1. Classification (NCBI taxonomy): domain Eukaryota; kingdom Viridiplantae; phylum Streptophyta; class Magnoliopsida; order Caryophyllales; family Caryophyllaceae; genus Silene; species Silene latifolia. The sequence goes on along the minus strand of NC_133528.1, from coordinate 147,400,210 downwards.
CTTGACGAATTAGATGTCTCTCTCTCTCTCTTTTTTTTTTTTGTGGTATATGTGGATTCTTCATAGTTAATTACGAAAAACGCTCTCAAATCCAGTATTCTCATGATTTGGTTCAGTGTATGATGAAATGGTATACTGGTGTACATATAATAACACTGGACTTAAACAGCAAAACGAGCCCATGGAATTACTACTATTTACGAGAAATTCATAACGATAACTACACCTGGCAAATCGGGTCAACAGGCCCGGCTTCGGGTTGGGCCAATTCGGTTATAATCTTGCTCTGATAACCAATTTGGAGTAAAATGTCAAGGACTCGATTTTGGACAGAATTATACTCAAAAATGGGTTGTATTTGTGACTAAAATGAACACGAAAACAATGAAAGTAAATAAGGATATGAATTGAGCTAGATCACTAAGCAGGCTCAAGACTCGGAATCTCGTTCAAGATCACTAAGCATGAACTAAATTCCTCCTCAAACACTAAATAATGAGGGGTTTTCCGCACTAAACAAGAGGAAAAGAAGTAGAAAACTCAGTTTTCAAACTCATAATTTTAACTCAACATAATCTGATTTTTACACAAGTTTAGAGCTCCTTATATAGAGGCTCAAATCTAATCCTAGTCATACATCAAATATTACATCCAAGGGTCACAAAATGGCAGGAAAAGGACAATAAAAAAAACGGCTGAAAAAGCCTTACAATTGCTTACACAAACTGAATTGGACAAGGACATAAAGCATAAAGCAAAACAAAGTAAACTAATGAGACAATCATCCTTGACTCCTTATTTAATGATAGGTGAGACTTCTTGGGAGCTTCAAGGGGACCGACCATGAGTAGTATAAGAGCCATAAAGCAACAAAAAGGGTCTTTGAAGATCGTTTGAACAATTTAGGAAACTTGAAAACGACTTGTGAGCTACCCTTGTAAAACCGTGCATTGTGGACCTCGGTTTTGGTTTGCTCTTTACCTCTTGATATGTGTCCTTCTAAGACAAAAGTCCCTAAATAAAAATGCTCTAAACTCATCCTAGATGAGAATATGACCGGTTTTTGGCACCACTTCTTAGACGAATTTTGATTTAGAGCCCAATTTTGTCGAGGCTCCAAAACCGTGCAATTCCGAGGTAGTGTGTGCTTCCAATTCCATTGCACTTTCGGTCTCGGAGGCCGAATCCTAAGATTGAAACCCGACTAACCTAGAAATGTGCACTTTCGCAAGTCACCTAAGTCCATTAAGCCTTCAACATTTTCCGGGTCATCCAACTCCTTCTCTCGAAGGTCGAATTCAAACGTTATTCTGGAAGTGCCCTCCCTTGATTCTCCCTTTCGGTCTCAACCTAGGTTAGCAAAATGTCTAATTTTGGGTACCCGATCCCGACCTACCCAACTTTCGTTGATGGACAAGGGTCACAAACCAACATTACCCACAATTGACCAATTCATCATATCAATCCTCTAGCCTACCCTTATTAATCCTCCCCAACAACTATGTTTATAGGAATCAATCAAATAAACCAGTCATGTTGGGGTTAATCGAGTCCTAGTTAAAGGACTATTCACTAATCCTGTCTATTAAGTCAAAACAAATGGTAAAGGTTGGACTTTGGCAATTGACATGTTATGAAATTGATTACTACAACTAATCATGCAATTAATAACTTGGATGGCGAAAATTGGCTAATTAAACAATAATTAAAATTAAATTCAACTCAAAGGTGGTAACTTTAACTACAAGTAAGAAGTGTAAACAATTCAAATTTAAGACAACAATAAATAAGAAAATTAAATTGACAAACAAAACAAGGAATTAAAGAAGGAAAAGAAAATTTACGAACAAAAGATGAAGGAAATAAGAATACTTCATTAATTGTTTGAGAAAAATTGAAGAACAAGGTTGGATCCCATTCTCTCTACCAAATGCTTAAACCCTAAATTTTGATCTAAATAAAGTCTAATGTGAAGTGTGTACAAAAATTGGATGTTTGGGTTTATATATTTTTATATATATATAGAAATAGGATCATATGAGTTGAGTTTTTTTGGTGAGTTACCTCTTTAAATCTGAACCACTAATCTAATCTAAGATGGATGACTGAGATTAGATCTTACTCAACCTACAAATACCCTCTTTTTCCTCAATCTCCCCCATTATTAGAAAAAATCACTCTCTCTCCTCCTCCAACCTCTAAAAACCAGAAAAAAAAGAATCGATATAAATTATGAAATTCAATCTTCATCAATGTCGTTCAAGTTGCAGCTACAAACTCAGTCTTCATCATACTCGTTCAAATTCATCATGAATTAAGGAGATTTCGTCGTCACTTTCACCTCATCTTCGTATTTCTCTTCAATTTCACTATAGGTAAGTACTAATTTTGTTTTTTCTAGATCTGTTTTGTGCGTTTTCATTATCATTCTTATCTAATATTCGTTTCATTTTCGTTGATTCGTTGTATATCCGTTTGTTCTTATGTCTTTGTTGTTAAATTACTTGTCCTCTCATTGTTTTTGCCAATAATTTATAAGGTTTTAAGTTTGAGATGAAAATTCTAAATAATTTTGTTCATTTTCATGTTGTTTGTAAGGTGTTTGAGTAGGTTTTCTGTTGTTCAATTTTGTTTTTGTATCTTTGATAATATCTCGGATTTTGTGGTTAATCTGTTAATAACAATTATTGTATTACTTTAACCGAGTTATTGTATTATTCAAACTCACTTATTGTATTTTGTAGTTACTTCTTGTTTGCTATGTTTGAATATGTTCTGTTAGTAATAGTTATTGTATTGCTTTAACCGAGTTATTGTATTATTCAAACTTAATTATTGTATTGTTTTAACTTAGTTGTTTCAAATTAGAGTTGTTGTAAGATGGCGTATTCTTATATAATCTGTGTATGTTGGTTATAATAATATTACATCTCAATTATTGTATTGTTTTAACTTAGTTATTTTAATTTTGAGTTATTATTGTGGTCTTATATAATATGTTTATAGTCGGTTATAATTGTAATACTCCGTATTTATATGTCTTGGGGTACTCTATCGAGTAGCCCTTACTCTGTCGAGTAAGGGTAAGTTGCGAAATAAAATAGTTTCTGACCTGTTGGGTACTCGATCGAGTAGCTGGGGTACTCGATCGAGTAAGGGGTACTCGATCGAGTACCTTGGGTACTCGATCGAGTGTCCGGTTTTACGGGGGAGTTTTCTCGGGTTTTGTTAATTATGCGATTAAGGTATTTAAACATAATCGTCATTGTTTTAAATCACTTTTACAAAACCTAAAACCCTGTTTAAGAGAGAAAGCACCACTTCATCTTCCTAATCGCATTCTTAGCAATTCCGAGTTCGACGGTCGATTCTTGTCGTAATTCGTATCGTTGAGTTCCTTGCGTCAAGGGTAAGCTTTTAACATAATTTTTATAATGCTTTGTTAAGATTGGTTAAACCCTAATTTAGGGATTGGGGTTTTGTGTGTAGTATGTGATGTGTAGTCTCTATGTGTTATGTGATAGGAGGAGGATTCGTAGAAGAGGCGTTTTGATACAAATTGTAGATACCGTCTGCTTGTTGTGCTTTCCAGGTAGGATTTCCTACTCGGTATTAGTCCTATAATGGGATATTGGTGATGTGCTGTAGTTAGTTGTTTGATATGATGATTGTCTTGTGTTTGTGGTTGTGATTCTTTGTTGATGGTTCTCGAGATGCGTTCTCGGGTGAGTGGGGTCACTTGCGGGAGTGACTTCACGCCCTAGTTTCGCCCTTCGTGGAACCCGCCACGGAAGGGGATGTGCACATTAATGGGACGGGGTTATCGCTCGGTATGATGAGCGGGGCTTAGATGGGAACGGCTGCGGTCCCCCATGGCGGTGGTCCAAAGGGACGATCGATATTGAGATGATGGGAGTTGGTGGTGTGTGTGTGTGTGTGTGATGATTCGGTTGTCTGTTTATCTTATTATTGTTATCTATATTAATTGTGTGATTAGTACGACCGGTGTTGTTTTGTAAACTGCGGTGATCCATTCGGGGATGGTGAACAGGATATTGAGCGGTATTGAGATGAGTCTTTGGGATAGGCGGGATGCCACGACATGACGATAGGAGTCTTCCGCTGTAGCCTTAGTTTATTTACTTTTCAGTTAGACAGTCATTTGAGAATAATGTATCACACTTTTAGTTGGTTTCATGGATTGTAACTATTCGTTAAACTATTTTTAATAAATGTGCTTTCTTTATTGTTGTTTGATTATCATTGCCTCGGGTAACCGAGATGGTAATGTCTTCATACCTGAGTGGTCCTGGTAAGGCACTTGGTGTATGGGGGTGTTACAAATGGTATCAGAGCGACGATCCTGAAACCTGTAACCAATGAACTTAATGAACATAGGGAGTCAATTAAAATGAACCCGGGGTAAAAGTTGTAGGAGCTAGTGCAAAGGCTTCGGAGACGTCCTAAAGTCGCGGGGGTCGCCCTACAACTTTGAACCGGTCACATGGGGAAGTGTTTGTCGAGTTGTATGTGTGTTTGGTTAACTTGTTTACAAATTTGATGGAATGTGTTGATTGTTGGATGTTCGAAGTTGGAAGTTGAGAAGGTGAAAGAAAAGTGATGATATATAGAAACTGTTGATGAAATGATAGCATGTTGAATGTTTTACAACGTGGCAATTAATAGCATGATTGTTATGATATAATATGTGATTTATAAAGTTTAACATGTTAGCATATGACGTAACATGCGGGTAGCTTTTACGAATTAGTGTTACTCGATCGAGTGAGACTGACTCGATCGGGTGGGTTTTTGGCGATTTTGAGTCCAGAATCTAGTTTTGGGGCACTCGATCGAGTAACTAGGTGTACTCGATCGAGTAGGGGGTCACTCGATCGAGTAGCCTAGATACTCGATCGAGTAGGAAAGAGATCAGAAGGTCTGTTTGGTTCTGGAGTTTGGGTACTCGATCGAGTACGTGGGGCACTCGATCGAGTAGCCCGTTACTCGATCGAGTGGGTTTGGGAACTCGATCGAGTAGGTTCTGGGGGTCGCGTCTTCGTGTTTTGAAGTTTAGTACGTATGTTCATATCTACCCCTTTTCTTATATATGTATAGTTTCAAGATGCCACCCAAGAGAACTGCTTTGTACGCGAGAGCTGAGCTTATGACCGTGGATGACATCGTTAAGATGTTAGAGCACCAGGATGCTCTTACTGAGACCCTGAAGAGAGTGAATGAGGACAAGGATAAGAGTAAGGAGAAGGAGGTTGATCATTCTAAAATCAGCCTCTACATTGCGAGGTTTAACCCGAAGGAATACAAGGGGGGTTGGGGAACCTAACCTTCTTGATAGTTGGCGGAGAGAGATGGAGAACATCTTAGACTTGGTTCATTGTCCTGATGAGATGAGGGTGGAAAAGGCTGCGTTCTATCTGAGGGAGGCAGCAGGCAAGTGGTGGGATTCAGTGAAGGTGAGTGCTAAGGAGATATACACCAACCAAGGCTTACCTGTTATACCTTCGGAGGAGTTTCGTAGGGCTGTGAGGAAGGAGTTCGTACCGGAGCATGTAAGGAGTAAGTTGAGGGAAGAGTTTGATAAGTTTAAGATGACCACCGAGATGTCGGTGGCAGCCGAGTACTACGAGACATTCCAATGAGAAGTCCAGGTATCTTTGAGGATATGGGTTTGAGTGAGGAGAACCTGGCATTGAGGTTTGAAAGAGGGTTGACTACCACGATTATGGATAAGTTACCCGTGGGGATCCTTACCGATGTTAAGGAAGCTTATGAGAGGGCCGGGAAGAGCCGAGAGGTTGGTGGAGATGGCTCAGGAGAGGTCAGGTGGTGAGAAGAGGAAGTTCGAGAGCGAGGGTGGTGGCCAATCGAATCACAAGAAAGGCAACCACAATCGATCTAAGGGATTTTCTGCTGGTCCGGTTTAGTGTTTGGGGCTTCCTTTGGGCGTGGCCGTGGGAGTGTGAGTAATAGTTGGGGAGTGACCTGCTTTGGTTGTGGTGGTGTGGGCCACAAGAGACATGAGTGCACGAGCGCACCGGATCTTTTCGGAGACTCGCGCACAGCTTCGCAAACAACAGACCGGGCTGGATCATGGCCAAACCGGGAAGTCGAGTTACCAGAGTGGAGGCAACCGCAACGGCGGTAATTCTTATCAGAAGACACCGACGAACAACAACAACAATCAAGGGTCGGGTGCTAAGCTAACCGACCGCATCACCAAGATCTTGTCCGGGAGATGGGCGAAAGACCATGTGGCAAGTTGTTCATGATGGAGAAGAAGGCAGATGAGGAGGATGCGCACGTTATCACCGGTACATTCCTTGTTAACGGTATTCCTACGTTTGTTTTGTTTGATTCGGGGGCTTCTCGGTCGTTTGTGTCTTGAGTCATGTTAAACAGTTGGGTTTGAGAGTATATGAGTCTGTTAGTGAGCAAGTTTTCATACCTTCGGGTGAGTCTGTATCGTGTGGGAGGTTGTTTAGGGATGTATCTTTGATAGTTGGGCAAGTTGATTTCCCTGTAGACTTGCTAGAGTTTCCTTTTAATGGTTTTGAGATGATAGTTGGGATGGATTGGTTAGGAAAGTATAAAGCTAAAATAGACTGTCATCAAAAGAAAGTATCCTTACGAGGTCCAAAGGGTGTTAGTGTGTCTTATCGTGGGTTTCTAGTCAAACCCAAAGTTAAGTTGATTGCAGCTGTCACCTTGAAGTCTTATCTGAGGAAGGGATGTCCGTTGATCTTGTGTCATGTGAGAGATGACCGGATAGAGAGTCCGACAGTTGATGAGATACCAGTGGTGGGAGAGTTTGCGAGATGTTTTTCGGAGGAGATTCCGGGGTTGCCACCGAAGAGAGAGATAGATTTCACCGTAGAGTTGAAGCCAGGGACGGGGCCAATCTCTAAGGCACCGTACCGTATGGGTCCTAAGGAGATGGAGGAACTTAGGAAGCAGTTGGATGATTTGATAGAGAAGGGATACATTAGACCAAGTGTATCGCCTTGGGGAGCACCAGTTCTTTTCGTGAAGAAGAAAGATGGGAGTTTGAGGCTATGCATAGATTACAGGGAGCTGAACCGTGTGACGATAAAGAACAAGTATCCTTTGCCAAGGATAGATGACCTGTTTGATCAGCTGAGCGGTGCAACAGTCTTTTCTAAGATTGATTTGAGGTCGGGGTACCATCAGGTGAAGATTAGAGAGATGGATATACCAAAGACAGCTTTCACGTCAAGGTATGGCCATTATGAGTATGTGGTGATGCCGTTTGGGTTGTCTAATGCACCGGCATTGTTTATGGATTTGATGAATAGAATCTTCAGACGGTTCTTGGACCAGCTTGTAGTAGTGTTTATCGATGATATCTTAGTCTACTCTAAGACTAAGGAGGAGCATCTGAGGATCGTGTTGCAGACTTTGAGGGATCATGAGTTGTATGCTAAGCTGTCCAAGTGTGAGTTCTGGTTAGAGAAAGTTGCTTTTCTGGGGCATGTAATCTCTAAAGATGGGGTAGTGTGGATCCGGCGAAGATTGAGGCAAGACAAAGTGGGAAGCACCGAAGAATGTTCTTTGAGGTTAGGAGTTTCTTGGGTTTAGCTGGATACTACAGACGGTTCGTGAAAGATTTCTCCAAGATAGCTAGACCGATGACAGCATTGATGAGGAAAGAGAACAGGTTTCGTTGGGATGAGAGTTGTGAGACGGCGTTCCAAACATTAAAGGAGCGTTTGACCACAGCTCCTGTCCTCGCATTGCCTGAAGGGAGCGAGAATTTTGAGATTTATACGGATGCCTCGAAGAATGGGTTGGGATGTGTGTTGATGTAGAATGGTAAAGTGATTGCCTATGCTTCTAGGCAATTGAAGCCTTATGAGGAGAACTACCCTACCCATGATCTGGAGTTGGGTGCAGTGGTGTTTGCTCTCAAGATTTGGAGACATTACCTTTATGGAGCAATCTTTAAGGTATTTTCTGATCACAAGAGTCTTAAGTACATCTTCACGCAGAAGGAGTTGAACATGAGACAAAGGAGGTGGATGGAGTTGATTGGCGACTACGACATGGAAATCATCTACCATGAAGGGAAGGCCAACGTTGTAGCTGATGCTTTGAGTAGGAAGAGTGTACATTCCTTGTGTACAGCTCTATCTTTGATGAGGCTGAGGGATGAGGTAGCGAGCTTTGGGATACATATGATGCGAAAGGAGATGCCATGGGCGATATGACAAAGATCAGACTTGAGTTTTATGATGATATTTGGGATAAACAGGCTTTGGATCCTAAGATAGTGGAGTGGAGAGTCGAGTAGAGAAAAGGGACAGGTGTCCCCTGTTTTCTATTCATACAGATGGTAGTTTGAGGTTTGATGGTAGGTGGTGTGTTCCTAATAATGAGGAGTTGAAAAAGACGATCATGACAGAAGCGCATTGCACACCATACTCAGTTCATCCAGGTGGAGACAAGCTATACAAGGATTTGAAGAAAACGTTTTGGTGGCCTGGGATGAAGAAAGAGACAGATGAGTTTGTGTCCCGTTGTTTGACCTGCCAAAGAGTTAAAGGGGAACAGAGAAGACCACAAGGTAAGATTCAGTCTTTAGAGGTGCCTGAGTGGAAGTGGGAATCCATTTCCATGGATTTCATTGTGGGTTTGCCTAAGAGTCAACAAGGTAACAACATGATTTGGGTGATAGTGGATCGTCGACCAAGTCGACTCACTTTGTTCCAATGAAAGATACATGGACTAAGGCACAACTGACTATGGCCTATCGAAAGAACGTGCTTAAGTTACATGGAGTCCCTAAGGACATAGTGTCCGACAGAGATGCGAGGTTTATATCGAGGTTTTGGAAGGAGTTGCGGGAATCGTTGGGAACAACTTTGAAGATGAGTAAACATTTCATCCTGCGACAGACGGGCGGATCGAGAGAACAATCAAGACTCTTGAGGATATGTTGCGAGCTTGTGTGATGGATTTTGGTGGTAGGCGGGAGCAGAGATTGGACTTGATAGAGTTTTCTTACAACAACAAACTATCACACCAAAGATTGGTATGGCACCGTTTGAGGCTTTGTGTGGGAGGAGATGTAGGAGTCCAATCTGTTGGGACGATAGTCTTTGAGGCAATGGTTTTAGGACCAGAGATGGTGCATGAGATGGTGGAAATGCAGTTAAGATGATCGGGGAACGGATGAGAGCACCCCGGATCGACAAAAGAGTTATGCAGATCTACATCGTCGGGACATAGAGTTTCAAGTTGGGGACAAGGTTCTTCCGAAAGTGTCTCCGATGCGTGGAGTTATGAGATTTGGGAAGAAAGGCAAGTTAAGTCCGAAGTTTATAGGGCCTTATGAGATCTTAGAGCGAGTTGGGGAAGTTGCTTATCGTTTGGCTTTACCACCAAGCGTTGGAGAGAGTGCATAATGTGTTTCATGTATCGCAGCTGCGGAAGTATGTGAGTGACCCGTCACATGTGTTGGAGGCAGAGAGCTTAGAGCTAGATGAGTCTTTATCATATCTGGAGGTGCCTAAGCAGATTCTAGACCGAAAGGTTAGGAAGACTAGGAGTGGTGAGACAGTTTTGCTTAAGATCCTCTGGTCTAACCACGAGACTGAGGAAGCTACATGGGAGGCAGAGGATATCATGAAAGAGCGTTACCCTTTCCTTTTTGATCAGGTATGTATGGTTACGGGGACGTAAACTTGTTTCTTTTAGGGGGGTAGGAGATGATCGCGAGCAGTTTTAAGAGTTTTATACACCTTTTATAGGTAGTGTCGGTATGTTTGTCGGGATGAGTTGGGTTAGTATCATGTTTTATGTTATGTTAAAATTTTGTTTGGCTTTTGAGTCGGGAATGTTGTGGGAGTACCTTTGTTTGGTAGTGGTTTGAACTTCGGGACGAAGTTCCTTTTAAGGAGGGAAGACTGTAATACTCCGTATTTATATGTCTTGGGGTACTCTATCGAGTAGCCCTTACTCTGTCGAGTAAGGGTAAGTTGCGAAATAAAATAGTTTCTGACTTGTTGGGTACTCGATCGAGTAGCTGGGGTACTCGATCGAGTAAGGGGGTACTCGATCGAGTACCTTGGGTACTCGATCGAGTGTCCGGTTTTACGGGGAGTTTTCTCGGGTTTTGTTAATTATGCGATTAAGGTATTTAAACATAATCGTCATTGTTTTAAATCACTTTTACAAAACCTAAAACCCTGTTTAAGAGAGAAAGCGACCACTTCATCTTTCTAATCGCATTCTTAGCAATTCCGGAGTTCGACGGTCGATTCTTGTCGTAATTCGTATCGTTGAGTTCCTTGCGTCAAGGGTAAGCTTTTAACATAATTTTTATAATGCTTTGTTAAGATTGGTTAAACCCTAATTTAGGGATTGGGGGTTTTGTGTGTAGTATGTGATGTGTAGTCTCTATTTGTTATGTGATAGGAGGAGGATTCGTAGAAGAGGCGTTTTGATACAAATTGTAGATACCGTCTGCTTGTTGTGCTTTCCAGGTAGGATTTCCTACTCGGTATTAGTCCCATAATGGGATATTGGTGATGTCTTTGTAGTTAGTTGTTTGATATGATGATTGTCTTGTGTTTGTGGTTGTGATTCTTTGTTGATGGTTCTCGAGATGCGTTCTCGGCTGAGTGGGGTCACTTGCGGGAGTGACTTCACGCCCTAGTTTCGCCTGTAATACTCCGTATTTATGAGTCTTGGGGTACTCTATCGAGTAGGCCTTACTCTGTCGAGTAAGGGAGTTTTGCAATATAAAATAGTTTCGACTGTTGGGTACTCGATCGAGTAACTAGGGTACTCGATCGAGTAAGGGGCACTCGATCGAGTACCTTAGCTACTCGATCGAGTAGCCCCATTCTTCTGAAATGTTTTGTCGGGTTTTGTTAATAATGCGATTAAAGTATAAAACACTTCCGTCATTGTTTCCAAATCACTTTTCCAAAACCTAAATTTACTTTTAAGAGAGAAAGCAAACAAGTTCATCTTCTTAATCGCATTCTTAGCAATTCCGAGTTCGGACGGTCGGTTCTTGTCGTTGTTTATACCGTTGAGTTCCTTGCGTCGAGGGTAAGATCTATGTACCCTTTTTATTGTCTTTCCTTTGATTTGGTTAAACCCTAATTTTGGGATTGGGGGTTTTTATGATTTGTTATGGTTAGATTGTGATTATGTGATTATGTGATAGGAGAAGGATTTGTAAAGGAGAGGTTTTGAGACAGCTGCTAGATCGTCTGATGATTGTGTTGCTTTCCAGGTAGGATTTCCTACTCAGTATTAGTCCCATAATGGGATGATTGTTGATGTGTTAAGATTGATTGTTTGATATAGTAATTGTATTGTGACGGCTGTGATTGTGATTGTGATTGTACACTGTTGATAGATTCAGACGATTGTTGATTTTGTGATTGTGATTGGTTGCCTATGGTTCTCGAGATGCGTTCTCGGCTGAGTGGAGTCACTTGCGGGAGTGGCTTCACGCCCTAGTTTCGCCCTTCGTGGAACCCGCCACGGAAGGGGATGTGCACATTAATGGGACAGGGTTATCGCTCGGTATGATGAGCGGGGCTTAGGTGGGAACGGCTGCGGTCCCCCACTGGCAGGGCTGGTCCAGTGGACAGTCAGTGATTGAGATGATTGGAGTTGGTTGGTTGTGTATGTGTGACAGTTAAGCTGTCTGCTTATCTTATTGCGACATGTATATTAATTGTGTGATTAGTACTGACCCCGTTTAAATGTTTTAAAAACTGTGGTGATCCATTCGGGGGTGGTGAGCAGTTGCTTGGCAGGTATATCTTGGATACGCGTGGGATCTAGCTGGGGATGGAGTCATCACATATCAGAGTCTTTAGTCTTCCGCTGTGTTTGTTAGGACAGTTCCTTTCAGTTGGTTTATAGTTTGAGAACAGTTGTATTTTGCTTACAGTTGGTTTTGTAATGTAATCACTTAAACTTATTTAATAAAGTATGTTTCTTCATTGTCTTATGATTATCATGCCTCGGGTAACCGAGATGGTGGCATCCTTATACCTGAGTGGTCCTGGTAAGGCACTTGGAGTATGGGGGTGTTACAAATGGTATCAGAGCGACGATCCTGAAACCTGTAACCAATGAATCTAATGAACCTAGGGAGTCTAATTAAAATGAACCCGGGGTAAAGGTTGTAGGAGCTAATGCAAAGACTTGGGAGACGTCCTAAAGTCGCGAACTCGCCCTACGATTTTGAACCGGTCACCATGGGATATGAGTCGGGATCGCTATGTGTTTATTTTGTGAATTGTGTAACAATATGGTGATGTGTGGCATGTATAAGGGTGATTTTGTATCTTTGTTGGTTGAAAGCATGTTGAATGATACTTGGTTCACCATGTTGATTGGAATAGTTGGAAAAGTATGTGAGAATGACGAATGATGTGGTGGAAAAAGGAAATAGTTTATATGTGATGAATAATGATGTGTAGGATGAATGATTTATAATGAGGCAATCCTAATAACATGTGGATAGGGGGTGTGATAAGATTTGTTTTCATAGTTTTGTTTGCGTAAAGCTATATATTAAGTTCGTATAATTGTCTACTATCGTATCATATGCGCTTGTTAGCTGAAGTATGTGATTGAACTAGATGAATTGATTGGAAAAGATGAAGTGGCAATTTCGTAAGGATATGAATTTCTTGATTACGGAAGTGTTTATGTGATGAAGTGGATTTGTAATGTTGTTGTATTAGCAACATGGAAATAGGATTTGTAGTGTAAGGGTGTGGTTTGTGTCATGAAAAGTTATGAAAATTAAAAGCAAAGGGTAATACATGATTGAAAGTTGAATGTTATATGAGCATGATAGATGGTAATGTTTGGCTTTTGGTAAGTAGTAACATGAAGAATAGAGGTTCAATGATATGTGTTTTGTATAACAAATTGGATGAAAAGCATGATGGTTGTTTATAACGTGGCACTTGATAACACGAAGTAGATTATTATGTTGATTGTATGAGGAGTCGCGCAGATTTGAATGCATAGTTGTAATCATAATGTTGAAATAATAATGAATGCATAGTACGTTGGGGGTATGTGAGATAACATGCGGGTAGTATTCACGAGTCTACATGATTCGATCGAGTGGGTATTTGTCGTTATTTTGACCAGAATCGTGTTTTTGGGCACTCGATCGAGTACCTCGGGCACTCGATCGAGTATGGGGTCACTCGATCGAGTAGCCTGGCTACTCGGTCGAGTAAGTCAGAGATCGGAAGGTCCATGTGGGGTTAAGGAGTCGGGGCACTCGATCGAGCATGTTGGGCACTCGATCGAGTAGCCTCAACTCGATCGAGTAGGTTCTGGTACTCGATCGAGTGGGGTCTGTGTAGGTCATATGCGTGTTTCGGGTCATATGTTTATTTTTGACATTCGTTGCATATTACGTTTAATCCAAAGGTGTTGTATTACTTCTTTATGCATTGTTTTACGTATGTGTTGGTCCTGAAGCGTAAGTTACCCAATCTTAAGATGTAAAGAGTGGCACTTATGATGAATATGAGTTCGGTGGGGAGAACATGAGTTATATGTGATTATGATAGATGGTGGAAAAAGAAAAGGAAGATTGGTATAGTTTATTGAGGCATAGAGCACGTTTTGCGAGACGGGATGAGTGATATGATTGTGTGTTGAGTAATGTAAAAGTAAGAGAATATGGGCAAGGGATGATGTGAGTATAATGAGCGTGAGAATAAAAAGATTGAAAAGTAAGGATGCGGATAGTGGCAGCTTGAGATGTGTAACGAATTATGGAGGGAGATGGTTAGAAATAGAGTTGAGTAAGGATATATGTAGTGAAAGTGCGTTTTAAAGGAGTTGAGAAGAGTAGTATATAGTGAACTTTGTGGAGACATGTCGCGAGGTGGATTTGGGAGATTTGGTTTATTAAGAGATGAAACTATTGTGTGATTTCCTTGGGCAATTAATGGTACAAAAGGAATTCTGATTTCTAGAGAGGTACAAAGGAGATGCAATTGTTAGAAATAAAGAACGTTGATTTTATGGATAAACTAGAGGCAAGAGTGATTAATGGCATAATAAGATAATATTTATGGTAAGAAAGAGTGAGATGATATCGATATGAAATAATGGGATTTGAGTTTTGGAGCAATGAAAAGATAATCGGAGCACTAAAGAGTTAGATAGAAGTAATAAGGAGCTGAGCTATTAATGGTATTTTTGAGTATAACGAGAAAAGAAGGATGAAAGTAAGTTGAGAAAAAGTTCACCGGAGTTATGTGACATAAAGTAAGGAATCGTCGAGATGTATGATACTATCAAGGGTAAGTAAGTTAATAGTTATACGAAGGTTTCAGACAACATGATTAATCATGAGTTTCGAGGAATTAAGGGAGTATGAAGTTGGTGGAGTATTTGCACGATACGAGATTTTTGGTGGAGAGTTAGATGGTGATACAATTAAGGATAGTATTGGGAAGAATGTTGAGGTAATTTTGTTAATGGATTGGATGTTCGTTATTTGGGATGTCAACCAAAGATAGGAAACAAATCGTGATGTTTAGAGATGAGTGTAAGAGGTTTGATGCCCTGGACAAATGTAGTGTTATGGTTTGTGACTAGTGGTTAAGGGTAATGGTATATTAGAAAGGTAACAATTCTAAAGAGGCTGATTTTGAAGAGACCAGTTGATAAGTACAGATTATGAAAGAGTATAAGATGTGGTTATATGAGGCGGTTGTTAGTAGTTGAGTATTAATGGTGTGGCTACATTTGGCAAAGGGTGATGGATATGCGAAAGGGAGAATATGTTATGAGGTGTATACGAGTTAAGCTCGGGCGACTAGTAACCTATGTTGAGTGGTAACTTACGTGGTCGGGATTGACTAGTTGGTTGTGATTACGGGTCTATGATATGTGTAAATGTTTGTGTGAGGTTCTGACCTCACAAGAAGTGGTATGGTGTGATAATTATAAAGTTGTTTTATGAATGTTCTGTAATATATAGGTTGGACACGGTAATTTAATTGAATAATATCCAAAAAGGTAATAACTTGATTAATTTGACATGGCTAGTTATAATTTTATGTGTATTAATAACACATGTGTATTCCGTGAAATGGTAGAGATGATGTTCATGAGATGCTTATCTGTTTATCCATATAATATGTCGCGTGGTGATTTAATAAAGTGGATTTGAGTAAGTTTTCTTGTCTGAGAAGTTATGCTCAGTCAGTGTTTATGGGAATCGTATGCAGTTGTGATGTCTATCGGTGTGGTTGTGGTGCCTCGGGTGGTGATCCGGGCACGGTACATAATGTTGTGATGCGGGTATTTTCGCACTACGGTGTGGCTGTTGGTGGCGGTGTTGTGATGCCGTCACCGGTTGTGGTGGAGTAGGCGGGATGATTATGATTCGAGTTTCGAAAGTGCATACCAGTTATTCATAGTTTGTTGTTTTGTTTGATGTTGCTCCCTGCGAGTTTCAGTTTCTGCAGATAGACAGTTGTCTTGTTTATTGATGTTTTCTTTACCAAGTTAAGTTGGGAATGAGGGTATAATATGATATGAAATAGAGTCGTATATGTTTTCGTTGTTGTCATGGTATAGTGATGTTCTATTGATGGGACACGGTTGTGAGAGGTTGTTATTCTGATAATTTTGATCTTGTTCTAGATAAGGCTTTAGTAGACATGGTAATGACAAGTGGTCCGTAGAACATGTGTGGTAATGATCTGAAAGCTGCAGGTGGTTCATAATCTTTTGTTGGGACAGTGAGTGTAGGGTGTTGGGGGAATTAGTGTCATATTAGGTTATGTATGAGTCTTGCGGTAATGAAGGAAAGAACTGGAGGATCTAGTGTGAGTGTAGGTAATGAGTGTGGATCGTGAGTTATGCGTTTGGGAGATAGGTGCTTCATATAGAGAGGTATGTCATGTTGCGGTAATGTGGAAAAGTTGAAGTTTTGGGTTAAGATAAAGATTTTGAGGTATAGGTTAGGTGGTGTGACGAATGAGTTGAGGTATGAGGAATGTTTAAGTAAGAGAGCCTTGGATATATGCATGGCGAGTGTTTAGATTATAAGTGGTTATCTTTGACATGCGGTGGTGATGAGGATCATGACACGATATAGCTAGGATTTAGTATTAGTGAGTTACGAGGACGTAACATTTGTCTTAAGAGGAGTAGGATGCGATAAAAGAGAGTTTCATGGTGGTGCATGTTGTAATATAATTGGAATTAGAGTGTTAGCGTAGCGTAAAGGAGGGATTTGTTTTGTGGATGATACTTATAAAAAGGCCATGGCCGTACTTGTAGTAGTGTGATGCTTCGAAGTGTGGGAATATTTTATATAGTGTTGACAGTTGGAGGATGGTGTTATGAGTCTGAGTAAACTTCGAGGACGAAGTTCCTTTTAAGGGTGGTAGAATGTAACATTCCGTTTGATGTTATGAGTATTTTGGTAGTGTATGGAGTTAGTGTTGAGAGAGATATAATGGAGTGGATACGATATCGTGAGCCATGTTGTGGAGGTAGGAATAGTTAGTGGAGTTGGTGTTACGAGTTCATGTTTGGGTTGGAGTTTTGTTTTGAGTTCTTAGTCACGTTGTTGTGTCTTGATCGAGTTAGTATGTTTGTTTTCGAGTATGGGTTGAACTTCGGGGACGAAGTTCTTTTTAAGGAGGGAAGACCGTAATACTCCGTATTTATGAGTCTTGGGGTACTCTATCGAGTAGGCCTTACTCGTCGAGTAAGGGAGTTTTGCAATATAAAATAGTTTCGACTGTTGGGTACTCGATCGAGTAACTAGGGTACTCGATCGAGTAAGGGGCACTCGATCGAGTACCTTAGCTACTCGATCGAGTAGCCGGTTTACGGGGCTGTTTTGTCGGGTTTTGTTAATAATGCGATTAAAGTATAAAACACTTCCGTCATTGTTTCCAAATCACTTTTCCAAAACCTAAATTTCTGTTTAAGAGAGAAAGCAAACAAGTTCATCTTCTTAATCGCATTCTTAGCAATTCCGGAGTTCGGACGGTCGAGTTCTTGTCGTTGTTTATACCGTTGAGTTCCTTGCGTCGAGGGTAAGATCTATGTACCCTTTTTATTGTCTTTCCTTTGATTTGGTTAAACCCTAATTTTGGGATTGGGGGTTTTTATGATTTGTTATGGTTAGATTGTGATTATGTGATTATGTGATAGGAGAAGAATTTGTAAAGGAGAGGTTTTGAGACAGCTGCTAGATCGTCTGATGATTGTGTTGCTTTTCAGGTAGGATTTCCTACTCAGTATTAGTCCCATAATGGGATGATTGTTGATGTGTTAAAATTGATTGTTTGATATAGTAATTGTATTGTGACGGCTGTGATTGTGATTGTACACTGTTGATAGATTCAGACGATTGTTGATTTTGTGATTGTGATTGGTTGCCTATGGTTCTCGAGATGCGTTCTCGGCTGAGTGGAGTCACTTGCGGGAGTGGCTTCACGCCCTAGTTTCGCCCTTCGTGGAACCCGCCACGGAAGGGGATGTGCACATTAATGGGACAGGGTTATCGCTCGGTATGATGAGCGGGGCTTAGGTGGGAACGGCTGCGGTCCCCCATCGGCGTGGTGGTCCAGTGGACGATCGGTGATTGAGATGATTGGAGTTGGTTGGTTGTGTATGTGTGATGCTTAAGGCATCTGCGCTTATCTTATTGCGACATGTATATTAATTGTGTGATTAGTCTTGACCCGTTTAAATGTTTTAAAAACTGTGGTGATCCATTCGGGGGTGGTGAGCAGTTGCTTGGAAGGTATATCTTGGATACGCGTGGGATCTAGCTGGGGATGGAGTCATCACATATCAGAGTCTTTAGTCTTCCGCTGTGTTTGTTAGGACAGTTCCTTTCAGTTGGTTTATAGTTTGAGAACAGTTGTATTTTGCTTACAGTTGGTTTTGTAATGTAATCACTTAAACTTATTTAATAAAGTATGTTTCTTCATTGTCTTATGATTATCATGCCTCGGGTAACCGAGATGGTGGCATCCTTATACCTGAGTGGTCCTGGTAAGGCAATTGGAGTATGGGGGTGTTACATCGCCCTTCGTGGAACCCGCCACGGAAGGGGATGTGCACATTAATGGGACAGGGTTATCGCTCGGTATGATGAGCGGGGCTTAGGTGGGAACGGCTGCGGTCCCCCATCGCGTGGCTGGTCCAAAGTGGACGATCGGTATTGAGATGATGGGAGTTGGTGGTGTGTGTGTGTGTGTGTGTGACATTCAAATTGTCTGTTTATCTTATTATTGTTATCTATATTGATTGTGTGATTAGTATCGACCCGGTGTTGTTTTGTAAACTGCGGTGATCCATTCGGGGATGGTGAGCGAGATATTGAGCGGTATTGAGATGAGTCTTGGGATAGCCGGGATGCCACGACATGACGATAGGAGTCTTCCGCTGTAGCCTTAGTTTATTTACTTTTCAGTTAGACAGTCATTTGAGAATAATGTATCGCACTTTTAGTTGGTTTCATGGATTGTAACTATTCGTTAAACTATTTTTAATAAATGTTGTTTCTTTATTGTTGTTTGATTATCATTGTCTCGGGTAACCGAGATGGTAATGTCTTCATACCTGAGTGGTCCTGGTAAGGCACTTGGAGTATGGGGGTGTTACAATAATAATATGCTTTATTTATCTAAAATATCCAGTTATTTTATAGTGGTTTTACGGTTATTTCAATACTTATAGGTGGTTATTGTATATCAGTTGCTTAGTTATTTATAACTTACACCCCCCTTTTGTTTTTATTTCTTTCAGTGAGTTTGTTGTCTGCTAGTTCAACCCTCATCAATCGGCAAGACATGGTTCTCGTTGGGAAGAAATACGGGTGGAAGAAACGTGGAAACAACAAGACACGACTCTCCTTGGAAGAAATATTTTAGACATTGTATTCGAGATAAATATATGTAATATTTGAGATGTTACTATTATTAGATGTATTATTTGAAATGTATAGATGTCTTTATGATGATGCTTAGATATAATTTTTTGGAAATGTTTAAGTGTAATGTGTTGAAAATTCCACCCCGGTCTCTGGTTCAACATTTTTTAAGAATTCAGTTTTCGGACCAGGACGGGTTTTTCCAGTTTGGACCGGAGAAGACAAAATTATTGTTATTTGATTTTTTTTTTCTTAGAATTACGTTTTAATCCGGTCTAATAGACCGGATTTTTTGCACTGGATTTTGAAATTTTGGGCATGTAATTACAAATTTCGGTCTTATGACCAGATTTTTTTTGGTCCAGACTAAGTTCGGAACTTTTGTAATTCGGCCTGGTCCCGATCCAGAATTTTTGTTGATTATGTTCCGTTCCAAACCGGATTAGGTCCGGTCGATCCGATTTTAAACCGGTACACAACCTATGACCCTATCTAAGGTATTGCCGGTTATTAGGTTGCTAACAGTGGCCAAAATAAGTGACGTACTTTTTCAAATACGGATTTTACTCTTTTATATAGGCTTTTTACAGTTTTGCCCTCCCTTCCCTCATCTCCCACCACCACCACCACCACCTAACCACCACCAATCCTTCACAGCCGACAAAGTGACAACTCACTCGCACCCACTCCATCCTCCAGCCGTCCCGACTCCTAAACGCCACCCACTCGAACCGTTGCACACCTAATCACACCACCCAATCCCGCCGTCCCATATACACAGCCAAGACAAAAACGGATGTGAACTTTCATATATACATAACAAGAAAGACAAATCCGACGAATCCGTCGGATGCAATGGGGAGTTTATTGACAAAGGAAATGATTTTTCAAATTATGAGAAAGTTTGGCAACGCAGGCATGGACCAAAGTCATATTCCATTGTGCAAATGATTGTGGACACGAAACAAATTAATTTTATTTTACTAATTTCACTTATTGATAAACCTAATAATTTCCCTAATTGGAGATTTATAATTCATTGTTCAAGTTTTTAGAGTAATTAGATTCGGTTTTAGAGAAAAAGATAGTATAAATTTGAGTTGATTTGATTTGATTAGGTTTTAGATAAAAAAGGGTATGCCATAGAATATTTCTGAAAAAGTATATGTGAAAAAATAAAGTCCGTATGTGATAAAAGTATTTCCAAAAATAGATGCGCATTACGTAATTACTCCGTGCAAAATTACCACCCTCCCACTTACTTAATACAAAGTATTTTTCTTTTAAAAGATATCAAAGAAGTCTTGACCAGCCTTTACAACGATAAAATCACGTGTTAGTGTGTCACATATATATTTTAATGTACAAAATTACGACTCTCCTGCCTATGCCGCAAATTAATTACAAGGTTCAACGGCTGCTACTGCCTACGCCGCACTTTTTAAGATTTTTTTTCCGTTTCACGAACGCTTGTTCGATAACAAGTTAACGACATGAGAGCATATTAATTCATGCAAAATCATCACTTTTAACAAAATTACTACTCCCTCCTATTTTTTAAAATCTTCCACATTTCTTAAGACGGCAAATTCACAAAGATTTTCTACTTTCCTTATTTGTCTAATATTTGTGGTTAGGGCATTAGCAATAGACAAACATTCAATAGGTTTGTTCTCATGCCACATAAGATAATATGCAAACCCATTTACTCACAAACCTCATATTAACAATAGATAAACTTCTTCAAGGCTCATAACATGACTCACTATACTATTTATTCTCTCACATTCTCTCTTCACAAACCTGGATACTAATTTGTAACCCCTTTTATCCATGAACCTCAACCCTCATCACCAACAATAGAAGGTTTGTAGACAAACCTCTAAAAAGATGGACATGTCATCCTACAAAATATACCGAAGATGTCTTATAACCCCACATTCTCTCACATACTTTCATTTACATTCATACATCACCATACCACTAAATTCTACCCCAAAACAACTGTGGAAGAACTTAGTGAATAGGAGGGAGTACTAAGTACAAAATATACCGAAGATGTCTTAGTCTAGTGGTTAGAACTAAGGTATTGTGGACAATAAGTCACAGGTTCGAATCCCCCTCCCCTTTATTGTAATGCGATTATGTGTGTGCTTCGTTAGACCAAAAAAAAGTACAAAATATCACATTTAAGGGCAATAAAGGGGAATTAGAAAATGAAATGGATTTACTTGTACATGTTCAATTAATGTCCTTAAGAGTTCATGTACATGTTCAATTAATTAATTTATAGTTTAAAATCATAATCGTTCTCTCTTACCTATCATGTATTTTTCGTTGGTGGAATTAGAAAATGAAATGGATTTACTTGTATATCTGAGAACAAATATCAGAAATTCGGAATATATAAAATAATCATCAATTTAGTTAGAAATCGCAATTTCGATGGAGTATCCTTTAGAATCCTGCCGCTGTGATTTTTTCCAATTATAACACCAAATCGGAACTATTTTTTTCTAAATATGAATTTTGCACATAGAAAACGGTGATAATTTGTGTTGTTATCCTAACAACGGAATAACGGAATAACGAAAATATAACGGAAAAACCTTGAACATAATAAGGAAAATAATACAAATTTACAAACTAGGTAAAAAATTAGGGGCACACAAAAAAACAGCCTACATTTTCCATCCACTAAAATTTTCAAATTTTCATTTTTTTTTGAATAAATACAGCCCAAGTCTGGTGTAAAATCAAGACAACTACTTTTCTCTTTCTTTCTCTCTCTTTAAAAAAAACACTCAAATCACTCATTAAAACTTCTTGTTAACCATGATCAATCCTGGTAGACAAACTAGAGGGCGACAAAGGCTTGCCCTAGAACGCATGGAAAAGGACAGCAATAGGTTGGTTACGTACTCTAAGCGTAGCCAAGGAATACTAAAAAAGGCAAGCGAGTTATGCACCCTTTGCGGTGTACAAACTCTCTGTATAATTTTCTCACCCGCTAATAAGCCCATGGCTTTTGGCCATCCCTCAGTGGAGGCCATAATCAACCGCTTTTTGCATGGGGACAACAATTTGCCTCATGATAATCGAGTCTCCACTGAACCTCTCTTGAGATCCCTTAAGGAAGTGTCACTTTTAAAAGACCAAATAGACGTTGAAAAAAAGCGTACTGAAGAAATCCTTAAGGAGAGGAAGGTAATGAGCGAAGAAGCACAGCAATTTTTATCCCCGCCTGAAACGTTCTCTTACTCTGAACTTAAACAAATTCAAGCGACACTTCAAGTGTTGAAAAATAATGTACTCACGCATGGTCATAATCTAGAGGCTCAGTCAAATATGAACCTCAACCCGACTCAAATCCCAGGTCCTTCGACATTAGATGGCCAAAACTCTCCACAACAAAATCCGTTCTTGAACCCATCTAACATGTTGGCAGGTCAAAATTATAACCTTAATCCTACCCTTGTTGAAAGTCAAACCACTCCGACTTTCGGAGACCAAACACAAATGACAATGGTGCCACCTCTCTTGGTGAGAGACCCTAATGACAACATTTTGTTGGGGATGATCCCAACCCCCATGGGTACCTTGAATGACCCCACATTGGCAATGAGATCAAATTTCATGAATACGGGATTCACTCATCCAAATATACCGCAAGCTTTTCAAGGGCCTACTAACTTTAACCCGGGCTCGTTTGACGGGCAAAATAGTATGCTAGCTGACATGGGTTGGAACCCTATGCCAAGGCAGACTTTCACGAACTTGCTAATGGGCGAGGGCAGCTCGAATTCTCCAGCTTTTCCCTTCAATCCTCAAGGCAGGTATATGGGAGGCAACCCTATACCCGGTGATTATGAGACGTTCCAAAACTTGTTAATGGTAGACAGAACCTTGAATTTTTCAGCTCCTCCCTCCAATCCTCAAGGTGGGTATATGGGAAGCAACCCCATACCCGGTGATTACCAAACTTTCAGAAACCTGATGGGTGAGGGTAGCTCGAATCCTTCCAATCCTCCTTTCAACACTCAAGGCGGGTTTGGTTTTGGTCCCGGATTTGATCCTGGGATGAACTAGTTTGTCCATCTTACCAATGTCTTCATTAGTGTTTCTTTCTTCTTTTCTTTTTCTTTTTTTAAAATTTCTTTAGGGTTGTGTCCTGACTAGTAACCCAGAAGGCGACACAGTTCAGTAGTTTAGTTTACTTTTCATGTCTGTCTGTTTTTTCTTTATTTTTTTCGTATACCCCTACCCAAGATTATCACTTTGATGTACTTTTAAAAAAAAAAAAATTATAATGTGCAATTTTCATTTTTCCTAGTCTTAGTAAAACTATCTACTAAACTTCACGCCGTACAGACGATTTAATGAGATTTGATTTCAACCACAAATGGTAAAGAGTAAAGACTAATAAAGAGAACAAAAACAAGGTATATGAAATGAAATGAAATGATAATGAGAACGATGTAATGCATCCACAGAAATCAGTAAGGAATTTTTATGTATGAATGAACCGATGTAATGCATCCACAGAAAACATGTCGAGAAACCCTAGATCGGTTTCCGAAAGTAACCCAAAACTGCAAAAAAAAAGCATGTCTGCCTAATAAATAAACCGTAAACGCCATATATGCACCCCCAAAAATGGATAACTAGAGCTTCAATAGGAAAGAGTGACACCGGTGCATCTCAAATCATTTGGACTTCCTCACAATGGTCACACACCAAACCATACAGCATACGTCAGAGGGTACGTCACTAACCCATCTACATCAGATTAGTCTTACATAAGATGATTGAAAACTTAAGGAAACAAAATAGAGAGTTATTCATGTGTCGCGATTTTCAAATGACAAACTAAATGTGAAAGTGTGATTGGCAAGTATCATATACAACAGATGGTAAAAATCACAAAACTAATACTCGGTAGCATATGCAGACTTGAAGATTCTCTCATTATTCTACGAAAAAATAAATTATATAAAAAAGAAAAAAAAAAAAAAAAAACAAGATTAAGTTCACATCCACGCACGTTCGTATCATACAATACCTAAAGAGAAAAAAATAAACTAGGTTGGTTCGCTCTCAAACTTGACCTTGAAAAGGCCTTTGATCGTCTTGAATGGGACTTTATCCTCTCCTGCCTCTCTCAGGCTCAGATTGATAGAGACACGATCTCCCTTATCATGAGCTGTATCTCCTCCCCCTCCACCCAAGTCTCCTTCAATGGATCGCTTCTGCCTAGTTTCTCCCCCTCTAGAGGCATTAGACAAGGTGACCCTCTTTCTCCTTACCTCTTTATTATTTGTATGGAGGCCCTTTCAACCCTCATCCATCAGTCCTGCTCTGATCTTGACTGGACCCCGTTTCCCCTTGGCAAGGGGGGTGCTTCTTTCTCTCATCTTCTTTTTGCGGATGACATTCTGCTGTTTGGGCGTGCTTCTGAGAACAACCTTTGCGCGACACTCTCCTGAGTTTCTGTTCCTCCTCGGGACAGAAAATTAACTGTTCTAAAAGCAAACTCATTTTTTCTAAACACACTTCTGTGGAGAATATCAACATGTTTGAGACTTCCCTCGGAATCAAGACTACCTCCAACCTCGGTAACTACCTTGGTTTACCCCTTAAAGGAACCAAACCCAAGAAGGCTGATCTTCGGTTCATCTTAGATAATATCCATTCCAAGTTGGCAAATTGGAAAACCCGCTTCCTTTCCAAGGCGGGCAGACTTTGCCTTATTAAATCTACTTTAAATGCTATCCCCTCTCATATCATGCAATGTATCCGCCTCCTCGCCCTCACCCTCACTGAAATTGATAAGTGTGTTCGCACCTTCCTCTGGTCGGGCACTTCCTCTCGTAAGCTTCACCTCTCTAATTGGGATCTGGTTACCAAACCTTTGATTCTGGGCGGTCTTGGGATTAAAGCGTCCCGCCCCCTTAATGATGCTTACTCCGCCAAGCTGACCTGGAAAATTCTTTATGAAAAAACTTCCCTCGCCTCTAGAGCCTTGTGTAGTAAATACAACTTCCCCCGCCTGACCTCTTTCAGGACCGGGTCCCACATTTGGAAAAACGTGGGCATTGGTGCTCCTATTCTCCAAAGCCACCTCATGTGGTCCATTGGAGATGGGACTTCTATCTCTCTCTGGACCGATAGGTGGTCTCCTCTTGGTCCTCTACGGGGTGTCATCCATGGCCCCCTTAATGAAAGTCCTAGTGATGCCAATCTTTGCTCCATTATCTCCAATGGGTCGTGGAGCTTTGAGAGCCTCGATTTTGTCCTTCCCTGTGATATCATTAATTCCATTTTCGCCATCCCCCTCCCCTCCCCCGGTCGATTGGACATCTTAACTACCTCTCTCGCCCCCAAAAATAAATTTTCTATTGATTCCACGTACTCCTCCCTCTGCAGCCAAACCCCTTGCCCGCCCTTTGTCACCCCTGATCTGGGATGGCTCTAGGACCTCCCAACTCTCCCAAAAATCAAGTTCTTCCTCTGGCTTACTTGGTGGGATAAACTACCTCAAAACCTTAACCTCTTTAAACGTGGTATTATCCTCTCCCATTCCTGCTCCATCTGCTCTAGCCCTTCTCTTGAGGTATCTACTCTCTATCTCCTTCGCGATTGTAGTTTTGCCTCGTCTGTTTGGGCTCAGTTTGATTGTAACACCCCGTATTTTATTAAGATGGATAAAATTCTTTTAATTGCTATTTTGAATTTAATTACATCATTTAACGATTTATATATATATGCTTAGCTAATTAATTAATTTCATCATAATTCGATACGTTAATTTTAATAATCATTAATAAGTTTATTTAAAGTTAGTTCGAGTTTATTGAAATTAGTTCGAGTTTATTTATTTAATAATTTCCGTTTCTTTACGAGTCCTTATGAAAGTTGTTTTAAGTAAACCCGAGATGGATTTTGGGAACAAAACCGTCCAATTAGCTATTTTGAGCTTATTTCACTAAATTAGCAATTTTTATTAATATCCGTTAGTTTTGTTAAAATCGCTAATAATTCCGATTCAAGCTGATATTGTATTATTTACGTTAACTAGCCGAGTTTATTTTATTTTCACTCATTAAATTTATTTATTTTTGATTCCGTTTTATTACTGAAACTTTTACTCAAATCGGTTAAATTTAACTCGAAACGGTTTTAATAACGATCGAAGTTACTTAACGATGAAGAAACGTACGTATAATAAATAGCAGGCAGGCAGGCTGCTCCCTCATTTTCTCACGTATCATTCTTCTTCTCCCTTCTTTTTTCTTCTTTTACGTTTCTTTTTCAATTTTTTTTTATTTTAAATTGATTCTGTCCCTCCGTTTGTCATCCGTTATTAATGATTTTCGTTCCATAGTGCTGCTCTCATCATTCCTGTCAATCCGTTGTAAGTAAAATTCATTTTCGTCATGTATTTTTACAAACCCATTTATATTTTCAGTTTTTTTTATTATAAGACGGTTGTATGTACTAAAATAGACGGTCTGGTAGAAGATTTGTTAGTCTGTTTTATAGTTGAGACGGTGTATAATTATATATAGGGATCCTTATGGAAGTTAATTAGGCAGTTGTATAGTTGAGACGGTGTATACTGATATGTGGAGATGATTGAGACGGTGTATACTGACCTCTAGGGATCATTTGGGATGCTAGCTAGTAAGTGGTATATTTAAGACGGTGTATGCTGACATGTATGGATAGTTTTGGGATCTTGTTTAGTTGTGGTATTGTGCAGTAAATTAGGACTGTTTTTGAGTCCGCTTTGCAGGTACTTTGGGACATTTTTGGGACTGTTTTGACTCGGTTTAGAACTGGTTTAGGATAGATTGAACTCTGTTTTGGTACCAGTTTTGTGCAGCCTTCAGACTGTTTTGGGACAGTTGAAATGGAGGCCGTGTGGGCTGTTTTGGCCTCAGTTTTAGGAACCGTGACAGGCTGAGTTGGGCTCAGTTTTGGGACGGATATGGGACTGTTTCTAGGGCGTAAAAGTTGTGACAATTTTCTTGGTATGCCTGTCAAAAGGGAGGGTCATAATGGTTTATGAACATAAGACAGTAGCTAATGAATATGATTTACATGTTTTGATTTAAATTAATTTCCGTCTCATATTTTTATATAACGATAATTCGTTAATATCGTCCCTTCACATAATTATTTTAGGTGACTCATATGTGGTTGAAGATGAAGAGTAATTTTGGGTTTTAGAAGCTTTCTCAAGTTTATTGCTTGTCTCTTTGCTAGCTTAAGGTAACTATTCCGAGTTACTCGACGAATTAATGTCACATTAGTAGTTAATGTGGTGTTTGTTGTTTGTTAAGTGTTTAGGTGATTGATAATGTGTTACTTTCGTTTTTGACATGATAGAAATTGGAAATAGCATGAGAATAATATTGTGATAAATTTTGTAATTTGGGCCAAAGTAGGCCAAGACTCTGAGCTGGGCCAGATTGACCGAACGAGTTTGGTCAAACTAGGTTTAAACCAGTCAGCCTCGATTTGACCGATGACCCGTCGCGGGACTCGGGTCGAGGGTTTGTCTTTGAGGTAAGATTAGTTGTTATTGTAGGTTTTATGTTATGCCTTGATATTGGTAATTATCTTTTCACATGTTGGTTGTTGGATGAATTGGTTGCCTTATACTTGAGTCTTCTTGCCTTGTTGTCATTTTAGCTTGTTCTCATGAATTATGAGATTAACGGTCAGCTGGAATTTGGATTATTATTGATATAGAGGATATTGTTGGATTGTATGCTGTAAATAGACATTTATATAGCCTTTCACATGATAGAATGTTAGCATTTAGGTTGGTAAGTAGGACTTTTTGCCCTCTTAAGGTTAAGTGGGTGTCTTACTTGACTTGTGTGGTGAGTCTTGTGTGGTGTGGGCTAAAGTATTCAAGCTGGGACTAGCTGTGACTAGGTCCTAGGTGAGTATTTCGGCCTTCATCATAGATAGGTCTTTATAGTCTCTGACGAGTATATGTTCACTGCTTGATAGCCTTTGTGTTCCTGACTAGTGGATTTATATCCAAGTTGGGGCATGACCTCAGGTACTTATTTTGATAGTATGGGGTCAGCTTAAGTACTAGCCAACCCTTCGGTGGTGTCCTTAGGGTACTCACTTCACTTTGTTTTAAAAAAAGTTGTGGGTCTTGGGTGCGGTGGTGTGTATCCGCATGTCTAGGTCTGCGCAGATTTTAGGCTAGGGTTGTGTTGTCTCTTGGCCATGTTTTCTTAATAGTAACCGCTGAGCCAAGATACCGGTTCGATTACCTTCCCTACCTCGTGGTATAGACTCGAGTTACAAAGTGACTATTGACGGGACTAAGAACTTATGCCTGTCTTTGATATATTGCCCTTTCTTGTTTGATGATTCTATGAATCATAGAAGGTGAGATGCAAGCCGGCTATGGTTGATAGAGTTTGGATTCCTGGATGTTATGTGATTCACATGATAGTGTAGTATGAGTCGGTCTAGTATTCACATGCTAGGACTATGTGGCGTTATATTGTTGTTCACATGATAAGCACGATTGCCTTAGCATCTATATGCTAAGGCAGTGTGTGATCCGTATTCATATTCTTATGTTTACATGTTATATTAATTATGACATTTCGTGGCTGGGAGAACTCGGAGTTACTCCCCACTGACTGTGGCTTTCGTATTTGTATAAAATGCGAATGACAGGTAGGTGATGCATATATGGGGTACATGGACGAGCTAGCGAGCAAAGTAACCTTGGGACCTAGATTGGCTTTATTTATGGTGACCCTTAAACCCTTTTTATGTCACATACATTTTAGGGACATATGTCTCCCTCTTTACATTTGGTTGTATAATTTGCTATTCGCGACTTTAGCGATGGTTAGGTTATGAAACTTCTAGTTAGACCTTGTATGTTTGACACCTTCCAATTTGGATATCTTTATAACAGGTTCAGGTTTTGAAAATTACAGGTTTTTACCCAAATGAACCTATTACAAACATATCCATGCAGTTTTATTCTAGAATTACGTGTTTACTTTTCCGCAATAAATGAGGGTGTCACATTGATGTCTTACCCTCCTTCTTCTCCCTTGACCTCCAACCTTGGATTCATTCGAACTGTACTTCTTCTAACCCCTCCTGGCCCACAAACTTTTCTTTCCTTCTTTGGCGTCTTTGGACCATAAGATGTGATTTCTTGTTCTCGACCCCCTCGCCCACCCCTTGCCACGTTTTCTGTGGATCCGCTTTCGCCCTTTCTGCTGCCTGGACAGTGGCCAACTCTGGCCCGCCTGTCCCTGTTTGTGCCCCTCCTTCCGCCTTTTGCTACCCGTGTAGCTGGGCTCTCCCTCCGCATAGTTAGCTTAAGGTCAACGTGGATGCGGCCTTCTCCCCTTCCTCTTCCTTAGCTAGTATTGGGTGTGTTATTAGGAATGATTTTGGGTCTTGGGTTAAGGGTTGGTCGTCTCGTTTGTTTGGCCCTAACCCTTTTGTTTGTGAGATCCTTGCCATTCGGGAGGGACTCCGGTTTTGCGCTCAATCTTTGGATAAGTGTATTATTGCCTCTGATTGTCTTATTGCGGTCACTAACATCTTGAGTAGTACCCCTCCGTGTGGTCCTTTTACTAACATTGTCCTTGAGTGTAGGGATCTTTTGGAAGGCTCTCCCCATTTGAAGCTAATGTTTGAGAAGAGGTCGGCTAATGAAGTTGCGGATTCTCTTGCCAAGTTTTCTTTAAATGATACCACTTCTTGTAATGGTTGTTTTATTTGGGACCTAGCCCCTTCTTTTGTTAGCAATTTGTGTACTAAAGATTTTGTTTCGGCCATTGAGACGCTTCCCCCCGACCCGCCCCCTTGATGTATCTTTCTTGAACTGGACGTCTTTTTAATTAATGTTCTTTCGATCCAAAAAAAAAAAAAAAAAAGAGAAAACAACGAACCCTCAGCACAAATTATGGTATTACATTAAGTACTAATTCTAGGTTTCGGTTTTGATCTTCATCACCGCTGCCTAATTTTGAACATTGTGCCATAAAGAGAAAGCGACCGATATCATGTCAAAATATGGTCACAACTCACAGTAATGCCTAGTACAAATCTTTGATAGCAAACACTACATATGATCATTCTCAATCTTCCATTGCCGCTGAAACGGAAAGATCACTAAACATGTTATTTTAACAACAAAAGAAAAATATAATCTCCTTTCTATTTCAAAAATTTCAGTCGTTAGTCGTTAGTCGTTAGTCGTTAGTAGCTTATCAGTAACACACACTTGAAAAGTAATCATTCCTAGAGTCTCCCTTTCAGTAACACACGCTTGTTCGTAGCATGGAAGGCGTTCTCTGATGATGACAATCATTAATCATTAATACTATTGAAGCAAATGCAAAAAAAAAAGAAAAAAAAAAGATAGGCTTCCACTTATCATTATCCAATAAATAGTTAAATCATCTATAAATATTGTCGGTTATTAGGTTGGTAATAGTAGCCAAAATAAAAGTTGCAAAAATATTTCTTACAATTTTAGGATCTCATGCCTTCAAAATAAATTTATTATAATGGAAAATAAGTCATTACTAAATACTAATCTACCACAAAAAAAAAACGCGCATTACATATTTATTACTCCGTGCAAAATTACGACCCTCGCTCTTTCCTGAATACAAAGTATTTTTCTTCTAAAAAAATCGAAAAAGTCTCAACCAGCCTTTACAACGATAAAATCGTGTGTTAGTGTATTACATGTACATTAGCGACAATTCACAACCTAAACCCTTTAAAGGAAAATGCCAGTATTGTCGCTCTACTGGTCACGTCATTAGCGATTGTCCCGACTTCAAAAGAGACTATCCTAATGTCGTATTCCCACCACTCCCTAGTCGTCAGAATAGACCCTATGCCCACACCGCCATTGTTGCCACCAACCCCACCTCCTCCTATCTAATCGATAGTGGTGCTTCACACCACATTACTAATGATCTTAGCACACTACCAATGCACACCCCATATTAAGGACCCGACGATCTTATCATTGGTGATGGTTTGTCTCTCCCTATTTGTAGACACCTCGTTTCTGCACCTCCCGCAAACCACCCGGTGATGATTGGGCCGCATGTTTGATTCGCGGAACGATTTGTGACAGTTCGTAAGATTATCGTCAAGTGTTTGCTCAAATATAAATGTCGACCTCTTAGTTGTCATCTACGTCCTGATACGGTCGTTTTGGCAGTAATTAGAGTACATTCGGAGTCCGGGTCAAAAACCGTCTCCATTTTCTCGATAGCTTGTTAAATCCCGAGTCGAATGTTCGAATGTTCCGGATATTTCTATTCCATATTTCATAAATTTTATCTTTTGGCAAATAATATCCCGTAATATTCAAAAGATAACCGAATTATTTCCGTCCTACCATAACTCAAACGCGAAATCTTTCTTCAACGGAGGAAACCTCCTGGGGAACAGACGCAAGCAGTCTGCGCCTCTTCCAAGAGACGCAGTGGCTGCTGCGCCTCTTCCCAGGCCCTTCTTTGCATGATTTACGTATCTTTTTTATATCTTTCCGAGATTCACTTACAAAGAGTCTCCGAAACCCTATTCCTTCACGTGATTAGTATAAATAGGAGCTTTCGTTCCTCATATTTCTCACGCGAGTGTCTGCCCTTCTCTTCTCCCTTTGCATTCTAGACTTCGTTCTTACTAATTGGCGCCTACGTGCTTGGACTTCCGACCACGTAAGCTCGGATCTTTCCGGGTACCAGCCTCTCCGTTGCATGACCGACCAATTTGACCAACTACACTCAATCAATTTAATTAATCAATCGTTTTCCTCTTACGAGGGCACTCTTTCCTTGCATTCGCGTCGAGCATTCACTAGTTGATTTTCTTAGTTCATCTCGTTCCATCAACATGTAAGTCTGAGGGTGTATAATCCTTATTTATTTATTGTACTTTATCTTTTGTATAATCACCATTGTAAGATTTATGTCGAATATACCATTAAAATCGATTTCTAAAACCGTGCTTTAAAACCTGTTTTTACGGATTTCCAGTAGACAGACGTCGAGAAAAGACGCAGCAACTGATGCGCCTCTTCGAAGGAGCGCAGTTCCTGCTGCGCCTCTTCGTGAGGGCCGCCAGCAGCTTCTGCTTCTTTTCTTCTTCTTCGTCCTCTGTAATTCGTCTTTCGTTTATATTTGCTTTCAATTGTTTTCTGTTGATTCGTTCACATCGTCATTAATAATTTCATATGTATATTATTCATTCATCATTAACATGTTTTAATCATCGTTTGTTCCGACTTAAATCCTAAATAATCAATATTTACGGGCTTTCGTCTTTAATATTCAAACCCGGATTTTAGAAGTTCAATCTGTTCATATTGGGTTTCTGGGATTCGTCGTTGATATATTTGCATCCATGTTCGTCATCATCCGTCATGTTTAGTCTAATTAATTGTTTAGTTTGTTCCATTCACCGATGTCACTAATTAGTCATTCATTAACATCGTCCCTTCACATAAATAATCCGTTTAGTTTCCGTCTCATCCATGTTTTACTGTTTTTATGACTCCTTCATATGTAATTAATACATTAAATCACTTCCATCCGAGTCAATTATCAAATCAATCATTAAAATTACCAATTAATATTAACGATTTGCGATTCAAACTTCACGGCCCGAACTCACCCTCGAACAGACGCAAAGAATCGCTGCTGCGCCTCTTCCGAGGGCGATCTCTCTTGCGCTGTTCGAGATGAGTTCTGTCACTCAACTCCGTTTCTGCCTTGACCTAGTTTAATTAGTTTACATATTAATCTACTAATATCCGTAATATCGCTAATTTCTGTTCGTTAATTTATTTGTTTATTCCTTTTATTCTTTTATTTCTTTTTCTCAAATCATCCGTTTTAAAGGTATTTTCGACATAAATCGCCTATTTCAATGTAATTATTGTAATTTCCATTATTGTAATTCATAATTATTGTATTTATCCTATTGCTTGTATGTTTTCATATGTAATTTGACTTAAATCCCGACTTCGACTTTAATTGTTTGCTAATTACGTGTCAACCGACTTAGCCTAATTCTCACATGCTAGGATTAATCTATGGATGTTGCATTGCATGCATATAGCCGACGATATATCAAGTACGAATAAACTCCCTAATCATTAGTAGAGGCCGCTATCGAGGCGGGCGGGATTAGGTGTTCGATCAAAAGAGCTTCCTAATACGTACCCTCACCCCTTACTCCAGATCTCTGTGAGCACCCGTGTTCATTGGCATCCACGAGAGTCATTCTAGACATAGAATGCTAAGGGTAACGATTGCTTAGTGTTCATGTCACTACTTTGTGTCTTGACATGACACGAGGTATTCGAACGGTTCCAATTTCCCATAAAAATTGGTGGCGACTCCATACAAAATGCAAACGCTTGTCCCTCGTTTCTCACCAAGCGCCCCCGTGGGCGGCCCGCTGTCCACAGTTTGGCGACTCCGCTGGGGAAAATACACTTACGTGTAGCAAGGGTGAAACTTGAACAAGGTTAGGGAATAAGTTTGTACAAGACAATTGCCGGTTTTCATAACTCGGTCTTCCTAGACCGTTTTATTCGGCCTTCCTAGGCCCAACCCAACCCATTCGACCAATCGTCCCGTCTAAACGGTCCTAATTCTTATTTGGGCCTAAGGATGGATAGCGATTGACGTCATCCATACCATGATGCTTACTCTTGTTTGTATCAAGGGCCTTCACTACTTGAGGAAATGGACTAGGAATCGGCCTTACTCTTGTTTGGCACGAGCCTCTCCACAGACTTCGGGTTTGATGGTTCGGTATGGCAACCCACCCTTTAAACCAAAACCCTTTTAAATGCACTCAGCATCCCGTTATAATGCTTGTATAAATGTGTAAACCATACGTGATCACCATTTCTAAAACAAAACCATTTTTCAAAATCCCCATTTTCAAACAAAAATTTCGAAAAAAAAATAGGCCTTTAATTAGCGCAAAATCCGGTCAAAACTCTGTCCGTTTGTCAAGTCAAAATTCGGGCCGCAAGCCCATTTCAAAACCTCACTTCGAGTCCACTCCTACAACTACACTACAGTTGACTAGGACACACATTTTCAAAGACCTTGTCTTTCTTCAAAACTCACTCAACACAAGTGGCACACACCCACTTCACGAGTCAAATCTTTCCTCTTTTAGCAAGCGTGATAGAATGGTCGATCGTGTTTTGATTTGTCGCCGATCTCTTATCCAGTTTCCAAGATGCCTGGGTCAAGTGATGAAACGAACCTCCAGCAAATTCAAGAAAGTAATGATCGAATCCTGGCCGCGATAACCCAAATGCAAATCACTCAAGAACAAACCTATGACCGCCTTGAGCTTATCGAAGGCCGTATCTTTGATGTAGAGGGGAAGCTACCTCCCCCTAAAGGTGGAGTGATACAATTTTCCGATGACGAGTTTAAAGATGAGAATCCTGTCCTAGGAACAACCGCAGCTGAGAAAAGACTCCAATACCTAGAGGAGCAATTGATGTACCTAAAGGGGGATGACATTTATAGGGAGAACAATCGCAAGTATGAAGCCGTCAATTCCAAATTGCCCACTAACTTTAGCATGACGGATATCCCTAAGTTTAAAGGACATGAGAACCCTCTAAACCACATCCGCGCCTTCAAGGACTACATGTCTATCAAAGGCATCAAACCCGAGATGTTCTTAAGGATCTTTCCTTCATCTCTTGACACCATCCCAAAGCAATGGTTCTACACTTTAGATCACAAAAAGGTCGCTACTTGGGAAGACGCCGCGATCGAGTTCTCAAAACAATACGCGGATAATGCCGAGATCCAAGTCAACATGCGTACTCTAGAGGTTCTTACCCAAAATGACAAAGAAGGATTCACCGACTTCCTAAGTAGGTGGAGAAAGACTAGTACTCAACTAGTTGAACGCCCGGATGAGGCTACCCTCGTGGAAAAGTTCGTGGATAATCTCAAACCCATATATGTCAACCATTTGAGATATCAAAACATCAAGACCTTCAAGGACTTAACTGTACTAGGAACACGAATCGAAGATGACATCCGTAAAGGGCTCTTGTCCAAAACGGTAGGTCGAGGATATCAAGGGTCCACGAGTCGTTCATACGGCTCTACTAGCAAGACCGACGAAGTTAACCTTCTCGAGCCATCCAAGAAGACTAGCCCGCCAAGGAAGTTCACAAACCTTGGGGACACATATTCCAACGCTCTAAAAAGGCTAATGAAGCAAGGTAAACTCCAACCCATTGGACCTACTCCCGAACCCGAAAGAAAGTCCAAGTTCTGGGATGAAAACTCTTACTGTGAGTACCATAGGGGCAAAGGACATGACACAGAAAAATGCTACAAGTTGAAACACGTGCTTCAGGATATGATTGAAGACGGTCGACTTCCAATTCCACCAGGAGGTAAGCCCAATAACACTCAGAATCCTCTTGGAGTTCTAGTGATTACAAGTGACGAATCTACCTTAGATTGCTCACATCTCATTTCTCCCACCGAAAATGAAATTCACGCAATTGAGAAAGAAAGACTCTACTCTACCATCTCCCCTACCATTTCCGACTTCATCGCATGGGCAAGGAGTGTAGATAGACAAGTGTGGGAACTAGAAAACATGGTAACGACCTTACGCAATCCCAATGCAATGCCTAAAGAACGTGTACCATTAATCTTCTCTCAAAATGCTACTATACAAGAGGTAGTCGCCGTGGTTGATAAACTAGTCGATCAAATCATACAACTAGAAAGTGATATCATGAGAATGAAGGAACTAGCTGCAATCAATGGGGTGTGGGCCGATGACGATGAAGACGAATACCTCATTGAAAACTCCTTGGTCAAGGAAATAGTCCAAAATGGTGAAGACCAAGATGTGGATCACCTAACTCGTTCGGGTCGCCCATATCAAAGCACCACTCAAAACGGTCCGACCAATGTCATCACACCAAATGACAACGAAGACGACCCCACTGATCATTTGCTCAAGCAATTACAAAAACCAAGGCTGATCTTTCATCGGCAACTAGTGGCAAGCTCATTTCCGCATCGCCAAGCTTTACTGCAAGCTTTGGCCAAATTGAATGTAGCGCATAACTCTACTCCCGAAGATGTAGTCAACTTGGTCTTCCAAGAATCACCAAAGTTAAGTAATCCTATTACTTTCTCAGATGAAGACTTGCCACCTTTTGGCGCTAGTCACAACCTTGCTCTATACATCACCGTCATTTGCTTAAAGAAGAATGTGCCAATGACTTTGGTAGATGATGGCTCCGCGGTCAACGTCATACCCCTCAAAACAGCATATAAACTAGGCATGAAAGAGTCGGATTGGACTCCCACCAATCAAGGTGTACGCGCATATGACGGTACGCGACGAAAAGTGGTTGGACTTGCTAGCCTAACCATAGCCACGGGACCTATCGAACGAAAAGTCAACTTCCAAATAGTGGACATCGAAGCTTCATTCAACATACTTCTGGGAAGGCCTTGGATTCACGCTTCCAAAGCGGTAACATCCACCCTTCACCAAAAGATCAAGATCCCACTCAATGGCAAAGTTGTGACGATCACTTCGTCACCTATCAAGGCAATAATCGAGAAGCAATCAAACAATCAAGTCCTTGCGGATCCCATATACGAACTTGGGGGCTTCCAAAGTGTGAATGTCATAGAAAGTGAGTTGGCACCCTTGTACTATAATCCCTACTCCAACTTGGTGGTCAACCACATACTCAAGAATCAAGGATACTTCCCTAGAATGCCTTTAAACCCAGTTCGGAAGAACACCTTTGCACCATACAAGAAAGGAAACTCGACAAGGATACCACTTGGGTTAGGATACAAACCCACAGCTGAAGAAGTTCTCGAAATGCTCGCTCAAGTCCAAAATCGCAAGTACGTAGGAGTCCAAATGAGGCCATATCTCCCAACCTTAAATGGGTACTTCGTTCAAGAAGGAAGTTCAGAACTCTTTCATGGGTTTCCCGAACCTTGGCATTACCTTGAGAGGAAGTTAGCCGGAATCGAGATCTTTCACGATTGCTACTTCATCCCTCCCGAAACGGTTCCTACCGTCAAAACCCGTCAAGCACCTTGCTTCGACGAACAAGCCGTTAGCCTATTATTTGGAGAGGACCGATTCATTAGGGCCGCGCAGGATGAGATCATTACTATGATACTTCAGGACGATCGCTTCAACCCCACCGCGTTGATCACAGAAATCGACACAAAGCAACAGAAAGGATGGAGAAAATCCATCAAATGGACCAACAACCAAGGAAGGCTCTTCAAGCTCACTACTGGAGAAGGAGAAATGTTCAAAGGAGAACCAGAAGACGACGAGTTCGAGTCGGAGTCGGAGTCGGAGTCAGAGTCGGAGTCTAGAGAAGTCATTAGAGAGTCTACTCCTGTTGTCATCCCCACTCCCTTCGTTTCTCCTAGCCTAGCATCGAGTAGTCACGGTAGTTCGGGGAATGCCCCAACTACTGTTCCTTTGCCGCCACTGACCATGGATCAGTTGGCTTCTTTGTTTCAACTTTACTCAAATCTTAATATGAATAAATCAGGTTCTGCTTACTCTCTGTGTTCTTTCGAGTGCAATTCTGTTTATGATGATACTGAGGATGACCAAGACCCAGACCTGACCGAAATACCTCCCTACGTAGCCAAAGAAATATTACAGGAAGGGGAAGGGGGACCAGTAATAGAGGACACTGAACCCATCAATGTAGGAACCGAACTAGAACCCAAAGAACTTAGGATAGGGACCACCTTGAGCTCTACCGAAAGGGCCGATTTCATAGACCTCCTAAATGAATTCAAAGACGTCTTCGCTTGGTCCTACAAAGACATGCCAGGGATCGACAGGGATATCGCCGAACATAGGATTCCGATCAAGCCGGGTTTCAAGCCCGTGAAACAGAAGCTTCGACGAATGAGAACAGAATGGGCTCTAAAGATTAAGGAGGAAGTTGATAAGCAATTCAAAGCCGGGTTCATCAAAGTTTCCGAGTACTCTGACTGGGTAGCCAACATAGTACCCGTACCCAAAAAGGATGGGAGAATCCGTGTTTGTGTTGACTTCAGGGACCTAAACAAAGCAAGTCCGAAAGATGATTTCCCTCTACCTCACATTGATATATTGGTGGACAATACTGCAGACCACGCATTACTATCCTTCATGGATGGGTACGCGGGTTATAACCAAATCAAGATGGCCATGGAAGATATGCACAAGACAGCTTTCGTCACCCAATGGGGAACCTATTGCTATACAGTAATGCCGTTCGGATTGATCAATGCCGGAGCTACATACCAACGCACCGCAACCACACTCCTACATGACATGATGCACAAAGAAGTTGAGGTATATGTAGATGATATGATCGTCAAATCCAAGGAAAGAGAGGGACACATTGCAAACCTTCGCAAGTTCTTCGCAAGGCTACGAAAGTACAACATGAGACTCAATCCTCAGAAATGCACATTTGGGGTAACATCCGAAAAACTCCTGGGATACGTCGTTAGCCAACGCGTATAGAAATAGATCCCTCGAAAATCAAAGCTCGATCGAAATGCCACAACCTCAAACAAAAAAGAAGTCAGGGGATTCCTGGGAAAGGTACAATATATAAGTCGATTCATATCGAAACTTACTATGATTTGCGAGCCTATCTTCAAGAAACTCAAGAAAACAGACCACACCATGTGGGATGATGATTGTCAAAAGGCGTTTGACCGAATCAAGGAGATATTGGCTAAACCACCAGTGCTCATGCCACCACAACGATATCAACCTCTTGGTTTATATCTCACAGTAACTGAAACCGCCATGGGCGCTATGCTAGCTCAAACTGTAGGAAGTGAAGAAAGAGCTATTTACTATCTAAGTAAGAAGTTCTTGGAATATGAGTGCAAGTACTCGCAACTCGAAAAGACATGCCTCGCTCTTGTGTGGGCAACGAAGAAGCTACGTCACTACATGCTTAGCTACTCCGTCAAAATATATTCCAAAATGGATCCAGTCAAATACCTCTTCGAGAAACCCGTCCTCAACGGACGTCTTGCAAGATGGACTCTGATGCTCTCAGAATTCGACCTCAAATATGTGCCACTAAAAGTCATAAAAGGTCGCGCCGTCGCCGAATTCTTCGCAGAAAATCCTATCAACGACGCGCAAACCATAGACACTTGGTCATTTCCCGACGAGGATATACTCCAAACAGACGTAGACTCGTGGGATCTATACTTTGATGGGGCATCAAATTTAAGAGGATTCAGAATAGGAGTGTTGCTCATTTCTCCTGAAGGTGAGCATACACCAATCGCTGTCAAACTCGACTTCGAGGTGACAAACAACGCCTATGAGTATGAAGCTTGTCTCATTGGACTTCAAGCAGCAGTAAGCTTAGGCATCAAAAACCTCCGAGTACATGGGGATTCATCACTGATTATCAACCAAGTTACAGGGTCCTGGAAAATTCGAAGCGAAAGCCTCGCACCCTATCAAGCTAGGATTGACCAAGTGGCTCAATTCTTTGATCACGTAACCTACTTACACCTACCTCGAGAGGAAAATCAATTTGCAGACGCTCTTGCGAAACTCGCATCTTTGATAAATATGCCAGATCATATGGTAGAAATGCCTTTGTGCATCGAACGACGATCAGAACCGGCTTATGTCCATCAAATCACCGATGAATAAGAAATCGCACAGGAACCCTGGTTCCAAGCAATCCTGGATTTCAAGCTTAATGGTACCTATCCACCGGATATGGATAAAAGGGGACAACGTGCTATACGCCTACTAGCTTCCCAATACATCCTGATGCAAGGAGAATTATACAAAAGAACACCTCTTGGTGTAGTCCTACGTTGCCTTGATCATTCACAGGCACGAAAGGTGATGGAAGAAGTCCACGACGGAGAATGCGGTCCTCACATGAGTGGGCCCATGATGGCAAAGAAAATCACACGTCTAGGGTATTATTGGACCACAATGGAATCCGATTGTATTAAATACGTGAGACATTGCCACAATTGTCAAATCTTCGGGAACGTACAACACGTCCCTCCTTCGTTACTATACACGATGACATCTCCTTGGCCATTTTCCGCATGGGGAATTGACATAATCGGGAAGATAACCCCAGCCGGAACAGGAGGTCACTGTTTCATTCTAGTAGCAATTGACTATTTCACCAAGTGGGTAGAAGCAGCTTCTTACACCGCTCTTACGGCTAAAAATGTGGCAAAATTCATACAGAACAACATCATCTGTCGATATGGTTGCCCACATGAGATCATCAGCGATAATGGGTCACACTTCCAAGCTGAAACCGAACAATTGCTAGCCAAATACAAGATCAAACATCACCACTCTTCGCCCTATAGACCACAGACTAACGGCGCGGTAGAGGCGGCAAACAAGAACGTTGTCACAATTCTCAAGAAAATGACCGACAACTATAGAGATTGGCCAAGCAAGATACCCTTTGCTTTATGGGGATATCGCACATCAGTAAGGACGCCTACTGGGGCTACTCCTTTCTATTTGACCTACGGCATGGAGGCCGTACAACCAGTCGAGCTAGAAATACCATCCTTGCGTATTCTACTCGAAAGTCAAATCCTTGAAGCCGATTGGAAGAGGGATAGATATGAAGAACTCATCCTCCTGGATGAACGTAGGCTACGTGCCTTACATAATGTCCAAACATATCAAGCACGTATCAAACGAGCTTTCAACAAAAGGGTTAGACCAAGAAACATCAAATAAGGAGACTTAGTACTCAAATCGGTTAGAGCTCTTTTACCCGTCGACCCAAGGGGAAAATTCAAACCTAATTGGGCCGGACCATACCTAGTCAAATCCATACTTCCAGGAGGTGCGGTTAGAATCACAGACTTAGATGGGAATGAGTTTTTGAACCCCACAAACCTCGATCAACTGAAACGATACTATGCCTAGAATAGGA
Organism: Silene latifolia; assembly: GCF_048544455.1. Lineage (NCBI taxonomy): Eukaryota > Viridiplantae > Streptophyta > Magnoliopsida > Caryophyllales > Caryophyllaceae > Silene > Silene latifolia. The sequence continues at coordinate 147,359,207 of NC_133528.1, read as the reverse complement.
CAAAAACGCGCCTCGCGTAAACCCATGTGTCGCTCTTGTGGCACTAAATAAAAGGCCCCTGGCCAAGCTGACATAAGCTAAGTGTCACCATGCTCTTGCATCTTGACAAGATTGTCATCCTCATATCATCAAATAAACTAAATTCGCACCTTGAGAACAAAACCTCATGCTTATTTTCTATGTTCATTACAAGCTCTTGCTTCGAACAATTATTCTTTTACATTTACTCAAACTACGCGCAAGGGTTTGATTTCGCTTTTTAAGTGAATACGTAGGCAATCCTTCACCGGATTCAACCCAATATACCTAAAATGTAAATAGAAGGACATTTGCATTGCATTTGAAATTCGACAAGAATAATAAAAGAAAATCACAGCGGTTTCTTAACCATTCAACCTTTTTTAATTCCATTCATTTTCTAATAATAATAGTGCATTGCATAATATAAAATAGAATAGGCTAGGATTCTAAAAATCCCTCCTTTTTATTACAACAACAATAATAATAATACTCAAATAATAAATAAAGACTCGGGCTATTCTTCCATCTTCCCTTTGCCCTTGTCATTCTTGTCATACTTCTTGTCACGACCTCGAGCTGGGCGCTCTTGCACCACTTCAGACCTAATCACCAACGGTCTTTCTCGAGGCCTGACTCTTCCGTTCTTGCCAACCACCACTTCCGCAACAGGAGTAGTCTTTGATTTCTTCGAAGGATGAATGACCTGAAATCCAGCTTCTTCTTCTCCTTCTGTCAGATGCTCCTCCTTCTCTTTCTCTCCCTCGCGTACCTTGTAGTCGACAGGCTCGCGTTTCCTTAGTTTCTCACGTTCTTCCGAAGTTGCAGCCTTTTTCCACCTCAGATAGGAATCCGACACCCACAAAGCATTGGCGGAGAAGCTCAAGAACCACATATTCCTTTGGGCCCATTTGATAGCCCATTCTCTTCGGCTCTCGGTGGTAAGCGCTACAGCAGTCTGCGGAACGGTATCAAGCCTCGGGATAGTCTGCTTCAGCCCAATCTGCCTCATCAATCTCTCCGGAAAGATGCATACCATGAGCTCCAATCCCGGAATGCGCACGGACCTAGTAGGATCCAAAGAAGACACTCCAGTAACGGACTTGAGATGCCACCACAGTACGACCCACCTAATCAACGGGCCATCATCGTTCTTCAACTTGTTCTTCCAATAATCACAGACCCGGGTGAAGTCCACCATGTACAACCGCGTCCTCATCGCAATCATACGGGAATGATACGAAAGTGCCTGAACTGGGGGCTCGAGCAGTCGAAGCCGTTCCATTAGCCAAACCTACCAAAAGCAGGTATTAGACACCGAAAAAAAAAAAAAAAAAAAAAAAAAACAAAATAAAACCGAAAAAAAAAAAAAAAAAAAAAAAAAAAAAAAAAAAAAAAAAGAAAAAAGGGTGCCTTTTACCTGTAAGATGACGGGACTCCCCAAGAATGGAAGATCGCGGTTGGATTTCCTATTATCCAAACCCAAGATAATCTCCCCTAAACACAAGCAAGCCGGGCTCTGCGCTCCATTTGCTCGATAAGACCCAAAAGACGGGGATCACCTCGCAAATCTTCATCAACATGTCCATGAAAGACATACACATGCAAAAAACGAAGCCAAAGGCTCTCCTCCAGCAACATAAGAGACGTGGGGTCGGCTCGTGATGAATCGGTCTACAAAGTCCAGCATTTTCACGCCTTTCGGGGTAACCAAGCGGTCAACCTCGAGCCTAGTCAATCCAAGCAAGTCTCTGAATTTGGTCTTATACCCTTGTGAAGTGGAAGGAATAGCGGGTAAGTGCTCAGGATCCCACCCACCAATAGCAGCAATCTCCTCCGGAAAAGGACAAATATCACCACCTGGGAACGCGAAAACATGACAATTTGGGTCCCAGTAGTCAAGGCAAGCATCCAAGAACGGTTTTACCACCTTAATGAGTTTCAAACTCAATAAGGACCCAAGGTTATGAGCACCCATGTCGTGCTTCTCAACATTCGAAAATTCATTAGACCATTCCTTCAAACGGATCTCCAAAGTGTTCATGATGACAAATTTTCTCTTGAAAATTTATTTTGGGAGTTTTTTATGAGATTAACGGAGAAAAGACGGAAGAATTATATGACTTAAAGCTTCGTCGACGCTGCTATTTATACTAATTGATGTTTCCAAAATTCCGCCAGGAAAAACAAACTTGGGAACAGGCGCAGCTCCTGCTGCGCCTATTCAAAGCGACGCAGCTCATGCTGCGCCTCTTCCCCAGGCTCACTTTCTGTGATTTCCGCGTTTGGATCTTTCCTAACTCTATAACGAATAATTTCCTATTCCTACGGGATTTTATTTTGGTAAATACGAGCAGTTTACCATGTTTCCAACTTCCTAAATTTGCGGGCACGCATTTCGAGGCGACATCGACACCTTCGCCATTTTCATCACACTTAATTCTTTTTTTAAATTATTCTTAGGAAATAAAATTTCATTTTAATTAAATTTTATAAGTTTCATTTTAATTTCATTTTTTTAGGAAATAATTTCTCTTTTGTTTTCATTTCAACATTTCCATTTCTACACTTACAGATTTCTATTTTTTCTTTTTTTAGGGGGTAACCCTCCCTACCGTCCGGTCATTTCTGACAAATTTTTTTGCTTTTTGCATTTTTGCACCTTTTATATACTTTTGAGTCTCTTTTGCGCTAATTAAGACCTTATGTGTATAAAATGTATGTTTTGCGTGATTTCCATGTAAATTTCGGCAGCACGACGGCGTAAACCGTTGTCTACCAAACCTGTTCAAGAACTAACCTGCAGGTACAAGCAACACAACCCAGCAACAAAGGCACTCAGGCCATCATATATACAAATGTACAAGCAAACTGGGGGCTTGCGCCCCGAACCAAATCCAAAGTCCAAGCAAACTGGGGGCTTGCGCCCCAAACAAGTCCAAAAAATGTCCAAAATCAAAAGTCCAAATGTACAAGCCTACAAAACTACGCAGAACTACTGCTGGGTACCCTCCAACTCAGCAACTCTCGCCATAAGAGCAGCAATCTCGGCGTCCCGAAACTCGAGCTCCCTCGACAAGCGAGCCGTCTCCTCCCGAGACTGGGCCAACTCTCGCTCCAGCTCGCGGTTGCTCTGTAAACAACAAATTGGCTCATGTCAATCAACTCAAACAAAACTGAAAATCAAAAATCAAAAGAAATCAAACGAGGTTCGTACCTGACGACCTCGACCACCGACAAGTGCCTCGATGGCGGTAGCTCGTAGCCGGTTGGCCACCCTCCAAAGTGCCACAAACCGAGATGGCGCGACCTGCATTTCAAAAGAATCCTCAGTAAAGTGAACAAGTTCAATCAAATGTGTTCTTACACGAAAGGTACATAAGCTGGAGGCTCACCCTCCGAATCAGATGCTGCCAGTCGTCTAAGCCAGCATCCGTCACAGCCACGTCAAAGTCACGCAACTCGGAGATCGTCGTCCTCCCGGTCGCGTCAGTGTACTCAAGAATCTCGGGGTACACTGGGGGCTCGATGCCCGCCGCCTCGACCTCCTGCAAAGACAAATAAGCTCTCATTAATCGATGATCTTTCATCGTAGCTCTCGAAATCAAATCAAGGAAAGTAAAGGATGCCCACCACTACTGGCCAGTACGCCAACCTCCCGTAAAGGAACGCCGAGTAGTCCTCACCAGGCAGAAGAAGGTCGCCGCCACCGGCACCGGCCCCGTCCGCCTCCCTCTCGGCCTCGGTGGGCTCCCTGAACATCGTCCTCGGAGGGTCAATGGGAACCGTCAACGCGCCCCGAGAGCACTGACGAGCCAAACGCTCGCCCAGATACCACACAGGACCCATCGACGTCCACAACAATAGCCGACTCGGACTCCTAGGTCGAAGGACCTCAGCAACGAAAGGAGGCGCTCCAGCGTACTCCGCCCAAGGTCTGGGCACCCACTGCGACAATATAAAGGCAAAGATCATTCCTATGATCAAGTGAAAGCAGAATACAAGAGATATAAATACAAGTGGAATACTCACGCTGCTCAGCTGAAGGGCGTTCACATCCCGCCGGTAGACATTGTGAGAAGAGCGCTTGCTCTTCGTCCGACACATCACCCAATCCCTCACCACGGGATAGGCCTTCTCCAGCGGCTCTGTCCTCTTCGGCGCGAGACTCGGGAAGTAAGAGTACACCCATGCCTATAAACAGAATAATCAATAACGATCTTTCGTGATTCGATAAAGAAAGGAATTTGCTTTGGAAGGTTCATACCTCCAACAGTAGTCCAGGTCCGACAGCGCCAGGAGAAGTCCCCTTCTCCATCAACTCCGGACGAACCATGGCCCTCATGAAGCGGATGAGGACCGCAAAACCAGCAGTGACCCAGTCCCAACGTCCTAGGGAACTCAGGTCAGAAAGGAAGGGAAGAAGCTTCGTCGATAGCCTCTCACCCTTGTCTCCGAGGTAAATCAAAGACAAGAACCACCAAAGCCACAGACGAGCTCTCTGCTCAGCTGTACAAGGAGGAGGAGCAGTCTCCCTCCCATCGATCGTCACCAGCTCCGGGGTCTTCCCCGCAAAGTAATCTCGGACATAGGTACTGGGTACCAAGCCCGGCAAGATCACTGACCCCTCGGCGACAGGTTCCAGCCGATCAACCTCCTCGCCTCTGCCGAATCCGCTCTCATAGCAGTCTCCGGCCACACCATCTCCTCGGTCCCGCACGGCAGACCGGAAATCATGCCGTAGTCCTCCAGAGTGACTCCCACCTCACCAAAAGGCAGGTGAAACGTGGAAGTCGTATCCCAGAATCGACTCAAGAAAGCGCGGACCAGGCTAAGGTTAGCCCGCAGCTTCCTCTTCACGATATCCCTCCAAACCTGAACCAGAGGACCAAACGCTCCGCGCTCGATCATGGCCCTCTCCTCCGCCGACAGCCGCTCGTAGTGCTCCATCGATGTCGTGTAACCCGAGAACGACCTGATGTTCCCGGCCTCCTATTATGATTTGAAGCAAAGCTATCTTTAGTTTTGGACGAGATTTGCAAGAAGTTTGGACAAAAAAGAATGAAAGAGAATAGGTGATGAGTAGTGAATTCTTATTTACCAAGCTCTTCACCGTCCTGTAGGACAGGTGACCCTCTGCAGCCCACACAAGGTGCCTACTCTCCCAAGTCTCAGCCCACGCGGAGCTCCCTCGGTGACGACCTCCGCGCCTGACGTTGGCCCGTCTCGGGGCCTCCTCCTCCTCAGCCTCCTCGTGTGCCTCGTCTCCAGTGGCCATCACCGCGTCGGTGAAAGCCTGCTCCAAAGCCTCCTCAACCACACTGGCGTCTACCTCCATGGGAGTCCTCCCAGAAGTAGAAGCCCCATCACCTGCAACGTTGAAGTAGATTTAGGCCGCGTCACTTGACGACAAGCCTTTGTTAAGGAGTTTTCGAGCCTCCAGAGCCCTGAATATTGCCCTTTCTGGCCATCTTTGGCCATGATCCCGCCAACCCGATCACTCATGTGATAAATTGGGTCAAGTCAAGTCCAAGTCAAAGCCTGGTCCCGGGTTTGAGTCGAAAATTCGGCAGCATTTCGTTATAACAACGATTATGCCCTAGAAAGGTGCCCTGAAAAAGTTGTCACAAACCAAAATTTCGAGATGACAGGAAATTTACCCATCGTCCAAGGATTCCAAATATCAAATTTCATCGCCAACGGGTAATCCTAAGGCTATTTTCGAAGCAATTTACGGTTCAGCTGTGAAACCGTCTCAAAATTCGCTCAAGGGCTCAAAACTCGACGAAAATTCAAAGTAAATACATGGTTATGTTCCTAACATTGCCTACTATCCATTTCTAGCATCAATTTGGCAAAGCAAATCCATTTGGGGGAAAAGCCCCAAATTTTCGATCAAAAGGGTCGAAAACCCTAGTTATTGCAGCTCGGAATTCGACAAATACGGATGATTAATGCAAGATTAAGACACATACCTCGGTTAGTCATATTTAAAGCAAGCTTTTGAATCCAACCTTGACGGAAATGGTGAAGATTTGAGAGAGAAATTGAAGAAAATGAGTTTCGAAATAATGAAACATAAACCTTCTGATTTCGCGTTTTTACGCAGGAATTGCCAAATTGGGGAAAAGACGCAAAGGCAGTCTGCGCCTCTTCCAAGAGACGCAGCTCTTGCTGCGCCTCTTCCTTTTGTTCCCTCCATACGAATTTTCAAAAATTCGTTATGAGTTCGTTATTTGTGGGCCCATCTTTGGTGCGCCTCTTCTTCAACGCTATTATATCTTTTTGGTCCGTTTCGACGATTTTCTTTCGTTTCGGTCCGCTTTTTATCCAAATAGACAAAGATTTTGCGATTGTCCAAACCCATTTTATCCCGCGCAGCATATTTTGCAAAGATATTGCTCGTTTGTTTGTTTTGCCCAAATAAGTAGAGTAGTATTTTGCGATCTTGCTCACTCAAGACTTCTCCCCCGACGATCAAGATGTTCCTAGTCGTCAATATATTCCCCAACAAGAGTTCGCTTGAGACCAACGCAAGCAGATTCAACCCCAAGTTTTGCCAGAGTTCGTTTGAGACCGACGCAAGCGGATTCCCCCAGCAGTTTCTACCGACGTCCTGCTGCTTTCAATATTTCTTGTTTCCCCGCGGAGTTCGACAGGGTGTCGTTCTCCAGAAGTTCCTATACCCAAACCTTTAGGTCGAAACTCATATTTGGCCTCCTTCCCGTCAATGCTTTCCTTTAGGGTCTCACACCCTAGCACAATCCTTATATAACTTTTAGGTCTTACCCTTAGCTCCTATGCACCTCCGAAAGCATCTCGAGAAGAAGTCTCAGGTATGGTCTCTTCTTATGGCTGGCGAGCCTCCTTACGTAGTCTAATGGACTTTAAACGACCCTCCCCGATAGTCGAGAGACTCTAAAATGTTCCCGACGACAGGTCCTTGGCTCAGACCCCTTGAGCCGCCTCGCGTCGCCATAGTCGTCAGGTTGTAATTTTCGATTGACCTGATGGCTATACTTTGACTTTCGCCTTGTCCAAGCCTCAGTCAAAGTGGGGGCTCTGTAGACACCTCGTTTCTGCACCTCCTGCAAACCACCCGGTGATGATTGGGCCGCATGTTTGATTCGCGGAACGATTTGTGACAGTTCGTAAGATTATCGTCAAGTGTTTGCTCAAATATAAATGTCGACCTCTTAGTTGTCATCTACGTCCTGATACGGTCGTTTTGGCAGTAATTAGAGTACATTCGGAGTCCGGGTCAAAAACCGTCTCCATTTTCTCGATAGTTGTTAAATCCCGAGTCGAATGTTCGAATGTTCCGGATATTTCTATTCCATATTTCATAAATTTTATCTTTTGGCAAATAATATCCCGTAATATTCAAAAGATAACCGAATTATTTCCGTCCTACCATAACTCAAACGCGAAATCTTTCTTCACGGAGGAAACCTCACGGGAACAGACGCAAGCAGGCCAGTCTTTGCGCCTCTTCCAAGAGACGCGGTGGCTGCTGCGCCTCTTCCCAGGCCCTTCTTTGCATGATTTACGTATCTTTTTTATATCTTTCCGAGATTCACTTCCAAAGAGTCTCCGAAACCCTATTCCTTCACGTGATTAGTATAAATAGGAGCTTTCGTTCCTCATATTTCTCACGCGAGTGTCCGCCCTTCTCTTCTCCCTTTGCATTCTAGACTTCGTTCTTACTAATTGGCGCCTACGTGCTTGGACTTCCGACTACGTAAGCTCGGATCTTTCCGGGTACCAGCCTCTCCGTTGCATGACCGACCAATTTGACCAACTACACTCAATCAATTTAATTAATCAATCGTTTTCCTCTTACGAGGGCACTCTTTCCTTGCATTCGCGTCGAGCATTCACTAGTTGATTTTCTTAGTTCATCTCGTTCCATCAACATGTAAGTCTGAGGGTGTATAATCCTTATTTATTTATTGTACTTTATCTTTTGTATAATCACCATTGTAAGATTTATGTCGAATATACCATTAAAATCGATTTCTAAAACCGTGCTTTAAAACCTGTTTTTACGGATTTCCAGTAGACAGACGTCGAGAAAAGACGCAAAGAATCGCTGCGCCTCTTCGAAGGAGCGCAGTTCCTGCTGCGCCTCTTCGTGAGGCTGCCGCAGTTCCTGCTTCTTTTCTTCTTCTTCGTCCTCTGTAATTCGTCTTTCGTTTATATTTGCTTTCAATTGTTTTCTGTTGATTCGTTCACATCGTCATTAATAATTTCATATGTATATTATTCATTCATCATTAACATGTTTTAATCATCGTTTGTTCCGACTTAAATCCTAAATAATCAATATTTACGGGTTTTCGTCTTTAATATTCAAACCCGGATTTTAGAAGTTCAATCTGTTCATATTGGGTTTCTGGGATTCGTCGTTGATATATTTGCATCCATGTTCGTCATCATCCGTCATGTTTAGTCTAATTAATTGTTTAGTTTGTTCCATTCACCGATGTCACTAATTAATTATTCATTAACATCGTCCCTTCACATAAATAATCCGTTTAGTTTCCGTCTCATCCATGTTTTACTGTTTTTATGACTCCTTCATATGTAATTAATACATTAAATCACTTCCATCCGAGTCAATTATCAAATCAATCATTAAAATTACCAATTAATATTAACGATTTGCGATTAAAACTTCCGGCCAACTCACCCTCGAAGACGCAAAGAATCGCCGCCTCTTCCGAGGGCGCTCTCTTCTTTGTTCGAGATGAGTTCTGTCCCTGAACTCCGTTTCTGCCTTGACCTAGTTTAATTAGTTTACATATTAATCTACTAATATCCGTAATATCGCTAATTTCTGTTCGTTAATTTATTTGTTTATTCCTTTTATTCTTTTATTTCTTTTTCTCAAATCATCCGTTTTAAAGGTATTTTCGACATAAATCGCCTATTTCAATGTAATTATTGTAATTTCCATTATTGTAATTCATAATTATTGTATTTATCCTATTGCTTGTATGTTTTCATATGTAATTTGACTTAAATCCCGACTTCGACTTTAATTGTTTGCTAATTACGTGTCAACCGACTTAGCCTAATTCTCACATGCTAGGATTAATCTATGGATGTTGCATTGCATGCATATAGCCGACGATATATCAAGTACGAATAAACTCCCTAATCATTAGTAGAGGCCGCTATCGAGGCGGGCGGGATTAGGTGTTCGATCAAAAGAGCTTCCTAATACGTACCCTCACCCCTTACTCCAGATCTCTGTGAGCACCCGTGTTCATTGGCATCCACGAGAGTCATTCTAGACATAGAATGCTAAGGGTAACGATTGCTTAGTGTTCATGTCACTACTTTGTGTCTTGACATGACACGAGGTATTCGAACGGTTCCAATTTCCCATAAAAATTGGTGGCGACTCCATACAAAATGCAAACGCTTGTCCCTCGTTTCTCACCAAGCGCCCCCGTGGGCGGCCCGCTGTCCACACTATTACCCATATTGGTTCTTATTCTATCTCTACTTCTACTCATACACTCGTCTTTAATAATGTTCTTGTTGTTCCTACCATTTGTCGTAATTTACTTTCCGTCTCTCAATTTTGTAGAGACAACCGTGCTACTGCTTTATTCTCACAAACCTCTTTTTGTTTTAAGGAAACTACAACGGGGGACAACCGTCTTCTCGAGCAATTCCATGATGGCTCGTATGAGTGGCATCCACCCTCACCTCGGCCCTCGGCACACACGGCCAAACTATCCAGCAACTTGTGGCACAAACGACTAGGACACCCTTCTTCCGCAACTTTAAAATTGTTAAACGCTAGTTTCAATTTTCGCATCTCTGATTTTCAATATTGCAATGCTTGTTTAGTTAATAAAAGCCACAAGCTTCCCTTTTCTATTTTAACATTGAAATCCCACGCCCCACATGATCTCATATTTTCTGATGTTTGGACCGCCCCCGTCTTATCTTATGACTCGTATAAGTATTACGTGATTTTTGTGGATCATCATTACACTAGTAGAAAACACCCCTACGGTGGCGGTTGAAAATGACCTTTTATGGCGGTTTTTAAAGGTTTTGGGTGCGCCGTTTATCACGGGGTCGTATATACTTTTGCGGCGGTTGTACAACCGCCACTATAGCTTAGCCTACAGTGTCGGTTTTCCAAACAAAACCGCCATTATAACCTTATATAACACGACGGTTGTTAGACAACAACCGCCGTTATAACTCATCTATAGTGGCGGTTATTATTTGAAAACCGCCACGTTAGATATTTCAATAATGGTAGTGCACCGCTACATTTCCTCTATAACAACGGTTGTTTTTACAAAACCGCCACTAAAGTTACTTATGACGTCGGTTGTGATTACAAAACCGCCACTAAAGTTACTTATGACGTCGGTTGTATAACAAAGAACCGTCATTAAATAAATCACTATTTTCGAAATATTTAAATTTTTGACGTCGTTTCTAAAAGAACCGTCGTTAAAAAAATTATATTTTTTTTAATAATAATTTTCTCTTTGCAATTTCGCAGACACCTCCCCTAAATTTGATAAATCCAAATATTATACGAACAAAATGATACCTGTCAATAGAAATGTAACCACATTTATATTATTTGCAACAACACAAGTCCAACAAACTTACAAGAATCTTGCATTACATGCATCAAACATAAAATTAACATCTATCATTCTTACCAAAGATAAATCCAATATAATGTATGAATAACATACACGCCTTACTTGAAAAACTAATCTAGAAGTTGTCTAAAAAGTTGGTAGCCCACTCTTCTTTGATCTCATAAATATCAGCACTTGACATGGTTGATTGCTCCATATGCTATAGTTAATAAATAGGTCAATTAGTAACAATATAAATATACAACTACATAAATAAACAATACCAAGAACGGAAATAAGATATACCTTTACAAATTCTTCTTCTTTAATCCTCGAAAGGTAAAAAGTTATGTTATACATCCATTTCATGACATAATAACCACACTCGTAATCCTTTGGTTGTTGAGGGCACTAAAATTTATAGAAAAAATATGATATTAATTATGTAACATATAAAATGTAATTATAATTTAAAGTTAGTCATTAGAATATAAAATGAGTTCATATTTCACTTACCAAGATATCGTCTTTTATTATGAGTTTATTATTCTTTCTATTGAAATTACGCCTTCCGCCATGAGCGCAATGTATGAACCAAGCGTTGTGGAGTCTTTTTTTTATCTCCAATCTCTTTGGATTTTTTCGATCCGAATCCAAAATATAAATAGTGTTTAACCCCAAGCATGTAACGATCAACATCCAATGGTTTCTGCACATATAGGTTCATTGTTAGAATTACTACTAATAAGCCATATATTAATAAATTAATAAATTAAAAACAAATATTTAAGGAAGGCTTATGTGCAAAGGCGATGGGAAAATTTGAACATCCAATGGCTGGATTATACACCTTCCTCTAATGTAAGTTGGCATGTAACTACAACTTTATCAAGCTGCTCATAACTGGCTGGGGTGTGAGATTAAAGGTACTGACAACCTAAAACGGATTCAGAAGAAGAGATGGTCCAGAGTAAAGAAACAGGTGGTCAGGGCTGTGCATTTGGCTATCTGGTACAACATCTGGATTCAGAGGAATGAAGCACGATTGAATGCAAAGCTCCTCAGGCCTGACTGTGTAGTTAGGAATATTCAGAATTTGCTAAAAAATCGTTTTCAATATGAGCTATGTAATGGGTTAATGAGTAGAGATAGGCAATGGTTAAGTAGTGTCCAATTGTTAGGAAATTAAAATTGCCTATTATCTGCACAAACTGTAAGCTTTATGCTGGTTTTAATTATTAATGAAACTTACCTCTTAGCAAGAAAAAAAAATTAAAAACAAATAAAATTATTACCTCTCGTGAAATGCGCCAATGATATAATTCTTTTTTTCTTGACTCTTCCAAACATGAGCAATATAATCTTCACATTGTCGCCCCCTATGTATATATTCACAAAGTTTCACCGGACACATGTATCCAACTACTTTTGTCGGTTCTCCTTCTTTGCTTTCAGTAACACTTTGATATAGGAAACTACATCGATTATATTAGTAAACGAAGAATGAGTGAACAAAGAATGATACATAACGACCAGGTAAAAAAAGTCAGAGCAAACGAAATTATAATACAAGGTTTTACATATAACATACCTTCCCCAAATTTGAAGCATAACAACATTTAGCCATTTATTTCTCAACATCTCCCTAATCTCGATAACCGTCAAAAAGCTCCTTGCGCTACCTTCTTGGTAATTATAAACGGACTCATCTATCACCATCTCGATTGTAGCATTTTTGGATAAGGAACACAACTTCTCTTCTAAAGAACGACCAAAATAACCTAATTCCTCAACCTCTTCCACGCTTAGAGGTCTAACATGATCTTCTTCTTCAACACATGACGCCTCAGTATTACCTTTTACCATAGCCTTTTCAACGGAGTTATCATTTAAAATAAAAACAAGTCAAACTGAGCTCATCCATGATATAGTAATTAATTAGTAAGGAATGATGATACTTACTTGCTTTTGAACTTTATTAGCGGAATCCCCCGCATCTTTGGAGTTGTGTTTCCTCTTGGACTTTCGAGTCTTATAATTGACCTTAATAACCGAAAAAAAAACATGGACAACGTAGAATTAACTCATTAGTATGTACATTAATAATAGAGGGATTATCATAAACCTATTTCTTACATTTGCAGTTTTACAAAGGCTTGTTCTACTTTAGACAGAGTACATGTTGACATAGTTCAAAAATTACTCAGCCATGGTTGTCTGACATGAGACGATGCAATAAACTGTTCACAGCCTGCCCGACATGTTACAACGTAATTGGCCTTACAGAATTGAATGACTATGTCATATCCACAGATCACTTTTAGTTTTAGGACCTGATGGCACTATAAATTGCAAGTGAGCTCATCCATGATATAGTGATTACCTCATTTTCATCTAATAAAACCAATGATTTGGGCCATTGAGCAAAGCTACCCTGTGCATCACCGACCATTGTGAATCCAGTCCATGGCAACGGAAGTGGTACATCCCCTCGTATGATTTTATCGATGGAAACATGAGCATTCTCCATGGTTAATAGCTTGTTGTGTACCATTTTACCCTCTACCCATGGGAAAACCAATCCTTCAGCAACAATGGTGAACTCCTCGTTCACATGTACAGCAAGCCAACAACAAACTGATTCCTACAATCATTAACAGACAGATTCCGAAAGTTAGCTGCAAGTTAGTAACCTGCAAATTTTATATGAGAACAGTTGGTTTTTAATTGTCAACTCTTGTGAAACCACCTGGAGGTTTGAGTCTAAAATAAGTTGAAAAACAAACATAAGCAACTGGTTTAGACAGAAGCAACATCATCAAGCAGCCTGACCAAGTGGTGATATTACCTTTAATTCAACAAAGGGGTCAATTTGGTGAGTAGTAATTTGATGAGTAGACTGACTGATTGGATCACTTTGATGCGTTGATGGATCCGTAAATGAACGTTCAGTATTAACATCATCTAGTTGAGACTTTTTTCCCATCATTTCCGCCCATTTCTTCTCCATCATCACGCTCAACTCATCAAAGGTTTGTCTTTTAAACTCCTCCCTTGCTTCCGTCTTTGCCTTCTCAATTACCAATTGAATTTCATCTTCAGAAAATTTCTTTCCATTAGTACTTCGGCTTGATGGTTTTCCAAAAAACTTCTGGAGACCAACAAAACCTCCGACTCCTCTTGTTCTGCCATTGTGTTCCGGGTTTCCTAATGCTTTGGCCAATGCATCTTCAAATCTTGTAGGAACAAACTCTCCTTTTTGCTCCTTTTCCTTCCAATGTTTCTAAGAATATAGTTCAAAAAGTTAATTAGGACCATGACATGCAATTAAATATAAGTTTCAGTGAAAGTACCAGGTTAACTTGCTTGTGTGTGTTAGCTAATTATTTACCAATGACCAATGGAGCATAGAATGATACTAAATTAATGAACAATAAAGTTTACTTACGTATTCTTCTATCACGTTCTGTGTGTGAGGTAGAGGAGCATTAGATGATGGGGTGTGTGCTTTAATCCATAAATAACCCCGCTCATTGATGCGTTTAGTTACTAAACTTACTGATTCTTTGACAAGATTGGGATCAACATTATCATTATCCAATTTCTTCTGCTTAAGTTCTTGCGAAAGTTCTTCTTTAAACCATTTTTCTCTCCTTGCAGCATATCCGGCTCTTCCCAAAAAATGTGGATGTTTGTTATGTCTCTGGGAGGCTCGAGCCTTGGCACTTTTTTCCTACAATTTGGTCACATATAATTTGGTGTCACTACACAAATTACTTTTGTAAACAAGATACAAGATACAGGCCAACAAATACATGACTCTGCAAATATGAAACAAGCTCATCTCCAGGAAAATTACAGCCACTGCCCATTCAATTTTGCTTACAAGAAAGAAGGCCAATACATAATAATAATCCTAAATACCTGAATAAAGACTCCTCCACAAAAATAAATGCTAGGTGCTGTTCAGCTCACGAAAACTATCACGGTAGTCTAAATGAATCAAATACTCAACATGTGGAGGTAAAGCAAGCTAAAGAGTCAAAACAGCTGAAGACGTCAAAACAGCTGAAAACTATCACCATGATAGGTCTGCATGATTCACCTCAGCAAAGAGAACTCAATTGGAATCACTCTGGTCACAAAAGCAACTAGATAGTAGATACCATAATCCTTAAAAAAAATGAAACTATAGCAACTATCCCCATATGTAGTATATGCATTTTAGTCGACTGAACAAGCCAAAATATACATACTCCAGTCCAACTAACAGGAAATATACATACTCCAGTCCAACTAACAGGAAATATACATACCCAAGGTTGCTAGCGAGCCTAAGGTTGCTAAACAGATTGAGGATCAAACTTTAATGCTATGAGGTTCCACCCAAGGTTGCTAAGCAGCCTAAGGTTGCTGTTTTTCCTTTTTATTTGGTTCATTTATTTCAGTCCTTACCAAAACACTAAATTAATTTAGTATTACATTATAAATCATACTCACCAAGAAGCTCTTATCCATGCGTTGCTTTTTAAATTCTTCCCAAACATCTGCCCTGATTTGATCATATTTACCAACAGGAGTATCCCCGACCACTTTTCCATCCTTATGTTTCATGGTCTTGGTAATGTAAGTGCGTGTTAACGTACACCTGAATTCTTTGAATGCTTTTGACATCATCTTTAGAACATGCTCTTTATTCGTGTCATCTTTAATCTTCCAAGTGATCTGCAACAGAAAAATAAAAACAATATCCAAATGATAATATTCCATATACAAAGCTCAGAATTTAAATAAACATTCAAGTTGTTAAATTTGTTCTTTATACCTTTGCTTCTTGCCAAATTGTTTCTTTTTCGGCCAGTGGTACCTTTCTCCAATCATTGTATGTGATCTTGATATTTCGAACTAAAACTCCGATGTCAGTGACAAATGGCGCCTGGTATTGCCCCACTGGCTGACCAAACTCATTAAAGTCAATACATAGGTCTTCTGGATTTAGTTCTTTTAAGTGCTTTCCGGTAGTGACGCCTCTCGTCTTTTGCTCCGAACGAGAGTCATTGATCTCATTTTCACTCATCTCATTTTCAGTCATCTCGTTTTGACTCATGTCGAGTACCTGAAATAAATAAAGGTTGGTGTTAGAGCATATCATAAGGCAAAAATGGACAAAGCTCTGAAGAAGATGAAGGTTCAACTCATACTATCAAGACTTGAGTACTGAAATTAAGAGTGACATCAGGCCCAAATTTTCGAATTTCTATATTTTTTAACCTCTTAATAATATCAGACAATCAGATTATAGTTCATCTCATTTTTAAATTATGGTTGTTTGAGTTTCAGGTTCAGAATCCTTCTATCCAAACAAGGCCCAAGTCTCCGGAGTACGGAGTTATCAAACAATTAATGCTCTGGCTGACCAAACTCATTAAACTCACCTGCAGCAGGAGCTAGGGTGAGGGGTCCTTCATTTATATGCCAAAGGAATAGTCCATGGTACTGCCCAAGGGAATGCCACATTTGAAAGCAATTCAGAGGAAGAAAAACAAGTTTCTACATTGCACTCTAAACATCAAATCCAACAGACCTGACTTTGAAGCTCACTATCTAAAGTTCTACTCATGCAAAACCTTTGATTCTTATATCATTGGAAATTTTAAGGTGTTAACTAGCTATGAGCTTTGGAATAGGACCAAAAGCTATTTTATCTTGAGAGAAATGCATTTTTCAAATGAATCAGACAGATCTGAAATACTCCAGCAGTTTCAGAATATCAGGTCTGAATTCAAATGGCCATATCTCAGGATTTAGACGGTGAAAATTTTTTTTCCTTACATGGATAAAATCTTGAAGAAGTCTACTTTCCTATAGAGTTGGAATCGACAAGATTCAATCTGTGGATTTTTCACAATAAGCCTTCAAAGACTGTCACGATTGAATGCAATGCTGTTTTCAAATCGACATGTCGTGTTCAGACTTGAATAACTCAAAATCTACTGGGTATTTCTGGGTAATTCTTTTTGTCAGGAAAAGCTAACATCATTAGCTTTCGTTTGATGCATGTTGGGCATTTTTAACCTTCCTAAGCTATGAGCTATGATTTTTCTAAGTCACTGCAGCTGTTCAAGACGAATGCTGAATGTTGGTTTCTGACCTGCTCTTAGTAAGAAAATCATATCTCAAGTTCTAGGCCACTTCAAGGGCTAATTCCTTCTGGGAATGGAAGCTAACATCCTTATCTTTCATTCAAGCCATCACAAGCCATTTATTTCAACCTGGATCAAGAGATACGAATTTTTGAAGACAAGGTTGAATCCTGAAATGTTATGTTTCTGAACCATCAAGAAAATGACCTGAGTTCTTAAGGCAATTGCTCAAATTATGTCTCCATATTATTTTTCCATCAATCCTAATATCCTAAGCTACAAGAAAGTCCAAGAAAGCAAACAGCAAAGAAGTCCAACACAAGCCTGAAGATACCAAAGTTGTTTTGCCATTTCAGGAAAGGGACATATATAATGTACCAAACATTATTGATAAAATGAATATCTAATCTTTTAAAAAGAAAAACAACTATTTTGGGTTATCAAACCATATTCCCTCATCATGATCTTCACGCAAATAAGTTTCATCACGTATTACTTGCACATTTTGATAGTTTGTAGAAATAGGAGAAGGTTCATCAAATTCGTCGTACTCTTCTTCATCAACAACACCATCCACCCCGAGAATGCGCCTTTTACCATAAAGGACAACTGAACGGTTATTTTCCAAAGGATCTTGAATAAAGAAAACTTGTTTCGCTTGAGATGCAAGTATAAAAGGATCATCAATATGTTCTTGAACATTGAAATCAACCAAAATAAATCCCATCTCGTCAACCTTGATGCCTTTCTCACAATCAGCCCATTTACATCGAAATAAGGGCACCGAAAAATCCACATAATCAAGCTCCCATATATCAAAAATTACCCCGTAATACGATCGTGTTATATCCACCGGTTGCTTACCCCTTCCAACATATTCTACAGATGATGCAACAACAGTAACTCCGCTATTCTGCATTGTACTTTTCTGATCTTGGCGACTTGTGTAAAAGGAGAACCCATTGATATCGTATCCTTCATAAGAAAATAAGGTAGTCTTTGGTCCATTTGCTAACCATCTCAAATTGTCACTTATCTGGTGTGTTTTCTTTGACAACTCCGTCATTACCTTTTCTTTAAACCACTCTGCAAAACATCGATTGTGTTCACTTATTAACCAAGCTTCATGTTTATTTGGATACTGTCTTTTCAATATGGCAATGTGATTCTCTAAATATGGATGAACCTCCGTCATGTGTTGCAAAACATACATATGTGCCTTGTCAAGTAAAGCACGCTCAACGGTAATGACCTTTCTTCCCAAAGTACCCTTCCCTTCAAGCCTTCCTTCATGCCTAGATGTAGGAAGTCCAAGAGGTTCCACAATATTCAAATAATCTTGGCAAAATCCAAGTGTCTCGGAAGCAATCGTTGCTTCAATAATGCTTTGCCTTCGGACGATATCGATTCTTCATTCGTCTCTTATAGGTTCCCATCTCTCGCTCCATCGCCCACATGCTTCTCTGAAATACCGGTCCACAAAGTTTTATCTCTCTCACTAGGTGAACAATTAAGTGAACCATAATGTCAAAGAAACTAATTGGAAAGTACATTTCAAGCTCACAAAGTACCACAACAACATCAGCTTGTAAATCATCCAAAGAATCTGGATCAATGTCTTTCGCGTTTATTGCACTAAAGAATTTACAAAGCTTTGTGATGACTTGTCGACATGCTTAGGCAAAACAGATCGGATAGCTATAGGCGGCGAATGGGTTAACAAAACATGGCAATCATGAGATTTCAATCCCACCAACTTCAAATCCTTCATAGAAACAAGGCTACTTATGTGGGAGGAATATCCATGCGGCACCTTCACTCCCTTTAAAGATTCACACACCACCTTCTTCTCATTTTTGGACAATGTCGTGCAAGTTGGGGGTAAGTAGGTACGCTTCCCCTTCTGAATTGGATTTACCTCGGAACGACCCCTAGCAGCCATGTCAAGTCTCGCTTTCACACCATCTTTAGTTTTATTAGGCATATTCAACAAAGTCCCAATAATACTATCAAATACGTTCTTTTCTACGTGCATGACGTCAATACAATGCCTAACCGACAAATGTTCCCAATAAGGTAGGTCCCAAAAGATGGACTTCTTTGTGTGATATACACCATTTGGTGGAGGTTTGTACGGTTTTCCAAAATCTGTACTGATGTTTCTAACCCGTGCGTGATACTCTTTTCCACTTAGAACTAAAGGGGCTGACCGGTGTTCGGTTTACCATAGAATGCCTTCTTCATCTTACGATATTGATGGCCCGGGTCAAGCCCTCGACGATGACACATGTACACATATTTCCCAGTGCTCCAACCATTCGGCCTCTGTGTCATCACCGCATCTGAGACACCCCTTATCGGTCTTCAGCCTATAACCCGAGAGGTTACCATACGCAGGGAAGTCATTGATAGTGCAGTACAACATAGCACGCATTTGAAATTTTGAACCGCTAGCTGCATCAAACACCTCCACTCCAACATTCCACAACATTTTCAAATCCTCTACCAGTGGCTCTAGATACACGTCAATGTCATTACCTGGCTGTTTAGGACCTGATATTAACATGGTCAATAAAATGTATTTGCTCTTTGTAGTAAGCCAAGGAGGGAGATTGTAAATTATCAACATTACTGGCCAAGTACTATGTTGGGTACTTTGAGTTCCGAAGGGATTAATTCCGTCCGTGCAAAGCCCTAATCTTAAATTTCTAGGTTCACTACCAAATTCCGGGAAATCTCTATCAATTGTTCTCCACTGAGGAGCATCAGCGACGTGTCGTAACTTGCCATCTTTTTTCCTCCCTTTGTCATGCCATAACATATACTCTGCATCCTTCGGATTTGCAAACAAACGCTTAAACCATGGTATTATTGATAAATACCATAAGGTCTTGGCAGGCCCCCCTTTTTTACGACCTTCTTTAAGCTTATACCTCGACTTCTTGCATCGTGGGCACTCATCTAAGTCGCTGTAGTCTTTACGGTACAAAATGCAGTCACTCGGGCACGCATGGATTTTTTGATAATTCGTAGCAAGGGGACACAACACTTTCTTACATCGATAAGTGTTAGTGGGAAGCTCATTACCTTTCGGCAACATATCGGACAAGAGTTTCAATAAAGCAGTAAAACTCTTATCGCTCCACCCGTTCCCAGCTTTTAAGGTGTACAACTTCAACACCGCTGATAGACGGGTAAATTTAGACCAACCCGGAAATAACGGCTTCTTTGAATCACTAACAAGCATTTGAAAAATTTCCGGACAATCAACAAAATCTTTTTCAAGATCATCCATCATCTGATCGACATTATCACCCTCTATATGACAATCCTTATCATCACTCGCTCATTAACCTCATTGTTATTACAACCCTCTCCGATTACCTCAAAATCAACCATAATATTATCAACTTGTTTCTGAACATTTACGGCATTAGGACAATTAGGAATGTCATTCTCTTTCTCTCCGTGCCATATCCACACAGTATAATTTGGTTTAAATCCCTTTAATATCAAATGATCTCGCATTTCACTTCCAGAATTCACCTTCTTTCGATTCTTACATGCGCTACACGGGCAGATGAGTTGTTCATCATCCCCGTGTCGTCTTTGATGTTCAACAGCTTGAGTAATAAATTCATTGAGCCTTTTAAGATATTCAAAATCACGTTTTGCATACATCCAACTTCGATCCATTCTATAATTAATTCAAACATACGTATTGTGAAATTAGTAACAATTATTTAATAGTCTAGGAGTTTCTTTATATGAAGAAAAAAAATGTGAGAAGAACCAGCAGCATAATTACAAGGCAAGGCAGAGGAGAAGAGAAGAGAATTAAAAAAAAATGGGAAAATAGAGCAGAAGAGAAAAACAGAGAAGGAAAGATAATAAAATAGAGAAGGTGAGAAGCAGAGATGGAGATGGAAGAGAAGCAGAGGTTAAAGAGTTCTGGGGAAGGAATACAAGGTTCAGATTTCTGTCCCTCTTGTGAAAACAAGGTTCTGGGGAAGGAATACTAAAAATTCTACGCCTAAAGAGTTAGCATGGCTTCAAAATTTTAACTGAGTATTCTCTTGTAATTGGTTAGTCAGTAGTGTATCCTACGTTGCGAAAATGTGCTGAGAATTATTAGCTTGTACTTGTTCTTCAAGTCACAACTAACTAAGTAACCAATTACAACTGTGTTAATAGTTTTAATTATAACCAACAAAATTTCCAGAAACAGCATATCACTCTCAGAACTAAGAACATTCCCAGCATATCACATGATCACTGTAGTAAACATTTAAAATACTTTAAGAAAATATGTAGCAGCATATACCTTGTATTTCAATTATTCACCAATTATTTTAAGAAAATGAGGTCGGCTATCACGACTTGAAAGTATAGGTTGAAAACAAGTCACACTATCCTTAAACGCCATTATAATACAACTTACCGGTTACAAAAAAAACAATAAAAGGACACATCAATAATCGTAAAAACAGGTTGATAGATGAAGAGTGGGAGAAACAAGATGTAATGATAAATGAAAATTTGAGAATCAAAGTGAGAGTGGGAGTCAATTGATAAAACAAAGCATCGAAAATTAAGTAAGGAGTTAAACAAATTATAGAAAAAAAACGATTTTGGTTTAAAATCTTCCATTGTCAAAGACAAGATTTATTTAAAACAAAAAAATATGGCTAAGATGATGACTGAAATGTAATTTTGTGCCACTCAATCCGTCCCAGCCTCTGCTCATAGCAGTTCTTCAAGAGGTAAACTTGATTTCTCTGAGAATTTACTAGTTCAATTATCACACGTTGCTCAGAATTGCAAAATTACTAGTAGACGTAGTAAGCTTAGACATACTCTATTGCAGGACAATGTGTCTCAGAATACATTGATAGACGCCAATTATACCACGAGTGACTATCAGACCATCACCTTAGTATTATTTAGGTATGGGGTGTCTTACTGACCAATGCTGCATCTGTAATGCAGGAACAGAAACTACAGTTCATTTGTTTCAAGAATGCAATTATACTAAGTCGGCTATTCGGGTGTGTGCTCCAACCTGCATATACCTATACCTAATGTGAATGGTCTGATATGGACTAGGAGGAGGAAGTGGCCTGCCTTAATGAAAAATGTAGTTACTATGGCTCTTATGGCAGGGTACTATCTGATTTGGCAGCAACGAAACTTGGCCAGACTTGAAGGACTACTGCAGAGGCCTGAATGTTTGATAACTCAGGTGAAGCCCTAATAATCGCCATTTACTTTGCTTCATTGAAGCCCTAATAATCTTGTCCAATCATGATTTTGGCGATTATTTAACCGTAGCGAATTGTGATCGTTGCGCTAAACTAGTAATGTATTCTGTATTAATGAACCCGACTAGAACAAGGGATGTTACCAGCCTATATTTCATGATTGAACAGGGGATGTTACCAGCCTATATTTCAACTCTAAAACGTAATGAACCCATCCTAGATTCATACCCTTCAAACCCTTTAACAGCCTCGATCAACACATTACAAGTAACACAGAATAAGCCCCAAAAACGACACATACTGAAACGAACAAGGGGCAGCAAATACCCGACTTTAAACTCGATATTTTACCAACCTAAAACAAGTATTCCAATTATACTAATGGAGATGCTACTTTGTATAATTCAATAATTCATAATTCAATGACACAACAATACAATAACAATTAATTTGATGATAGTGATACTTTTTAAATGAAGATACTGTAAATTGCAATTAAATATGGTCAAAAGTACCTTTGAAGTTGATGCGGATAAAGGGCTGTGCCTTTGTATCGTTGCTTATGCGGTGTAGACGGAAACAACCGTATAAAGAGGATGCGAGTATGAAAAATAGGATTACCAGTGTTAAATTCGAATTGATGATTGAATTGAGTCCAACAATAGTCGGTGTAAACGGAAGCAACAAGTTTTGAGGAACTTAATCAATACTATGTCAGAGGGCGGCGTGAGGAAAGCAGGTTTTCGATTTGTCGGAGTTGAATTGTGAGGGGCGAGGTTTTGGCGGTGAAATGAAGAAGACGAAGAAACAGCGGTATATTTTGGCGGTTGATTGAATGAACCCAGCGCTAAGGGTTTTGAGTTTTTCATTTTTTTTTTTTTCTATTAAAGTCGGTTTTAATTAGAACCGACACAAAAACATATCGTGGCGGTTTTAAGCCCAAAAAATTATAACTTTGCATTAACTTTTAGCGTCATTCTTAACGTCGGTTGTTAATAGAACCGCCACTATTGAACTATGGTGGCGTTTCCTATTTAGAACCGCCATAAAAAACGTATATTATCACGACGGTTCTTACTTTAACCGCCACTATAGACCTCCTATATACAAAAATATTTCCTTCCCGCCAAATTATTGGGCTTTTTGTGTCGTTTCTATTAGAACCGCCACGATAACTGCGTCGTGATAGGGGTTTTTTCTACTAGTGTTATCACTATTTCTGACTCTACCCATTTAAAAAGAAATCTGATACGGAAGTCGCGTTCAATCGTTTTAAAGCCATCATTAAGAAATTCTTCCAAAAATTAATAAAACAATTTTATTCAGACAATGGGGGGAGTACAAAAAATTGACCCAGACACTCCTAAATGACGGTGTTACCCACCTTACTTCGCCACCTCATACACCCGAGCACAATGGATTTGCTGAGCGAAGGCATCGTCACATTGTCGAAACCGGACTTGCTCTTCTCACTCAAGCTCAAATGCCCAACACTTTTTGGCCATATGCTTTTTCAACAGCCACATATCTTATCAACCGACTTCCGTCGTCTACCATTGACAATCAATCACCTTACAAAATCATGTTCAATACCCATCCAAATTATCACAAATTACGACCGTTTGGGTGTCTTTGCTATCCTTGGCTTCGCCCATATACCCAACACAAACTTGAACCCAAATCCCAACCGTGTGTCTTTGTTGGTTATTCCACCATCCAAAGTGCCTACCTCTATTTCGAACCAACCACGAACAAATTGTACACATCGCGTTATGTTCGCTTCATAGAAACCGGATTTTCATACCTCACCCTCACGCGTACCTCCATCTCCAAACTACCCTCTCCGGACCAATGGTGTGATCTCACAATTCCCATCCTTATTCCCACCTCCCTGCCTCCACCATTGCCACCCAACCTGAACCCACCCCTACTCCGGCTACATCTCAACCCGTATCACCCACTACTCCCTCCTCACCATTGATACTGGGGGTAAAGTCGTCACACCCTTATCAAAAATAAATTTATAAAGCTCGATACCTAACTAGTAAAGTTTGCTAAGTCGAGGTCGATCACAAGGATGGTGGGGTTAGGCTACAAGTCTATTGTTTAGTTTTAATTTAGTCGGATGCAAAACATGTGAATGATTAATACGCTAACAAACTAGGCTAAAACAATAGGTAAACACACACACACAAAGACGGAAACAAGAGAGGAAAAAGTTAGGGTCTTCGGGTTTGTCTAGGTAAGGAGAGGGAGATGCAAAAGTTACGAGAATTGGGTCACGGTTTCGGTCAAGGAATCGAAGCTAGTTTCCTAGTCACTTTAAGCTCACCATAAAACTTTCATATTATGTCAAACTCATTACATACATGCTATCAAACACTCTTATTCACTCTCATGTAAAGAAATGTTAAGCAAAATTCAAAGAAATGTATGAACTTTCATTCACCCATTTCATCGAACGCCTTCAATACAAGTACGTAAAGACTCGATTTTTAACTCATATTCAAATGTAAACAACTCATTATCATCCCTGATGTTTACCCAAACCCTCCCTTTAACCCTAGACTAATTCTATTGAAACAAAGTTAACACAAGCAATACAACTACACCAATACTAACCATGCCAAACATGGTTAGCAACAAGATTAAACAAACAATATAAGATGAAATTAAAAACATGTAAACAATTAAAATAGAGTGAAATTAAGATAAGAAATATACCAATTTAAATTAAAGGAGCAAACTTCGATTGAAAAATGGAGGATGAATGCCTTCTTGTCTTCCAAAATTACAACTCAAAACTAATTGTAAACTAATAAAAGGAGAGAAATTTGGATACTAAGAACAAACGAAAGATTACAACTTTAATTAGGGAGAAATTGAGAGGAAAAATGAGATGGATTTTCTATATCTACCAACTACTCCTACTGTTTTGCTATTCTATTGCTGAAGGCTGCGTCTAAACTATCAGAGTTCTAAAAGTTGCTGACCCATTTGTTTTTATAGTAGGTGCAGCCAAATAATTGAAACGACATCCCCATTGTAACAAAACGCAGGTTTCAAATAAAATGAAAATAAAGGGCACGGACGTCTTTTCCTTACTTCTGTCTTATTCTCTACTTTTCCTCAAAACTCAGCCAATTAATAACCTGGGTTCTTCAAACAAAAATCACAATGAAACCGTGATTGAATTATGCGCATCAGTGGAGATGATTATGGGCTACTGTCACGTTCGGCCTCGGGTTGTGGTCCTTGTTTATCTCGAATTGTTGGTTGAGCAGATGGGCATGCGACGGTGCTCGAAGGCGGTTGATGGTGATTTGGTGCAGGTGGCGAGAGTATTGATGTCGGAATGAGCTGGTTAATGGTGTTGGTGGGGGTTGAATGAATGTATAATGGTGAGTTGGTGGTGATGAAGTTGATTGGTAAATGTGGGGTTGTCGATGTTGGTGATGCAGGTGATGAGGACAGAGGATTTCTGGGTTGAGGTGGAGTTGCGTTTGTAGTGGTGCTCGGTGGCTGGAGTGGTGTCGCGGAATTTGGTTGGTGATTGATGAATGAAGACGATGGCAATGGTGGTGCAGGTCTGGAAGCGAGACGAGATGTGAAGGTGATGGTGATGGTGGTCTGATTTTGAGTTGAATTGATGGAGGAAATTACGGTGGTTGCGGAGTGGTTCGTTGGTGTTGTTGCTGCTGGGTATGGTGAATCAGCAATGGTGATGTCAAAAATGGTGATGAAGCTTGATAGTGGTGTGCAGGGTAGTGAATTGATGATGAGAAATGGTGTGGGTTTAGGAGACGGGTCAAAGGTTGACTTTGACTTTGTCAACTTTCCTTCATTTACTTCACTTGTTGATTGTTTAAAACCGTCTTGCTCATTAGCCTCTCTATTTTCCGTCTTTATCGACTCAATCTCAAATTTCAGCTTTGTTATTCCGTCTCACCTACAAATTTATAAACAACAAAACAATAGTTTTATTAATATTATACAAAACCGACTAATTATCAAATATGACTAAGACGGCTAATTATTATAAATTAGTAATTAAATGAGCTTATTAGATAATTAAGCACGCAAAATCGAGTCGGACTAAGGTATAAATGCGGGGTAAAATGCGACCAAAATGCTACTCATCAACCATCAACTCCGCAAAGCCCACCCTCAACCACCACCACTCCTGTCTCCACCACTCCTCACAGCTCACCTTCACCTCCACCACCACCCCTTCCTCCACCCACCAGTCGTGCAGTCACCCGACTATGCAATAACATAGTCAAACCCAATCCAAAGTATACCCAAACAGTCACCTTATCTTCATCTCATCCCACCCCAACCACCTGATATATGACCATTTTGCACTCTTTTTCCCTCTATTTTCATGCATATTCGACCCTATTTGGGACGGTTTTGTACCCCCTTTACTCTCGTTTCTTGTCCCGATTCCCTTTACTATGACACTGTGGCCCCCTTGCAGAAATTGAGGCGGGAACGGGCGAAACGAAGCTAGAAAGAAGGGAATACTAAGCCACGCACGAAAGATGAAGGAATGATGCTGAGAAGTACTCTCAGCCGGTAGGCCGGCAGCCGACCAGCCGGCTGGGAGCACGTATATACATGAATACGAGGAAGAAAACAAGAAAGAGCATCCCCAGCCGGTGGCCCGGCGGCCGGCTAGCCGGCTGGGAAGACACAATGAGCTAGGAAACAAAGAAGTTGGAAGAAAGTTACAGGGATCTCCCTGCCGGTCAAATGACCGGCAGCCGGCTAGCCGGCTGGGAGTTCCCCCAAGGCAGAAAAAGTCAAGTCCAAAGTCAAGATGTCCCAGCCGGTCAGGGACCGGCAGCCGGTCGACCGGCCGTGCACACCTGATGACTTCCAAAACTTGTTCAAAATTCCAGAGATCTCCCAGCCGGCCAAAGCACCGGCGGCCGGTTGACCGGCCGGGAGTGCGTATGCGTGTTTCAAAGCCCATTTCAATTTCTGTCCTAATCCTTGTGGAACCTATAAATACCCCCTCTTAAACCCCTTTGTACACACAACCCTAGATCCAGAATTTTACCCTTTCAAGCTTAAAACTTTGTTAATCTCTTGGTTAATCTTTCCTTAATTAGAGAAGTTCTTCAATCAATTAGTGATTGAATTTGGGTTTGTAAGAAGATTGAAGGATTTTCTTCTTTATTATTTCTATCCAAATTCCTCTTTCACTATTGTGTTGGTATTAATTCTCTCCCTATTTTCATTTGTTTACACTTTGTTCTTCCTTCAAGTTTATTTGATTGTTTATGTTAAAATTGTTGTTGTTGTTTGTTTGTTGTTGTTGATTTCATCATTGTTCATCTTTTCATTATTCCTCTTTGCTTTGATTCTCTTTCATTTGTTCATCCTTGGATAGTTGTCCTCAAAGACTTAATCTTTGAGTTGATTTGGTTAAAGATTGTGCCTTTTAGATTAGTTAACCTTGTTATTAGAATTAATCTCTTTTTCTCTTAATTATTGTTGATTTGTTGCATGTTTAGTAGTAAGATTCATCTCCTCACCATGTTTGTGACCAAAGTTTCCATCTTTATTGTTTATTTTGCAATTAGGACCATGATTAGTGAGTAGTCTCCTTCTAGGACTCGGTTTGACCCGATATGGGTAATTTCACTAACTAATTATCATTAAGGCTAATTTGTGGGGGAAATTGGTGAGGGTAGTTTAGAGGAATTTGCATGCTTATGGTTTGGTTTCCGGGTAGTGTCGGCTTTTGACCCTTGTCCACCAACGAAAGTTGGTTAGGTTGTTAGTCGAATATTTGGGGACCGACCCTTGTCACCAACTAAGGTTGAGACCGGAAGGGAGAACCGAGGGAGGGTGCCTCTAGGCTAGCGTTTGAAATCGACCTCCGGAAGGGGTAGTGGGATGACCCGGAATATGATGAGGGCTTAATGACCTTGACCATTCACTTGACCTCCTTGGGAAAATGCATGTTCTTGGGGTTGTCGGGTTGTGAGTTGGGGATACCGACTTTCGAACCCGGGAGGGGGGTTAGTCGGAGTAGCTAGTGTCCTAGTGCGAGACCGGAAGAGAGGTTCTAGGCGAATTAGAGCCATCTCCCCCTTACTTTTCTACCCCTTTTGATTAGCCGAGATGATTAGTATGTGGAATTACTCTTGTTTATGGTCGGACCCGAGTTCTAGTCCTTCTCTTTATTTGATCTATCCTTTTATCTCTTAGCTTGTTCTTTCCTTGTCTAGTTTATAGTCTTTAAATTTGTTAGTTTAGTGTTAGTTTGTTACCCCCCCCCCCCCCCCCCTCTTTGTTTTTTTATCGACTTAGCTAAGCTTGTGAATTAGAACGATTAGTACTCCACCTACTCCTTGTGGGATCGACCCTTTTAAGTGTACAACGATAAAATCGTGCACTTGCGAGGTTTAACTTGAGACCATCACCACCACCAAACACGCCCTTGTTGACCCTCGTTGGAGAGGGGCCATGACCGATGAGCACGAAGCTCTTATACGAAACCAAACTTGGACTCTTGTGCCTCGTAACCAAGCCCCAAATATTGTTGGATGCAAATGGGTTTATCGAGTGAAATACAATCTCGATGGCAGTATAAAGCAACATAAAGCGAGACTTGTTGCCAAAGGTTGTCATCAAAGACCCGACATCGACTACTCGGAAACTTTTAGCCCCGTTATCAAACTCACAACCATTCGTCTCATCTTAACCATTGTTGTCACTCAACATTGGCATCTCCACCAACTCGATATTAATAACGCCTTTCTTCAAGGGCGTCTCACTGACTCCATTTTTATGACCCAACCACCAGGATTCATTGACCTCGAAAAACCCGACCATGTTTGCAAATTACACAAAGCGATCCATGGCGTCAAAAAAGTCCCGAGAGCCTGGTATACCGAGCTTAAAAACTACCTCATCCACTACGGTTTTCAAAATTCCATTTTGGATCCCTCTCTCTTTATTCTTATAACACCGCAACACCGCTTATATGTTCTTGTCTATGTCGATAATATAATCGTCACAGGTCCGAACACAACCCGCATAACGACCTTCATCTCTCAACTCTCTCACAAGTTCTCTCTCAAAGACCTTGGCCCGCTATCCTATTTTCTTGGTATTGAAGTGACACCCACCACCAATGGCTTACACTTAAACCAAACTAAGTACCTATCCGACCTCCTTCACAAACACAACTTTCAAGATTGTAAACCCGCAACGACTCCAATACTTTCTTATTCTCCACTTATTGCCGAACCCACCCACCCATCTGAAGATGAAACAACCTATCGAGCTATAATTGGCAGTCTTCAATACCTCTCCTTGACAAGACCTGACATCGCCTTTCCCGTCAACATGCTAGCTCAGTTTCTTACTCACCCAACCTCCACCCACTGGACTGTCCTAAAACGCCTACTTCGATACTTACAAGGGGCCATTCACCTCGGTATACACCTCTCTAACTCGTCCCCTCTTCGTCTCCATGCATTTTGTGATGCAGATTTAAGAGGCGACCCCTCTGACTATGTCTCAACTACTGGTTACATTGTTTACTTGGGATATAACCCCATTTTGTGGTCTTCAAAGAAGCAGCGAGCCTTGTCTCGTTCATCCACAGAAGCTGAGTTCCGTGCTATAACCGACACAACCTCTGAAATCTTATGGCTCAAGTCTCTTCTTCACGAGCTTGGAGTCACTCATGTTCCGGCACCGAGTATATACTGTGATAATCTAAGCGCAACGCACTACTCGGCCAACCCCGTTTTTCACTCTTGCATGAAGCTAGCATCTCGCCTTTGCCTTCCATTTTGTCAAAGAGCAAGTTCGTCTTGGCACTATTCACATACAACACATAAATGGCAATGACCAGCTTGCTGACACCCTCACCAAACCACTTCACAAGTCTCACTTCTTTGAGTGAGGGAGCATAATAGGAATAATTATAATAGTTGGGGCTCAACCATCACCTTAAGGTTTTGGTTGAGTTGGTTCATCTATCATGGTATCAGAGCCAATGTGATCAAAAGGTCACAGGTTCGAATCCTGACAACCTCAAAACTCCTCAAAAACTCTCAGTGGAATTCCAGCACACGGTACGGGGGAGCCGGTGCACAACTAACCACTCTTCAAGCCCAATGGGCATTTGAGTGAGGAGGCGTAATAGGAATAATTATATATAATAGTTGGGCCTCAATCATCACCTTAGAGTTTTGGTTGAGTTGGTTCATCTATCAGTTCCGACTCCTAAACGCCACCCACTCTAGCCGTTGCATACCTAATCACACCGCCCAATCCAGCCGTCCCATATACACAGCAAAGACATAAATGAATGTGAAATTTCATATATACATAACAAGAAAGACGAATCCAACGAATCCGTCAGATGCTATGCGGAGTTTATTGACAATGAAAATGATTTTTCAAACAATGAGAAAGTTTGGCAACGCAGGTATAGACCAAAGTCTGATTCCATTGTGCAAATGATTGTGCACATAAAACAAATAAATTTTATTAATTTCATTAATTATTGATAAACACAATAATTTCACTAATTAGAGATTTATTGTTCAAGTTTGTAGAGTAATTAGATTTGATTTTAAAGAAAAGGTAGTATAAATTTGAGTTAATTTGATTAGGTTTTAGATAAAAGGGTATGCCATGGAATATTTATGAAAAAGTATATGTGAAAGAGTAAAGTCCGTATATGAAAAAATAATTCCGAAAAAAGATGAGCATTACGTAATTACTCCGTGCATAATTACGACCCTCCCACTTCCTTAATACAAAGTATTTTTCTTTTAAAAGATATCAAAGAGGCCTTAACCAGCCTTTACAACGGTAAAATCACGTGTTAGTGTGTTACATGTATATTGCTATGTACAAAATTACGACTCTCCTGCCTATGCGCCAGATCATAGTGCGCATACTTGCCCAACTTTAGGGTAAGAATGCAAGGAACAAGGGTCTCGAACTAGTGAGGGACCTCCCACTAGCACGTTTCTCGGGACTCGGGTGTGTGTCGGGAATCTTAGTCACGATTATTAAAGTCTGGCACACGAATGCAGTAAAAGTAAGCAATACGATTATTGTAAGCAAGAGACAAGCAATATCAAGTTTAAAGATGAGAAGCGGTATTTATTGACTAGCACATCTCATAGAGGCAAATTTGATATTTTGGTCCTCGTAGGAGGATATATTGAAAGTGCAGAATAGCGATATGAAATCTAAGCGCCTAAAAACATAACTTAAACTAAGAATCTAGCTCCAAGATTCGACATGCAGGAAGTAATCTTGAAGTACTACTTGACTATGAAAACGAAAATGAAAATACATAAGCGGAAATATAAAATCTAAGGGTTCGAAATAAAAGTAACGCGCGCGCAATTTTCAGGGATTTTACGGCTAAATGTACGGCTCCTTGCACTATGTCACTAATTAGTTACAAGGTTCAACGGCAGCTAATTGCTACCGCCTACCGTTCGCTTTTAAGATTTTTTTTTTTTTCTGTTTCACGAACGCTGTTCGATAAGAAGCTAACGACATTAGAGCATATTAATTCATGCAAAATCATTACTTTTAACAAAATTACTACTAAGTACAAAGTATCACATTTAAGAGCAATAAAGATCCAATGATGTACAGAGTGATTAATGTCCTTAAGAGATCATGTACATGTTCATTTAATTTAATTTATAGTTTAAAATCATAATCGTGCTCTCTTACCTCTCATGTATTTTGGGTTGGTTAAGGCTATGTTTGGCAAGTCATTTCAGGTACCTGATTTGACCAAGCAACCTGATTTGACTAATATTTCAGGTAGTTGTTTTACCTAGTGCTGTTTGGTAAAAGTCATTCCAGGTATCTGAAATGACTTTTCAGATACCTGAAATGAAAAGCTACTCCAGGTAGCTTTTTAAAGTTTTAGGTAGCTGAAATGTTCTACTTTACATATTTACCCTTTATTTAAATTAATTTATTATAATTATTAATGTCCTTTTATGTCATTTTACAAAAAATCAGTTACTTTTTCAGTTAGTTTTACCAAACACTTTACAATTAATCAGCTACCTTATCAGTTTCCAATTTTCAACTAGCTTTTCAGGTACCTTTTTAATTTTAGTCACCTTATCAGGTTTCAGGTACCTTTTCAGTCAGTTTTACCAAACAGAGCCTAAATTAGATAATGAAATGAGTTTACTTGTATATCTGGAAACAAATATCAGAAATTCAGAATATATACAATAAAATAATTAATTTAGCTAAAAATCGCAATTCCAATATACAATCCATTAGAATCGTGCCGTTGTGATTTTTTCCAATTATAATACCAAATCGGAAAGATTTTTTCTAAAGTGAATATACAAATTTACAAACTAATTAAAAAATTAGGGGTAGAAAAAAAAAAACAGCCTACATTTTCCGGAAACTAAAATTTTTTAAATACTCATTTTTTTCCTGAATAAATACAGCCCAAAGCTTGTGTAAAATCAAGACAACTACTCTTCCCTCTCTTTCTCTCTTAAAAAATAAATAAAAAAATAACAAACTCAATCACTCATTAAAACTTGTATTCTTAACCATGGTCCATGGCCAATCTTGGTAGACAAACTAGAGGGCGACAAAGGGTTGCCCTGGAACGCATGGAAAAGGAGAGCAATAGGTTGGTTACGTACTCCAAGCGTAGCCAGGGAATACTAAAAAAGGCAAGCGAGTTATGCACCCTTTGCGGTGTACAATCTCTATGTATAATTTTCTCCCCTGCTAATAAGCCCATGGCTTTTGGCCATCCCTCATTGGAGGCCATTATCAACCGCTTCTTGCATGAGGACAACAATTTGCCTCAAGATAATCGAGTCTCCACTGAACCTCTTCAAAATGAATAGAAAATCGATTATCTTGAGGCAAATTGTTATCCTCGGGTAAAAAGCGGATGATAATGGCCTTTGCCGAGGGGTGGCCAAAAGCGAAGACCTTGTTTGCGGGGGATAAAACTATGCATAGAGCTTGTACACCGCAAAGTGTGCATATATAGCTCGCTAGCTTTTTTAAATACACCTCCTCGGTGCTTAGAGAACGTAACCAGCTTATTGCTCTTCTTTTGCATGCGTTGTATGGTGAACTTTTGTGTTCCTTTATTTTTCAGAACAGGAGTCGCCATGGATAACATACAATTTTTTTTTAGAGAGAGCAAAGAGTAGTTGTCTTAGTTATATGGACTACAAGACTGGGTGTATTTATAGTTATACAAAAAAATATGTGGGTGGAAAATGTGACTGTTGTTTTGCTGTACCCTCTAATTTTTTTCCTATTATATTCTTTTGTATTATTTTCCATATTATAATTATTTCTTTTTAGTATATTTTCATTATTTCGTTGTTTGGATAATAACACGTATTGGTGAAAAATTATACGAGCTCGGGTGTAGGTTGTGTCACTTGTATTATTATAGAAGTTGCGAAAATCAAATTTGTAAGTGCATGCGGTTGTTATATGTCCCGATTTTATATCATGTTTTTTGAGCAACATAACGGTCGCTCCTATTTTCAAACAAAAAGCTTCTAAATGCCAATTATTAAATTAAACGAAAAAAAATGTCGAGATAGAGCTAACTTTGTTGTTTAAATTGTTACTCTTATAATATTGACGTTTAAGAAAATACTAGCTTTTCTAAGAGACTGTCTTTAATTAAGTTAATTAAAAAATAAAAACACTGGATTCTGACAACAATACAATATTCATTTTGAAAAGATTGGTTCCGAATTGGTGTTATAATTGAAAGAAATCATGGCGTCAAGATTCTAAGGGATTATCTATCGGAATTGTGATTTTTAACTAAAATCGCGGCTGTATTGTATGTATATTCCGATTTTCCAATATCCGTCTCAAATATACAAATAATAAATCCATGTTAGTTTCCGATTTCACCAACCAAAAATACATGATAGGTAAGAGAGCATGATTGTGATTTTAAACTATAAATGAATATGTACATGAACTCTTAAGGCATACATTTAGTCTCCTTTATAACAAAGATATTCGTCTTAATTTTATAACAAATCAAATATCATCATACTTAAATATATAAGACAATTTTATTATTTTCTCTGATATATTATGCTTTGGTCTTATATACTATGTAAAATTAAGACGAATACACTCACCTTATATAAGAATTTGGTACTCCCTCCTAGTCTGATTGTTGGTTCCCTTTCTTTTGGGCACCAAAATTAAGGAAATGAATTTGGACCACACAAAACACCTTACCCCACATGAAATTGAATTTGGACCACACAAAACTTACCAAAAAAGGAAAGAGGAACCAACACCTGACTAACATGGAAAAGGAAAGAGGAACCAACAATCAGACTAGGAGGGAGTATATTAATATGGATACTAATGAATTTGGATTTTATTGTTTTAAATTTAATACTTAGTTAATTACCAATTAGACCATATTTATATTACGTACACTTTACCCGTGAAAGTGACATCAGCTGTGAGTCCTGTGACCCAAGACTAATTCGTGTAATTTATACGAATTGACCAATGCTAGTTTGTGTATGCCACACGAATGGGCCAAGTCGGAATTTTTTCGCTTCTTAACTCATTATGGGGTTAATTTTTTCCGATTATTTTACTAATTGGTGTTTTTATACACTGATCAATGTGGTGGCGTACATTTGATGACATAACAAACTTAATAAGGTTGATTTTAAAAGATGATGCGATAGTTTTATTTTCAATGTATTAAAGACGTTAGAACGCGATTTTGCTCATTAAACAATGTTATATCGTGTTATTGGTTGATTACCGATGTTACAATGAGACGGAAAACTGATGAAATGTAGTATTTAGTACGGAAAATTCACGTGGTACCCTCGAACTTTGTCATTTTTCATGTGGTACCCAACTGTTTAAGTTTATTTGTGCACATGATATCCTTGAAATTTGATTTTCAAGCATAACGTATCCTTTTTATCGTTTTTAAAATTTCCAATTGAGCATAAATTATAGAGCAGAAATCGGAACTGAATAATTTTTTTTTCAAATTGATTAACTCTTCTAGTTCTATAAATTGATAAAACGAAATTGGTAATTCGGAAATTTATGATCGAAGATATGTTTGATTTGAGATTTTCATTAAAAAAAACTTATAAAATGTCAGTCGCCAATTTTTTTCTCAAATTGTAGATTATGACGAGATAATCATTCAACGAAAAAAATTGGCCGATTCTGGATTCTGATCTAGGAGTTATGCGCAATTGAATTTTTGTAAAGCGACAAAAATGATATGTTGTGCATGAAAATCAAAGATGAAGAGTATAATGTACACAAACTTACAAAGTTGGGTACCATGTGCAAAATGGCAAAGTTCGAGGATACCACGTGAATTTTCCATATTTAGTATTGGGGATTGTTAATAATTCGTCTTGGAAGGTTGTGTAGAGCATTCTAGTTAGAAGTAGTTTGAGAATGTAACGTTTAGTATCGAAATTTTTGTGCATGATTCTTTTAGTTCATAGTTAGAGATTTTAAGGAGAGTGTATACCATAAAAATTGAACCTGCAATAATAAATAAAGAGGCACAAAAATAATAGGCAAAACAAGAGTTTGAAAGATTGAAGGTTAAAATTCCATAACTCTCTTGCTTCCATCTCTAAGGGATTTATGGTTTTGATAGTGTTATGAGAGTCTTATCGACATAATCTCGTAGAGAGATAATGTGGTCTTTTTTTACTTATTCCATCCTACCTACAATTTGGTAGTAGGAAAACGAAGTCATTTGACTTAATCCATCTGCTCTCCGTAACCTAAAACAAATAGTTATATTTATAGTTGTAGTTGGCTTAGAGGGCAATATAATGACTTTTAAAATATCTAAGGTATTATCATAATGATTATTGATAATTATTACTAAATATCCAAGATGTCATATAATAAACAAATACAAAAATGTATAAAATTTCGGTGTCTACAAATTCCTCCTCGAAACTGGTTGTAGAGACTTGATGTCGGTTGCAACTTTGTCTCGAAACTTGCTACTAAACTTGACCCTTGGAGAATGGAGATGGAGAGCGAAAATTGTCCCACCGATTCTTGAAATGTCCTTTGTTTAATTTCTTGAAGAATATAAATCAAGTCTAAGTTCATGCCTTGGATGCACATCTCCACTGCTGAAACTTCAGAAAGGCGATCCTTGCATTCTAAGCTTAATTAGTGCACGCCAACGGTTTATGAAATCAATGACGAGCTCTCCTTCTTTTTGCGTGGTGCTTTTTAACTAGATACTCGACCATGCTAACCACGCAACGGGTGCTGTAAAAGTGGTTGAGAAATTCTGCTTTCATTTGTTCCCTATTGTCGTGGAATTCATCACCCAAGTTGGCGCACCAGTCGAACGCCATTCCTTTGAGACTACGAACGAATTTCTTCACCAAAAGGTCGTCCTCTGTACACGCGTTGCTACATGTTTCAACGAAGTGAGCGATGTGCTGATTTGGATTGCTTTTTCCATTAAACTGCTGGAACTTTGGTGGCTTATATCCAAGAGGCATTTTGAGTTCATCAACTCGTCTTTTATACGGCTTCATGTAAAGGTGATTGTCATTTGGTATTCCACCAAATTTAGACTTGACAAGCCCTTCGATCATCTACTGGATTTGTTCGGCGGAAAGAGAGTCCATTTATAAGCTGGCAGCATCATCATCGAGCGCGAAGTTTTCATCAATATGCTTTGATTTTTCACTGTCGTCGGAATTCTCATCGATCGATCGTTTCTCCAACTTTCTTTTAAGTGCGGCTAGTGCAACATTTTTTCTTGACTTAAAATTAGATGAATACTTATTAATTAAGGTTGAAAATCGAATACATTAACTCATGAAGCGACCCCAAACACGTGGTAGAAAAACTGGAGGAAAAGAAACAAGACTCGGTACGGCTTCCCAAACCGCTCAAATTAAAGTGTATAATACACGGTTTTCTGGATTTCAGGGTAATGAAACAAAATGTCTGTATATAAAGTAGACACACAAATTTTGAGAATTAACAGAGGTCATTTGAGTAGATCTGGTAAACGGGTCAAACGAGTCGGTTTCAGGTCGGGTTAATTTTGGGTCGGTTTATTTCGGGTTTGTAGAGTACAGGTCATTCGGATTTTGGTCGGGTCGGGCCGTTTCGGGTTCGGGTTAGCTATTATTAAGTTATTTGTGGATAATAATCAATTTGCAACTAAACATTCGGGTCGGGTTCTTCGGATCCGGTCATGTTCGGGTCTTGAGTTCGGTTGTTGGGGTCGGGTCAATTTTGCTATGGAGGATGTCGATAAGCGATAAACGGGTCTCGGACGAAAATTAGGTATTCATTAAAAAAATGAATACTTCTAAATTCGGGTTAAAATCGAATATGGTAACTCATAGACCTGGCAAATTGGGTTAACGGGTCGGGTTCGGGTTGAGCTATTTCGGGTTTCTCAAATTTTCGGGTTAGCTCGGGTCTTGCCGGGTTATTTTGGATTCCGGGTCAGTTTCGGGTGAAGCGGGTCGGGTTATTTTGGGTCGGGTCATTTTCGGGTCAATGATTAAGAGAGAAAAAGGCATTTCAAGTCTTTTGGGGTCAATTAGAGTTATATTTTGTTGGGTCATTTTTGGGTTGAGTGGTTTCAGATCAGGCATTTCGGGTCAGGTCTGTTACGGGTCCATGAAATCTCGAGTCATTTTGGGTCGGGTTGGGTTAATTCGGGTTTCAGGTGTCATTCAGGTGCGGCAGTTCGGATCGATATCGGGTTTCAGGTCAACATTTTCGGGTCGGGTAAATCCGGTCGGGTTGATTTTGCCAGGTCTACTCGTAAAGCGACCTCTCACACATTGAATAAAAACTCGGAGAAAAAGAAACATGACATGATACGACCACCCAAGCGGCTCAAATTGAAGTGTATAATTTATATTACACGGTTTTCCAGATTTTAGGGTCCCGGAACAAAAATCTCCGTAAATCATAAGGATGGTTTCTCGGGTCACATAAAGCAGCCACACAAATTTTGAGAAACATTTGAACACATTTGAGGGTGCCAGTTAGACCTGGCAAAATGAGTCAGACCCGAATGACCCGACCCGAAAAGGCTGACCCGAGACCCGAAAATGACCCGAACTTTCTTGACCCGAATATGACCCGCAACCCGAATTGACCCGACCCGACCCAGACCCAACCCGAACATTATCTGACTCAATGTTGACCCGACCCGAGGTGACCCAATCTGAAAAGACCCGACTCATAACTGACCTGATCCCAAATGACTTGAAGTGACCCAAAATGACCCGAAGCGACTAGTACTAACTTATATTAATACTATATATATCAAAATAAAGTTTCATTGGTTACAATAATCCCTAATAAATAGTTAAATTTGAAAAATAGTATTTCTTAATCAAAATAGTATTAACTTAAGTGCTTAGCCGTTAACTCAAAAGCAACCCGACCCAAAATGACCTATACCCGAAAATGACCCGACCCGAAATGACCCGACAACAGGTCACCCGAAATTGACCCGAAACCCGAAAGTGACCCGACCCGACCCAACCGACCCGAAATATGTGATAGACCCGAAATGACCCGACCCAAACTGACCCGACCCGTACCCGACCCGAGTGACCCGTTTTGCCAGGTCTAGTGCCAGTACGTGATAATTGTTCGGACAAAAATCAGGTAATCCGTAAAACTAGACCTGGCCAAAGCAACCCGACCCGATTGATCCGACCAGAAAAGACTGACCCGAGACCTGAACTGACCCGAATTACATCACCCGAATGTGACCCGAAAACCCGAATTGACCCGACACGACCCGAGCTTTTTTCACCCGTAACTCACCCGATCCGAAAATGACCCGATCGAAACCACCAAACCCGAAAATGACCCGACAAAATATAATTCTAATTGAACCGAAAAGACTTGAAATGGCTATTTCTCTATTATTCATTGACCCGAAAATGACCTGACCTACTTGACCCGAAACAGACCCGACCAACAAATCCGAAACCCGAAATGACCCGTCCCAACCCGAATTAACCCGAAATCAATGAGAGACTTGAATTGGCCCGACACCTTGACCCCTTTTGCCTTGTCTACTTAAAGCTAGATGGATTCTTTTTAATAAAGGTTGAAAATTGAATACGGTAAATCGATAACTCATGAAAACACCCTGACACGAGGTAAACTAATTGGGAGGAAAACAAACATGACCCGGTACGACCTCCCAAACCGCTCAAATTTAAATGTATAATACACAGTTATCGGGATTTCAGGGACCTGGAACAATAATATCTGTAAATCATCCATAATGTTCCTCGGATCAAATAAAACTGTTACACAAATTCTGAGAAGCAATATAGGACATTTTAGTGTGCCGGTAAACTAGTCTCTCGCGAAAATCAGATGCTCCTTAAAAATAGATGAACACTTGTTATTTAGGGTTGAAATCGAATACGGTAACTTATGAAGCTACCCCTAAGGCCCAGACATGTGGTACAAAACTGGGCGAAAAAGAAACATGACCTGATACCACTAATACACGATTTTCTGGATTTCAGGGTCCCATAACGAAAAATGTCTGTAATCATATGGGCGGTTCATCATTTCGGATAAAGTAGCCACACAAATTTTTAAAAACAACAGAGGACATTTGAGGGTGCCGGTAAACTAGTCTCTCATGAAAAACGGGTACTCCTTAAAAATAGATAAATACTTGTTATTTAAGACTGAAATCGAATACGATAGCTCATAAATCCACCTCGAACACGTGGTAGAAAGCTAGGAGAAAAAAGAAACATAACGGTTACGACTAGGCCTGGCAAAAGCGACCCGACTCGATTGACCCTGCCCATAATGGCTGACTCGAGACCCGAAATTGACCCGGACTACATCACCAGAATGTAACTCGAAAACCAGAATTGACCCGACTTGACCCCTACATGATTCGAGCTTCATTGAACCGTAACTGACCCAACCCAAAAGTGACCCGATCTAAAACCATCCAACCCGAAAATGACCCAACAAAACAAAAGTCTAATTGAACCTTAATGACTTCAAATCACTTTTCCTCTCTTAATCATTGACCCGAAAATGACCAGACACGAAATTACCAGACCCGCTTGACGAGAAATCGACCCGGCCAACAAACCTGAAACAGACCGGAAAACCGAAATGACCTGCCCCAACCCGAATTAACCCAAAATCACTGGAAGACCTAAACTGATTTGAGCCAACCCAAACTGGCGCGACCCGAACCCGAACCGGTTGACCCGTTTGCCAGGTCTAGGTACGACTACAAAATGACTCAAATTTATTATTATAAAACACGGCTTTCGGGAATTCAGGGATCCAGAAAAAAAATGTTCGTAAATCATACGGATAGTTTTCTCATGTCAGATAAAGCATCCCCACAAATTTTGTAAAGTAACAGAAGACATTTGAGGGTGTCGGTACATGATAAACGAGTCTCGGACGAAAATCGGAAACTCTTTAATTAAAATAGATGAATACTTGTTATTTAGAGATGAAATCGAATACGTTAACTCATGAAACGACTCCTGACACGTGATAGAAAATTTGGGAGGTAACAAAACATGACCTGTTACGACTTTCAAACGGCTCAAATTTAAATCTATAATACACGGTTTTTGGGATTTCAAGATCATGAAACAAAAATGTATGTAAATCATACGGACGGTTCCTTAGGTCAAATAAAGTAGGCACACAAATTTTGAGAAGCAACAGAGGACATTTGAGGGAACCGGTACGCGGTAAACCAGTCTCGGACGAAAATCGGGTATTTCTTAAAAATAGATGAATATTTCTTAATTAGGGTTTAAAATCAAATACGGTAACTCATGAAATGACCCCTAACACATGGTAGTAAAACTTGGTGGAAAATAAGCATTACCCGTTATGACCTCCAAACGGATCAAATTTAAGTGTATAATACACGGTTTTCGGGATTTTAGGTTCCCGGAACAAAAATGTCCGTAAGGGATGATTTCTCGGGTCAGATAAAGCAACTACAGAAATTTTGAGAAGCAATAGAGGACATTTGAGGGTGCGGGTACGCGATAAACGCGTCTCGGACGAAAATCGGGTATTCCTTAAAAATAGATCAATACTTGTTGTTTAAGGCTGAAAAATGAATACGGTAACTCATGAATTGCCCAGACACGTGGTAGAAAAATAAACATGACCCGGTACGACCTCTTAAATGGCTCAATTTTATGTGTATATAATACAGTTTTTTCGGGATTTCAGGGTCGGAAATAACATGTATGTAAATCCTACGGATGGTTCATCGGGTCAGATAAAGCAACCACACTAATTTCGGGAAGTAACAGAGGACATTTATTATTTGAAGGTGCTGGTACGCGATAAACGAATCTCGGACTGTAACAACCCCATTTATCCAGGAGTCTTTAGCAAAGTATTCCCAGATAAATATAATTGTTATCATCTTGGTTGCCCGAGGTAGTAAATAACAATGATAACAATATAAAGGTACTTAAAGTAAATAACTTAAGTAATAACTTAAGTGGCATTTATTACAATTCAACCTGTCTTAAATAAATGTAAGACTAATACAATATAAATTATAAATTAAACATTTAAATGTTAAGTCTGATTAACTAAGTAATTTTATCTGCTCCCCATTCGATCAGAAATCATCAAATGGATCGTATTAGGTCACCGATAGTAAAAAGTTGGTTTACAACTGACACAAGACACAAACATGTCAACCAAAAAGCCGGGTAGGAATAACAAAACAATACTAAGGCCATGTTCTTTTGGACTTAAAGTCACTTAATTTAAGTTCACTTCAGATCATATAAGTTCGATTCGATTCGATTCGAGATCCTATAAGTTCGATTCGATTCGGATCCTATAAGTTCGATTCGATTCAGATCTTATAAGTTCGATTCAGATCCTATAAGTTCATTCATTCATTCAGATCCTATAAGTTCATTCGGATCTTATACCTCACTTAATTTAAGTTCACTTCGAGATCCTATAAGTTCGATTCGATTCGATTCGAGATCCTATAAGTTCAGTTCAGATCCTATAAGTTCAGTCCAGTTCAGATTCTATAAGTTCAGTTCAGTTCAGATCCTATAAGTTCAGTTCAGTTCAGCTCAAATCCTATAAGTTCAGTTCAGTTCATTAGTTTTAGTCCAAAAGAACCAATTAGTAGATATACAACCAGTTGTATGTAGTTGTACGGTGTAGAATTCGAGCTATGTATTAAAGTTTTCGAGTTTTGTTTAAAAGAATCTGAGCTATGCTGTAAAGTTTTTGAACTCACACACTTAAACATAAAAAAAATAAACTCTTATAAAACTCAGAAAAATTACACATAAGCTCGGATTAATGTATATGGTTGTACAATGCTTATTATACAACTGGTTGTATAGTAGTATTTATGCAAAAGAACAGGGCCTAAACATATTTTTTTTTGGAGGGAACAATACTAAACATATTATCCACAACACCTGCAACCTAAAAAGCAACAACAAAGGAACCTACACACTAACCCCACGTCGTACGCGTACACAACCCGACTACTTCACGCCACGCGTGGGTTTGCAGGTCCACGGCGTACTTCGTGCCTGGCCTACCAAGTCCACAAGTTAACGACGTGAGTGTATTACTACGTTGAAAATTACAACTCTCCCGCCTATGCCACAAATTAGCAAGGTTCGTTGGGTGCTACCGCCTACCGTGCACTTTTGA
The DNA here is from genome assembly GCF_048544455.1 of Silene latifolia. NCBI lineage: Eukaryota > Viridiplantae > Streptophyta > Magnoliopsida > Caryophyllales > Caryophyllaceae > Silene > Silene latifolia. Next base: position 147,316,388 of record NC_133528.1, on the reverse strand, counting down.
GATTTTTTTTTTCATGAAACGAACATGGTTCGATAGCAAGTTATCGACATGAGTGTATTAATTCATGCAAAATCATCTCTTTAACAAATTTAGTACGAAGTACAAAGTATCAAAAATTAAGAACAATAAGGATCCAATAGTCCATAGTGATTACTATCCTTAAGAGTTCAAGTTTTTGCGTAGGTGAAACTAGAAGATGAAATGTATATCTAACACGAATATTGAAAATACGGAATATAAGTTTAGTTAAAAATCGCAAAGATTTTTTTCAATTATAATATCAAATTGGAACCATTTTTTTCCTTATGTGAATAATGGAGTCAGAATCCTATGATTTATTTGTAAATAACTTAATAAGAGACTATCTCTTATGAAAGCTATTATTTATTAGTAAATGTCAATATAATAAGAGTCTAGACCGTTAAAACATAAAACTATAAAAGTTAGCTACACCGTTGACATTTTTTGGGTTTAATAACCACATTTTTTTTTTTTGAAATTGTCATCTCATTAATAATCAACTAGGCGTAGGTTACAATGAAGATAACAAATAGACAAAGGAAAATCAAGATTGCTAACGTAAAAAATACATTCAAAATAAATATCTAAATACTGGTAGTGGCGTTGCCGCTCCAAAATCATAAATTTCTTGAATCTATGAATAATCGATGTCTTTGCATCCTTCTTGATGGAGGGAAACAGTGTAGCCGTCTTGATGTATTCATCCACGAAACAAATCTGATAATCTCCCCGTCGATTAAAACTTATTATATTGATAGCAATCCCACGAAAACATGGAAAAACCCCGAAAGAAGGGACGGAACAACAGATCTCACCAAAAGGGAGACTATTATTGAAGTATTTGTTTGTAAATAGAAGTAGCTGTTGTTACTCAAAAACCTATATATGTGAAAGCCTACACCCGTCACGAATACGTGTTATTACCGTAACAACTAATTAACGAAAATATCCCGAAAAAACTTTAAATCATAATAAGGAAAATAATACAAAAGAACAAACTAGGTAAAAAATTAGGGTGTACACCAAATAATAACCTACATTTCCAGTCTAAAAAATTAACAAAATTATCTCAAAATTTTCAAATTTTCATTTTATTCTATATAAATACAGCCCAAGTCTTGTATATAACTAAGACAATTACTCTTCTCTCTCGCCAAAAAAAAAAGGAAAAAAAACATTCTATTACTCATTAAAACTTCTAAATAATTGTCAAAAAAAAATATAATTAAAAAAAAAATCAAGTTAACCATGGCCACTCTTGCTAGGAAAAGTAGAGGAAGACAAAAGGTCGTCTTGAAACGCATGGAAAAGAAGAGCAATAGGTTGGTTACATTCTCTAAGCGTCGGGGTGGCGTGTTTAAGAAAGCGAGCGAGTTGTGCACCCTTTGCGGTGTGCAAGCTTTATGCATAGTTTTCTCCCCTGCGAAGAAGACCTTTGCTTTTGGCCATCCCTCGGTGGAGGCCATTATCAATCGATTCTTGCTTGAGGATAATAATTTGCCTCAAGATAATCGAGTCTCTACAAAACCTTTTCAAAATGAGACTCTCTTGAAATCCAATAAGGAGGTGTCACTCCTTAAGGATCAAATCGACGTTGAAAAAAAGCGTGGTGAAGAACTCCTTAAAGAGAGGAGATTAATGAGCGAAGAGGCTCAAAAATTCTTAGCTCCGGCTGAAATATTTACCTTATCGGAGCTTAAACAAATTCAAGCAACACTAATTGCTTTGAAAAATAATGTACTTACACACGGTCATAATCTAGTTCAGGCTCAACCAAATCTAAACCTTACTCCGAACCCAAGGCCATCAATATTACATGGCCAAAACTTGTTGGTAGGACAATATTATACCCCTAATCCCACCCTTGTCCACGGCCATACCCCTCCGACTTTCGGAGACCCATCTCTTATCACTCCCATGGCAATGATCCCGACTCCCATGAGTAATCTCATGAATGCGGGATTCACTAATTCAAACATACCACCATCTTTTCAAGAGCCTACTAACCTTATCCCGGGCTCATTAGACGGCCAAAATAACATGCTAGCAGACATGGGATGGAACCCTATACGAGGACAGACATTCACAAGCTTGTTAACAGGCGAGGGAAGCTCAAATTCTCCAGCTCCTCCCATCAATCCTCAAGGCAGGTACACGGGAAGCGACCCTATACCAGGTGATTACCAGACATTCCAAAACTTGTTAATTTCGGCCCCTCCCTTAAATCCTCAAGGCGGGTACATGGGAAACAACCCTATACCAGGTGATTACCAGACTTTCAGAAACTTGTCAATAGGTGAGGGCAGCTCAAATCCTTCCTTTCCTCCTTTCAATTCTCAAGACGGGTTTGGTTTTGATCCCGGATTTGATCCAGGGATGAACTAGTTTGTTGTACTTTTAAATTTATTTATTTTAAATAATTTGTAATTTTCATTTCTCCTATATAATTCTGTTTTAATTTCTAGTCTTAGTAAAACTATCTAATACTAAGTACTAAGCTACACGCCGTCTAGACCGATTTCATGAGATTTGATTTCAACCACAAATGCTAAAGTCTAACAGAGAGGAACAAAAACAAGATTTACATACAATCATACTAAATGTTATTCTCTCTATCTCATCTAGTTTTTCAGATTTTTAAAAATTATATGAGGAACATTATTTCACTTAAACATAACATGGTGACAGAAGAAGTAATGTATAAACTTAAATAAAATTTCGTAAATAAACATAATATACACATCAATAGACCAAAATCGGTCGGCCATCAGACAATAACCGAAAAATTTTCTCACCGTATGTTACTAAAACTTATACGAGACCTTTGTATACATACAACGGTCCAATACCCTCATCATATGTTATATCCCTCAATACATAGTATTGTAGTACAACTCATAATTTAGCTATGTACATTTGAAAAATTCTTAGGTACAGCGAATGTAATGTAATGTGGTACACTTGACGAATTAGATGTCTCTTTTTTTTTTTTTTGGTATATGTAGATTCTTCATAGTTAATTACAAAAAACGCTCTCAAATCCAATATTCTCATGATTTGGTTCAGTGTATGATGAAATGGTATACCTGGTGTACATATAATAACACTGGACTTAAACAGGAAAACGAGCCCATAGAATTACAACTATTTACGAGAAATTCATAACGATAACTACACCTGCCAAATCGGGTCAACGGGCCCGGCTTCGGGTTGGGCCAATTCGGTTATAATCTTGCTCTGATAACCAATTTGGAGTAAAACGTCAAGGACTCGATTTTGGACAGAATTATACTAAAAAATGGGTTGTATTTGTGACTAAAATGAACACGAAAACAATGAAAGTAAACAAGGATATGAATTGAGCTAGATCACTAAGCAGGCTCAAGACTCGGAATCTCGTTCAAGATCACTAAGCATGAACTAATTAAATTACTCCTCAAACACTAAATAATGAGGGGTTTTCCGCACTAAGCAAGAAGAAAAGAAGTAGAAAACTCAGTTAATTTTAACTCAACATAATCTCTTTTACACAAGTTTAGAGCTCCTTATATAGAGACTTCAATCTAATCCTAGTCATACATCAAATATTACATCCAAGGGTCACAAAATGGCTGGAAGAGGACAATAAAAAAAACGGCTGAAAAAGCCTTACAATTGCTTACACAAACTGAATTGGACAAGGACATAAAGCATAAAGCAAAACAAAGTAAACTATTGAGACAATCATCCTTGACTCCTTATTTAGTGATAGGTGAGACTTCTTGGGAGCTTCAAAGGGACCGACCATGAGTAGTATAAGAGCCATAGAGCAACAAAAAGGGTCCTTGGAGATGGTTTGAACAATTTAGGAAACTTGAAAACGACTTGTGAGCTACCCTTGTAAAACTGTGCATTGTGGACCTCGGCTTTGGTTTGCTCTTTACCTCTTGATATGTGTCCTTCTAAGACAAAAATCCCTAGACAAAAATGCTCTAAGACAAAAGTCCCTAGACAAAAAGGCTCCAAAATCGTGCAATTCCAAGGTAGTGTGTGCTTCCAATTCCATTGCACTTTCGGTCTCGGAGGCCCAATCCTAAGGTTGAAACCCGACTAACCTAGAAATGTGCACTTTCGCAAGTCACCTAAGTCCATTAAGCCCTCAACATTTTCCGGGTCATCCAACTACTTCTCTCGAAGGTCGAATTCAAACGCTAGTCTGGAAGTGTCCTCCCTTGATTCTCCCTTTCGGTCTCAACCTAGGTTAGCAAAAGGTCTAATTTTGGATACCCGATTCCCGACCTACCCAACTTTCGTTGATGGACAAGGGTCACAAACCAACATTACCCACAATTGACCAATTCATCATATCAATCCTCTAGCCTACCCTTATTAATCCTCCCCAACAACTATTTTTATAGGAATCAATCAAATAAACCACTCATGTTGGGGTTAATCATGTCTATTAAGTCAAAACAAATGGCCGCGGGTAAAGGTTGCACTTTGGCAAGTGACATGTTATGAAATTGATTACTGCAACTAATCATGCAATTAATAACTTGGATGACGAAAAGTGACTAATTAAACAATAATTAAAATGAAATTCAACTCAAAGGTGGTAACTTTAACTACAAGTAAGAAGTGTAAACAATTCAAATTTAAGACAACAATAACTAAGGAAATTAAATTGACAAACAAAATAAGGAATTAAAAGAAGGAAAAGAAAATTTATCAACAAAAGATGAAGGAAATAAGAATACTTCATTAATTGCTTGAGAAAAATTGAAGAACAAGGTTGGATCCCATTCTCTCTACCAAATGCTTAAACCCTAAATTTTGATCTAAACAAAGTCTAATGTAAGTGTGTACAAAAATTGGATGTTTGGGTATATATATATATATATATATATATATATATATATATATATATATATATATATATATATATATATATATATATGATGCGTGTATTTTATATAAGGTTTTTACCTCATTTTTACACGCATTTCTGTACTAATTATGTGGCGTCAAGCTACAAATACCCCCAAATAGTCTACTTTGGTTTGTCTTGAGTAAATTGCAGGTATGGACCAGAAAGAAGATAAAGCAAGCCTAAACTTGTCCCATTTGCATGCATTGGTGGAGAATAAGGAATTGGAGTTCGGAATCTATCGCTTAAAAGACGCGTGAGCTGACTTCGGAAGGTGTCAAAGGAATTCTACGTGCTAATATAGCTCGATCAATCACTTTTCTAGTCGATCGAATGCTTTATCAACTGAAGATTCACTCGATCGAGTTGTTTTGAAGCTCGATCGAGATAGCTGATATAAGAGGTCCTCGATCGAATGGTTTGTTTGTTCGATCGAGAGGAATTTCTAGCTTTGTCCTCGATCGAGTGGTTTCAATCTACTCGATCGAGAGGTTTTACCTTTGTACGCGTGTTTTTGCTTTAATTCGAGTTGGGCTTTGTAATTAGCTTTATTAGGTTAAGTAGTACGTGATACTACTTCTTCTTCATCATCTCGGAGACGAGGAGGCCGTCTTCCTCTCTACTCTCTTATACCCTACTCTAGAACTTTTGGCTTGGATTGAATTTTGTAATCGGTATTCCTTTCTTTTATCTTAATCTTAATCTTTGTTTCCTTTTAATTCTTTCTCTGTTGATTGCTCTTTGTTATCATTAATCTTCAATCGCTGGTGTAACTCAAAAATACGAAAATATGCCCAACAGTACTCCAGCCGGTGTAACCCAAGGCCGGCCGGTGTAAAGTTACACCGGCTGGAGAAAGTTACACCGACAGAGCATGGGAGAAGCACCGGTTGGCCAAAGTTACATCATTCCTTATCACAATGCACCGGCTAGAGCAAGGACATACACAGACAAGAGCAAATGAGTTACACCGGCTAGGCTATAGTTACACCATTCTTGATCACAATGCAATGGATGAGCTTGGGAGATACACAGGCTAGAGTTATCTTGTTCCTTAGCTTCCAATTGGTGATCGGTTTTGCATGGAAAAGCGTACAACACTACAAAAAGCTTAGCAAACTATCCGGTGAAGCTCATTTAGGCAAATTAATCATAAACTCGAGTAATTATCAATTAGATGCACCAAAATTAGGACTAAAGCAAGGATTTTCGACACAAATAAGAGGTGATAACGTAGTTATCTGTGGTCGTGTCGTGCAAGGGGTGGGGTGGCAGGGTGGTCGAGGGAGGGGGCGTGGTCAGAGTGTGTCACGGTGGTCGAGGGAGGGAGGGAAAGTGGTAAAGGAGGTTGGATTATGGTTGCACATGTAGGGAAGGTGGAGGGGCACTGAGTATGGGTAATCTGGGCGGATAGGGGTAGAGGCGGTGGGTGAGGGTGGCGCGGTGGTGGTTGGGTGGTAATAGAGGCGGGCGATGGTTAAAAAGTGGAGGAAGAGTTGAGAAAATTGAAAACAAAAAAAAGGATGTTGAGTGGGGGTAAAATGGTCAATTATGTCCATGATTGAGTAAATCATGTCCATGATTGCGCATAACCCTATCTCTTTTGTTTACCTTTCACTAAAATATAATTTATAAAGAATAGAAAAAGTGGTAAAAAAGTGAATACGACGAAGGGAGTATCGCGTACTTTCTCAATTATGAGTGTAATTTTAGAGATAACCACATTGTTTATCATTAAGCTAAAGCACACATTATTGAACTAAGAACACACAACCACATTCGAACCATAGGCGGACAAGGCGGTCGCGGCAGATAGGGTTGTTATAGAACGCACCGGAATCTACTGATCGGAAATGGAATTCACCCCGTGGTCCAACATTTTTTAAGAATTCGGTTTTCGGACCAGGACGGGTTTTTCCAGTTTGGACCGGAGAAGACGAAATTATTATTATTTGATTTTTTTTTTCTTAGAATTATATTTTAATCCGGTCTAAAGGACCGGATTTTTTGCACTGGATTTTGAAAATTTGGGCATATAATTACAAATTTTGGTCTTATGACCGGATTTTTTTTCGGTCCAGACTATTTCCGGAATTTTTGTAGTTCGGCCTGGTCCCGATCCGGAATTTTTGTTGATTCTGATCCGTTCCAAACCGGATTAGGTCCGGTCGATCCGATTTTAAACCGGTACACAACCTATGACCCTATCTAAGGTATTTGCCGGTTATTAGGTTGCTAACAGTGGCCAAAATAAGTGACGTACTTTTTCACATACGGATTTTACTCTTCTATATAGGCTTTTTACAGTTATGCCCTTGTCATTTTATTCATTCCCTCACCCAATTATTTTTTTCTCCCTCCCCTCATCTCCCTTCACCACCACCACCACCTAACCACCACCAACCCGTCACAGCCGACAAAGTGACAACTCACTCGCACCCACTCCATCCTCCAGCCGTCCCGACTCCTAAACACCACCCACTCAAACTGTCGCACACCTAATCACACCGCCCAATCCCGCCGTCCCATAACAAGAAAGACAAATCCGACGAATCCGTCAGATACAATGGGGAGTTTATTGACAAAGGAAATGATTTTTCAAATTATGAGAAAGTTTGGCAACGCAGGCATAGACCAAAGTCAGATTCCATTGTGCAAATGATTCTGCACACAAAACAAATTAATTTTATTTTATTAATTTCACTTATTGATAAACCTAATAATTTCCCTAATTGTTCAAGTTTGTAAAGTAATTATATTCGGTTTTAGAGAAAAAGATAGTACAAATTTGAGTTGATTTGATTATGTTTTAGATAAAAAGGTTTGCCATAGAATATTTATAAAAAAGTATATGTGAAAAAATAAAGTCTGTATATGAAAAAAGTAATTCCGAAAAAAGATGCGCATTATGTAATTACTCCGTGCAAAATTACGACCCTCCCACTTGATACAAAGTATTTTTCTTTTAAAAGATATCAAAGAAGCTTTGACCAGCCTTTACAACGATAAAATCACGTGTTAGTGTGTCACATGTATATTACTATGTACAAAATTACGACTCTCCTGCCTATGCCGCAAATTAAATACAAGGTTCAACGGCTGCTACCGCCTACCGCGCACTTTTTAAGATTTTTTTTTCCGTTTCACGAACGCTTGTTCGATAACAAGTTAACGACACGAGAGCATATTAATTCATGCGAAATCATCACTTGTAACAAAATTACTACTCCCTCCTATTTTCTAAAATCATCCACATTTCTTAAGACGGCAAATTCACAAAAAATTTCTACTTACCTTATTTGTCTAATATTTGTGGTTAACCCCACATTCTCTCACATATTTTCATTTACATTCACACATCACCATACCACTAAATTCTACCCCAAAACAAATGTGGAAGAACTTAGTAAATATGAGGGAGTACTAAGCACAAAATATACCGAAGATATCTTAGTCTAGTGGTTAGGACTAAGGTATTGTGGACAATAGGTCCCATGTTCGAATCCTCCCTCCCCTTTATTGTAATGCGACTATGTGCGTGCTTCGTTTGACCAAAAAAGAGTACAAAATATCACATTTAAGGGCAATAAAGATCCAAGGATGTCGGCAAAGTGATTAATGTCCTTAAGAGTTCATGTACATGTTCAATTAATTAATTTATAGTTTAAAATCATAATCGTTCTCTCTTACCTATCATGTATTTTGGGTTGGTGAAATTAGAAAATGAAATGGATTTACTTGTATATCTGAGAACAAATATCGAAAATTAATATATAAAATAGTCATCAATTTAGTTAGAAATCGCAATTCCGATGGACAATCCTTTAGAATCCTGCCGCTGTGATTTTTTCCAATTATAACACCAAATCGGAACAATTTTTTTCTAAATATGAATATTGCACATAGAAAACGACGACAATTTATGTTGTTATCCTAACAACGGAATAACGGATTAACGAAAATATAACGGAAAAACTTTGATCATAATAAGGAAAATAATACAAATTTACAAACTAGGTAAAAAATTAGGGGTAGACAAAAAAACAGCCTACATTTTCCATCCACTAAAATTTTCAAATTTTCATTTTTTCCAGAATAAATACAGCCCAAGTCTGGTGTAAAATCAAGACAACTACTCTTCTCTTTCTCTCTCTTTAAAAAAAAAAAAAACTCAAATCACTCATTAAAACTTCTTGTTAACCATGGCCAATCCTGGTAGACAAACTAGAGGGCGACAAAGGGTTGCCCTGGAACGCATGGAAAAGGACAGCAATAGGTTGGTTACGTACTCTAAGCGTAGCCAAGGAATACTAAAAAAGGCAAGCGAGTTATGCACCCTTTGCGGTGTACAAGCTCTCTGTATAATTTTCTCACCCGCTAATAAGCCCATGGCTTTTGGCCATCCCTCAGTGGAGGCCATAATCAACCGCTTTTTGCATGGGGACAACAATTTGCCTCATGATAATCGAGTCTCCACTGAACCTCTCTTGAGATCCCTTAAGGAAGTGTCACTTTTAAAAGACCAAATAGACGTTGAAAAAAAGCGTACTGAAGAAATCCTTAAGGAGAGGAAGGTAATGAGCGAAGAAGCACAACAATTTTTATCCCCGCCTGAAACGTTCTCTTACTCTGAACTTAAACAAATTCAAGCGACACTTCAAGTGTTGAAAAATAATGTACTCACGCATGGTCATAATCTAGAGGCTCAGTCAAATATGAGCCTCAACCCGACTCAAATCCCAGGTCCTTCGACATTAGATGGCCAAAACTCTCCACAACAAAATCCGTTCTTGAACCCATCTAACATGTTGGCAGGTCAAAATTATAACCTTAATCCTACCCTTGTTGAAAGTCAAACCACTCCGACTTTCGGAGACCAAACACAAATGACAATGGTGCCACCTCCCTTGGTGAGAGACCCTAATGACAACATTTTGATGGGGATGATCCCAACCCCCATGGGTACCTTGAATGACCCCACATTGGCAATGAGATCAAATTTCATGAATACGGGATTCACTCATCCAAATATACCGCAAGCTTTTCAAGGGCCTACTAACCTTAACCCGGCTCATTTGACTAGTATGTTAGGCTGGGTTGGAACCCCATGCCAAGGCAGACTTTCACAAACTTGCTAATGGGTGAGGGCAGCTCGAATTCTCCAAAATCCCCAAGGTAGGTATATGGGAAGCAACCCTATACCCGGATTATCAAACGTTCCAAAACTTGTTAATGGCGATGAACCTTGAATTCTTCAGCTCCTCCCTCCAATCCTCAAGGTGGGTATATGGGAAGCAACCCCATACCCGGTGATTACCAAACTTTCAGAAACCTGATGGGTGAGGGTAGCTCGAATCCTTCCAATCCTCCTTTCAACACTCAAGGCGGGTTTGGTTTTGGTCCCGGATTTGATCCTGGGATGAACTAGTTTGTCCATCTTACCAATGTCTTCATTAGTGTTTCTTTCTTCTTTCCTTTTTCTTTTTTTTCTTTAGGGTTGTGTCCTGACTAGTAACCCGAGAAGGCGACACGATTCGATAGTTTAGTTTACTTTTCATGTCTGTCTGTTTTTTCTTTATTTTTTTCGTATACCCCTACCCAAGATTATCACTTTGATGTACTTTAAAAAAAAAAAATTATAATGTGCAATTTTCATTTTTCCTAGTCTTAGTAAAACTATATACTAAACTTCACGCCGTACAGACGATTTAATGAGATTTGATTTCAACCACAAATGGTAAAGAGTAAAGACTAATAAAGAGAACAAAAACAAGGTATATGAAATGAAATGAAATGATAATGAGAACGATGTAATGCATCCATAAAATCGAGTAAAGAATTTTTATGTATGAATGAACCGATGTAATGCATCCACAGAAAACATGTCGAGAAACCCTAGATCGGTTTCCGAAAGTAACCCAAAACGCAAAAAAAAAAAAACATGTCCGCCTAATAAATAAATCAGAAACGCCATATATGCACCCCCAAAAATGGATAACTAGAGCTTCAATAGGAAAGAGTGACACCGATGCATGACGAAATATGTGAGGGTACGTCACTAACCCATCTACATCAGATTAGTCTTACATAAGATGATTGAAAACTTAAGGAAACAAAATAGAGAGTTATTCATGTGTCGCGATTTTCAAATGACAAACTAAATGTGAAAGTGTGATTGGCAAGTAGCATATACAACAGATGGTAAAAATCACAAAACTAATACTCGTTAGCATAGGCAGACTTGAAGATTCTCTCATTATTCTACGAAAAAATAAATTATATAAAAAAAAAAAAAAAAAAAAAAAAAAAAAAAAAAACAAGATTAAGTTCACATCCACGCTCGTCAATCATCAATACCTAAAGAGAAAACAACGAACCCTCAAATTTCAAATTATGGTATTACATTAAGTACTAATTCTAGGTTTCGGTTTTGATCTTAACAACAAAATTTTGAACATTGTGCCATAAAAGCGGCCGATATCATGTCAAAATATGGTCACAACTCACGAATGCCTAGTACACATCTTTGATAGCAAACACTACATATGATCATTCTCAATCTTCCATTGCCTTGGAAACGGAAAGATCACTTTAAAAGAAATCATTCCTAGAGTCTCCCTTTCAGTAACACACGCTTGTTCGTAGCATGGAAGGTGTTCTCTGATGATGACAATCATTAATCATTAATACTATTGAAGCGAAAGCCAAAAAAAAAAGATAGGCTTCCACTTATCATTATCCAATAAATAGTTAAATCATCTATAAATATTGTCGGTTATTAGGTTGGTAATAGTAGCCAAAATAAAAGTTGCAAAAATATTTCTTTCAATTTTAGGATCTCATGCCTTCAAAATAAATTTATTATAATGGAAAATAAGTCATTGCTAAATACTAATCTACCACAAAAAAAAAAAAACGCGCATTACATATTTATTACTCCGTGCAAAATTACGACCCTCGCTCTTTCCTGAATACAAAGTATTTTTCTTCTAAAAGAAATCGAAAAGGTCTCAACTAAAATTTGTACAACGATAAAATCGTGTGTTAGTGTATTACATGTACATTAGCGACAATTCACAACCTAAACCCTTTAAAGGAAAATGCCAGTATTGTCGCTCTACTGGTCACGTCATTAGCGATTGTCCCGACTTCAAACGAGACTATCCTAATGTCGTATTCCCACCACTCCCTAGTCGTCAGAATAGACCCTATGCCCACACCGCCATTGTTGCCACCAACCCCACCTCCTCCTATCTAATCTATAGTGGTGCTTCACACCACATTACTAATTATCTTAGCACACTACCAATGCACACCCCATATTAAGGACCCGACGATCTTATCATTGGTGATGGTTTGTCTCTCCCTATTACCCATATTGGTTCTTATTTTATCTCTACTTCTACTCATACACTCGTCTTTAATAATGTTCTTGTTGTTCCTACCATTTGTCGTAATTTACTTTCCGTCTCTCAATTTTGTAGAGACAACCGTGCTACCGCTTTATTCTCACAAACCTCTTTTTGTTTTAAGGAAACTACAACGGGGGACAACCGTCTTCTCGAGCAATTCCATGATGGCTCATATGAGTGGCATCCACCCTCACCTCGGCCCTCGGCACACACGGCCAAACTATCCAAAGAACTTGTGGCACAAACGACTAGGACACCCTTCTTCCGCAACTTTAAAATTGTTAAACGCTAGTTTCAATTTTCGCATCTCTGATTTTCAATATTGCAATGCTTGTTTAGTTAATAAAAGCCACAAGCTTCCCTTTTCTATTTTAACATTGAAATCCCACGCCCCACTTGATCTCATATTTTCTGATGTTTGGACCGCCCCCGTCTCATCTTATGACTCGTATAAGTATTACGTGATTTTTGTGGATCATCATTCTCACTATTTCTGACTCTACCCATTTAAAAAGAAATCGATCTGATCGCGTTCAATCGTTTTAAAGCCATCATTGAGAAATTCTTCCAAAAACCAATAAAACAATTTTATTCAGACAATGGGGGGAGTACAAAAAAATTGACCCATACACTCCTAAATGACGGTGTTACCCACCTTACTTCGCCACCTCATACACCCGAGCACAATGGATTTGCTGAGCGAAGGCATCGTCACATTGTCGAAACCGGACTTGCTCTTCTCACTCAAGCTCAAATGCCCAACACTTTTTGGCCATATGCTTTTTCAACGGCCACATATCTTATCAACCGACTTCCGTCGTCTACCATTGACAATCAATCACCTTACAAAATCATGTTCAATACCCATCCAAATTATCACAAATTACGACCGTTTGGGTGTCTTTGCTATCCTTGGCTTCGCCCATATACCCAACACAAACTTGAACCCAAATCTCAACCGTGTGTCTTTGTTGGTTATTCCACCATCCAAAGTGCCTACCTCTGTTTCGAACCAACCACGAACAAATTGTACACATCGCGTTATGTTCGCTGCATAGAAACCGAATTTTCATACCTCACCCTCACGCGTACCTCCATCTCCAAACTACCCTCTCAGGACCAATGGTGTGATCTCCCAATTCCCATCCTTATTCCCACCTCCCTGCCTCCACCATTGCCACCCAACCTGAACCCACCCCTACTCCGGCTACATCTCAACCCGTATCACCCACTACTCCCTCCTCACCATTGATACTGGGGGTAAAGTCGTCACACCCTTATCAAAAACAAATTTATAAAGCTCGATACCTAACTAGTAAAGTTTGGTAAGTCGAGGTCGATCACAAGGATGGTGGGGTTAGGCTACAAGTCTATTGTTTAGTTTTAGTTTAGTCGGATGCAAAACATGTGAATGATTAATACGCTAACAAACTAGGCTAAAACAATAGGTAAACACACACACACACAAAGACGGAAACAAGAGAGGAAAAAGCTAGGGTTTTCGGGTTTGTCTAGGTAAGGAGAGGGAGATGCAAAAGTCTACGAGAATTGGGTCACGGTTTCGGTCAAGGAATCGAAGCTAGTTTCCTAGTCACTTTAAGCTCACCATAAAACTTTCATATTATGTCAGACTCATCACATACATGCTATCAAACACTCTTATTCACTCTCATGTAAAGAAATGTTAAGCAAAATTCAAAGAAAGGTATGAACTTTCATTCACCCATTTCATCGAACACCTTCAATGCAAGTACGTAAAGACTTGATTTTTAACCCATATTCAAATGTAAACAACTCATTATCATCCCTGATGTTTACCCAAACCCTCCCTTTAACCCTAGACTAATTCTATTGAAACATAGTTAACACAAGCAATACAACTACACCAATACTAACCATGCCAAACATGGTTAGCAACAAGATTAAACAAACAATATAAGATGAAATTAAAAACATGTAAATAATTGAAATAGAGTGAAATTAAGATAAGAAATATACCAATTTAAATTAAAGGAGCAAACTTCGATTGAAAAATGGAGGATGAATGTCTTCTTGTCTTCCAAAATTACAACCCAAAACTAATTGTAAACTAATAAAATGAGAGAAATTTGGATACTAAGAACAAACGAAAGATTACAACTTTAATTAGGGAGAAATTGAGAGGAAAAATGAGATGGGTTTTGCTATTCTATTGCTGAAGGCTGCGTCTAAACTATTAGAGTTCTAAAAGTTGCTGACCCATTTGTTTTTATAGTAGGTGCAGCCAAATAATTGAAACGACATCCCCATTGTAACAAAACGCAGGTTTCAAATAAAATGAAAATAAAGGGCACGGACGTCTTTTCCTTACTTCTGTCTTATTCTCTACTTTTCCTCAAAACTCAGCCAATTAATAACCTGGGTTCTTCAAACAAAAATCACAATGAAACCGTGATTGAATTATGCGCATCAGTGGAGATGATTACGGGCTACTGTCACGTTCGGCCTCGGGTTGTGGTCATTCATGGTGGTGGTCCTTGTTTATCTCGAATTGTTGGTTGAGCAGATGGGCATGCGACGGTGCTCGAAGGCGGTTGATGGTGATTTGGTGCAGGTGGCGGGAGTATTGATGTCGGGATGAGCTGGTTAATGGTGTTGGTGGGGGTTGAATGAATGTATAATGGTGAGTTGGTGGTGATGAAGTTGATTGGTAATGCAGGTGATGAGGACGGAGGATTTCTGGGTTGAGGTGGAGTTGAGTTTGTGGTGGTGCTCGGTGGCTGGAGTGGTGTCGCGGAATTTGGTTGGTGATTGATGAATGAAGACGATGGCAATGGTGGTGCAGGTCTGGAAGCGAGACGAGATGTGAAGGTGATGGTGGTCTGATTTTGAGTTGAATTGATGGAGGAAATTACGGTGGTTGCGGAGTGGTTCGTTGGTGTTGTTCTTTCTTTGGGTATGGTGAATCAGCAATGGTGATGTCAAAAATGGTGATGAAGCTTGATGGTGGTGTGCGGGGGTAGTGAATTGATGATGATGAGAAATGGTGTGGGTTTAGGAGACGGGTCAAAGGTTGACTTTGACTTTGTCAACTTTCCTTCATTTACTTCACTTGATTGTTTAAAACCGTCTTGCTCATTAGCCTCTCTATTTTTCGTCTTTATCGACTCAATCTCAAATTTCAGCTTTGTTATTCCGTCTCACCTACAAATTTATAAACAACAAAACAATAGTTTTATTAATATTACACAAAACCGACTAATTATCAAATATGACTAAGACGGCTAATTATTATAAATTAGTAATTAAATGAGTTTATTAGACAACTAAGCACGCAAAATCGAGTCGAAATAAGGTATAAATGTGGGGTAAAATGCGACCAAAATGCTACTCATCAACCATCAACTCCGCAAAGCCCACCCTCAACCACCACCACTCCTGTCTCCACCACTCCTCACAGCTCACCTTCACCTCCACCACCACCCCTTCCTCCACCCACCAGTCGTGCAGTCACCCGACTATGCAATAACATAGTCAAACCCAATCCAAAGTATGCCCAAACAGTCACCTTATCTTCATCTCATCCCACCCCAACCACCACCAAACACGCCCTTGTTGACCCTCGTTGGAGAGGGGCCATGACCGATGAGCACGAAGCTCTTATACGAAACCAAACTTGGACTCTTGTGCCTCGTAACCAAGCCCCAAATATTGTTGGATGCAAATGGGTTTATCGAGTGAAATACAATCTCGATGGCAGTATAAAGCAACATAAAGCGAGACTTGTTGCCAAAGGTTTTCATCAAAGACCCTAAGATCGACTACTCGGAAACTTTTAGCCACGTTATCAAACTCACAACCATTCGTCTCATCTTAACCATTGTTGTCACTCAACATTGGCATCTCCACCAACTCGATATTAATAACGCCTTTCTTCAAGGGCGTCTCACTGACTCCGTTTTTATGACCCAACCACCAGGATTCATTGACCTCGAAAAACCCGACCATGTTTGCAAATTACACAAAGCGATCCATGGCGTCAAAAAAGCCTCGAGAGCCTGGTATACCGAGCTTAAAAACTACCTCATCCACTACGGTTTTCAAAATTCCATTTCTGATCCCTCTCTCTTTATTCTTATAACACCGCAACACCGCTTATATGTTCTTGTCTATGTCGATGATATAATCGTCACAGGTCCGAACACAACCCGCATAACGACCTTCATCTCTCAACTCTCTCACAAGTTCTCTCTCAAAGACCTTGGCCCGCTATCCTATTTTCTTGGTATTGAAGTGACGCCCACCACCAATGGCTTACACTTAAACCAAACTAAGTACCTATCCGACCTCCTTCACAAACACAACTTTCAAGATTGTAAACCCGCAACGACTCCAATACTTTCTTATTCTCCACTTATTGCCGAACCCACTCACCCATCTGAAGATGAAACAACCTATCGAGCTATAATCGAGAGTCTTCAATACCTCTCCTTGACAAGACCTGACATCGCCTTTCCCGTCAACAAGCTAGCTCAGTTTCTTACTCACCCAACCTCCACCCACTGGACTGTCCTAAAACGCCTACTTCGATACTTACAAGGGACCATTCACCTCGGTATACACCTCTTTAACTCGTCCCCTCTTCGTCTCCATGCATTTTGTGATGCAGATTTAAGAGGCGACCCCTCTGACTATGTCTCAACTACTGGTTACATTGTTTACTTGGGATATAACCCCATTTCGTGGTCTTCAAAGAAGTAGCGAGCCTTGTCTCGTTCATCCACAGAAGCTGAGTTCCGTGCTATAGCCGACACAACCTCTGAAATTTTATGGCTCAAGTCTCTTCTTCACGAGCTTGGAGTCACTCATGTTCCGGCACCGAGTATATACTGTGATAATCTAAGCGCAGCGCACTACTCAGCCAACCCCGTTTTCCACTCTCGCATGAAGCTAGCATGTCGCCTTTGCCTTCCATTTTGTCAAAGAGCAAGTTCGTCTTGGCACTATTCACATACAACACATAAATGGCAATCACCAGCTTGCACACCCTTACCAAACCACTTCACAAGTCTCGCTTCCTTGAGTGAGGGAGCGTAATAAGAATAATTATAATAGTTGGGGCTCAACCATCACCTTAAGGTTTTGGTTGAGTTGGTTCATCTATCATGGTATCAGAGCCAATGTGATCAAAAGGTCACAGGTTCGAATCCTGGCAACCTCAAAACTCCTCAAAAACTCTCAGTGGAATTCCAGCACACGGTACGGGGGAGCCGGTGCACAACTAACCACTCTTCAAGCCCAATGGGCATTTGAGTGAGGGAGCGTAATAGGAATAATTATATATAATAGTTGGGCCTCAATCATCACCTTAGGGTTTTGGTTGAGTTGGTTCATCTATCGATTCCGACTTCCGCTCCTAAACGCCACCCACTCTAGCCGTTGCATACCTAATCACACCGCCCAATCCAGGTAGTCCCATATACACAAAGAAAGACATAAACGAATGTGAAATTTCATATATACATAACAAGAAAGACGAATCCAACGAATCCTCAAATGTTCTCGAGTTTATTGACAATGGAAATGATTTTTCAAACAATGAGAAAGTTTGGCAACGCAGGTATAGACCAAAGTCTGATTCCATTGTGCAAATGATTGTGCACACAAAACAAATAAATTTTATTAATTTCATTAATTATTGATAAACACAATAATTTCACTAATTAGAGATTTATTGTTCAAGTTTGTAGAGTAATTAGATTTGATTTTAAAGAAAAGGTAGTATAAATTTGAGTTAATTTGATTAGGTTTTAGATAAAAGGGTATGCCATGGAATATTTATGAAAAAGTATATGTGAAAGAGTAAAGTCCGTATATGAAAAAAATAATTCCGAAAAAAGATGCGCATTACGTAATTACTCCGTGCACAATTACGACCCTCCCACTTCCTTAATACAAAGTATTTTTCTTTTAAAAGATATCAAAGAGGCCTTAACCAAATTTTTACAACGGTAAAATCACGTGTTAGTGTGTTACATGTATATTGCTATGTACAAAATTACGACTCTCCTGCCTATGCGCCGGATCATAGTGCGCATACTTGCCCAACTTTAGGGTAAGAATGCAAGCAACAAGGGTCTCGAACTAGTGAGGGACCGCCCACTAGCACGTTTCTCGGGACTCGGGTGTGTGTCGGGAATCTTAGTCACGATTATTAAAGTCTGGCACACGAATGCAGTAAAAGTAAGCAATAAGATTATTGTAAGCAAGAGACAAGCAATATCAAGTTTAAAGATGAGAAGCGGTTTTTATTGACTAGCACATCTCATAGAGGCAAATTTGATATTTTGGTCCTCGTAGCAGGATATATTGAAAGTGCAGAATAGAGATATGAAATCTAAGCGCCTAAAAACATAACTTAAACTAAGAATCTAGCTCCAAGATTCGACATGCAGGAAGTAATCTTGAAGTACAAAACGAAAATGAAAATACATAAGCGGAAATATAAAATCTAAGGGTTCGAAATAAAAGTAACGCGCGCGCAATTTTCAGGGATTTTACGGCTAAATGTACGGCTCCTTGCCCTATGTCACTAATTAGTTACAAGGTTCAACGGCAGCTAATTGCTACCGCCTACCGTTCACACTTAAGATTTTTTTTTTTTTCTGTTTCACGAACGCTGTTCGATAAGAAGCTAACGACATTAGAGCATATTAATTCATGCAAAATCATTACTTTTAACAAAATTACTACTCCCTCCATTTTTTTATATATGACGTTTTGCGTTTTTGAGGTAAGTCTTTGACTTTAATATTTACAAAAATATATTTGTTCAAAAAATATAAAAATGGTACTATTAAATTCCTTACGAAAAACTATTTCATATGAGTATACATATCATAATATTTAATCTTATATTTTAAGAGATATTAAAGAGAGAAGGAAATGTCTCGAAATGTGAGAAAGTCATATATAAAAAAATAGAGGGAATACTAAGTACAAAGTATCACATTTAAGAGCAATAAAGATCCAATGATGTACAGAGTGATTAATGTCCTTAAGAGATCATGTACATGTTCATTTAATTTAATTTATAGTTTAAAATCATAATCGTGCTCTGTTACCTCTCATGTATTTTGGGTTGGTTAAATTAGATAATGAAATGAGTTTACTTGTATAGCTGGAAACAAATATCAGAAATTCAGAATATATACAATAAAATAATTAATTTAGCTAAAAATCGCAATTCCAATATACAATCCATTAGAATCGTGCCGTTGTGATTTTTTCCAATTATAATACCAAATCGGAAAGATTTTTTCTAAAGTGAATATACAAATTTACAAACTAATTAAAAAATTAGGGGTAGAAAAAAAAAAACAGCCTACATTTTCCGGAAACTAAAATTTTTTAAATACTCATTTTTTTCCTGAATAAATACAGCCCAAAGCTTGTGTAAAATCAAGACAACTACTCTTCCCTCTCTTTCTCTCTTAAAAAATAAATAAAAAAATAACAAACTCAATCACTCATTAAAACTTGTATTCTTAACCATGGTCCATGGCCAATCTTGGTAGACAAACTAGAGGGCGACAAAGGGTTGCCCTGGAACGCATGGAAAAGGAGAGCAATAGGTTGGTTACGTACTCCAAGCGTAGCCAGGGAATACTAAAAAAGGCAAGCGAGTTATGCACCCTTTGCGGTGTACAATCTCTATGTATAATTTTCTCCCCTGCTAATAAGCCCATGGCTTTTGGCCATCCCTCATTGGAGGCCATTATCAACCGCTTCTTGCATGAGGACAACAATTTGCCTCAAGATAATCGAGTCTCCACTGAACCTCTTCAAAATGAATAGAAAATCGATTATCTTGAGGCAAATTGTTATCCTCGGGTAAAAAGCGGATGATAATGGCCTTTGCCGAGGGGTGGCCAAAAGCGAAGACCTTGTTTGCGGGGGATAAAACTATGCATAGAGCTTGTACACCGCAAAGTGTGCATATATAGCTCGCTAGCTTTTTTAAATACACCTCCTCGGTGCTTAGAGAACGTAACCAGCTTATTGCTCTTCTTTTGCATGCGTTGCATGGTGAACTTTTGTGTTCCTTTATTTTCCAGAACAGGAGTCGCCATGGATAACATACAATTTTTATTGAGCAATGGAGTATTTTTTTTTAGAGAGAGCAAAGAGTAGTTGTCTTAGTTATATGGACTACAAGACTGGGTGTATTTATAGTTATACAAAAAAATATGTGGGTGGAAAATGTGGCTGTTGTTTTGCTGTACCCTCTAATTTTTTTCCTATTATATTCTTTTGTATTATTTTCCTTATTATAATTATTTCTTTTTAGTATATTTTTATTATTTCGTTGTTTGGATAATAACACGTATTGGTGAAAAATTATACGAGCTCGGGTGTAGGTTGTGTCACTTGTATTATTATAGAAGTTGCGAAAATCAAATTTGTAAGTGCATGCGGTTGTTATATGTCCCGATTTTATATCATGTTTTTTGAGCAACATAACGGTCGCTCCTATTTTCAAACAAAAAGCTTCTAAATGCCAATTATTAAATTAAACGAAAAAAAATGTCGAGATAGAGCTAACTTTGTTGTTTAAATTGTTACTCTTATAATATTGACGTTTAAGAAAATACTAGCTTTTCTAAGAGACTGTCTTTAATTAAGTTAATTAAAAAATAAAAACACTGGATTCTGACAACAATACAATATTCATGTTGAAAAGATTGGTTTCGAATTGGTGTTATAATTGAAAGAAATCATGGCGTCAAGATTCTAAGGGATTATCTATCGGAATTGTGATTTTTAACTAAAATCACGGCTATATTGTATGTATATTCCGATTTTCCAATATCCGTCTCAAATATACAAATAATAAATCCATGTTAGTTTCCGATTTCACCAACCAAAAATACATGATAGGTAAGAGAGCATGATTGTGATTTTAAACTATAAATGAATATGTACATGAACTCTTAAGGCATACATTAGTCTCCTTTATAACAAAGGTATTCGTCTTAATTTTATAACAAATCAAATATCATCATACTTAAATATATAAGACAAATTTATTATTTTCTTTGATATATTATGCTTTGGTCTTATATACTATGTAAAATTAATACGAATACACTCACCTTATATCAGAATTTGGTATATCAATATGGATACTAATGAATTTGGATTTTATTGTTTTAAATTTAATACTTAGTTAATTACCAATTAGACCATATTTATATTACGTACACTTTACCCGTGAAAGTGACATCAGCTGTGAGTCCTGTGACCCAAGACTAATTCGTGTAATTTATACGAATTGACCAATGCTAGTTTGTGTATGCCACACGAATGGGCCAAGTCGGAATTTTTTCGCTTCTTAACTCATTATGGGGTTAATTTTTTCCGATTATTTTACTAATTGGTGTTTTTATACACTGATCAATGTGGTGGCGTACATTTGATGACATAACAACCTTAATAAGGTTGATTTTAAAAGATGATGCGATAGTTTTAAAGACGTTAGAACACGATTTTGCTCATTAAACAATGTTATATCGTGTTATTGGTTGATTACCGATGTTACAATGAGACGGGAAACTGATGAAATGTAGTATTTAGTACGGAAAATTCACGTGGTACCCTCGAACCTTGTCATTTTTCATGTGGTACCCAACTGTTTAAGTTTATTTGTGCACATGATATCCTTGAAATTTTATTTTCAAGCATAACGTATCCTTTTTATCGTTTTTAAAATTTCCAATTGAGCATAAATTATAGAGCAGAAATCGGAACTGAATAATTTTTTTTTTCAAATTGATTAACTCTTCTAGTTCTATAAATTGATAAACGAAATTGGTCATTCGGAAATTTATGATCGAAGATATGTTTGATTTGAGATTTTCATTAAAAAAAACCTATAAAATGGCAGTCGCCAATTTTTTTCTCAAATTGTAGATTATGACGAGATAATCATTCAATGAAAAAAATTGGCCGATTCTGGATTCTGATCTAGGAGTTATGCGCAATTGAATTTTTGTAAAGCGGCAAAATGAAATGTTGTTCATGAAAATCAAACATGAAGAGTATAATGTGCACAAACTTACAAAGTTGGGTACCATGTGCAAAATGACAAAGTTCGAGGGTACCACGTGAATTGTCCATATTTAGTATTGGGGATTGTTAATAATTCGTCTTGGAAGGTTGTGTAGAGCATTCTAGTTAGAAGTAGTTTGAGAATGTAACGTTTAGTATCGAAATTTTTGTGCATGATCCTTTTAGTTCATAGTTAGAGATTTTAAGGAGAGTGTATACCATAAAAATTGAACCTGCAATAATAAATAAATAGGCACAAAAATAATACGCAAAACAAGAGTTTGAAAGATTGAAGGTTAAAATTCCATAACTCTCTTGCTTCCATCTCTAAGGGATTTATGGTTTTGATAGTGTTATGAGAGTCTTATCGACATAATCTCGTAGAGAGATAATGTGGTCTTTTTTTACTTATTCCATCCTACCTACAATTTGGTAGTAGGAAAACGAAGTCATTTGACTTAATCCATCTGCTCTCCGTAACCTAAAACAAATAGTTATATTTATAGTTGTAGTTGGCTTAGAGGGCAATATAATGACTTTTAAAATATCTAAGGTATTATCATAATGATTATTGATAATTATTACTAAATATCCAAGATGTCATATAATAAACAAATACAAAAATGTATAAAATTTCGGTGTCTACAAATTCCTCCTCGAAACTGGTTGTAGAGACTTGATGTCGGTTGCAACTTTGTCTCGAAACTTGCTACTAAACTTGACCCTTGGAGAATGGAGATGGAGAGCGAAAATTGTCCCACCGATTCTTGAAATGTCCTTTGTTTAATTTCTTGAAGAATATAAATCAAGTCTAAGTTCATGCCTTGGATGCACATCTCCACTGCTGAAACTTCAGAAAGGCGATCCTTGCATTCTAAGCTTAATTAGTGCACGCCAACGGTTTATGAAATCAATGACGAGCTCTCCTTCTTTTTGCGTGGTGCTTTTTAACTAGATACTCGACCATGCTAACCACGCAACGGGTGCTGTAAAAGTGGTTGAGAAATTCTGCTTTCATTTGTTCCCTATTGTCGTGGAATTCATCACCCAAGTTGGCGCACCGATCGAACGCCATTCCTTTGAGACTACGAACGAATTTCTTCACCAAAAGGTCGTCCTCTCAGACACGCGTTGCTACATGTTTCAACGAAGTGAGCGATGTCTGATTTGGATTGCTTTTTCCATTAAACTCTTTGGAACTTTGGTGGCTTATATCCAAGAGGCATTTTGAGTTCATCAACTCGTCTTTTATACGGCTTCATGTAAAGGTGATTGTCATTTGGTATTCCACCAAATTTAGACTTGACAAGCCCTTCGATCATCTACTGGATTTGTTCGGCGGAAAGAGAGTCCATTTATAAGCTGGCAGCATCATCATCGAGCGCGAAGTTTTCATCAATATGCTTTGATTTTTCACTGTCGTCGGGAATTCTCATCGATCGATCGTTTCTCCAACTTTCTTTTAAGTGCGGCTAGTGCAACATTTTTTCTTGACTTAAAATTAGATGAATACTTATTAATTAAGGTTGAAAATCGAATACATTAACTCATGAAGCGACCCCAAACACGTGGTAGAAAAACTGGAGGAAAAGAAACAAGACTCGGTACGGCTTCCCAAACCGCTCAAATTAAAGTGTATAATACACGGTTTTCTGGATTTCAGGGTAATGAAACAAAATGTCTGTATATAAAGTAGACACACAAATTTTGAGAATTAACAGAGGTCATTTGAGTAGATCTGGTAAACGGGTCAAACGAGTCGGTTTCAGGTCGGGTTAATTTTGGGTCGGTTTATTTCGGGTTTGTAGAGTACAGTCATTTCGGATTTTGGTCGGGTCGGGCCGTTTCGGGTTCGGGTTAGCTATTATTAAGTTATTTGTGGATAATAATCAATTTGCAACTAAACATTCGGGTCGGGTTCTTCGGATCCGGTCATGTTCGGGTCTTGAGTTCGGTTGTTGGGGTCGGGTCAATTTTGCTATGGAGGATGTCGATAAGCGATAAACGAGTCTCGGACGAAAATTAGGTATTCATTAAAAAAATGAATACTTCTAAATTCGGGTTAAAATCGAATATGGTAACTCATAGACACTGCAAATTGGGTTAACGGGTCGGGTTCGGGTTGAGCTATTTCGGGTTTCTCAAATTTTCGGGTTAGCTCGGGTCTTGCTTAGGGTTATTTTGGATTCCGGGTCAGTTTCGGGTGAAGCGGGTCGGGTTATTTTGGGTCGGGTCATTTTCGGGTCAATGATTAAGAGAGAAAAAGGCATTTCAAGTCTTTTGGGGTCAATTAGAGTTATATTTTGTTGGGTCATTTTTGGGTTGAGTGGTTTCAGATCAGGCATTTCGGGTCAGGTCTGTTACGGGTCCATGAAATCTCGAGTCATTTTGGGTCGGGTTGGGTTAATTCGGGTTTCAGGTGTCATTCAGGTGCGGCAGTTCGGATCGATTTCGGGTTTCAGGTCAACATTTTCGGGTCTGGTAAATCCGGTCGGGTTGATTTTGCCAGGTCTACTCGTAAAGCGACCTCTCACACATTGAATAAAAACTCGGAGAAAAAGAAACATGACATGATACGACCACCCAAGCGGCTCAAATTGAAGTGTATAATTTATATTACACGGTTTTCCAGATTTTAGGGTCCCGGAACAAAAATCTCCGTAAATCATAAGGATGGTTTCTCGGGTCACATAAAGCAGCCACACAAATTTTGAGAAACATTTGAACACATTTGAGGGTGCCAGTTAGACCTGGCAAAATGAGTCAGACCCGAATGACCCGACCCGAAAAGGCTGACCCGAGACCCGAAAATGACCCGAACTTTCTTGACCCGAATATGACCCGCAACCCGAATTGACCCGACCCGACCCAGACCCAACCCGAACATTATCTGACTCAATGTTGACCCGACCCGAGGTGACCCAATCTGAAAAGACCCGACTCATAACTGACCTGATCCCAAATGACTTGAAGTGACCCAAAATGACCCGAAGCGACTAGTACTAACTTATATTAATACTATACATATCAAAATAAAGTTTCATTGGTTACAATAATCCCTAATAAATAGTTAAATTTGAAAAATAATATTTCTTAATCAAAATAGTATTAACTTAAGTGCTTAGCCGTTAACTCAAAAGCAACCTGACCCAAAATGACCTATACCCGAAAATGACCCGACGCGAAATGACCCGACAACAGGTCACCCGAAATTGACCCGAAACCCGAAAGTGACCCGACCCGACCCAACCGACCCGAAATATGTGATAGACCCGAAATGACCCGACCCAAACTGACCCGACCCGTACCCGACCCGAGTGACCCGTTTTGCCAGGTCTAGTGCCAGTACGTGATAATTGTTCGGACAAAAATCGTGTCAGTAAAACTAGACCTGCCAAAGCAACCCGACCCGATTGATCCGACCAGAAAAGACTGACCCGAGACCTGAACTGACCCGAATTACATCACCCGAATGTGACCCGAAAACCCGAATTGACCCGACACGACCCGAGCTTTTTTCACCCGTAACTCACCCGATCCGAAAATGACCCGATCGAAACCACCAAACCCGAAAATGACCCGACAAAATATAATTCTAATTGAACCGAAAAGACTTGAAATGGCTATTTCTCTATTATTCATTGACCCGAAAATGACCTGACCTACTTGACCCGAAACAGACCCGACCAACAAATCCGAAACCCGAAATGACCCGTCCCAACCCGAATTAACCCGAAATCAATGAGAGACTTGAATTGGCCCGACACCTTGACCCCTTTTGCCTTGTCTACTTAAAGCTAGATGGATTCTTTTTAATAAAGGTTGAAAATTGAATACGGTAAATCGATAACTCATGAAAACACCCTGACACGAGGTAAACTAATTGGGAGGAAAACAAACATGACCCGGTACGACCTCCCAAACCGCTCAAATTTAAATGTATAATACACAGTTATCGGGATTTCAGGGACCTGGAACAATAATATCTGTAAATCATCCATAATGTTCCTCGGATCAAATAAAACTGTTACACAAATTATGAGAAGCAATATAGGACATTTTAGTGTGCCGGTAAACTAGTCTCTCGCGAAAATCAGATGCTCCTTAAAAATAGATGAACACTTGTTATTTAGGGTTGAAATCGAATACGGTAACTTATGAAGCTACCCCTAAGGCCCAGACATGTGGTACAAAACTGGGCGAAAAAGAAACATGACCTGATACCACTAATACACGATTTTACGGATTTCGGGGTCCCATAACGAAAAATGTCTCAGAATCATATGGGCGGTTCATCATTTCGGATAAAGTAGCCACACAAATTTTTAAAAACAACAGAGGACATTTGAGGGTGCCGGTAAACTAGTCTCTCATGAAAAACGGGTACTCCTTAAAAATAGATAAATACTTGTTATTTAAGACTGAAATCGAATACGATAGCTCATAAATCCACCTCGAACACGTGGTAGAAAGCTAGGAGAAAAAAGAAACATAACGGTTACGACTAGGCCTGGCAAAAGCGACCCGACTCGATTGACCCTGCCCATAATGGCTGACTCGAGACCCGAAATTGACCCGGACTACATCACCAGAATGTAACTCGAAAACCAGAATTGACCCGACTTGACCCCTACATGATTCGAGCTTCATTGAACCGTAACTGACCCAACCCAAAAGTGACCCGATCTAAAACCATCCAACCCGAAAATGACCCAACAAAACAAAAGTCTAATTGAACCTTAATGACTTCAAATCACTTTTCCTCTCTTAATCATTGACCCGAAAATGACCAGACACGAAATTACCAGACCCGCTTGACGAGAAATCGACCCGGCCAACAAACCTGAAACAGACCGGAAAACCGAAATGACCTGCCCCAACCCGAATTAACCCAAAATCACTGGAAGACCTAAACTGATTTGAGCCAAGCCAAACTGGCGCGACCCGAACCCGAACCGGTTGACCCGTTTGCCAGGTCTAGGTACGACTACAAAATGACTCAAATTTATTATTATAAAACACGGCTTTCGGGAATTCAGGGATCCAGAAAAAAAATGTTCGTAAATCATACGGATAGTTTTCTCATGTCAGATAAAGCATCCCCACAAATTTTGAAAAGTAACAGAAGACATTTGAGGGTGTCGGTACATGATAAACGAGTCTCGGACGAAAATCGGAAACTCTTTAATTAAAATAGATGAATACTTGTTATTTAGAGATGAAATCGAATACGTTAACTCATGAAACGACTCCTGACACGTGATAGAAAATTTGGGAGGTAACAAAACATGACCTGTTACGACTTTCAAACGGCTCAAATTTAAATCTATAATACACGGTTTTTGGGATTTCAAGATCATGAAACAAAAATGTCTGTAAATCATACGGACGGTTCCTTAGGTCAAATAAAGTAGGCACACAAATTTTGAGAAGCAACAGAGGACATTTGAGGGAACCGGTACGCGGTAAACCAGTCTCGGACGAAAATCGGGTATTTCTTAAAAATAGATGAATATTTCTTAATTAGGGTTTAAAATCAAATACGGTAACTCATGAAACGACCCCTAACACATGGTAGTAAAACTTGGTGGAAAATAAGCATTACCCGTTATGACCTCCAAACGGATCAAATTTAAGTGTATAATACACGGTTTTCGGGATTTTAGGTTCCCGGAACAAAAATGTCCGTAAGGGATGATTTCTCGGGTCAGATAAAGCAACTACAGAAATTTTGAGAAGCAATAGAGGACATTTGAGGGTGCGGGTAAGCGATAAACGCGTCTCGGACGAAAATCGGGTATTCCTTAAAAATAGATCAATACTTGTTGTTTAAGGCTGAAAAACGAATACGGTAACTCATGAATTGCCCAGACACGTGGTAGAAAAATAAACATGACCCGGTACGACCTCTTAAATGGCTCAATTTTATGTGTATATAATACAGTTTTTTCGGGATTTCAGGGTCGGAAATAACATGTATGTAAATCCTACGGATGGTTCATCGGGTCAGATAAAGCAACCACACTAATTTCGGGAAGTAACAGAGGACATTTATTTGAAGGTGCTGGTACGCGATAAACGAATCTCGGACTGTAACAACCCCATTTATCCAGGAGTCTTTAGCAAAGTATTCCCAGATAAATATAATTGTTATCATCTTGGTTGCCCGAGGTAGTAAATAACAATGATAACAATATAAAGGTACTTAAAGTAAATAACTTAAGTAATAACTTAAGTGGAATTTATTACAATTCAACCTGTCTTAAATAAATGTAAGACTAATACAATATAAATTATAAATTAAACATTTAAATGTTAAGTCTGATTAACTAAGTAATTTTATCTGCTCCCCATTCGATCAGAAATCATCAAATGGATCGTATTAGGTCACCGATAGTAAAAAGTTGGTTTACAACTGACACAAGACACAAACATGTCAACCAAAAAGCCGGGTAGGAATAACAAAACAATACTAAGGCCCTGTTCTTTTGGACTTAAAGTCACTTAATTTAAGTTCACTTCAGATCATATAAGTTCGATTCGATTCGATTCGAGATCCTATAAGTTCATTCGATTCGATCCTATAAGTTCGATTCGATTCGAGATCTTATAAGTTCGATTCGAGATCCTATAAGTTCGATTCGATTCGATTCGATCCTATAAGTTCAGATTCAGATCTTATACCTCACTTAATTTAAGTTCACTTGAGATCCTATAAGTTCGATTCGATTCGATTCGAGATCCTATAAGTTCGATTCGAGATCCTATAAGTTCATCTGTTCGATTCTATAAGTTCGATTCGATTCGATCCTATAAGTTCGATTCGTTCAGCTCGATCCTATAAGTTCATTCGGTTCATTAGTTTTAGTCCAAAAGAACCAATTAGTAGATATACAACCAGATTGTATGTAGTTGTACGGTGTAGAATTCGAGCTGTGTGTATTAAAGTTTTCGAGTTTTGTTTAAAAGAATCGAGCTATCTTTGAAAGTTTTTGAACTCACACACTTAAACATAAAAAAAATAAACTCTTATAAAACTCAGAAAAATTACACATAAGCTCGGATTAATGTATATGGTTGTACAATGCTTATTACACAACTGGTTGTATAGTAGTATTTATGCAAAAGAACATGGCCTAAACATATTTTTTTTTGGAGGGAACAATACTAAACATATTATCCACAACACCTGCAACCTAAAAAGCAACAACAAAGGAACCTACACACTAACCCCACGTCGTACGCGTACACAACCCGACTACTTCACGCCACGCGTGGGTTTGCAGGTCCACGGCGTACTTCGTGCCTGGCCTACCAAGTCCACAAGTTAACGACGTGAGTGTATTACTACGTTGAAAATTACAACTCTCCCGCCTATGCCACAAATTAGCAAGGTTCGTTGGGTGCTACCGCCTACCGTGCACTTTTAAGATTTTTTTTTTCATGAAACGAACATGGTTCGATAGCAAGTTATCGACATGAGTGTATTAATTCATGCAAAATCATCTCTTTAACAAATTTAGTACGAAGTACAAAGTATCAAAAATTAAGAACAATAAGGATCCAATAGTCCATAGTGATTACTATCCTTAAGAGTTCAAGTTTTTGCGTAGGTGAAACTAGAAGATGAAATGTATATCTAACACGAATATTGAAAATACGGAATATAAGTTTAGTTAAAAATCGCAAAGATTTTTTTCAATTATAATATCAAATTGGAACCATTTTTTTCCTTATGTGAATAATGGAGTCAGAATCCTATGATTTATTTGTAAATAACTTAATAAGAGACTATCTCTTATGAAAGCTATTATTTATTAGTAAATGTCAATATAATAAGAGTCTAGACCGTTAAAACATAAAACTATAAAAGTTAGCTACACCGTTGACATTTTTTGGGTTTAATAACCACATTTTTTTTTTTTGAAATTGTCATCTCATTAATAATCAACTAGGCGTAGGTTACAATGAAGATAACAAATAGACAAAGGAAAATCAAGATTGCTAACGTAAAAAATACATTCAAAATAACTATCTAAATACTGGTAGTGGCGTTGCCGCTCCAAAATCATAAATTTCTTGAATCTATGAATAATCGATGTCTTTGCATCCTTCTTGATGGAGGGAAACAGTGTAGCCGTCTTGATGTATTCATCCACGAAACAAATCTGATAATCTCCCCGTCGATTAAAACTTATTATATTGATAGCAATCCCACGAAAACATGGAAAAACCCCGAAAGAAGGGACGGAACAACAGATCTCACCAAAAGGGAGACTATTATTGAAGTATTTGTTTGTAAATAGAAGTAGCTGTTGTTACTCAAAAACCTATATATGTGAAAGCCTACACCCGTCACGAATACGTGTTATTACCGTAACAACTAATTAACGAAAATATCCCGAAAAAACTTTAAATCATAATAAGGAAAATAATACAAAAGAACAAACTAGGTAAAAAATTAGGGTGTACACCAAATAATAACCTACATTTCCAGTCTAAAAAATTAACAAAATTATCTCAAAATTTTCATTTTATTCTATATAAATACAGCCCAAGTCTTGTATATAACTAAGACAATTACTCTTCTCTCTCGCCAAAAAAAAAAGGAAAAAAAACATTCTATTACTCATTAAAACTTCTAAATAATTGTCAAAAAAAAATATAATTAAAAAAAAAATCAAGTTAACCATGGCCACTCTTGCTAGGAAAAGTAGAGGAAGACAAAAGGTCGTCTTGAAACGCATGGAAAAGAAGAGCAATAGGTTGGTTACATTCTCTAAGCGTCGGGGTGGCGTGTTTAAGAAAGCGAGCGAGTTGTGCACCCTTTGCGGTGTGCAAGCTTTATGCATAGTTTTCTCCCCTGCGAAGAAGACCTTTGCTTTTGGCCATCCCTCGGTGGAGGCCATTATCAATCGATTCTTGCTTGAGGATAATAATTTGCCTCAAGATAATCGAGTCTCTAAAAAACCTTTTCAAAATGAGACTCTCTTGAAATCCAATAAGGAGGTGTCACTCCTGAAGGATCAAATCGACGTTGAAAAAAAGCATGGTGAAGAACTCCTTAAAGAGAGGAGATTAATGAGCGAAGAGGCTCAAAAATTCTTAGCTCCGGCTGAAATATTTACCTTATCGGAGCTTAAACAAATTCAAGCAACACTAATTGCTTTGAAAAATAATGTACTTACACACGGTCATAATCTAGTTCAGGCTCAACCAAATCTAAACCTTACTCCGAACCCAAGGCCATCAATATTACATGGCCAAAACTTGTTGGTAGGACAATATTATACCCCTAATCCCACCCTTGTCCACGGCCACACCCCTCCGACTTTCGGAGACCCATCTCTTATCACTCCCATGGCAATGATCCCGACTCCCATGAGTAATCTCATGAATGCGGGATTCACTAATTCAAACATACCACCATCTTTTCAAGAGCCTACTAACCTTATCCCGGGCTCATTAGACGGCCAAAATAACATGCTAGCAGACATGGGATGGAACCCTATACGAGGACAGACATTCACAAGCTTGTTAACAGGCGAGGGAAGCTCAAATTCTCCAGCTCCTCCCATCAATCCTCAAGGCAGGTACACGGGAAGCGACCCTATACCAGGTGATTACCAGACATTCCAAAACTTGTTAATTTCGGCCCCCCCCCTTAAATCCTCAAGGCGGGTACATGGGAAACAACCCTATACCAGGTGATTACCAGACTTTCAGAAACTTGTCAATAGGTGAGGGCAGCTCAAATCCTTCCTTTCCTCCTTTCAATTCTCAAGACGGGTTTGGTTTTGATCCCGGATTTGATCCAGGGATGAACTAGTTTGTTGTACTTTTAAATTTATTTATTTTAAATAATTTGTAATTTTCATTTCTCCTATATAATTCTGTTTTAATTTCTAGTCTTAGTAAAACTATCTAATACTAAGTACTAAGCTACACGCCGTCTAGACCGATTTCATGAGATTTGATTTCAACCACAAATGCTAAAGTCTAACAGAGAGGAACAAAAACAAGATTTACATACAATCATACTAAATGTTATTCTCTCTATCTCATCTAGTTTTTCAGATTTTTAAAAATTATATGAGGAACATTATTTCACTTAAACATAACATGGTGACAGAAGAAGTAATGTATAAACTTAAATAAAATTTCGTAAATAAACATAATATACACATCAATAGACCAAAATCGGTCGGCCATCAGACAATAACCGAAAAATTTTCTCACCGTATGTTACTAAAACTTATACGAGACCTTTGTATACATACAACGGTCCAATACCCTCATCATATGTTATATCCCTCAATACATAGTATTGTAGTACAACTCATAATTTAGCTATGTACATTTGAAAAATTCTTAGGTACAGCGAATGTAATGTAATGTGGTACACTTGACGAATTAGATGTCTCTTTTTTTTTTTTTTTTTTTTGGTATATGTAGATTCTTCATAGTTAATTACAAAAAACGCTCTCAAATCCAATATTCTCATGATTTGGTTCAGTGTATGATGAAATGGTATACCTGGTGTACATATAATAACACTGGACTTAAACAGCAAAACGAGCCCATAGAATTACAACTATTTACGAGAAATTCATAACGATAACTACACCTGCCAAATCGGGTCAACGGGCCCGGCTTCGGGTTGGGCCAATTCGGTTATAATCTTGCTCTGATAACCAATTTGGAGTAAAACGTCAAGGACTCGATTTTGGACAGAATTATACTCAAAAATGGGTTGTATTTGTGACTAAAATGAACACGAAAACAATGAAAGTAAACAAGGATATGAATTGAGCTAGATCACTAAGCAGGCTCAAGACTCGGAATCTCGTTCAAGATCACTAAGCATGAACTAAATTACTCCTCAAACACTAAATAATGAGGGGTTTTCCGCACTAAGCAAGAAGAAAAGAAGTAGAAAACTCAGTTAATTTTAACTCAACATAATCTCTTTTACACAAGTTTAGAGCTCCTTATATAGAGACTTCAATCTAATCCTAGTCATACATCAAATATTACATCCAAGGGTCACAAAATGGCTGGAAGAGGACAATAAAAAAAAACGGCTGAAAAAGCCTTACAATTGCTTACACAAACTGAATTGGACAAGGACATAAAGCATAAAGCAAAACAAAGTAAACTATTGAGACAATCATCCTTGACTCCTTATTTAGTGATAGGTGAGACTTCTTGGGAGCTTCAAAGGGACCGACCATGAGTAGTATAAGAGCCATAGAGCAACAAAAAGGGTCCTTGGAGATGGTTTGAACAATTTAGGAAACTTGAAAACGACTTGTGAGCTACCCTTGTAAAACTGTGCATTGTGGACCTCGGCTTTGGTTTGCTCTTTACCTCTTGATATGTGTCCTTCTAAGACAAAAATCCCTAGACAAAAATGCTCTAAGACAAAAGTCCCTAGACAAAAAGGCTCCAAAATCGTGCAATTCCAAGGTAGTGTGTGCTTCCAATTCCATTGCACTTTCGGTTTCGGAGGCCCAATCCTAAGGTTGAAACCCGACTAACCTAGAAATGTGCACTTTCGCAAGTCACCTAAGTCCATTAAGCCCTCAACATTTTCCGGGTCATCCAACTACTTCTCTCGAAGGTCGAATTCAAACGCTAGTCCGGAAGTGTCCTCCTTGATTCTCCCTTTCGGTCTCAACCTAGGTTAGCAAAAGGTCTAATTTTGGATACCCGATTCCCGACCTACCCAACTTTCGTTGATGGACAAGGGTCAAAAACCAACATTACCCACAATTGACCAATTCATCATATCAATCCTCTAGCCTACCCTTATTAATCCTCCCCAACAACTATTTTTATAGAAATCAATCAAATAAACCACTCATGTTGGGGTTAATCATGTCTATTAAGTCAAAACAAATGGCCGCGGGTAAAGGTTGCACTTTGGCAAGTGACATGTTATGAAATTGATTACTGCAACTAATCATGCAATTAATAACTTGGATGACGAAAAGTGACTAATTAAACAATAATTAAAATGAAATTCAACTCAAAGGTGGTAACTTTAACTACAAGTAAGAAGTGTAAACAATTCAAATTTAAGACAACAATAACTAAGGAAATTAAATTGACAAACAAAATAAGGAATTAAAAGAAGGAAAAGAAAATTTATCAACAAAAGATGAAGGAAATAAGAATACTTCATTAATTGCTTGAGAAAAATTGAAGAACAAGGTTGGATCCCATTCTCTCTACCAAATGCTTAAACCCTAAATTTTGATCTAAACAAAGTCTAATGTAAGTGTGTACAAAAATTGGATGTTTGGGTATATATATATATATATATATATATGATGCGTGTATTTTATATAAGGTTTTTACCTCATTTTTACACGCATTTCTGTACTAATTATGTGGCGTCAAGCTACAAATACCCCCAAATAGTCTACTTTGGTTTGTCTTGAGTAAATTGCAGGTATGGACCAGAAAGAAGATAAAGCAAGCCTAAACTTGTCCCATTTGCATGCATTGGTGGAGAATAAGGAAATGGAGTTCGGAATCTATCGCTTAAAAGACGCGTGAGCTGACTTCGGAAGGTGTCAAAGGAATTCTACGTGCTAATATAGCTCGATCAATCACTTTTCTAGTCGATCGAATGCTTTATCAACTGAAGATTCACTCGATCGAGTTGTTTTGAAGCTCGATCGAGATAGCTGATATAAGAGGTCCTCGATCGAATGGTTTGTTTGTTCGATCGAGAGGAATTTCTAGCTTTGTCCTCGATCGAGTGGTTTCAATCTACTCGATCGAGAGGTTTTACCTTTGTACGCGTGTTTTTGCTTTAATTCGAGTTGGGCTTTGTAATTAGCTTTATTAGGTTAAGTAGTACGTGATACTACTTCTTCTTCATCATCTCGGAGACGAGGAGGCCGTCTTCCTCTCTACTCTCTTATACCCTACTCTAGAACTTTTGGCTTGGATTGAATTTTGTAATCGGTATTCCTTTCTTTTATCTTAATCTTAATCTTTGTTTCCTTTTAATTATTTCTCTCTTGATTGCTCTTTGTTATCATTAATCTTCAATCGCTGGTGTAACTCAAAAATACGAAAATATGCCCAACAAGATACTCCAGTAAATGTAACCCAAGGCGGCCGGTGTAAAGTTACACCGGCTGGAGAAAGTTACACCGACAGAGCATGGGAGAAGCACCGGTTGGCCAAAGTTACATCATTCCTTATCACAATGCACCGGCTAGAGCAAGGACATACACAGACAAGAGCAAATGAGTTACACCGGCTAGGCTATAGTTACACCATTCTTGATCACAATGCAGTGGATGAGCTTGGGAGATACACAGGCTAGAGTTATCTTGTTCCTTAGCTTCCAATTGGTGATCGGTTTTGCATGGAAAAGCGTACAACACTACAAAAAGCTTAGCAAACTATCCGGTGAAGCTCATTTAGGCAAATTAATCATAAACTCGAGTAATTATCAATTAGATGCACCAAAATTAGGACTAAAGCAAGGATTTTCGACACAAATAAGAGGTGATAACGTAGTTATCTGTGGTCGTGTCGTGCAAGGGGTGGGGTGGCAGGGTGGTCGAGGGAGGGGGCGTGGTCAGAGTGTGTCACGGTGGTCGAGGGAGGGAGGGAAAGTGGTAAAGGAGGTTGGATTATGGTTGCACATGTAGGGAAGGTGGAGGGGCACTGAGTATGGGTAATCTGGGCGGATAGGGGTAGAGGCGGTGGGTGAGGGTGGCGCGGTGGTGGTTGGGTGGTAATAGAGGCGGGCGATGGTTAAAAAGTGGAGGAAGAGTTGAGAAAATTGAAAACAAAAAAAAGGATGTTGAGTGGGGGTAAAATGGTCAATTATGTCCATGATTGCGCATAACCCTATCTCTTTTGTTTACCTTTCACTAAAATATAATTTATAAAGAATAGAAAAAGTGGTAAAAAAGTGAATACGACGAAGGGAGTATCGCGTACTTTCTCAATTATGAGTGTAATTTTAGAGATAACCACATTGTTTATCATTAAGCTAAAGCACACATTATTGAACTAAGAACACACAACCACATTCGAACCATAGGCGGACAAGGCGGTCGCGGCAGATAGGGTTGTTATAGAACGCACCGGAATCTACTGATCGGAAATGGAATTCACCCCGTGGTCCAACATTTTTTAAGAATTCGGTTTTCGGACCAGGACGGGTTTTTCCAGTTTGGACCGGAGAAGACGAAATTATTATTATTTGATTTTTTTTTTCTTAGAATTATATTTTAATCCGGTCTAAAGGACCGGATTTTTTGCACTGGATTTTGAAAATTTGGGCATATAATTACAAATTTTGGTCTTATGACCGGATTTTTTTTCGGTCCAGACTATTTCCGGAATTTTTGTAGTTCGGCCTGGTCCCGATCCGGAATTTTTGTTGATTCTGATCCGTTCCAAACCGGATTAGGTCCGGTCGATCCGATTTTAAACCGGTACACAACCTATGACCCTATCTAAGGTATTTGCCGGTTATTAGGTTGCTAACAGTGGCCAAAATAAGTGACGTACTTTTTCACATACGGATTTTACTCTTCTATATAGGCTTTTTACAGTTATGCCCTTGTCATTTTATTCATTCCCTCACCCAATTATTTTTTTCTCCCTCCCCTCATCTCCCTTCACCACCACCACTACCTAACCACCACCAACCCGTCACAGCCGACAAAGTGACAACTCACTCGCACCCACTCCATCCTCCAGCCGTCCCGACTCCTAAACACCACCCACTCAAACTGTCGCACACCTAATCACACCGCCCAATCCCGCCGTCCCATAACAAGAAAGACAAATCCGACGAATCCGTCAGATACAATGGGGAGTTTATTGACAAAGGAAATGATTTTTCAAATTATGAGAAAGTTTGGCAACGCAGGCATAGACCAAAGTCAGATTCCATTGTGCAAATGATTCTGCACACAAAACAAATTAATTTTATTTTATTAATTTCACTTATTGATAAACCTAATAATTTCTCTAATTGTTCAAGTTTGTAAAGTAATTAGATTCGGTTTTAGAGAAAAAGATAGTACAAATTTGAGTTGATTTGATTATGTTTTAGATAAAAAGGTTTGCCATAGAATATTTATAAAAAGGTATATGTGAAAAAATAAAGTCTGTATATGAAAAAAGTAATTCCGAAAAAAGATGCGCATTATGTAATTACTCCGTGCAAAATTACGACCCTCCCACTTGATACAAAGTATTTTTCTTTTAAAAGATATCAAAGAAGCTTTGACCAGCCTTTACAACGATAAAATCACGTGTTAGTGTGTCACATGTATATTACTATGTACAAAATTACGACTCTCCTGCTTATGCCGCAAATTAAATACAAGGTTCAACGGCTGCTACCGCCTACCGCGCACTTTTTAAGATTTTTTTTTCCGTTTCACGAACGCTTGTTCGATAACAAGTTAACGACACGAGAGCATATTAATTCATGCGAAATCATCACTTGTAACAAAATTACTACTCCCTCCTATTTTCTAAAATCATCCACATTTCTTAAGACGACAAATTCACAAAAAATTTCTACTTACCTTATTTGTCTAATATTTGTGGTTAACCCCACATTCTCTCACATATTTTCATTTACATTCACACATCACCATACCACTAAATTCTACCCCAAAACAAATGTGGAAGAACTTAGTAAATATGAGGGAGTACTAAGCACAAAATATACCGAAGATATCTTAGTCTAGTGGTTAGGACTAAGGTATTGTGGACAATAGGTCCCATGTTCGAATCCTCCCTCCCCTTTATTGTAATGCGACTATGTGCGTGCTTCGTTTGACCAAAAAAGAGTACAAAATATCACATTTAAGGGCAATAAAGATCCAAGGATGTCGACAGTGATTAATGTCCTTAAGAGTTCATGTACATGTTCAATTAATTAATTTATAGTTTAAAATCATAATCGTTCTCTCTTACCTATCATGTATTTTGGGTTGGTGAAATTAGAAAATGAAATGGATTTACTTGTATATCTGAGAACAAATATCAGAAATTCGGAATATATAAAATAGTCATCAATTTAGTTAGAAATCGCAATTCCGATGGACAATCCTTTAGAATCCTGCCGCTGTGATTTTTTCCAATTATAACACCAAATCGGAACAATTTTTTTCTAAATATGAATATTGCACATAGAAAACGACGACAATTTATGTTGTTATCCTAACAACGGAATAACGGATTAACGAAAATATAACGGAAAAACTTTGATCATAATAAGGAAAATAATACAAATTTACAAACTAGGTAAAAAATTAGGGGTAGACAAAAAAACAGCCTACATTTTCCATCCACTAAAATTTTCAAATTTTCATTTTTTCCAGAATAAATACAGCCCAAGTCTGGTGTAAAATCAAGACAACTACTCTTCTCTTTCTCTCTCTTTAAAAAAAAAAAAAAAAAACTCAAATCACTCATTAAAACTTCTTGTTAACCATGGCCAATCCTGGTAGACAAACTAGAGGGCGACAAAGGGTTGCCCTGGAACGCATGGAAAAGGACAGCAATAGGTTGGTTACGTACTCTAAGCGTAGCCAAGGAATACTAAAAAAGGCAAGCGAGTTACGCACCCTTTGCGGTGTACAAGCTCTCTGTATAATTTTCTCACCCGCTAATAAGCCCATGGCTTTTGGCCATCCCTCAGTGGAGGCCATAAGCAACCGCTTTTTGCATGGGGACAACAATTTGCCTCATGATAATCGAGTCTCCACTGAACCTCTCTTGAGATCCCTTAAGGAAGTGTCACTTTTAAAAGACCAAATAGACGTTGAAAAAAAGCGTACTGAAGAAATCCTTAAGGAGAGGAAGGTAATGAGCGAAGAAGCACAACAATTTTTATCCCCGCCTGAAACGTTCTCTTACTCTGAACTTAAACAAATTCAAGCGACACTTCAAGTGTTGAAAAATAATGTACTCACGCATGGTCATAATCTAGAGGCTCAGTCAAATATGAGCCTCAACCCGACTCAAATCCCAGGTCCTTCGACATTAGATGGCCAAAACTCTCCACAACAAAATCCGTTCTTGAACCCATCTAACATGTTGGCAGGTCAAAATTATAACCTTAATCCTACCCTTGTTGAAAGTCAAACCACTCCGACTTTCGGAGACCAAACACAAATGACAATGGTGCCACCTCCCTTGGTGAGAGACCCTAATGACAACATTTTGATGGGGATGATCCCAACCCCCATGGGTACCTTGAATGACCCCACATTGGCAATGAGATCAAATTTCATGAATACGGGATTCACTCATCCAAATATACCGCAAACTTTTCAAGGGCCTACTAACTTTAACCCGGGCTTGTTTGACGGGCAAAATAGTATGCTAGCGGACATGGGTTGGAACCCTATGCAGACTTTCACGAACTTGCTAATGGGCGAGGGTAGCTCGAATCCTTCCAATCCTCCTTTCAACACTCAAGGCGGGTTTGGTTTTGGTCCCGGATTTGATCCTGGGATGAACTAGTTTGTCCATCTTACCAATGTCTTCATTAGTGTTTCTTTCTTCGTTTCTTTTTCTTTTTTTTTTTAAAATTTCTTTAGGGTTGTGTCATGACTAGTAACCCAGAAGGCGACACAGTTCAGTATTTTAGTTTACTTTTCATGTCTGTCTGTTTTTTCTTTATTTTTTTCGTATACCCCTACCCAAGATTATCACTTTGATGTACTTTTTAAAAAAAAAAATTATAATGTGCAATTTTCATTTTTCCTAGTCTTAGTAAAACTATCTACTAAACTTCACGCCGTACAGACGATTTAATGAGATTTGATTTCAACCACAAATGGAAAAGAGTAAAGACTAATAAATTATACTTCGTATTTATTTGCATTTCTTTCAATAAATTAAAGAAATGTAACAAAAATTTCGCTACCCCATATATTAGATCTGGCTTCGCCCCTGCTCGTTCGTATCATACAATACCTAAAGAGAAAACAACGAACCCTCAGCACAAATTATGGTATTACATTAAGTACTAATTCTAGGTTTCGGTTTTGATCTTCGTCACCGCTGCCTAATTTTGAACATTGTGCCATAAAGAGAAAGCGACCGATATCATGTCAAAATATGGTCACAATTCACAGTAATGCCTAGTACAAATCTTTGATAGCAAACACTACATATGATCATTCTCAATCTTCCATTGCCGCGGAAACGGAAAGATCACTAAACATGTTCTTTTAACAACAAAAGAAAAATATAATCTCCTTTCTATTTCAAAACTTTCAGTCGTTAGTCGTTAGTCGTTAGTAGCTTATCAGTAACACACACTTGAAAAGTAATCATTCCTAGAGTCTCCCTTTCAGTAACACACGCTTGTTCGTAGCATGGAAGGCGTTCTCTGATGATGACAATCATTAATCATTAATACTATTGAAGCAAATGCAAAAAAAAAAAAAAAAAAAAAAAAAGATAGGCTTCCACTTATCATTATCCAATAAATAGTTAAATCATCTATAAATATTGTCGGTTATTAGGTTGGTAATAGTAGCCAAAATAAAAGTTGCAAAAATATTTCTTTCAATTTTAGGATCTCATGCCTTCAAAATAAATTTATTATAATGGAAAATAAGTCATTACTAAATACTAATCTACCACAAAAAAAAACGCGCATTACATATTTATTACTCCGTGCAAAATTACGACCCTCGCTCTTTCCTGAATACAAAGTATTTTTCTTCTAAAATAAATCGAAAAAGTCTCAACCAGCCTGTACAACGATAAAATCGTGTGTTAGTGTATTACATGTACATTAGCGACAATTCACAACCTAAACCCTTTAAAGGAAAATGCCAGTATTGTCGCTCTACTGGTCACGTCATTAGCGATTGTCCCGACTTCAAACGAGACTATCCTAATGTCGTATTCCCATCACTCCCTAGTCGTCAGAATAGACCCTATGCCCACACCGCCATTGTTGCCACCAACCCCACCTCCTCCTATCTAATTGATAGTGGTGCTTCACACCACATTACTAATGATCTTAGCACACTACCAATGCACACCCCATATTAAGGACCCGACGATCTTATCATTGGTGATGGTTTGTCTCTCCCTATTACCCATATTGGTTCTTATTCTATCTCTACTTCTACTCATACACTCGTCTTTAATAATGTTCTTGTTGTTCCTACCATTTGTCGTAATTTACTTTCCGTCTCTCAATTTTGTAGAGACAACCGTGCTACTGCTTTATTCTCACAAACCTCTTTTTGTTTTAAGGAAACTACAACGGGGGACAACCGTCTTCTCGAGCAATCCATGATGGCTCGTATGAGTGGCATCCACCCTCACCTCGGCCCTCGGCACACACGGCCAAACTATCCAGCAACTTGTGGCACAAACGACTAGGACACCCTTCTTCCGCAACTTTAAAATTGTTAAACGCTAGTTTCAATTTTCGCATCTCTGATTTTCAATATTGCAATGCTTGTTTAGTTAATAAAAGCCACAAGCTTCCCTTTTCTATTTTAACATTGAAATCCCACGCCCCACTTGATCTCATATTTTCTGATGTTTGGACCGCCCCCGTCTCATCTTATGACTCGTATAAGTATTACGTGATTTTTGTGGATCATCATTCTCACTATTTCTGACTCTACCCATTTAAAAAGAAATCTGATACGGAAGTCGCGTTCAATCGTTTTAAAGCCATCATTGAGAAATTCTTCCAAAAACCAATAAAACAATTTTATTCAGACAATGGGGGGAGTACAAAAAATTGACCCAGACACTCCTAAATGACGGTGTTACCCACCTTACTTCGCCACCTCATACACCCGAGCACAATGGATTTGCTTAGCGAAGGCATCGTCACATTGTCGAAACCGGACTTGCTCTTCTCACTCAAGCTCAAATGCCCAACACTTTTTGGCCATATGCTTTTTCAACGGCCACATATCTTGTCAACCGACTTCCGTCGTCTACCATTGACAATCAATCACCTTACAAAATCATGTTCAATACCCATCCAAATTATCACAAATTACGACCGTTTGGGTGTCTTTGCTATCCTTGGCTTCGCCCATATACCCAACACAAACTTGAACCCAAATCCCAACCGTGTGTCTTTGTTGGTTATTCCACCATCCAAAGTGCCTACCTCTGTTTCGAACCAACCACGAACAAATTGTACACATCGCGTTATGTTCGCTTCATAGAAACCGAATTTTCATACCTCACCCTCACGCGTACCTCCATCTCCAAACTACCCTCTCCGGACCAATGGTGTGATCTCACAATTCCCATCCTTATTCCCACCTTCCTGCCTCCACCATTGCCACCCAACC
Source organism: Silene latifolia (assembly GCF_048544455.1). Lineage (NCBI taxonomy): Eukaryota > Viridiplantae > Streptophyta > Magnoliopsida > Caryophyllales > Caryophyllaceae > Silene > Silene latifolia. Next base: position 147,273,612 of record NC_133528.1, on the reverse strand, counting down.
TGAACCCACCCTTACTCCGGCTACATCTCAACCCGTATCACCCACTACTCCCTCCTCACCATTGATACTGGGGGTAAAGTCGTCACACCCTTATCAAAAACAAATTTATAAAGCTCGATACCTAACTAGTAAAGTTTGGTAAGTCGAGGTCGATCACAAGGATGGTGGGGTTAGGCTACAAGTCTATTGTTTAGTTTTAGTTTAGTCGGATGCAAAACATGTGAATGATTAATACGCTAACAAACTAGGCTAAAACAATAGGTAAACACACACACACAAAGACGGAAACAAGAGAGGAAGAAGTTAGGGTCTTCGGGTTTGTCTAGGTAAGGAGAGGGAGATGCAAAAGTTACGAGAATTGGGTCACGGTTTCGGTCAAGGAATCGAAGCTAGTTTCCTAGTCACTTTAAGCTCACCATAAAACTTTCATATTATGTCAAACTCATCACATACATGCTATCAAACACTCTTATTCACTCTCATGTAAAGAAATGTTAAGCAAAATTCAAAGAAAGGTATGAACTTTCATTCACCCATTTCATCGAACACCTTCAATGCAAGTATGTAAAGACTCGATTTTTAACCCATATTCAAATGTAAACAACTCATTATCATCCCTCATGTTTACCCAAACCCCCCCCCCCCCCCCTTAACCCTAGACTAATTCTATTCAAACATAGTTAACACAAGCAATACAACTACACCAATACTAACCATGCCAAACATGGTTAGCAACAAGATTAAACAAACAATATAAGATGAAATTAAAAACATGTAAACAATTGAAATAGAGTGAAATTAAGATAAGAAATATACCAATTTAAATTAAAGGATCAAACTTCGATTGAAAAATGGAGGATGAATGTTTTCTTGTCTTCCAAAATTACAACCCAAAACTAATTGTAAACTAATAAAAGGAGAGAAATTTGGATACTAAGAACAAACGAAAGATTACAACTTTAATTAGGGAGAAATTGAGAGGAAAAATGAGATGGATTTTCTATATCTACCAACTACTCCTACTGTTTTGCTATTCTATTGCTGAAGGCTGCGTCTAAACTATCAGAGTTCTAAAAGTTGCTGACCCATTTGTTTTTATAGTAGGTGCAGCCAAATAATTGAAACGACATCCCCATTGTAACAAAACGCAGGTTTCAAATAAAATGAAAATAAAGGGCACGGACGTCTTTTCCTTACTTCTGTCTTATTCTCTACTTTTCCTCAAAACTCAGCCAATTAATAACCTGGGTTCTTCAAACAAAAATCACAATGAAACTGTGATTGAATTATGCGCATCAGTGGAGATGATTACGGGCTACTGTCGCGTTCGGCCTCGGGTTGTGGTCATCCATGGTGGTGGTCCTTGTTTATCTCGAATTGTTGGTTGAGCAGATGGGCATGCGACGGTGCTCGAAGGCGGTTGATGGTGATTTGGTGCAGGTGGCGGGAGTATTGATGTCGGGATGAGCTAGTTAATGGTGTTGGTGGGGGTTGAATGAATGTATAATGGTGAGTTGGTGGTGATGAAGTTGATTGGTAAATGTGGGGTTGTCGAGACGAGACGAGATGGTGGTGCAGGTCTGGAAGCGAGACGAGATGTGAAGGTGATGGTGGTCTGATTTTGAGTTGAATTGATGGAGGAAATTACGGTGGTTGCGGAGTGGTTCGTTGGTGTTGTTGCTGCTGGGTATGGTGAATCAGCAATGGTGATGTCAAAAATGGTGATGAAGCTTGATGGTGGTGTGCAGGGTAGGTTGACTTTAACTTTGTCAACTTTCCCACCAGTCGTGCAGTCACCCGACTATGCAATAACATAGTCAAACCCAATCCAAAGTATGCCCAAACAGCCACCTTATCTTCATCTCATCCCACCCCAACCACCACCAAACACGCCCTTGTTGACCCTCGTTGGAGAGGGGCCATGACCGATGAGCACGAAGCTCTTATACGAAACCAAACTTGGACTCTTGTGCCTCGTAACCAAGCCCCAAATATTGTTGGATGCAAATGGGTTTATCGAGTGAAATACAATCTCGATGGCAGTATAAAGCAACATAAAGCGAGACTTGTTGCCAAAGGTTTTCATCAAAGACCCGGCATCGACTACTCGGAAACTTTTAGCCCTGTTATCAAACTCACAACCATTCGTCTCATCTTAACCATTGTTGTCACTCAACATTGGCATCTCCACCAACTCGATGTTAATAACGCCTTTCTTCAAGGGCGTCTCACTGACTCCGTTTTTATGACCCAACCACCAGGATTCATTGACCTCGAAAAACCCGACCATGTTTGCAAATTACACAAAGCGATCCATGGCGTCAAAAAAGTCCCAAGAGCCTGGTATACCGAGCTTAAAAACTACCTCATCCACTACGGTTTTCAAAATTCCATTTTGGATCCCTCTCTCTTTATTCTTATAACACCGCAACACCGCTTATATGTTCTTGTCTATGTCGATAATATAATCGTCACAGGTCCGAACACAACCCGCATAACGACCTTCATCTCTCAACTCTCTCACAAGTTCTCTCTCAAAGACCTTGGCCCGCTATCCTATTTTCTTGGTATTGAAGTGACACCCACCACCAATGGCTTACACTTAAACCAAACTAAGTACCTATCCGACCTCCTTCACAAACACAACTTTCAAGATTGTAAACCCGCAACGACTCCAATACTTTCTTATTCTCCACTTATTGCCGAACCCACCCACCCATCTGAAGATGAAACAACCTATCGAGCTATAATTGGCAGTCTTCAATACCTCTCCTTGACAAGACCTGACATCGCCTTTCCCGTCAACATGCTAGCTCAGTTTCTTACTCACCCAACCTCCACCCACTGGACTGTCCTAAAACGCCTACTTCGATACTTACAAGGGGCCATTCACCTCGGTATACACCTCTCTAACTCGTCCCCTCTTCGTCTCCATGCATTTTGTGATGCAGATTTAAGAGGCGACCCCTCTGACTATGTCTCAACTACTGGTTACATTGTTTACTTGGGATATAACCCCATTTCGTGGTCTTCAAAGAAGCAGCGAGCCTTGTCTCATTCATCCACAGAAGCTGAGTTCCGTGCTATAACCGACACAACCTCTGAAATTTTATGGCTCAAGTCTCTTCTTCACGAGCTTGGAATCACTCATGTTTCGGCACCGAGTATATACTGTGATAATCTAAGCGCAGCGCACTACTCGGTCAACCCCGTTTTTCACTCTTGCATGAAGCTAGCATCTCGCCTTTGCCTTCCATTTTGTCAAAGAGCAAGTTCGTCTTGGCACTATTCACATACAACACATAAATGGCAATGACCAGCTTGCTGACACCCTCACCAAACCACTTCACAAGTCTCGCTTCTTTGAGTGAGGGAGCGTAATAGGAATAATTATAATAGTTGGGGCTCAACCATCACCTTAAGGTTTTGGTTGAGTTGGTTCATCTATCATGGTATCAGAGCCAATGTGATCAAAAGGTCACAGGTTCGAATCCTGGCAACCTCAAAACTCCTCAAAAACTCTCAGTGGAATTCCAGCACACGGTACGGGGGAGCCGGTGCACAACTAACCACTCTTCAAGCCCAATGGGCATTTGAGTGAGGGAGCGTAATAGGAATAATTATATATAATAGTTGGGCCTCAATCATCACCTTAGGGTTTTGGTTGAGTTGGTTCATCTATCAGTTTCGACTCCTAAACGCCACCCACTCTAGCCGTTGCATACCTAATCACACCGCCCAATCCAGCCGTCCCATATACACAGCAAAGACATAAACGAATGTGAAATTTCATATATACATAACAAGAAAGACGAATCCAACGAATCCGTCAGATGCTATGCGGAGTTTATTGACAATGGAAATGATTTTTCAAACAATGAGAAAGTTTGGCAACGCAGGTATAGACCAAAGTCTGATTCCATTGTGCAAATGATTGTGCACATAAAACAAATAAATTTTATTAATTTCATTAATTATTGATAAACACAATAATTTCACTAATTACAGATTTATTGTTCAAGTTTGTAGAGTAATTAGATTTGATTTTAAAGAAAAGGTAGTATAAATTTGAGTTAATTTGATTAGGTTTTAGATAAAAGGGTATGCCATGGAATATTTATGAAAAAGTATATGTGAAAGAGTAAAGTCCGTATATGAAAAAATAATTCCGAAAAAAGATGCGCATTCCGTAATTACTCCGTGCATAATTACGACCCTCCCACTTCCTTAATACAAAGTATTTTTCTTTTAAAAGATATCAAAGAGGCCTTAACCAGCCTTTACAACGGTAAAATCACGTGTTAGTGTGTTACATGTATATTGCTATGTAAAAAATTACGACTCTCCTGCCTATGCGCCGGATCATAGTGCGCATACTTGCCCAACTTTAGGGTAAGAATGCAAGCAACAAGGGTCTCGAACTAGTGAGGGACCGCCCACTAGCACGTTTCTCGGGACTCGGGTGTGTGTCGGGAATCTTAGTCACGATTATTAAAGTCTGGCACACGAATGCAGTAAAAGTAAGCAATACGATTATTGTAAGCAAGAGACAAGCAATATCAAGTTTAAAGATGAGAAGCGGTTTTTATTGACTAGCACATCTCATAGAGGCAAATTTGATATTTTGGTCCTCGTAGGAGGATATATTGATCAAAGTGCAGAATAGCGATATGAAATCTAAGCGCCTAAAAACATAACTTAAACTAAGAATCTAGCTCCAAGATTCGACATGCAGGAAGTAATTTTGAAGTACTACTTGACTATGAAAACGAAAATGAAAATACATAAGCGGAAATATAAAATCTAAGGGTTCAAAATAAAAGTAACGCGCGCGGCATTTTCAGGAATTTTACGGCTAAATGTACGGCTCCTTGCACTATGTCACTAATTAGTTACAAGGTTCAACGGCAGCTAATTGCTACCGCCTACCGTTCGGTTTTAAGATTTTTTTTTTTTTCTGTTTCACGAACGTTGTTCGATAAGAAGCTAACGACATTAGAGCATATTAATTCATGCAAAATCATTACTTTTAACAAAATTACTACTAAGTACAAAGTATCACATTTAAGAGCAATAAAGATCCAATGATGTACAGAGTGATTAATGTCCTTAAGAGATCATGTACATGTTCATTTAATTTAATTTATAGTTTAAAATCATAATCGTGCTTTCTTACCTCTCATGTATTTTGGGTTGGTTAAATTAGATAATGAAATGAGTTTACTTGTATATCTGGAAACAAATATCAGAAATTCAGAATATATACAATAAAATAATTAATTTAGCTAAAAATCGCAATTCCAATATACAATCCATTAGAATCGTGCCGTTGTGATTTTTTCCAATTATAATACCAAATCGGAAAGATTTTTTCTAAAGTGAATATTGCACGTAGAAAATTCTATGGGTTTATTTTTAACTTACTTATAGACCGTCTCTCAAGATATATATATTTCCTTAAATGTCAATAGTATAAGAATCTAGACGGTTAAAACATAAAAGTTAGATGTACCATTGACTGTTGGCACTCTTTTTTGGATTAATAAGTGCATTTAGAAGTTTTTTGTTTTGAAATAGGAGCGGCCGTTAGTGTTACTCAAAAACATGCATGAAATCGGAAGATATAATAACCGTATGCATACTTTTCATGAATACGACAATTTGTGTTGTTATCCTAACAACGGAATAACGGATTAACGAAATATAACGAAAAACATTGATCATAAAGGAAAATAATACAAATTTACAAACTAATTAAAAAATTAGGGGTAGACAAAAAAAACAGCCTACATTTTCCGGAAACTAAAATTTTTTAAATACTCATTTTTTTCCTGAATAAATACAGCCCAAAGCTTGTGTAAAATCAAGACAACTACTCTTCCCTCTCTTTCTCTCTTAAAAAATAAATAAAAAAATAACAAACTCAATCACTAATGAAAACTTGTATTCTTAACCATGGTCCATGGCCAATCTTGGTAGACAAACTAGAGGGCGACAAAGGGTTGCCCTGGAACGCATGGAAAAGGAGAGCAATAGGTTGGTTACGTACTCCAAGCGTAGCCAGGGAATACTAAAAAAGGCAAGCGAGTTATGCACCCTTTGCGGTGTACAAGCTCTATGTATAATTTTCTCTCCTGCTAATAAGCCCATGGCTTTTGGCCATCCCTCAGTGGAGGCCATTATCAACCGCTTCTTGCATGAGGACAACAATTTGCCTCAAGATAATCGAGTCTCCACTGAACCTCTTCAAAATGAGTAGAAAATCGATTATCTTGAGGCAAATTGTTATCCTCGGGTAAAAAGCGGATGATAATGGCCTTTGCCGAGGGATGGCCAAAAGCGAAGACTTTGTTTGCGGGGGATAAAACTATGCATAGAGCTTGTACACCGCAAAGTGTGCATATATAGCTCGCTAGCTTTTTTAAATACACCTCCTCGGTGCTTAGAGAACGTAACCAACTTATTGCTCTTCTTTTGCATGCGTTGCATGGTGAACTTTTGTGTTCCTTTATTTTTCAGAACAGGAGTCACCATGGATAACATACAATTTTTATTGGGCAATGGGGTATTTTTTTTTTAGAGAGAGCAAAGAGTAGTTGTCTTAGTTATATGGACTACAAGACTGGGTGTATTTATAGTTATACAAAAAAATATGTGGGTGGAAAATGTGGCTGTTGTTTTGCAATAAGAGGATTAAACATCTGATGTACTACCTCCAATTCTATAGTTTTTGAGCATTATAATAAAGTTTTTAAGTTTTGTTTTAAAGTTTTTGAGTTTCACTATGAAGTTTCTGAATTTATTCACTTAAATATTAAGCTCTAAAAAATTACAATAAAACTCAAAAATATTACATATTAATATATAGTTAAATTTTAGTTTTGACGGAAAAAATATTAAAATCTAACATAAAAACTTTAATATGCTCAAAAAAATACACATATGCTCGAAAACAAATAAAGTTTGAGGTAATAAGCTCAAAAAAAATACTTATATGCACAAAAAATAAAAAAAGTTGGATGTAGTACATCCGATGTAGGATCCTTTTTCTCGTTGTTTTGCTGTACCCTCTAATTTTTTTCCTATTATATTCATTTGTATTATTTTCCTTATTATAATTATTTCTTTTTAGTATATTTTCATTATTTCGTTGTTTGGATAATAACACGTATTGGTGAAAAATTATACGAGCTCAGGTGTAGGTTGTGTCACTTGTATTATTATTGAAGTTGCGAAAATCAAATTTGTAAGTGCATGCGGTTGTTATATGTCCCGATTTTATATCATGTTTTTTGAGCAACATAACGGTCGCTCCTATTTTCAAACAAAAAGCTTCTAAATGCCAATTATTAAATTAAACGGAAAAAAAATGTCGAGATAGAGCTAACTTTGTTGTTTAAATTGTTACTCTTATAATATTGACGTTTAAGAAAATACTAGCTTTTCTAAGACTGTCTTTGATTAAGTTAATTAAAAAATAAAAACAGTGGATTCTGACAACAATACAATATTCATGTTGAAAAGATTGGTTCCGAATTGGTGTTATAATCGAAAGAAATCATGGCGTCAAGATTCTAAGGGATTATCTATCGGAATTGTGATTTTTAACTAAAATCACGGCCGTATTGTATGTATATTCCGATTTTCCAATATCCGTCTCAAATATACAAATAATAAATCCATGTTAGTTTCCGATTTCACCAACCAAAAATACATGATAGGTAAGAGAGCGTGATTGTGATTTTAAACTATAAATGAATATGTACATGAACTCTTAAGGCATACATTTAGTCTCCTTTATAACAAAGGTATTCGTCTTAATTTTATAACAAATCAAATATCATCATACTTAAATATATAAGACAAATTTATTATTTTCTCTGATATATTATGCTTTGGTCTTATATACTATGTAAAATTAAGACGAATACACTCACCTTATATAAGAATTTGGTATATCAATATGGATACTAATGAATTTGGATTTTATTGTTTTAAATTTAATACTTAGTTAATTACCAATTAGACCATATTTATATTACTACACTTTACCGGTGAAAGTGACATCAGCTGTGAGTCCTGTGACCCAAGACTAATTCGTGTAATTTATACGAATTGACCAATGCTAGTTTGTGTATGCCACACGAATGGGCCAAGTCGGAATTTTTTTGCTTCTTAACTCATTATGGGGTTAATTTTTTCCGGTTATTTTACTAATTGGTGTTTTTATACACTGATCAATGTGGTGGCGTACATTTGATGACATAACAACCTTAATAAGGTTGATTTTAAAAGATGATGCGATAGTTTTATTTCCAATGTATTAAAGACGTTAGAACGCGATTTTGCTCCTTAAACAATGTTATATCGTGTTATTGGTTGATTACCGATGTTACAATGAGACGGGAAACTGATGAAATGTAGTATTTAGTACGGAAAATTCACGTGGTACCCTCGAATTTTGTCATTTTTCATGTGGTACCCAACAGTTTAAGTTTATTTGTGCACATGATATCCTTGAAATTTGATTTTCAAGCATAACGTATCCTTTTTATCGTTTTTAAAATTTCCAATTGAGCATAAATTATAGAGCAGAAATCGGAACTGAATAATTTTTTTTTCAAATTGATTAACTCTTCTAGTTCTATAAATTGATAAAACGAAATTAGTCATTCGGAAATTTATGATCGAAGATATGTTTGATTTGAGATTTTCATTAAAAAAACCTATAAAATGTCAGTCGCCAATGTTTTTCTCAAATTGTAGATTATGACGAGATAATCATTCAGCGAAAAAAATTAGCCGATTCTGGATTCTGATCTAGGAGTTATGCGCAATTGAATTTTTGTAAAGCGACAAAAATGATAAGCTGTGCATGAAAATCAAACATGAAGAGTATAATGTACACAAACTTAAAAAGTTGGGTACCGTGTGCAAAATGCCAAAGTTCGAGGGTACCACGTGAATTGTCCATATTTAGTATTGGGGATTGTTAATAATTCGTCTTGGAAGGTTGTGTAGAGCATTCTAGTTAGAAGTAGTTTGAGAATGTAACGTTTAGTATCGAAATTTTTGTGCATGATCCTTTTAGTTCATAGTTAGAGATTTTAAGGAGAGTGTATACCATAAAAATTGAACCTGCAATAATAAATAAAGAGGCACAAAAATAATAGGCAAAACAAGAGTTTGAAAGATTGAAGGTTAAAATTCCATAACTCTCTTGCTTCCATCTCTAAGGGATTTATGGTTTTGATAGTGTTATGAGAGTCTTATCGACATAATCTCGTAGAGAGATAATGTGGTCTTTTTTTACTTATTCCATCTTACCTAGGGCTGAGCAAAAAGTATCCGATCCGGTTTTTTTTCCGAATCCGATCCGAAATCCGAAAAAAATATTCCGAATATATGGATACCGTTTAAAGTGGATATCCGATCCGGTTTTTTCCGAATAAAATGGATCGGATGTGGATTGTGATTTTCTTAAAACCGGATATCCGGATCCGATCCGGATTTAAAAAAAAAAAAAAAAAAAAAAAAAAAACGTAAAAAATGAAAATTGAAAAGAGTACAAAGTACAAAACAAAGAACCACTCATACACTCAAAGATTTCTAATTTTCTATCACATTTCTATTTTCTACAAAGTACAAACCCTAAAAATCAAAGTAACGCCTCCATCTCTATCCTCTCCTACTCTCTTTCAGATCTCAATATCTCATCATCAATCACTCATCTCAAATCGACAATCGCTCATCATCAATCATAAGTTCATCACTAAGGCAATTCATTTCTCACACCAATAAATTGTTATCATTTGATTGTATTGGGTATATGTTATTCAATATGATACCGTCTGACTTCTTGTGTATAAAACATGATCCACAAAACTTTATGGCAATTTGTATTTTATAGTAGACCTGTCGAGTCTGATGGTGACGAAGATTTCCAAAGTGTGCAGGATGGTATGCATTTTTATCCATCATAGTTTGACTGAGATAATGCTATTTTCTTTTCCCATATATGAGAATATGATTTTCATGGTGTAGATCTATTATCCCAAAATGGGCTCGAACGAACGTCACTGGGTAGAAATTCACATGAAGTAAATTCTGCTCGAACTTCTATGAGTGATCTCGGTCCAAATTCATCTGAAACAAGACACCCTGTATTCCTTGATGAAATATCCTCCTCTTTAGATGATAGCTCTGGCAAGGACGACGGATTATTTGATAATTGTGGCATTCTTCCGCACAATTGTTTACCTTGTCTCAATACAACTACTGTGCCCTCAATTGAAAAGAGGACATCAATTAGCTCCCCAACTAGTGCAAAGAAGAAAGCAGCCTTAAAAATTTTTCTATACTTTTCAATCCGGATCGAAACCGGTTTCCGAAATCTGGATTTCCGAATTTTCGGATTCCAGATTTTCGGATATCCGAATTATTCGGATCGGATCTGGATCACGAAAAAAGATAATTTTAAATTCGGATATCCGATCCGGTTTTGAAATCCGGATCGGATATCCGGTTTTGCTCACCCCTAATCTTACCTACAATTTGGTAGTAGGAAGACGAAGTCATTTGACTTAATCTATCTGCTCTCCGTAACCTAAAACAAATAGTTATATTTATAGTTGTAGTTGGCTTAGAGGGCAATATAATGATTTTTAAAATATCTAAGGTATTATCATAATGATTATTGATAATTATTACTAAATATCCAAGATGTCATATAATAAACAAATACAAAAATGTATAAAATTTCGGTGTCTACAAATTCCCCCTCGAGACTGGTTGTAGAGACTTGATGTCGGTTGTAACTTTGTCTCGAAACTTGCTACTAAACTTGACCCTTGGAGAATGGAGATGGAGAGCGAAAATTGTCCCACCGATTCTTGAAATGTCCTTGGTTTAATTTCTTGAAGAATATAAATCAAGTCTAAGTTCATGCCTTGGATGCACATCTCCACTGTTGAAACTTCAGAAAGGCGATCCTTGCATTCTAAGCTTAGTGCACGCCAACGGTTTATGAAATCAATGACGAGCTCTCCTTCTTTTTGCGTGGTGCTTTTTAACTAGAAACTCGACCATGCTAACCACGCAACGGGTGCTGTAAAAGTGGTTGAGAAATTCTGCTTCCATTTGTTCCCAACTGTCGTTGAATTCATCACCCAAGTTGGCGCTGTGGGAAATAATCTGTATACTTCCCTTAAACTAGAAGGATTATAACGAATTTAACAATGATGATCAATGGTCATAAACAAAATACATAAACAAAGTATAAAGGATTCAGAATTAACCTTCGGTCCTAGCAAAATATGCCTAAGAACAATATCAAAATTGATATTCGCATATTAGTTGTACCCAAGACGATACGAGATATGCCCTTTGATTATGCTAGAAATCGATCTAAAATTTTCTGTAAAATTTAGTTGTTTTGTGTTTTTTCTGATGAGAGAGGAGGCTAGGTCAAGAAAAAGAATTAGGGTAGAAATAATTCTCTCCCTTTCTTTTTATACAGACCGAAATTTGGAGTCAATTAGGAAAGAAAAATCCTTCCTAATTTTCGGCCAAACTGACCGAAATAAAGAGTATATTCTCCTGGAAAGATATATAAAGTGTGTTGAATTATCATCTAGTGAGGATCGAACCCAAGACCTCTTGGTATGTGTACCCTCACTATTACCACTATGACACATTCATCTTGTTGATATTAAATATAACTGATTATATTTAATTACGAATTAACAGATTAATTCATCCAAACTAACATTACATATATTTAATTAAATATAACTTATTATATTTAATTTACGAATTGACAGTTAATTCGTCTCAACTAATATTATTTAATTTTCATTAAATAATTATCTCATCAACACATTGACTAACTTTTTAGTCATATTGGGCATCAATGTGACTATATTTCTATAACCACATTTCTCAAACACATCCTATAGGTGTGACCTTTAGGAACCAGTTGATCACCGCCATCTGTATGATAATAACGTCAAACTATCTAGCAAGCCAACCGTTATTAGGTAAACGTTAATCAACTGATTAAATATACGAAGTATACCCTTGTGAACCTGTAAGAGATTTACAAATGTTATCACACTAATTTGTGGAGGACACAAGCTCCAACAAACTCCCACTTGTCCTCACAAGTGTATGTGCGATAATCGATTCTCATATCCTATAAAATTTCTCCCACTCAATGTAAAACAATTTGCAAACCCGAATTCACAAAGGTCGTATTTTACAAGCGATCTTTATCAAAAGTGGTTTCCCCGACTAGAGAGTAACTTAACTGATAAACGAATCAACATTCGAGCATGGCCATGCATTTCAGTTACAACTCCTCGAGTGGCCCGGAGAAATAACTATACCTGATAAGAGTTGGATATTTTTCTCAACTCGAATCCTGCAGATGTAAGCACGCATATGAAATGGCCCAAAAAATCTACTTAGCCTCCGATTCACGGCAGACGTGAGAAAGAAACCAAAGTCATCCAAAAACGCCCTTAATCTCAAGAGACAGTCGATAGTCAAAAGAATCGACTCTAGGAACACAATGGATGTCCTATCCACGACCTGGCACCGAATGTTATTAAACATTTAGGACTCCATTACGTTGTCACAAAAAGTTGTCCTACGAGGTATCGTCATAATCTCGCATCTGTGATCGATCAGTCAACCGTTTGACTTATGGCTCGTTGAACCCACCATCAATCGACTGCACAATATAATAGCCGGAGTTATCAACTCACATTGGCGATTACGGACCAAAACAAATATAATGTAATTCAGATTCACTTTGTGGCGTTCAATGTTGTCGATCTGATAATCCACATGAAAAACAAAATATTATATATAAAACGATGAAGTTATAAATAGTATATGAAAAAGATAATGTATCAAATCCATAATCAAGTACTACAACTCAGGAGCATGTTTAATTCCCATGGAATTAACATGCCCTACATGCTTATCATAATTCAACGGTTTGGTGAGAGGATCCTCGATGTTATCATCCGTCGCAATCTTGTCAATCACTATCTCTTCTTACTCCACGTAATCACGGATCAGGTGAGCTTTCCGAAGTACATGTCTAGATTTGTTGCTAGACTTTGGCTCCTTAGCCTGGAAGATAGCACCTCTATTGTCACAATAGATGGTGATCGGGTCATTCGAACTAGGAACTACCGAAAGCCCTTGTAAGAATTGACGCATCCATATCGCTTCCTTTTGCTGCCTCCGAAGCGGCATAGTACTCGGATTCGGTAGTAGAATCTGCTACAACACTCTGTTTGGAACTCTTTCAATGACCGCAAAGACCATTAAGAGTGAAGACGAACCCGGACTGAGATTTTGAATCATCTCGATCCGTTTGGAAGCTAGCATCTGCGTAACCGGTTGCGCATAGCTTAGTATCGCCTCCATAAGTCAATACCCAATCCTTAGTCCTCCGTAGGTACTTGAGGATATTTTTGATCGCTATCCAAAGGTGTTTCACCGAGTCTTTTGGTACCGACTCGTCATACTCAATGCATATGCCACGTCTGGACGTGTGCATATCATGGCATACATGATCGATCCTATTGGAGATGCATAAGGAACACGACTCATGCGCTCAATCCCTTCAAGCGTCGTGGGTGACTGAGATTTACTCAACTGCATCCCAGTCGTCATAGGAAGGTTCCCCTTCTTGGAGTTGGTCATGCTGAATCTTTCAAGAACCTTATCCAAATAAGACTCCTGACTAAGTGATAACGTCTGTCGTGATCTATCACGTTAGATACGGATTCCCAAAATGCGTTGTGCCTCACCCAAATCTTTCATCTGGAAATGGTTCTTCAACCATTCTTTAACCGAAGATAGGAGAGGAATGTCATTCCCAATCAAGAGTATGTCATCGACATACAATATCAAGAATACAATCTTGCTCCCACTCGACTTGATATGTAAGCATGGTTCTTCGACCGATCGAGTGAAACCATACTCTTTTATCACTTGGTCGAAACGATGATTCCAACTCCGAGAAGCTTGCTTAAGTCCATAAATGGAACGCTTAAGCTTGCATACTTTCTTAGGATGTTCAGGATCTATGAAACCTTCGGGTTGCACCATGTACAACTCTTCCTCCAAATAACCGTTTAAGAAGGCGGTTTTCACATCCATTTGCCAAATCTCATAATCATGAAATGCGGCAATCGCTAAGATTATCCGAATTGAACGTAGCATGACTACAGGTGCAAAAAATCTCATCATAATGCAATCCGTGCACTTGAGTGAAACCTTTTGCCACAAGTCGTGCCTTATAGATATCTGGTTGCGCGTCTACAGAACGCTTTATTTTGTAAAGCCATTTGCACTGTAGAGGTTTTACCTTATTAGGTAAATCAACTAGATCCCATACGTTATTCTCATACATGGAGTCCATCTCGGATTGCATGGCTTCAAGCCATAGCTTTGAGTCGGAACAGGCCATAACACCTTTATAGGTTGCGGGTTCATTACTTTCTAGAAGTAAAACGTCATTCTCCTCGACCATACCAATGTATCTGTCCGGAGGATGAGAGTCTCTACCCGACCTCCTAGGTTCCTCAGGAATGTTAACCGTATCATCAGTTGGAGGAACCACTTCCTCCATCCGTTCCTCGGTCGTTGGTTCTGGAATCTCCGACAGCTCGAAGGTTCTATTACTCGTCTTGTTCTCGAGAAATTCTTTCTCTAAGAACGTCGCACTAGCCGCAACAAAAACTCGATGTTCGGTAGGCGAATAGAAGTAATGACCAAATGTTCCTTTTGGATAACCTATAAAGTATGTCTTGACCGATCGTGGGCCGAGCTTATCCTCGTGTCTCCACTTGACATAAGCCTCGCAGCCCCAAACCCGAATAAAGGACAAGTTAAGGACCGTTCCCTTCCACATTTCATATGGAGTCTTGTCGACAACTTTAGACGGACTTCGGTTAAGTATAAGAGCAGCTGACAAAAGAGCATAACCCCATAATGAATCAGGCACTACGGTGTGACTCATCATGGATCGAACCATATCAAGTAAGGTTCGATTTCTCCGTTCGGACACACCATTTAATTGAGGTGCTCCAGGTGGAGTTAATCGTAGAAACGATTGCACGATCTTTAAGGTGTTGATCAAACTCATTTGAAAGATATTCGCCACACCGATCCGAACGGAGTGCTTTAACCTTTCTACCCGAGTTGGTTCTGTACCTGTTCGGTATTCCTTGAATTTCTCAAAGGACTCACTTTTATGCTTCATTAAGTAGACATATCCGTATCTACTCAAATCGTCCGTGAAAGTGATAAAATATCTATAGCCATCTCTAGCGGTAATTGACATAGGTCCACATACGTTCGTATGTATGAGTCCTAATAAGTCACTAGCGCGTATTCCAACACCTTTGAAGGAAATTCGAGTCATCTTGACAATGAGATATGATTCACACATGCCATATGTAGAAAAATCGAACGCGGGAATAGTCCCATTATCGACGAGTTTCTTCACGTGTTTCTCATTTATGTGTCCCATTCGACAATGCCATAGATAGGTTTGATCTTTGTCACCAACCTTTAATTTCTTATTATTCATGTGTAATACTTCCGTGGTTTGGTCTAAGATATATATTCCATTCATGGAAACTGCTTTGCCATAAATCATTTCATTAAAAGAGAAAATACAGCTATTATCCTTTATTGAAAATGCAAAACCGTCTTTAGCAAGTACGGAAACAGAAATAATGTTCTTAGATAAATTGGGTACATAGTAACATTTATTTAAAGATAACTCAAAACCACTAGGGAGTTGGATTACATATGTCCCCTTCGAGGCAGCAGCAACTCGTGCTCCATTCCCGACTCGCAGGTCCACATCACCTTTTTCGAGAGGTATGATGTTCTTTAGGCCCTGCAAATGATTACACAGATGAGAACCGCAACCAGTATCTAGTACCCAAGTTCCGAAACTTGCATGGTTAATCTCAATCATATGAATATAAGATGACATACCAACATGAGCGACACGGCCTGCTTTGATGTCCTCACGGTAGACGGGACAGTTCCTCCTCCAATGTCCAGTCTTATGACAATGGTGTCACTCTACGTCACCGCCCTTGCTCTTTGCCTTGCCATGTGAGCCACTGGTCTCACCAGGTGCACTCTTACCGTTTCCTGGCTTTTTAAACTTTGGCTTACCTACAGCTAGGTTGCCATGAGCCTTGCCCTTACCTTTACCCTTGTTTGAAATCATGAGAACATCCTGCTTCATGCTCCCACTCAATTTCATATCCTTCTCGGTCTGTACGAGAAGGGAGTGTAGCTCATGAGGACTCTTTTTCAAGTCATTCATGTAATAGTTCGCCCTGAAAAGGGCAAAACCATCGTGAAGAGAATGAAGCATTCGGTCAATGACAATGCTCTCACTGATTTTACAATTCAGTGCCTCCAGCTTCTCGACATTCTCAATCATGTGAAGAATGTGTGGGCTAACCGGTTGGCCCTTCTGGAGTTTCGCATCAAAGAAGCGACAGGTATGCTCATATGTAACGATTCTCGGTGCCTTTGAGAACTCGTTTAGTGAGCGTGGTGAAAATCTTGTTTGCACCTTGGGCAATGAAGCGTCTCTGCAAATTGGTTTCCATTGCAAAGATGAGTACGTTCTTTATCGCACCCGCTTCCATAACGAAATCACTATAAGCGAGTGACTCGTTGACTCCTGCATTTGGGCCTGGGTGACCGGTATTGGCTCGATTAAATACCCGAGCTTACCGTCACAGATGGGCGACATTCCGTAGTGCCGCCTCCCAATCCGCAAAATTGGACCCATCATTCTTCAGTCGAGTGGACTGATTCATTTGGTCCATGAACATTTTTAGCCAGGACGAACGATCTATTGTGGCACTAGGCATTGGGATTGCGTTATTTCCAGCCATTTGTTGTAACAGTATTATCGATAATAAACGTGTTCTACACTGCGAAAGAAGAATAAAATAATAAGCATGTGCATCGTTTTAATTTTAAGTCTAATGAACTAATGTCATAACGCGAAGACTCAAAAAACATTTATACAATTGACCTCCCTCAAGAATTATATAAATGACCCCAAGACTCAATTCTCTGTAAATTGATAAGCTAACCTTTTAGCTAATTCTACCGTTAGAATTCTTGGTCGATAAATTTCTGTAAATTCTATCTATAGTCCATCATAATCACGAGAAACTCTTCGGACTATGATGTTGAGGTAAACTAAGTCAACACAACTACTTACCCAACGTAGAAGGGGTCATATTAGGCCTACCGACGAAGAAGGGATTCATAGATGTTTGCCCTTATAAAGACTAATCTCAATTTCCGTTTTAGAGGAAGATCCCATCAACTTTATATTAATTCATTTTAAGTGAACTATAATCTAGCATGCGAGAATGAATAAACTAAGGTGATGGCTTAAAGATCATGACATCTCGCATGTCCATGAAAACTAACATACAACCTATATGAGTCAATTTTCATGCATTTTAGTAGTAGGTGGTTTGGTTTTAGGCGGAATATGATGCATAAACTAACATGTGAATGAAAAGCAATAAGATTGAAAAAACGTAAAAACAGTAAAAGTCCTAGTGTGGCCTATCCTATCAAAATGAACAATAAATACAAGTTTGGAATCCATCCTTGGACCCGAGAAGCATGTCTTGATGTTCCATCTTGATCCATATAGTGGGAGTGAGCTCCAATCTTAATCTTTAGTCTTCTTTGAAATTACAATACATAAAATTACATAATTGACCTATTTATTACATTCTAATTTCAAAACCCAAAACTAAAATAAAGGGAGATTCGAGATCTCATAATTATATAAAAAAATCATGTTTTCTTCATTACGAAAACACAATTTTGACTAAGGCCACACTAAGTATTACAATATACAACCGATTGCAAAATTAAATACGTAAATAAAACTTCATTCAATCGATTCATTCAACAAAATTAAAAGCATCAACTAAAAATAAATTAAACATACATGACACAATTCCTTAATTATGTTGATTAATTTATCCAAACCACCTATTTAAATTAAATTAAGTGACAATTCCGCAATTAATCACATTAATTTCATTCTTAATCCATATTAAACTTGTAATATGAATTCTATCCGTCAAAATTTTAAACTGCTTTAAAATAACTCGATATCTTTAAATTGTGAACCGATTCACAATAACTAATTGGCCAAATTAAAAAACAAAAACCAAAATCTATATGGTCTCGGCTAAAAAAAAAAATAAACAATAAATTTTTTTTTATAATTTCAGTTCCACACGGCTGAAAAAAAACAGCCTTTTTTTTTTATTCGGCAATTAGAAAAAAAACAAGAAAAACTTTCCATATTTTTTCTTTCGGCAATAAGGCAAAAAAACAAGAAAACAAAACTTTCCTTTTTTTTTATTACTCGGCTTACCAAAAAAAAAAAAAAAATTTTTTTTTTTTACGGCAAACCCTAAAAAATGTCCTCCTTTTTTCTTTCTTTTGCGGCAAAATGCCCTAAAACAAGATTTGATGACAAAATTGTTTACATTTGCTATTAGAACATGATTAGCATATGAAATAATGAACATGATTAATTTATATGCCAAAAACTATATAGCAAAAACAATCTTTTTATCATAAACATGATGATTCCATTTAATTTTAACTTAATCTGCATTAAATCAAAAACTACCAATTCTTCATATGATAATTTTAACTGATTAAAAAACAATAATATGAAAAATAAAATGGAAAAATATCATCAAACTAAAAGAAAAAAAACGGCAGAAACAAACAAAAAAAACAAATCGGCAAAAAAAAAAAAATTTGCCGAACCAAAAAAATTTCGAAACCCTAAAATTTTTCTAAAATCCTCATTGTTCACATACAAATTTATGAAAATCATCAAGATTAAAATCGTGGTCTAGTGCTCTGATACCACTTGTGGGAAATAATCTGTATACTTCCCTTAAACTAGAAGGATTATAACGAATTTAACAATGATGATCAATGGTCATAAACAAAATACATAAACAAAGTATAAAGGATTCAGAATTAACCTTCGGTCCTAGCAAAATTGACCTAAGAACAATATCAAAATTGATATTCGCCTATTAGTTGCACCCAAGACGATATGAGATATTCCCTTTGATTATGCTAGAAATCGATCTAAAATTTTCTGTAAAATTTAGTTGTTTTGTGTTTTTTTCTGATGAGAGAGGAGGCTAGGTCAAGAAAAAGAATTAGGGTAGAAATAATTCTCTCCCTTTCTTTTTATACGAGACCAAATTTGGAGTCAATTAGGAAAGAAAAATCCTTCCTAATTTTCGGCCAAACTGACCGAAATAAGGAGTATATTCTCCTTATTTTTGGTCTTTCCAAAAATATATAAAGTGTGTTGAATTGTCATCTAGTGAGGATCGAACCCAAGACCTCTTGGTATGTGTACCTTCACTATTACCACTATGACACATTCATCTTGTTGATATTAAATATAACTGATTATATTTAATTACGAATTAACAGATTAATTCGTCCAAGCTAACATTACATATATTTAAATAAATATAACTTATTATATTTAATTTACGAATTGACAGTTAATTCGTCTCAACTAATATTATTTAATTTTCATTAAATAATTATCTCATCAACACATTGACTAACTTTTTAGTCATATTGGCATCAATGTGACTATATTTCTATAACCACATTTCTCAAACACATCATATAGGTGTGACCTTTAGGGACCAGTTGATCACCGCCATGTGTATGATAATAACGTCAAACTTTCTAGCAAGCCAACCGTTATTAGGTAAACGTTAATCAACTGATTAAATATACGAAGTATACCCTTGTGAACATGTAAGAGATTTACAAATGTTATCACACTAATTTGTGGAGGACACAAGCTCCAACAGGCGCACCAGTCGAACGCCATTCCTTTGAGACTACGAACGAATTTCTTCACCAAAAGGTCGTCCTCTGTACACGCGTTGCTACATGTTTCAACGAAGTGAGCGATGTGCTGATTTGGATTGCTTTTTCCATTAAACTGCTGGAACTTTGGTGGCTTATATCCAAGAGGCATTTTGAGTTCATCAACTCGTCTTTTATACGGCTTCATGTAAAGGTGATTGTCATTTGGTATTCCACCAAATTTAGACTTGACAAGCCCTTCGATCATCTACTGGATTTGTTCGGCGGAAAGAGAGTCCATTTATAAGCCGGAAGCATTATCATCGAGCGCGAAGTTTTCATCGTTATGCTTCGATATTTCTCGGTCGTCGGAATTCTCGTCGATCGATCGTTTCTCCAACTTTCTTTTAAGTGCGGCGAGTGGAACATTTTTTTTCTTGACTTAAAATTAGATGAATACTTTTTAATTAAGATTGAAAATCGAATACATTAACTTATGAAATGACCCCTGTCACTTGGTAGAAAAGCTGGAGGAAAAGAAACAAGACTCGGTACGACCTCCCAAACCGCTCAAATTTAAGTGTATAATACACGGTTTTCGGGATTTCAGGATAGTGAAACAAAATGTCTGTAAATAAAGTAACCACACAAATTTTGAGAAGTAACAGAAGACATTTGAGTAGACCTGGTAAACGGGTCAAACGAGTCGGTTTCAGGTCGGGTTAATTTCTAGTCGGGTTATTTCGACTTTGTGGAGTACGGGTCATTCGGGTTTGGGTCGGGTCGGGTCGTTTTAGGTTCGGGTTAGCTATTATTAAGTTATTTGTGGATAATAATCAATTTGCAACAATAAACATTGAGGTCAGGTTCTTCGGGTCCGGTCATGTTCGTGTCTTGAGTTCAGGTGTTGGGGTCGGGTCAATTTTGCCAAGTCTACATTTGAGGGTGTCAATACGCGATAAATGAGTCTCGGACGAATATCAGGTATTCCTTAAAAAAAACGAATACTTCTTAATTCGGGTTAAAATCGAATACGTTAACTCATAGACCTAGCAAATCGGGTTAACGGGTCGGGTTCGAGATGGGCCAATAATTCGGGTCGGGCCACTTCAGGTTTCTCAAGTTTTTGGGTTAGCTCGGGTCTTGCCGGGTCATTTTGGATTCCAGGCCTATTTTAGGTCTGTTTCGGGTGAAGCGGGTCGGGTTATTTTGGGTCGGATTATTTTCGGGTCAATGATTAAGAAAGAAAAAGACATTTTAAGTCTTTTGGGGTCCATTAGAGTTATATTTTCGGGTTGAGTGGTTTCGAGTCAGGCATTTCGGGTCGGGTCTGTTACGGGTCCATGAAAGCTCGGGTCATTTTCGGGTCGGGTTAATTCAGGCTTCGGGTGTCATTCGGGTGCGGCAGTTCGGATCGATTTTGGGTCTCGGGTCAACCTTTTCGGGGTGGGTCAATCCAGCTGGTTGATTTTGCCAGGTCTGCTAATAAAGCGACATCTCACACATGGTAGAAAAACTAGGAGGAAAAGAAACATGACTCGATACGACCATCTAAGCGGCTCAAATTTAAGTGTATAATTTTATTACACGGTTTTCCAGATTTTAGGGTCCCGGAACAAAAATTTTCGTAAATCGTACGGATGGTTTCTCGGATCACATAAAGCAGCCACACAAATTTTGAGAAACATTTGAACACATTTGAGGGTGCCGGTACGCGATAATTATTCCGGACAAAAATTAGGTAATCCTTAAAACTAAACCTGGCAAAAGCAACCCGACCCGAAAAGACTGACCCGAGGGCCAAGACCTGAACTGGCCTGAAGTACACCACCCGAATGTGACCCGAAAACCCAAATTGACCCGACCCGACCCGAACATGACCCGAGCTTTCTTGACCCGTAACTCACCCGACCCGAAAATGACCCGATCTGAAACCACCAAACCCGAAAATGACCCGACAAGATATAACTCTATTTCTCTATTATTCATTGACCTGAAAATGACCCGACCCACTTGACCCAAAACAAACCCGACCAGCAAACCCGAAAAGACCCGGAACCCATAATGACGTGTCCCGACCCAAATCAACCCGAAATAAATGAGAAATTTGAACTGATCCGACCCAAATTGGCCCAACCCGTTGACCCGTTTTGCCATGTCTACTTAAAGCTAGATGAATTCTTTTTAATAAAGGTTGAAAATTGAATACGGTAAATCGGTAACTCATGAAAACACCCTAACACGAGGTAGACTAATTGGTAAGAAAATAAATATGACCCGGTACAACCTCCCAAACCTTTCAAATTTAAATGTTGTAATACACGGTTATCGGGATTTCAGGGTCCCAAAAGAATAATGTCTGTAAATTGTCCACAATGTTGCTCAGATTAGATAAAACTGTTACACAAATTTGAGAAGCAATATAGGACATTTTATTGTGCCGGTAAACTAGTCTCTCATGAAAATCGGGTACTCCTTAAAAATAGATGAACACTTGTTATTTACGGTTGAAATCGAATACGGTAACTCATGAGGCTACCCCATACATGTGGTACAAAAACTGGGCGGAAAAAAAAACATAACCTGATACCACTAATACACAGTTTTATGGATTTCTACGGTCCCAGAACGAAAATGTCTGTAAATCATACGGGCGGTTAGTCAGTTCAGATAAAGTAGCCACACAAATTTTAGAAACAACAGAGGACATTTGAGGGTGTCGGTAAACTAGTCTCTCATGAAAAGCGGGTACTCCTTAAAAATAGATAAATACTTGTTATTTAAGACTGAAATCGAATACGATAGCTCATAAATCCACCTCATGTACGTGGTAGAAAGCTAGGAGAAAAAAGAAACATAACCCGGTACGACTAGGCCTGGCAAAAGGGACCTGACTCGATTGACCCAGCCCGAAAAGGCTGACCCGAGACCCGAAATTGACCCGAACTACA
Organism: Silene latifolia; assembly: GCF_048544455.1. Lineage (NCBI taxonomy): Eukaryota > Viridiplantae > Streptophyta > Magnoliopsida > Caryophyllales > Caryophyllaceae > Silene > Silene latifolia. The sequence continues at coordinate 147,250,702 of NC_133528.1, read as the reverse complement.
TCATCCGAATGTAACTCGAAAACCAGAATGGACTCGACTCGACCCGAACATGATTCGAGCTATATTGAACCGTAACTAACCCGATCCAAAAGTGACCCTTCTGAAACCACCAAACCCGAAAATAACCAAACAAAACATAAGTCTAATTGAACCTTAAAGACTTCAAATGACTTTTCTTCTCTTAATCATTGACCCCAAAATGACCAGACATGAAATAACTAGACCCGCTTGATGAGAAATCGGCTCGGCCAACAAACCTGAAATAGACCAGAAAACCGAAATGACCTGACCTGACCCGAATTAACCCAAAATCACTAAAAGACCTAAACTGACTTGAGCCGACCCGAACTGGCGCGGCCCAAACCCGACCCGATTGACCCGTTTGCGAGGTCTAGGTACGACTACAAAACGACTCAAATTTATGTTTATAAAACACGGTTTTCGGGATTTCAGGGACCCAGAAAAAAAAATGTCCGTAAATCATACAGATGGTTTTCCCGGGTCAGATAAAGCATCCACACAAATTTTGAAAAGTAAAAGAAGACCTTTGAGGGTGACAGTACATGATAAACGAGTCTCGGACGAAAATCGGGAACTCTTTAAAAATAGATGAATACTTGTTATTTAGGGCTGAAATCGAATACGGTAACTCATGAAGCGACCCCTGACACGTGATAGAAAAATTGGGAGGTAACGAGACATGACCTGGTACGACCTTCAAATGGCTCAAATTTAAATTTATAATACACGATTTTCGGATTTTAGTGTCACTGATAGTAAAAAGTTGGGTTACAACTGACACAAGACACAAACACGTCAACCAAAAGGCCGAGTAGGAATAACAAAACAATACTAAACATATTATCCACAACACCTGCAACATAAAAAGCAACAACAAAGGAACCTACACACTAACCCCACGTCGTACTCGTACACAACCCGACTACCTCACGCCATGCGTGGGTTTGCAGGTCCACGGCTAACTCCGTGCCTGGCCTACCAAGTCCACAAGTTAACGACGTGAGTGTATTACTACGTTGAAAATTAAAACTCTCCCGCCTATGCCACAAATTAGCAAGGTTCGTTGGGTGCTACCGCCTACCGTGCACTTTTAAGATTTGTTTTTCGTGAAACGAACATGGTTCGATAGCAAGTTATCGACATGAGTGTATTAAGTCATGCAAAATCATCTCTTTAACAAAATTAGTACGAAGTACAAAGTATCAAAAATTAAGAACAATAAGGATCCAATAGTCCAGAGTGATTAATATCCTTAAGAGTTCAAGAATGTGATCATTTATAGTTCAAAATCACAATCGTGCTCTCTTACCTATCATGTATTTTGCGTTGGTGAAACTAGAAGATGAAATGGATTACTACTTTGCCTTATTTGTTTATCTAACACGAATATTGAAAATACGGAATATAAGTTTAGTTAAAAATCGCAATGATTTTTTTAAATTATAACATCAAATTGAAACCATTTTTTTCCTTATGTGAATAACGTAGTTGGAATTCCATGATTTATTTGTACATAACTTAATAAGAGACTATCTCTTATGAAAGCTATTATTTATTAGTAAATGTCAATAAAATAAGAGTCTAGACCATTAAAACATAAAAGTTAGCTACACCGTTGACATTTTTTTGGTTTAATAACCACATTTAGAAGTATTTGTTTGAAAATAGATGTAGCTGTTGTTACTCAAAAACATATATATGTGAAAGCCTACACCCGTCACGAATACGTGTTATTATCGTAACAACTGATTAACGAAAATATCCCGAAAAATCATAATAAGGAAAATAATACAAAAGAACAAACTAGGTAAAAAATTAGGGTGTACACCAAAGAACAACCTACATTTTCCAGTCTAAAAAATTAAAAAAATTATCTCGAAATTTTCAAATTTTCATTTTATTCTAAATAAATACAGCCTAAGTCTTGTATATAACTAAGACAATTGCTCTTCTCTCTTACCAACAAAAAAAAAAAAAAAAAAAAAAAACTATTCTATTACTCATTAAAACTTCTAAATAATTGTAAAAAAAAATATAATTAAAAAAAATCAAGTTAACCATGGCCACTCTTGCTAGGAAAAGTAGAGGAAGACAAAAGGTCGCCTTGAAACGCATGGAAAAGAAGAGCAATAGGTTAGTTACATTCTCTAAGCGCCGCGGAGGTGTGTTTAAAAAAGCGAGTGAGCTGTGCACCCTTTGCGGTGTGCAAGCTTTATGCATCGTTTTCTCCCCTGCAAAGAAGACCTTTGCTTTTGGCCATCCCTCGGTGGATGCCATTATCAACCGATTCATGCTTGAGGATAACAATTTGCCTCAAGATAATCGAGTCTCTACTAAACCTTTTCAAAATGAGACTCTCTTGAGATCCAATAAGGAGGTGTCACTCCTGAAGGATCAAATCGACATGGAAAAGAAGCGTGGTGAAGAACTCCTTAAGGAGAGGAAATTAATGAGCGAAGAGGCTCAAAAATTCTTAGCTCCGGCTGAAATATTTACCTTATCGGAGCTTAAACAAATTCAAGCAACACTAATTGCTTTGAAAAATAATGTACTTACACACGGTCATAATCTAGTTCAAGCTCAACCAAATCTAAACCTTACCCCGAACCCAAGGCCATCGATATTACACGGCCAAAACTTGTTGGTAGGACAATATTATACCCCTAATCCCACCCTTGTCCACGGCCACACCCCTCCGACTTTCGGAGACCCATCTCTTATCACTCCCATGGCAATGATCCCGACTCCCATGAGTAATCTCATGAATAACATACCACCATCTTTTCAAGAGCCTACTAACCTTATCTCGGGCTCATTTGATGGCCAAAATAACATGGTAACACACATGGGATGGAATAACCCTATACGAGGACATACATTCACAAGCTTGTTAACAGGCGAGGGAAGCTCAAATTCTCCCGCTCCTCCCATCAATCCTCAAGGCGGGTACATGGGAAGTGACCCTATACCAGGTGATTACCAGACATTCCAAAACTTGTTAATTTCAACTCCTCACTTAAATCCTCAAGGCGGGTACATGGGAAACAACCCTATACCAGGTGATTACCAGACTTTCAGAAACTTGTCAATGGGTGAGGGCAGCTCAAACCCTTCCTTTCCTACTTTCAATTCTCAAGACGGGTTTGGTTTTGATCCCGGATTTGATCCAGGGATGAACTAGTTTGTTGTACTTTTTAATTTTATTTTTTTAAATAATTTGAAATTTTCAATTCTCCTATATAATCCTGTTTTAATTCCTACGTACTAAACTACAAGTCGTCTGGACCGATTTCATGAGATGTGATTTCAACCACAAATGCTAAAGTCTAACAGAGAGGAACAAAAACAAGGTTTGCATATAATCAAACTAAATGTTATTCGCTCCATCTCATCTAGTTCTTCAAATTTTTAAAAATTTATGAGGAATATTTCACTTAAATCACGGTGACAGAAGTAATGCATAAACTTATAAAATCTCGTAAATAAACATAATATACACATCGATAGACCAAAATCAGTCGGCCATCAGACAATAACAGAAAAATTCTCTCATCGTATGTCACCAAAACTTATACGAGACCTTTGTATACATACAAAGGTCGAATACTCTCATCTTATGTTATATCCCACGATACATAGTATCGCAGTACAACCCAATGTAATGTAATTTGGTACACTTGACGAATTAGATGTATCTCTTTTATTGGTATATGTAGATTCTTCATAGTTAATTACGAAAAATGCTCTCATATCCAATATTCTCATTGAATTGGTTCGATGTACAATGAAAAATTGGGCATGTAATTACAAATTCCGGTCCGGTCTTAGGACTAGATTTTTTTGGGTCCAAGTAAATCCGGAATTTTTGTAATTCAGCGAGGTCCCGATCCGGAATTTTTGTTGATTCTGGTTCCGTACCAAACCGAATTAGGTCCGTCGATCCGATTTTAAACCAATGCACAACCTATGACCCTATTTATAGATAAGGTATTGTCGGTTATTAGGTTGCTAACAGTGGCTAAAATAAGGGACGTACTTTTTCATACGGATTTTAATCTTTTACATACGTTTTTTTACAGTTTTACCCTTGTCATTTTATTCATCCCCTCGCCCAATTATTATTTTCTCCCTCCCACCACTTCACAGCCGACAAACTAACAACTCACTAAACGCCACCCACTCCAGCCGTCGCACACCTAATCACACCACCCAATTCAGCCGTCTCATATACACAGCAAAGACATAAACGGATGTGAAATTTCATATATACATAACAAGAAAGACGAATCCAACGAATCCGTCAGATGCTATGCGGAGTTACTATGTACAAAATTACGACTCTCCTGCCTATGCCGCAAATTAATTACAAGGTTCAACGCCTACTACCGCCTACCGTGCACTTTTAAGATTTTTTTTTTTTTCCGTTTCACAAACGATGGTCGATAACAAGTTAACGACATGAGATCATATTAATTCATGCAAACACTTTTAACAAAATTACTACTAAGTACAAAGTATCACATTTAAGAGCAATAAAGATCCAATGATGTCGACACTGATTAATGTCCTTAAGAGTTCACGTACATGTTCAATTAATTAATTCATAGTTTATAATCATAATCGTGCTCTCTTACCTATCATGTATTTTGGGTTGGTGAAATTAGAAAATGAAATGGATTTACTTGTATATCTGAGAACAAATATCAGAAATTCGATATATATAAAATAGTCATCAATTTTAGTTAAAAACCGCAATTCCGATGGACAATCCTTTAGAATCCTGCCGCTGTGACTTTTTCCAATTATAACACCAAATCGGGACTATTTTTTTCTAAATATGAATATTGCACATAGAAAACGACGATAATTTCTGTTGTTATCCTAACGACGGAATAACGGATTAACGAAAATATAACGGAAAAACTTTGATCATAATAAGGAAAATAATACAAATTTACAAACTAGGTAAAACATTAGGGGTAGACAAAAAAACAGCCTACATTTTCCTTCCACTAAAATTTTCAAATTTTCATTTCTTTCCTGAATAAATACAGCCCAAGTCTGGTGTAAAATCAAGACAACTACTCTTCTCTTTCTTTCTCTCTCTTTAAAAAAAACTCAAATCACTCATTAAAACTTCTTGTTAACCATGGCCAATCCCGGTAGACAAACTAGAGGGCGACAAAGGCTTGCCCTAGAACGCATGGAAAAGGACAGCAATAGGTTGGTTACGTACTCTAAGCGTAGCCAAGGAATACTAAAAAAGGCAAGCGAGTTATGCACCCTTTGCGGTGTACAAGCTCTCTGTATAATTTTCTCACCCGCTAATAAGCCCATTGGCTTTTGGCCATCCCTCAGTGGAGGCCCTTATCAACCGCTTTTTGCATGGGGACAACAATTTGTCTCATGATAATCGAGTCTCCACTGAACCTCTCTTGAGATCCCTTAAGGAAGTGTCACTTTTAAAAGACCAAATAGACGTTGAAAAAAAGCGTACCGAAGAAATCCTTAAGGAGAGGAAGGAAATGAGCGAAGAAGCACAGCAATTTTTATCCCCGCCTGAAACGTTCTCTTACTCTGAACTTAAACAAATTCAAGCGACACTTCAAGTGTTGAAAAATAATGTACTCACGCATGGTCATAATCTAGAGGCTCAGTCAAATATGAGCCTCAACCCGACTCAAATCCCAGGTCCTTCGACATTAGATGGCCAAAACTCTCCACAACAAAATCCGTTCTTGAACCCATCTAACATGTTGGCAGGTCAAAATTATAACCTTAATCCTACCCTTGTTGAAAGTCAAACCACTCCGACTTTCGGAGACCAAACACAAATGACAATGGTGCCACCTCCCTTGGTGAGAGACCCTAATGACAACATTTTGATGGGGATGATCCCAACCCCCATGGGTACCTTGAATGACCCCACATTGGCAATGAGATCAAATTTCATGAATACGGGATTCACTCATCCAAATATACCGCAAGCTTTTCAAGGGCCTACTAACTTTAACCCGGGCTCGTTTGACGGGCAAAATAGTATGCTAGCTGACATGGGTTGGAACCCTATGCCAAGGCAGACTTTCACGAACTTGCTAATGGGCGAGGGCAGCTCGAATTCTCCAGCTTTTCCTTTCAATCCTCAAGGCAGGTATATGGGAGGCAACCCTATACCCGGTGATTATGAGACGTTCCAAAACTTGTTAATGGTAGACAGAACCTTGAATTCTTCAGCTCCTCCCTCCAATCCTCAAGGTGGGTATATGGGAAGCAACCCCATACCCGGTGATTACCAAACTTTCAGAAACCTGATGGGTGAGGGTAGCTCGAATCCTTCCAATCCTCCTTTCAACACTCAAGGCGGGTTTGGTTTTGGTCCCGGATTTGATCCTGGGATGAACTAGTTTGTCCATCTTACCAATGTCTTCATTAGTGTTTCTTTCTTCTTTCCTTTTTCTTTTTTCTTTAGGGTTGTGTCCTGACTAGTAACCCAGAAGGCGACACAGTTCAGTAGTTTAGTTTACTTTTCATGTCTGTCTGTTTTTTCTTTATTTTTTTCGTATACCCCTACCCAAGATTATCACTTTGATGTACTTTAAAAAAAAAAATTATAATGTGCAATTTTCATTTTTCCTAGTCTTAGTAAAACTATCTACTAGACTTCACGCCGTACAGACGATTTAATGAGATTTGATTTCAACCACAAATGGTAAAGAGTAAAGACTAATAAAGAGAACAAAAACAAGGTATATGAAATGAAATGAAATGATAATGAGAACGATGTAATGCATCCACAGAAATCAGTAAGGAATTTTTATGTATGAATGAACCGATGTAATGCATCCACAGAAAACATGTCGAGAAACCCTAGATCGGTTTCCGAAAGTAACCCAAAACTGCAAAAAAAAACATGTCTGCCTAATAAATAAACTGTAAACGCCATATATGCACCCCCAAAAATGGATAACTAGAGCTTCAATAGGAAAGAGTGACACCAGTGCATGACGAAATATGTGAGGGTACGTCACTAACCCATCTACATCAGATTAGTCTTACATAAGATGATTGAAAACTTAAGGAAACAAAATAGAGAGTTATTCATGTGTCGCGATTTTCAAATGACAAACTAAATGTGAAAGTGTGATTGGCAAGTAGCATATACAACAGATGGTAAAAATCACAAAACTAATACTCGTTAGCATAGGCAGACTTGAAGATTCTCTCATTATTCTACGAAAAAAAAAATTATATAAAAAAAAAAAAAAAAAAAAAAAAAAAAAAAAAAAAAAACAAGATTAAGTTCACATCCACGCTCGTTCGTATCATACAATACCTAAAGAGAAAACAACGAACCCTCAGCCCAAATTATGGTATTACATTAAGTACTAATTCTAGGTTTCGGTTTTGATCTTCGTCACCGCTGCCTAATTTTGAACATTGTGCCATAAAAGCGGCCGATATCATGTCAAAATATGGTCACAACTCACAGTAATGCCTAGTACACATCTTTGATAGCAAACGCTACATATGATCATTCTCAATCTTCCATTGCCTTGGAAACGGAAAGATCACTTTAAAAGAAATCATTCCTAGAGTCTCCCTTTCAGTAACACACGCTTGTTCGTAGCATGGAAGGTGTTCTCTGATGATGACAATCATTAATCATTAATACTATTGAAGCGAAAGCCAAAAAAAAAAAGATAGGCTTCCACTTATCATTATCCAATAAATAGTTAAATCATCTATAAATATTGTCGGTTATTAGGTTGGTAATAGTAGCCAAAATAAAAGTTGCAAAAATATTTCTTTCAATTTTAGGATCTCATGCCTTCAAAATAAATTTATTATAATGGAAAATAAGTCATTGCTAAATACTAATCTACCAAAAAAAAAAAAAACGCGCATTACATATTTATTACTCCGTGCAAAATTACGACCCTCGCTCTTTCCTGAATACAAAGTATTTTTCTTCTAAAAGAAATCGAAAAGGTCTCAACCAGCCTGTACAACGATAAAATCGTGTGTTAGTGTATTACATGTACATTAGCGACAATTCACAACCTAAACCCTTTAAAGGAAAATGCCAGTATTGTCGCTCTACTGGTCACGTCATTAGCGATTGTCCCGACTTCAAACGAGACTATCCTAATGTCGTATTCCCACCACTCCCTAGTCGTCAGAATAGACCCTATGCCCACACCGCCATTGTTGCCACCAACCCCACCTCCTCCTATCTAATCTATAGTGGTGCTTCACACCACATTACTAATGATCTTAGCACACTACCAATGCACACCCCATATTAAGGACCCGACGATCTTATCATTGGTGATGGTTTGTCTCTCCCTATTACCCATATTGGTTCTTATTTTATCTCTACTTCTACTCATACACTCGTCTTTAATAATGTTCTTGTTGTTCCTACCATTTGTCGTAATTTACTTTCCGTCTCTCAATTTTGTAGAGACAACCGTGCTACCGCTTTATTCTCACAAACCTCTTTTTGTTTTAAGGAAACTACAACGGGGGACAACCGTCTTCTCGAGCAATTCCATGATGGCTCATATGAGTGGCATCCACCCTCACCTCGGCCCTCGGCACACACGACCAAACTATCCAGCAACTTGTGGCACAAACGACTAGGACACCCTTCTTCCGCAACTTTAAAATTGTTAAACGCTAGTTTCAATTTTCGCATCTCTGATTTTCAATATTGCAATGCTTGTTTAGTTAATAAAAGCCACAAGCTTCCCTTTTCTATTTTAACATTGAAATCCCACGCCCCACTTGATCTCATATTTTCTGATGTTTGGACCGCCCCCGTCTCATCTTATGACTCGTATAAGTATTACGTGATTTTTGTGGATCATCATTCTCACTATTTCTGACTCTACCCATTTAAAAAGAAATCTGATACAGAAGTCGCGTTCAATCGTTTTAAAGCCATCATTGAGAAATTCTTCCAAAAACCAATAAAACAATTTTATTCAGACAATGGGGGGAGTACAAAAAAATTGACCCATACACTCCTAAATGACGGTGTTACCCACCTTACTTCGCCACCTCATACACCCGAGCACAATGGATTTGCTGAGCGAAGGCATCGTCACATTGTCGAAACCGGACTTGCTCTTCTCACTCAAGCTCAAATGCCCAACACTTTTTGGCCATATGCTTTTTCAACGGCCACATATCTTATCAACCGACTTCCGTCGTCTACCATTGACAATCAATCACCTTACAAAATCATGTTCAATACCCATCCAAATTATCACAAATTACGACCGTTTGGGTGTCTTTGCTATCCTTGGCTTCGCCCATATACCCAACACAAACTTGAACCCAAATCTCAACCGTGTGTCTTTGTTGGTTATTCCACCATCCAAAGTGCCTACCTCTGTTTCGAACCAACCACGAACAAATTGTACACATCGCGTTATGTTCGCTGCATAGAAACCGAATTTTCATACCTCACCCTCACGCGTACCTCCATCTCCAAACTACCCTCTCAGGACCAATGGTGTGATCTCCCAATTCCCATCCTTATTCCCACCTCCCTGCCTCCACCATTGCCACCCAACCTGAACCCACCCCTACTCCGGCTACATCTCAACCCGTATCACCCACTACTCCCTCCTCACCATTGATACTGGGGGTAAAGTCGTCACACCCTTATCAAAAACAAATTTATAAAGCTCGATACCTAACTAGTAAAGTTTGGTAAGTCGAGGTCGATCACAAGGATGGTGGGGTTAGGCTACAAGTCTATTGTTTAGTTTTAGTTTAGTCGGATGCAAAACATGTGAATGATTAATACGCTAACAAACTAGGCTAAAACAATAGGTAAACACACACACACAAAGACGGAAACAAGAGAGGAAAAAGCTAGGGTTTTCGGGTTTGTCTAGGTAAGGAGAGGGAGATGCAAAAGTCTACGAGAATTGGGTCACGGTTTCGGTCAAGGAATCGAAGCTAGTTTCCTAGTCACTTTAAGCTCACCATAAAACTTTCATATTATGTCAAACTCATCACATACATGCTATCAAACACTCTTATTCACTCTCATGTAAAGAAATGTTAAGCAAAATTCAAAGAAAGGTATGAACTTTCATTCACCCATTTCATCGAACACCTTCAATGCAAGTACGTAAAGACTCGATTTTTAACCCATATTCAAATGTAAACAACTCATTATCATCCCTGATGTTTACCCAAACCCTCCCTTTAACCCTAGACTAATTCTATTGAAACATAGTTAACACAAGCAATACAACTACACCAATACTAACCATGCCAAACATGGTTAGCAACAAGATTAAACAAACAATATAAGATGAAATTAAAAACATGTAAATAATTGAAATAGAGTGAAATTAAGATAAGAAATATACCAATTTAAATTAAAGGAGCAAACTTCGATTGAAAAATGGAGGATGAATGTCTTCTTGTCTTCCAAAATTACAACCCAAAACTAATTGTAAACTAATAAAATGAGAGAAATTTGGATACTAAGAACAAACGAAAGATTACAACTTTAATTAGGGAGAAATTGAGAGGAAAAATGAGATGGGTTTTGCTATTCTATTGGCTGAAGGCTGCGTCTAAACTATTAGAGTTCTAAAAGTTGCTGACCCATTTGTTTTTATAGTAGGTGCAGCCAAATAATTGAAACGACATCCCCATTGTAACAAAACGCAGGTTTCAAATAAAATGAAAATAAAGGGCACGGACGTCTTTTCCTTACTTCTGTCTTATTCTCTACTTTTCCTCAAAACTCAGCCAATTAATAACCTGGGTTCTTCAAACAAAAATCACAATGAAACCGTGATTGAATTATGCGCATCAGTGGAGATGATTACGGGCTACTGTCACGTTCGGCCTCGGGTTGTGGTCATTCATGGTGGTGGTCCTTGTTTATCTCGAATTGTTGGTTGAGCAGATGGGCATGCGACGGTGCTCGAAGGCGGTTGATGGTGATTTGGTGCAGGTGGCGGGAGTATTGATGTCGGGATGAGCTGGTTAATGGTGTTGGTGGGGGTTGAATGAATGTATAATGGTGAGTTGGTGGTGATGAAGTTGATTGGTAATGCAGGTGATGAGGACGGAGGATTTCTGGGTTGAGGTGGAGTTGAGTTTGTGGTGGTGCTCGGTGGCTGGAGTGGTGTCGCGGAATTTGGTTGGTGATTGATGAATGAAGACGATGGCAATGGTGGTGCAGGTCTGGAAGCGAGACGAGATGTGAAGGTGATGGTGGTCTGATTTTGAGTTGAATTGATGGAGGAAATTACGGTTGTTGCGGAGTGGTTCGTTGGTGTTGTTGCTGCTGGGTATGGTGAATCAGCAATGGTGATGTCAAAAATGGTGATGAAGCTTGATGGTGGTGTGCAGGGTAGTGAATTGATGATGAGAAATGGTGTGGGTTTAGGAGACGGGTCAAAGGTTGACTTTGACTTTGTCAACTTTCCTTCATTTACTTCACTTGATTGTTTAAAACCGTCTTGCTCATTAGCCTCTCTATTTTTCGTCTTTATCGACTCAATCTCAAATTTCAGCTTTGTTATTCCGTCTCACCTACAAATTTATAAACAACAAAACAATAGTTTTATTAATATTCCACAAAACCGACTAATTATCAAATATGACTAAGACGGCTAATTATTATAAATTAGTAATTAAATGAGTTTATTAGACAACTAAGCACGCAAAATCGAGTCGAAATAAGGTATAAATGTGGGGTAAAATGCGACCAAAATGCTACTCATCAACCATCAACTCCGCAAAGCCCACCCTCAACCACCACCACTCCTGTCTCCACCACTCCTCACAGCTCACCTTCACCTCCACCACCACCCCTTCCTCCACCCACCAGTCGTGCAGTCACCCGACTATGCAATAACATAGTCAAACCCAATCCAAAGTATGCCCAAACAGTCACCTTATCTTCATCTCATCCCACCCCAACCACCACCAAACACGCCCTTGTTGACCCTCGTTGGAGAGGGGCCATGACCGATGAGCACGAAGCTCTTATACGAAACCAAACTTGGACTCTTGTGCCTCGTAACCAAGCCCCAAATATTGTTGGATGCAAATGGGTTTATCGAGTGAAATACAATCTCGATGGCAGTATAAAGCAACATAAAGCGAGACTTGTTGCCAAAGGTTTTCATCAAAGACCCGGCATCGACTACTCGGAAACTTTTAGCCACGTTATCAAACTCACAACCATTCGTCTCATCTTAACCATTGTTGTCACTCAACATTGGCATCTCCACCAACTCGATATTAATAACGCCTTTCTTCAAGGGCGTCTCACTGACTCCGTTTTTATGACCCAACCACCAGGATTCATTGACCTCGAAAAACCCGGCCATGTTTGCAAATTACACAAAGCGATCCATGGCGTCAAAAAAGCCTCGAGAGCCTGGTATACCGAGCTTAAAAACTACCTCATCCACTACGGTTTTCAAAATTCCATTTCTGATCCCTCTCTCTTTATTCTTATAACACCGCAACACCGCTTATATGTTCTTGTCTATGTCGATGATATAATCGTCACAGGTCCGAACACAACCCGCATAACGACCTTCATCTCTCAACTCTCTCACAAGTTCTCTCTCAAAGACCTTGGCCCGCTATCCTATTTTCTTGGTATTGAAGTGACGCCCACCACCAATGGCTTACACTTAAACCAAACTAAGTACCTATCCGACCTCCTTCACAAACACAACTTTCAAGATTGTAAACCCGCAACGACTCCAATACTTTCTTATTCTCCACTTATTGCCGAACCCACTCACCCATCTGAAGATGAAACAACCTATCGAGCTATAATCGAGAGTCTTCAATACCTCTCCTTGACAAGACCTGACATCGCCTTTCCCGTCAACAAGCTAGCTCAGTTTCTTACTCACCCAACCTCCACCCACTGGACTGTCCTAAAACGCCTACTTCGATACTTACAAGGGACCATTCACCTCGGTATACACCTCTTTAACTCGTCCCCTCTTCGTCTCCATGCATTTTGTGATGCGATTTAAGAGGCGACCCCTCCGACTATGTCTCAACTCATCGGTTACATTGTTTACTTGGGATATAACCCCATTTCGTGGTCTTCAAAGAAGCAAATGAGCCTTGTCTCGTTCATCCACAGAAGCTGAGTTCCGTGCTATAGCCGACACAACCTCTGAAATTTTATGGCTCAAGTCTCTTCTTCACGAGCTTGGAGTCACTCATGTTCCGGCACCGAGTATATACTGTGATAATCTAAGCGCAGCGCACTACTCAGCCAACCCCGTTTTCCACTCTCGCATGAAGCTAGCATGTCGCCTTTGCCTTCCATTTTGTCAAAGAGCAAGTTCGTCTTGGCACTATTCACATACAACACATAAATGGCAATCACCAGCTTGCACACCCTTACCAAACCACTTCACAAGTCTCGCTTCCTTGAGTGAGGGAGCGTAATAAGAATAATTATAATAGTTGGGGCTCAACCATCACCTTAAGGTTTTGGTTGAGTTGGTTCATCTATCATGGTATCAGAGCCAATGTGATCAAAAGGTCACAGGTTCGAATCCTGGCAACCTCAAAACTCCTCAAAAACTCTCAGTGGAATTCCAGCACACGGTACGGGGGAGCCGGTGCACAACTAACCACTCTTCAAGCCCAATGGGCATTTGAGTGAGGGAGCGTAATAGGAATAATTATATATAATAGTTGGGCCTCAATCATCACCTTAGGGTTTTGGTTGAGTTGGTTCATCTATCAGTTCCGACTTCCGACTCCTAAACGCCACCCACTCTAACCGTTGCATACCTAATCACACCGCCCAATCCAGCCGTCCCATATACACAGCAAAGACATAAACGAATGTGAAATTTCATATATACATAACAAGAAAGACGAATCCAACGAATCCGTCAAATGTTCTGCGGAGTTTATTGACAATGGAAATGATTTTTCAAACAATGAGAAAGTTTGGCAACGCAGGTATAGACCAAAGTCTGATTCCATTGTGCAAATGATTGTGCACACAAAACAAATAAATTTTATTAATTTCATTAATTATTGATAAACACAATAATTTCACTAATTAGAGATTTATTGTTCAAGTTTGTAGAGTAATTAGATTTGATTTTAAAGAAAAGGTAGTATAAATTTGAGTTAATTTGATTAGGTTTTAGATAAAAGGGTATGCCATGGAATATTTATGAAAAAGTATATGTGAAAGAGTAAAGTCCGTATATGAAAAAAATAATTCCGAAAAAAGATGCGCATTACGTAATTACTCCGTGCATAATTACGACCCTCCCACTTCCTTAATACAAAGTATTTTTCTTTTAAAAGATATCAAAGAGGCCTTAACCAGCCTTTACAACGGTAAAATCACGTGTTAGTGTGTTACATGTATATTGCTATGTACAAAATTACGACTCTCCTGCCTATGCGCCGGATCATAGTGCGCATACTTGCCCAACTTTAGGGTAAGAATGCAAGCAACAAGGGTCTCGAACTAGTGAGGGACCGCCCACTAGCACGTTTCTCGGGACTCGGGTGTGTGTCGGGAATCTTAGTCACGATTATTAAAGTCTGGCACACGAATGCAGTAAAAGTAAGCAATAAGATTATTTGTAAGCAAGAGATAAGCAATATCAAGTTTAAAGATGAGAAGCGGTTTTTATTGACTAGCACATCTCATAGAGGCAAATTTGATATTTTGGTCCTCGTAGCAGGATATATTGAAAGTGCAGAATAGCGATATGAAATCTAAGCGCCTAAAAACATAACTTAAACTAAGAATCTAGCTCCAAGATTCGACATGCAGGAAGTAATCTTGAAGTACAAAACGAAAATGAAAACGAAAATGAAAATACAAAAGCGGAAATATAAAATCTAAGGGTTCGAAATAAAAGTAACGCGCGCGCAATTTTCAGGGATTTTACGGCTAAATGTACGGCTCCTTGCCCTATGTCACTAATTAGTTACAAGGTTCAACGGCAGCTAATTGCTACCGCCTACCGTTCACACTTAAGATTTTTTTTTTTTTCTGTTTCACGAACGCTGTTCGATAAGAAGCTAACGACATTAGAGCATATTAATTCATGCAAAATCATTACTTTTAACAAAATTACTACTCCCTCCATTTTTTTATATATGACGTTTTGCGTTTTTGAGGTAAGTCTTTGACTTTAATATTTACAAAAATATATTTGTTCAAAAAATATAAAAATGGTACTATTAAATTCCTTACGAAAAACTATTTCATATGAGTATACATATCATAATATTTAATCTTATATTTTAAGAGATATTAAAGAGAGAAGGAAATGTCTCGAAATGTGAGAAAGTCATATATAAAAAAATAGAGGGAATACTAAGTACAAAGTATCACATTTAAGAGCAATAAAGATCCAATGATGTACAGAGTGATTAATGTCCTTAAGAGATCATGTACATGTTCATTTAATTTAATTTATAGTTTAAAATCATAATCGTGCTCTGTTACCTCTCATGTATTTTGGGTTGGTTAAATTAGATAATGAAATGAGTTTACTTGTATAGCTGGAAACAAATATCAGAAATTCAGAATATATACAATAAAATAATTAATTTAGCTAAAAATCGCAATTCCAATATACAATCCATTAGAATCGTGCCGTTGTGATTTTTTCCAATTATAATACCAAATCGGAAAGATTTTTTCTAAAGTGAATATTGCACGTAGAAAATTATATGGATTTATTTTTAACTTACTTATAGACCGTCTCTCAAGATATATATATTTCCTTAAATGTCAATAGTATAAGAATCTAGACGGTTAAAATATAAAAGTTAGATGTACCATTGACTGTTGGCACTCTTTTTTGGATTAATAAGTGCATTTAGAAGTTTTTTGTTTTGAAATAGGAGCGGCCGTTAGTGTTACTCAAAAACATGCATGAAATCGGAAGATATAATAACCGTATGCATACTTTTCATGAATACGACAATTTGTGTTGTTATCCTAACAACGGAATAACGGATTAATGAAATATAACGAAAAACATTGATCATAAAGGAAAACAATACAAATTTACAAACTAAGTAAAAAATTAGGGGTAGACAAAAAAAAAAACAGCCTACATTTTCCGGAAACTAAAAATTTTTTAAATACTCATTTTTTTTTCCTGAATAAATACAGCCCAAGGCTTGTGTAAAATCAAGACAACTACTCTTCCCTCTCTTTCTCTCTTAAAAAATAAATAAAAAAATAACAAATTCAATCACTCATTAAAACTTGTATTCTTAACCATGCCCAATCTTGGTAGACAAACTAGAGGGCAACAAAGGGTTGCCCTGGAACGCATGGAAAAGGAGAGCAATAGGTTGGTTACGTACTCCAAGCGTAGCCAGGGAATACTAAAAAAGGCAAGCGAGTTATGCACCCTTTGCGGTGTACAAGCTCTATGTATAATTTTCTCCCCTGCTAATAAGCCCATGGCTTTTGGCCATCCCTCAGTGGAGGCCATTATCAACCGCTTCTTGCATGAGGACAACAATTTGCCTCAAGATAATCGAGTCTCCACTGAACCTCTTCAAAATGAATAGAAAATCGATTATCTTGAGGCAAATTGTTATCCTCGGGTAAAAAGCGGATGATAATGGCCTTTGCCGAGGGATGGCCAAAAGCGAAGACTTTGTTTGCGGGGGATAAAACTATGCATAGAGCTTGTACACCGCAAAGTGTGCATATATAGCTCGCTAGCTATATATGCACACTTTGTTTAGAGAACGTAACCAGCTTATTGCTCTTCTTTTGCATGCGTTGCATGGTGAACTTTTGTGTTCCTTTATTTTTCAGAACAGGAGTCGCCATGGATAACATACAATTTTTATTGAGCAATGGAATATTTTTTTTTAGAGAGAGCAAAGAGTAGTTGTCTTAGTTATATGGACTACAAGACTGGGTGTATTTATAGTTATACAAAAAAATATGTGGGTGGAAAATGTGGCTGTTGTTTTGCTGTACCCTCTAATTTTTTTCCTATAATATTCTTTTGTATTATTTTCCTTATTATAATTATTTCTTTTTAGTATATTTTCATTATTTCGTTGTTTGGATAATAACACGTATTGGTGAAAAATTATACGAGCTCGGGTGTAGGTTGTGTCACTTGTATTATTATAGAAGTTGCGAAAATCAAATTTATAAGTGCATGCGGTTGTTATATGTCCCGATTTTATATCATGTTTTTTTAGCAACATAACGGTCGCTCCTATTTACAAACAAAAAGCTTCTAAATGCCAATTATTAAATTAAACGAAAAAAAAATGTCGAGATAGAGCTAACTTTGTTGTTTAAATTGTTACTCTTATAATATTGACGTTTAAGAAAATACTAGCTTTTCTAAGAGACTGTCTTTAATTAAGTTAATTAAAAAATAAAAACACTGGATTCTGACAACAATACAATATTCATGTTGAAAAGATTGGTTCCGAATTGGTGTTATAATTGAAAGAAATCATGGCGTCAAGATTCTAAGGGATTATCTATCGGAATTGTGATTTTTAACTAAAATCGCGGCTGTATTGTATGTATATTCCGATTTTCCAATATCCGTCTCAAATATACAAATAATAAATCCATGTTAGTTTCCGATTTCACCAACCAAAAATACATGATAGGTAAGAGAGCATGATTGTGATTTTAAACTATAAATGAATATGTACATGAACTCTTAAGGCATACATTTAGTCTCCTTTATAACAAAGATATTCGTCTTAATTTTATAACAAATCAAATACTCCCTCCATACCACACTAATGGTAACATTGAGAATCTTGACACTATTCATAATCGTAGGAAATCTTCGATATTATTCTTAATCTATAATCCAAAATATAGTCATGTGAGATCTTGTTTGATTTATCGTCATGAATGATATAAGAATATCAAATTTTGATAATTTTTAATAATGTGTAACTAAAGATATTCACGTTGCAAAACGTGTCTCGACAAGTGTGAAAAAGTTAATGTTACCATTGGTGTGGTATGGAGGGAGTATCATCATACTTAAATATATAAGACAAATTTATTATTTTCTCTGATATATTATGCTTTGGTCTTATATACTATGTAAAATTAAGACGAATACACTCACCTTATATAAGAATTTGGTATATCAATATGGATATTAATGAATTTGGATTTTATTGGATCTTTATTGTTTTAAATTTAATACTTAGTTAATTACCAATTAGACCATATTTATATTACGTACACTTTACCCGTGAAAGTGACATCAGCTGTGAGTCCTGTGACCCAAGACTAATTCGTGTAATTTATACGAATTGACCAATGCTAGTTTGTGTATGCCACACGAATGGGCCAAGTCGGAATTTTTTCGCTTCTTAACTCATTATGGGGTTAATTTTTTCCGATTAATTTACTAATTGGTGTTTTTATACACTGATCAATGTAGTGGCGTACATTTGATGACATAACAACCTTAATAAGGTTGATTTTAAAAGATGATGCGATAGTTTTATTTCCAATGTATTAAAGACGTTAGAACGCGATTTTGCTCATTAAACAATGTTATATCGTGTTATTGGTTGATTACCGATGTTACAATGAGACGGGAAACTGATGAAATGTAGTATTTAGTACGGAAAATTCGCGTGGTACCCTCGAACTTTGTCATTTTTCATGTGGTACCCAACTGTTTAAGTTTATTTGTGCACATGATATCCTTGAAATTTGATTTTCAAGCATAATGTATCCTTTTTATCGTTTTAAAAATTTCCAATTGAGCATAAATTATAGAGCAGAAATCGGAACTGAATAATTTTTTTTTTCAAATTGATTAACTCTTCTAGTTCTATAAATTGATAAAACGAAATTGGTAATTCGGAAATTTATGATCGAAGATATGTTTGATTTGAGATTTTCATTAAAAAAAACCTATAAAATGTCAGTCGCCAATTTTTTTTCTCAAATTGTAGATTATGACGAGATAATCATTCAACGAAAAAAATTGGCCGATTCTGGATTCTGATCTAGGATTTATGCGCAATTGAATTTTTGTAAAGCGACAAAAATGATATGTTGTGCATGAAAATCAAACATGAAGAGTATAATGTACACAAACTTAAAAAGTTGGGTACCATGTGCAAAATGGCAAAGTTCGAGGATACCACGTGAATTGTCCATATTTAGTATTGGGGATTGTTAATAATTCGTCTTGGAAGGTTGTGTAGAGCATTCTAGTTAGAAGTAGTTTGAGAATGTAACGTTTAGTATCGAAATTTTTGTGCATGATCCTTTTAGTTCATAGTTAGAGATTTTAAGGAGAGTGTATACCATAAAAATTGAACCTGCAATAATAAATAAAGAGGCACAAAAATAATAGGCAAAACAAGAGTTTGAAAGATTGAAGGTTAAAATTCCATAACTCTCTTGCTTCCATCTCTAAGGGATTTATGGTTTTGATAGTGTTATGAGAGTCTTATCGACATAATCTCGTAGAGAGATAATGTGGTCTTTTTTTACTTATTCCATCCTACCTACAATTTGGTAGTAGGAAGACGAAGTCATTTGACTTAATCCATCTGCTCTCCGTAACCTAAAACAAATAGTTATATTTATAGTTGTAGTTGGCTTAGAGGGCAATATAATGACTTTTAAAATATCTAAGGTATTATCATAATGATTATTGATAATTATTACTAAATATCCAAGATGTCATATAATAAACAAATACAAAAATGTATAAAATTTCGGTGTCTACAAATTCCTCCTCGAGACTGGTTGTAGAGATTTGATGTCGGTTGCAACTTTGTCTCGAAACTTGCTACTAAACTTGACCCTTGGAGAATGGAGATGGAGAGCGAAAATTGTCCCACCGATTCTTGAAATGTCCTTGGTTTAATTTCTTGAAGAATATAAATCAAGTCTAAGTTCATGCCTTGGATGCACATCTCCACTGCTGAAACTTCAGAAAGGCGATCCTTGCATTCTAAGCTTAATTAGTGCACGCCAACGGTTTATGAAATCAATGACGAGCTCTCCTTCTTTTTGCGTGGTGCTTTTTAACTAAATACTCGACCATGCTAACCACGCAACGGGTGCTGTAAAAGTGGTTGAGAAATCCTGCTTCCATTTGTTCCCAACTGTCGTTGAATTCATCACCCAAGTTGGCGCACCAGTCGAACGCCATTCCTTTGAGACTACGAACGAATTTCTTCACCAAAAGGCCGTCCTCTGTACACGCGTTGCTACATGTTTCAACGAAGTGAGCGATGTGCTGATTTGGATTGCTTTTTCCATTAAACTGCTGGAACTTTGGTGGCTTATATCCAAGAGGCATTTTGAGTTCATCAACTCGTCTTTTATACGGCTTCATGTAAAGGTGATTGTCATTTGGTATTCCACCAAATTTAGACTTGACAAGCCCTTCGATCATCTACTGGATTTCTTCGGCGGAAAGAGAGTCCATTTATAAGCTGGCAGCATCATCATCGAGCGCGAAGTTTTCATCATTATGCTTCGATATTTCTCGGTTGTCGGAATTCTCGTCGATCGATCGTTTCTCCAACTTTCTTTTAAGTGCGGCAAGTGGAACATTTTTTTCTTGACTTAAAATTAGATGAATACTTTTTAATTAAGGTTGAAATTAAAATCGAATACATTAACTCATGAAATGACCCCTGTCACTTGATAGAAAAGCTGGAGGAAAAGAAACAAGACTCGGTATGACCTCCCAAACCGCTCAAATTTAAGTGTACAATACACGGTTTTCGGGATTTCAGGATAGTGAAACAAAATGTCTGTAAATAAAGTAACCACACAAATTTTGAGAAGTAATAGAAGACATTTGAGTAGACCTGGTAAACGGGTCAAACGAGTCGGTTTCAGGTCGGGTTAATTTCTAGTAGGGTTATTTCAGCTTTGTGGAGTACGGGTCATTCGGGTTTGGGTCGGGTCGGGTCGTTTCAGGTTCGGGTTAGCTATTATTAAGTTATTTGTGGATAATAATCAATTTGCAACAATAAACATTGAGGTCAGGTTCTTCGGGTCCGGTCATGTTCGTGTCTTGAGTTCAGGTGTTGGGGTCGGGTCAATTTTGCTAAGTCTACATTTGAGGGTGTCAATACGCGATAAATGAGTCTCGGACGAATATCTGGTATTCCTTAAAAAAAACGAATACTTCTTAATTCGGGTTAAAATCGAATACGTTAACTCATAGACCTAGCAAATCGGGTTAACGGGTCGGGTTCGAGATGGGCCAATAATTCGGGTCGGGCCATTTCAGGTTTCTCAAGTTTTTGGGTTAGCTTGGGTCTTGCTGGGTCATTTTGGATTCCAGGTCTATTTTAGGTCTGTTTCGGGTGAAGCGGGTCGGGTTATTTTGGGTCGGATTATTTTCGGGTCAAGGATTAAGAAAGAAAAAGGCATTTTAAGTCTTTTGGGGTCAATTAGAGTTATATTTTCGGGTTGAGTGGTTTCGAGTCAGGCATTTCGGGTCAGGTCTTTTACGGGTCCATGAAAGCTCGGGTCATTTTCGGGTCGGGTTAATTCAGGCTTCGGGTGTCATTCGGGTGCGGCAGTTCGGATCGATTTTGGGTCTCGGGTCAACCTTTTCGGGGCGGGTCAATCCGGTCGGGTTGATTTTGCCAGGTCTACTAATAAAGCGACATCTCACACATGGTAGAAAAACTAGGAGGAAAAGAAACATGACTCGATACGACCATCTAAGCGTGTAACATTTCGTGTCTGTTATGTTTAATTGATGTGTCAAAAGTGTGTGTTAACTGTGTTAGAAATGCGTGACGTCCGTATGTAAGATATACAATACCCTTCTGATGTTTGAGTACGGGAGCGAACTTCGGGACGAAGTTCATTTTAAGGGGGTAAGACTGTAATACCCCGTATTTTATATAATCGATTAAACGGATATTATTATATATTAGTTATTATACATTTTATATTACTATTAAGTCGGGTTAATTGTTGAGTTGATAATTACGTTAATTATTTTACTTAACTCGCGTTGTATCGATCTAAGTTAATTGAGACGGGTTTTTACGGAATTCGAAATGTGAGCTAACCCATTTGCCCTCGACCCATTTGAGTTGGCCCAATAACATGTCCAGCCCAATTAACCCTAAACCCTAATAGTACCCTACCCCAACCCGCCTCCCTCATTTCTTACTCCCTCACCCGCCTCCCTTCTTGATCAACACCAATCTCAGCCTTCACGCATAGAGAGAGAGAGAGAGAGTGTGTGTGGTCGTGGGTGTTGACGGCACAGCAGGGAAGAGCTAGGGGCGGTTGTCGACGTTTATAGGCGACTCTGGTGGCGGTAGTGGTGGCAGAAAAAGGTAAGAGCAACCCTCCTCCTCTGTTTTCGCATTTCTATCAGTTTTGTTGGTGGTTGCGTGTCTTATAGAGGCGTTTCTGGTGGTTGTTGACGGGGTATAGGAATAGGGTGGTGTGTGACGAGTGACGTGGTGGTTGTTGGGGTGGTTTTAGGTGGTGATATTGGCGGGGAGAGGGCGGCGGCGGGGGGTAGCAAACGGGTTAAGATACGGGTTTTCAGGCGAGTTTAGATGGGTAGGTTTGGGGTGGCGCCACCGTGGACTTCGGGGAGGTCGAAACGGCGGTGCCACTGTGTCTGGGTTCGTGGGCTGACGGCGAGCAGGACTGTGGTGGTTTGGCAGGGGATAGGTGTTGGCTGCGGTGGTGGTAAGGTGAGAACAGGGGGTGGTTGGTGAGGCTCGGTGTTGAACCAGGCCAAAAGACGGCCCTGGTTTGACTCGCCGGCGACAGTCGACCCTAGTGGGGGTGGTCGTTGGTGGCTGGGTCAGAGTGGGGGTTTGGACTGGTGGCTGACACGGTGGAGAGGTGGCGCGTGGGAGAGCGGGTGAAGGGGACGGTGGTTGACGACGGTTGTTTTTAGCTTTGAAACGATTTTGTCATAGTTTAATCGTTAGAATCTTTTAATTTATCATATTAGTTATTTAATTTAATTCCCGAGTCATTTAAATAATTTATTCCCGAGTCTTTTGAAATAATTAGAAACGGGTTATGAGTCGGGTTTGTTAAAATGGAAAAGCTACTATATCGGGAAAGTTTCATTTTAAGAAGTTCTATTTTTAGTAACTTTATATTTTGGGAACGGGAATAGTTAAGTAATCATTTATCATTATTTATCTTTCAGAGGGCGAATTTGTTGTGGAATATTATTGAGCATCTACTTATCTGTCTGCTGCTATCTTTGAGGTAGGGAAATACACTTGACTTATTATCGTTGTTGTTGCAATTGTGTTGACTTGATTCATGGTTGTTGATTTACGTTATGATTCATATACGGGAAGGTGATTGACTGAATTGATCGTATTGAGTATGATATCACAACATCGGGTAACCGGCATGATTTTAAGATTTATCAGTTCAATGATATATATATATTGTGTTGCATTAATTTCTTTTGAGCATTCACATGCATTGGAGATGGAGGATGTTGTGGTGATGTGGTGTGGTGATGATGATGTTGTGATAAGGCCCACCGGTTCTCGCAGACTTGCCCTGGTGTCCTCAAATGCGAGTTGGCGAGATCGGCTACGGTCGATATATATAGTCTATCGGGGATCGGTATGGTCAAGCGTTCCGGGTAATGAGTTATGAGACTGTTATGAGATATGAGTTGAGATGGAGATGGAGGTGACGGAGGAGCATGCATATCATATTTTTTTGTTGTTTCATTGTTTTCCCTACTCAACCTCGTGGTTGACCCCACATGTATTCGTGAACACCGTGATGACCCAAATATTGGCGAGCGACTTGACAGTTTAAGAGATAGAACGGGAGCTTGGTGGGCGTGAGACACTGGATCAGAAGACTTAGTAGCTAGATCATCATCTAGAAGACTTTCACTTTTATTTATGTTAGTTCTTTGTAATTTGACGTAAAAGAGGTTTTGTAATGATTAAGTTAAAGTAATTATATAATTTTTGCCTTGGAGTTTAATTTGTTATTCACTACCTCGGGAAACCGAGATGGTAACAGTCCGGTTTATTAGGGAATGTCTTGCTAAAGGCTCCTTCATAAACCGGGGTGTTACAAAGAGGCTCAAATTTAAGTGTATAATTTTATTACACGGTTTTCCAGATTTTAGGGTCCCGGAACAAAAATTTCCGTAAATCGTACGGATGATTTCTCGGATCACATAAAGCAGCCACACAAATTTTGAGAAACATTTGAACACATTTGAGGGTGCCGGTACGCGATAATTGTTCCGAACAAAAATTAGGTAATCCTTAAAACTAAACCTGGCAAAAGCGACCCGACCCGAAAAGACTGACCCGAGACCTGAACTGGCCTGAAGTACACAACCCGAATGTGACCCGAAAACCCAAATTGACCCGACCCGACCCGAACATGACCCGTGCTTTCTTGACCCATAACTCACCCGACCCGAAAATGACCCGATCTGAAACCACCAAACCCGAAAATAACCCGACAAGATATAACTCTATTTCTCTATTATTCATTGACCCGAAAATGACCCGACCCACTTGACCCGAAACAAACCCGACCAGCAAACCCGAAAAGACCCGGAACCCATAATGACGTGTCCCGACCCAAATCAACCCGAAATAAATGAGAAATTTGAACTGATCCGACCCAAATTGGCCCAACCCGTTGACCCGTTTTGCCAGGTCTACTTAAAGCTAGATGAATTCTTTTTAATAAAGGTTGAAAATTGAATACGGTAAATCGGTAACTCATGAAAACACCCTGACACGAGGTAGACTAATTGGTAAGAAAATAAATATGACCCGGTACAACCTCCCAAACCTTTCAAATTTAAATGTTGTAATACACGGTTATCGGGATTTCAGAGTCCCAAAATAATAATGTCTGTAAATTGTCCACAATGTTCCTCAGATCAGATAAAACTGTTACACAAATTTGAGAAGCAATATAGGACATTTTATTGTGCCGGTAAACTAGTCACTCATGAAAATCGGGTACTCCTTAAAAATAGATGAACACTTGTTATTTACGGTTGAAATCGAATACGGTAACTCATGAAGCTACCCATACATGTGGTACAAAAACTGGGCGGAAAAAAAACATAACCTGATACCACTAATACACAGTTTTCTGGATTTCTACGGTCCCAGAACGAAAATGTATGTAAATCATACGGGCGGTTCCTCAGTTCAGATAAAGTAGCCACACAAATTTTAGAAACAACAGAGGACATTTGAGGGTGCCGGTAAACTAGTCTCTCATGAAAAGTGGGTACTCCTTAAAAATAGATAAATACTTGTTATTTAAGACTGAAATCGAATACGATAGCTCATAAATCCACCTCATGTACGTGGTAGAAAGCTAGGAGAAAAAAGAAACATAACCCGGTACGACTAGGCTTGGCAAAAGCGACCTGACTCGATTGACCCAGCTCGAAAAGGCTGACCCGAGACCCGAAATTGACCCGAACTACATCATCTGAATGTAACTCGAAAACCAGAATGGACTTGACTCGATCCGAACATGATTCGAGCTATATTGAACTGTAACTAACCCGATCCAAAAGTGACCCTTCTGAAACCACCAAACCCGAAAATGACCAAACAAAACATAAGTCTAATTGAACCTTAAAGACTTCAAATGACTTTTCTTCTCTTAATCATTGACCTGAAATGACCAGACAGGAAATAACTAGACCCGCTTGATGAGAAATCGGCCCGGCCAACAAACCTGAAATAGACCAGAAAACCGAAATGACCTGACCTGACCCGAATTAACCCAAAATCACTAAAAGACCTAAACTGACTTGAGCCGACCCGAACTGGCGCGGCCCAAACCCGACCCGATTGACCCGTTTGCGAGGTCTAGGTACGACTACAAAACGACTCAAATTTATGTTTATAAAACACGGTTTTCGAGATTTCAGGGATCCAGAAAAAAAAATGTCCGTAAATCATACAGATGGTTTTCCTGGGTCAGATAAAGCATCCACACAAATTTTGAAAAGTAATAGAAGACATTTGAGGGTGCCGGTACATGATAAACGAGTCTCGGACGAAAATCGGGAACTCATTAAAAATAGATAAATACTTGTTATTTAGGGCTGAAATCGAATACGATAACTCATGAAGCGACCCCTGACACGTGATAGAAAAATAGGGAGGTAATGAGACATGACATGGTACGACCTTCAAATGGCTCAAATTTAAATCGATAATACACGGTTTTCGGGATTTCAGTGTCACCGATAGTAAAAAAGTTGGTTTACAACTGACACAAGACACAAACACGTCAACCAAAAGGCCGAGTAGGAATAACAAAACAATACTAAACATATTATCCACAACACCTGCAACATAAAAAGCAACAACAACGGAACCTACACACTAACCCCACGTCGTACTCGTACACAACCCGACTACCTCACGCCACGCGTGGGTTTGCAGGTCCACGGCTAACTCCGTGCCTGGCCTACCAAGTCCACAAGTTAACGACGTGAGTGTATTACTACGTTGAAAATTACAACTCTCCCGCCTATGCCACAAATTAGCAAGGTTTGTTGGGTGCTACCGCCTACCGTGCACTTTTAAGATTATTTTTTTTCATGAAACGAACATGGTTCGATAGCAAGTTATCGACATGAGTGTATTAATTCATGCAAAATCATCTCTTTAACAAATTTAGTACGAAGTACAAAGTATTAAAAATTAAGAACAATAAGGATCCAATAGTCCAGAGTGATTAATATCCTTCAGAGTTCAAGAATGTGATCATTTATAGTTTAAAATCACAATCGTGCTCTCTTACCTATCATGTATCTTGCGTTGGTGAAACTAGAAGTTGAAATAGATTATTACTTTGCCTTACTTGTATATCTAACACGAATATTGAAAATACGGAATATAAGTTTAGTTAAAAATCGCAATGATTTTTTTCAATTATAACCTCAAATTGGAACCATTTTTTTCCTAATGTGAATAATGGAGTCGGAATTCTATTTATTTGTAAATAACTTAATAAGAGACCTACGAAAGCTATTGTTTATTGTAAATGTCAATATAATAAGAGTCTAGACGTTAAAAAATAAAAGTTAGCTACACATTTTTTTGGTTTAATAACCACATTTAGAAGTATTTGTTTGAAAATAGAAGCAGCTTTTGTTAATCAAAAACACATACATCTGAAAGCCTACACCCGTCACGAATACGTATTATTATCTTAACAACTAATTAACGAAAATATCCCGAAAAAACTTTAATCATAATAAGGAAAATTAATAATACAAAAGAACAAACTAGGTAAAATATTAGGATGTACACCAAAGAACAACCTACATTTTCTAGTCTAAAAAATTAACAAAATTATCTCGAAATTTACAAATTTTCATTTTATTCTAAATCAATAGAGCCTAAGTCTTGTATATACTAAGACAATTGCTCTTCTCTCTTACCAAAAAAAAAAAACTATTCAATTACTCATTAAAACTTCTAAATTATTGTCAAAAAAAAATATAATTAAACAAAATCAAGTTAACCATGGCCACTCTTGCTAGGAAAAGTAGAGGAAGACAAAAGGTCGCCTTGAAACGCATGGAAAAGAAGAGCAATAGGTTGGTTACATTCTCTAAGCGTCGGGGAGGCGTGTTTAAGAAAGCGAGCGAGTTGTGCACCCTTTTGCGGTGTGCAAGCTTTATGCATAGTTTTCTCCCCTGCAAAGAAGACCTTTGCTTTTGGCCATCCGATCCCTCGGTGGAGGCCATTATCAACCGATTCTTGCTTGAGGATAACAATTTGCCTCAAGATAATGGAGTCTCTACAAAACCTTTTCAAAATGAGACTCTCTTGAGATCCAATAAGGAGGTGACACTCCTCAAGGATCAAATCGACGTTGAAAAGAAGCGTGGTGAAGAACTCCTTAAAGAGAGGAGATTAATGAGCGAAGAGGCTCAAAAATTCTTAGCTCCGGCTGAAACATTTACCTTATCGGAACTTAAACAAATTCAAGCAATACTAATTGCTTTGAAAAATAATGTACTTACACACGGTCATAATCTAGTTAAGGCTCAACCAAATCTGAACCTTACCCCGAACCCAAGGCCATCGATATTACATAGCCAAAACTTATTAGAACAAAATCCATTCTTGAACCGACCAAACATGTTGGTAGGATAATATTATACCCCTAATCCTACCCTTGTCCACGGCCACACCCCTCCGACTTTCGGAGACCCATCTCTTATCACTCCCATGGCAATGATCCCGACTCCCATGAGTAATCTCATGAATGCGGGATTCACTAATTCAAACATACCACCATCTTTTCAAGAACCTACTAACCTTATCTCGGGCTCATTTGACGGCCAAAAGAACATGCTAACACACATGGGATGGAATAATCCTATACGAGGACATACATTCACAAGCTTGTTAACAGGCGAGGGAAGCTCAAATTCTCCCGCTCCTCCCATCAATCCTCAAGGCGGGTACATGGGAAGCGACCCTATACCACGTGATTACCAGACATTCCAAAACTTGTTAATTTCAACCCCTCCCTTAAATCCTCAAGGCGGGTACATGGGAAACAACCCTATACCAGGTGATTACCAGACTTTCAGAAACTTGTTAATGGGTGAGGGCAGCTCAAACCCTTCCTTTCCTCCTTTTATTTCTCAAGACGGGTTTGGTTTTTATCCCGGATTTGGTCCAGGGATGAACTAGTTTGTTGTACTTTTTAATTTTATTTTTTAAAATAATTTGAAATTTCCATTTCTCCTATATATTACAAATCCACTTTGTCACCTAAACGTGTATTCATAATCACGAAATTCATATTCTTATGCAATTGCTACTTCATCTTTTCCAATCAATTCACCTAGTTCAATCACATTCTCCATCTAACAAGTGCATATGATTTTTCAGTAGACAATTATATGAACTTATTATATAACTTTACGCAAACAAAATTATGTAAAATCATATCAAATCCCCTAATCACATGTTACTAGTATAGACACATTATAAATCATTCATCCTGCAACGTCATTATTCATCATAGACACATTATAAATCATTCATCCTGCAACGTCATTATTCATCATATATTATCATATATGAACTACTTCCTTTTTCCACCACATCATTCATCATTCTCATGTACTTTTAAACCAATTCAAAACACATTGTAAACCAACTATCATGCAATTCATGCATTCAATCAACGACAAATATAATCATATCATCATTATTCTTCACTACACATCTCACATCCTCCACATGCATGCATCCATCGATTCATACAACACCTTACTATATAGATACACAACACAGAAGGTAAACACATAGCGATCCCGACTCATAACCCATGTGACCGGTTCAAAATTGTAGGGCGAGTTTCGCGACTTTAGGACGTCTCCCAAGCCTTTGCATTAGCTCCTACAACTTCTTCTCCGGGTTCATTTTAATTGACTCCCTATGTTCATTAGATTCATTGGTTACAGGTTTCAGGATCGTCTCTCTGATACCACTTTATGACACCCCCATACTCCAAGTGCCTTACCAGGACCACTCAGGTATAGAAATGTTACCATCTCGGTTTCCCGAGGCAATGATAATCAAATGACAATAACGAAACATTATTTAAATTGTATAAAGGTTAAAGTGATTACAGTCCAAATCCAAACTGATAAAAGTATAATACGTGTTCTAAAAAAGTCTAATAACTAAACAACAATGTCTGACAACAGCAGAAGACTCTTCTAACTGCAAGTCACGACTCGTCCCAACTAGCCCGTAAGCACCATATCAAACCTGCTCAACAACTGCTCACCATCCCCGAATGGATCACCACAGTTTTACAAAACAAAGACGGGGTCAGTACTAATCACACAATTATATAATCACAATAAGACTGAAATCAACACAGCTCAATCGTTACATCAACCCGAACTCCATCACCAACTCCTCAATACTGACTACACACTAAAGTGTGTAGCCCTGCCAGAGTACCCATCGCAATAGGTTACTCCTCGCCGCCAGTGGGGGACCGCAGCCGTTCCCACCTAAGCCCCGCTCATCTCCGTCGAGCGATAAACCCAAATTCATTAATGTGCACATCCCTTCTGTGGCGGGTTCCACAGAAGGCGAATAATGGGCGTAAAGCCACTCCCGCAAGTGACTCCTCTCAGCCAAGGACGTACCCCGAAGAACACAGACAGATACAATCAACAACAATCAACAATAACCAAATCCAACAACCGTCACAATACGAATATGATACTTTACAACAATCACAATCAACAACAAACCACATTATGTGACTAATACTGAGTAGGGAAACCTTACCTGGAATGTAGACACAAGCAGACGATCTCAACAGCTGTCTCAAAACCTCTCTTCTACGAACCCTCTTTCTACACATACATTCATACAAATACTACCTTAATCATACAATCATAAAACCCCAAAAATCCCCAAATCTACCTAATTAGGGTTTTAACCAAACTCAATGAAACAATATAAAAATGGTACAAGGATCTTACCTATAACACAACGGTCTCAACGGCGTAAAGAACTTAACGATCCGATGACTCTAGCCATTAGGATTTGCCAACAACGCGACGAGAGAGAACTACGTAACTTCTTTTTCTTTTGAAAGGTTTAGAGAGGTGAAAAGTGATTCAAGAAAATGACAGAAGCCTTTTATACTAATCTCGCGTTATTAGCAAAACCCGTCAAAAAAAAACCCGTAAAACACACTTACTCGATCGAGTAAGGCACTTACTCGATCGAGTGCCCCCTACTCGATCGAGTACCCAACTTACTCGATCGAGTACCCTACGGGCAGACTACTGTTTTGCGTTAAAAACTACTTACTCGACAGAGTAAGCCCCACTCAATAGAGTACCCATAGACTCATAAAACCGTAGTATTACAATAACGGTCCCGTGTTTCTATTTAAAAACGGTAATTGCATTGTTTGACCGTTATTGAAGGTCTTATTTGGTGTAGTGACAAGAATAAAATAAAAAAAATATTTTCCCGTCATTTTTGTACCTCGTGTTCCATTTTTTAACCACTTCAACAATTTTTTTTCATTTTTCTCTACTTCTGTAAATTACTTTAAAAATAAGTTTAATAATATGTGACCTTTTAAAAAAAAAATCAAAAGTATCCAATTTTTAAGTAAATAAAATGTTATTCATGAAATCGTGCGCGAAAATGACAATTAAAAAATAGAAAATGAAAACTAATATTAATATTTTAAAATTAGATTTGGCGCCAAGACAAACTTTCAATTATAAACATGTTTTCAAGAGGAATATTCATTTTTCGAGTTGGCGCGCCAATGCTCGAAATTCAGTTTTTTA
Organism: Silene latifolia; assembly: GCF_048544455.1. NCBI lineage: Eukaryota > Viridiplantae > Streptophyta > Magnoliopsida > Caryophyllales > Caryophyllaceae > Silene > Silene latifolia. The sequence continues at coordinate 147,219,296 of NC_133528.1, read as the reverse complement.
CCTTTCATGGCTTGGTGCCAACTTTGAAAATTCAAATTTCAGTTTTTGAAGCACACATACGTCTTATCAGGATAATTAAATGTGAAAACAAGATATTTTATTACTCAAAATGTAAATTTATATTTCACAGTACTGTTTTAATGTGTTTGGAATACAATTATTTACCGAAACAAACAAATAATCGATAAAAGTATTTGTTCCTCCTCATATATTAACAATTACATTATCTCTGTAGACACCGAAGTTTTATATATTTTATTATTTATTTATTATATGACATCTAGGATATTTAATTTGGAGATAATTATCAATAATCATTGTGATAATATCTTAGATATTTTTAAAATCTTTATCTTGCCCTCTAAGCCAGCTACAACTATAAATATAACTATTGGTTTAGGGTTAGAAAGAGCAGATGGATTAAGTCAAATGACTTCGTCTTGCTACTAAAAAATTGTAGGCAGGATAAAATAAGTCAAAAAAAGATCATCTCCTTATGAGATTTAGTCGATAAGACCCTCGCAACACTATCAAAACCTTAAATCCCTTAGAGATGGAATCAAGATAGTTACGGAAATTGTAACCTTCAATCTTTCAATAATAAAAAGCTTTGTGCCTCTTTATTTATTATGGAAGGTTCGATTTTTATGGTTTACAAATTCGCACGCCTAGTGGGACCATCTCTATTGCTCATCTCTTTCTCCATATAAAAAACCGTCAAAGTTTGTTTCAATGGCTTCAATGGAGAATTCCGCCAAAAAGATAAAGGTCGTGACATTCAAATCTGGTGACGAAATATCTACGGCCCTTGATGACAACTTTGGTGATCTACTCATTGACTCAAGTAAAGAGCCCTTGGCGACGCAAATCAACATTATCGTTTCCGTGATGGTGATTGGAGTAATCTCAACCGAAGAAAGAATTGGCAAAAATGAAGTTGGCCATTGAAGAACTTCAGAAGGATAGCCAAGGAAAAAATGTTCCACTCGTCGCACTTAAAAGAAAGTTGGAGAAATGATCGATAAACGAGATTTCCGACGACAGTGCAAAATCGAAGTATTATGATGAAAACATCGCGCACGATGATGATGCTGCCAGCTTATAAATCGACTCTCCTTCTGCCGAACAAATCCAGGAGATGATCGAAGGGCTTGTCAAGTCTAAATTTGGTGGAATACCAAATGACAATCACATTTACATGAAGCCGTATATAAGACGAGTTGATGAACTCAAAATGCCTTTTGGATATAAGCCACCAAAGTTCCAGCAGTTTAATGGAAAAGGCAATCCAAAGTAGCACATCGCTCAATTCGTTGAAACATCTAGCAACGCGGGTAAAGAGGACGACCTTTTGGTGAAGAAATTCGTTCGTAGTCTCAAAGAAAGGGCGTTCGACTGGTGCGCCGACTTGGGTCATGAACTCAACGACAGTTGGGAACAAATGGAAGCAGAATTTCTCAACCACTTTTACAGCGCCCGTCGCGTGGTTAGCATGGTCGAGTATCTAGTTAACATGCACCAAGCAAAAAGAAGGAAAGATCGTCATTGATTTCATAAACCATTGGCGTGCATTAAGCTTAGAATGCAAGGATCGCCTCTCCGAAGTTTCAGCAGTGGAGATGTGCATCCAAGGCATGAACTTGGACTTGGTTTATATTCTTCAAGAATTAAACCAAGAATATATCAAGAATTGGCACGCTTAGTGGGACAATTGTCGCTCTTCATCTCCATTCTCCAAGCGTCAAGTTTAGTAGCAAGTTTCGAGACAAAGTTGCAACCGACATCAAGTCTCTACAACCAGTTTCGAGGGGGCATTTGTAGACACCAAAAATTTATATATTTATTTATTTATTTATTATATGACATCTAGGATATTTAGTAATAATTATTAATAATCATTGTGATAATATCTTAGATATTTTAAAAATCTTTATATTGCCCTCTAAGCTAGCTACAACTGTAAATATAACTATTGATTTTAGGGTTTGGGAGAGCAGATGGATTAAGTCAAATGACTTCGTCTTCCTACTACCAAATTATAGGTAGGATGGAATAAGTAAAAAAAGACCACATCATCTTTCTACGAGATTAAGTCGATAAGACCCTCGCAACTCTTTCAAAACCATAAATCCCTTAAAGATGGAAACAAGAGAGTTACGGAAATTTTAACCTTTAATCTTTCAATTATAATACTCTTGTTTTGCGTATTATTATTGTGCCACTTTATTTATTATTGTAGGTTCAATTTTTATGGTTTACACTCACCTTAAAATCTCTAACTATGAACTAAAAGGATCATGCAAAAAACTCTTTCGATACTAAACGTTACATTCTCAAATTACTTCTGACTAGAATGCTCTACACAACTTTCCAAGACGATTTATTAACAATCCTTGATACTAAATACCACATTTCATCAGTTTGCCGTCTCATTTTAACATCGGTAATCAACCAATAACACGATATAACATTGTTTAATGAACCAAAATCGCATTCTAACGTCTTTAATACATTGGAAATAAAACTATCGCATCATCTTTTAAAATAAGCCTAATTAAGGTTGTTATGTCATCAAATGTATGCCACCACCTTGATCAGTGAATAAAAACGCCAATTAGTCAAATAATCGGAAAAAATTAACCCCTTAATGAATTGAGAAGCGAAAAAATTTCGACTTGGCCCATTCGTGTGTCATACACAAACTAGCATTTGCCAAATCGTATAAATTACACGAATTAGTCTTGGGTCACATGACTTACAGCTGATGTCACTTTCACGGGTAAAGTGTACGTAATATCAATATGGTCTAATTGGTAATTAACTAAGTATTAAATTTAAAACAATAAATATCCAATAAAATCAAATTTCATCAATATCCATATACCAAATTATTATTTAAGATGAGTGTATTCGTCTTAATTTTAAGACGGTTCACATAGTATATAAGACAAAAGCAGAATATATAAGAGAAAATAATAGATTTGTCTTATATATTTAAGTATGATGATATTTCATTTGTTATAAAGTTAAGACAAATACTTTTGTCATAAAGGAGACTAAGTGTATGCCTTAAGAGTTCATGTACATGTTCATTTATAGTTAAAAATCACAATCATGCTCTCTTACCTATCATGTATTTTGGGTTGGTGAAATCGGAAAATAACATGGATTTATTATTTGTATATTTGAGACGAATAATGGAAAATCGGAATATACATACAATACAGCCGCGATTTTAATTAAAAATCACAATTCCGATAGATAATCCCTTGGAATCTTGAAGCCATGATTTCTTTCAATTTTAACGCCAATTCGGAACCAATATTTTCAACATGAATATTGTATTGTTGTCAGAATCCAGTGATTTTATTTTTTAATTAACTTAATTAAAAACGGTCTCTTAGAAAAGCTAGTATTTTCGTAAACAACAATATTATAAGAGTCTAACAATTTAAACAAAAAAGTTAGTTGTATCTCCACATTTTTTTTTTACGTTTAATTTAATAACTGCATTTAGAAGCTTTTTGTTTGAAAATAGGAGCGACCATTGTGTTGCTAAAAAAACATGATATAAAATCGGGACATATATAACAACCGCATGCACTTACAAATTTGATTTTCGCAACTTCTATAATAATATAAGTGACACAACCTACACCCGAGCTCGTATAATTTTTCACCAATACGTGTTATTATCCTAACAACGAAATAATGAAAATATACAAAAATGAAATAATTATATTAAGGAAAGTAATACAAAAGAACATAAAAGGAAAAAAAATTAGAGGGTACAGCAAAACAACAGCCACATGATCCTTTTAGTTCATAGTTAGAGATTTTAAGGCGAATGTAAACCATAAAAATTGAACCTGTAATAATAAATAAATAGGCACAAAAATAATACGCAAAATAAGAGTTTTATTATTGAAAGATTGAAGGTTAAAATTTCCGTAACTCTCTTGTTTTCATCTCTAAGGGATTTAAGGTTTTGATAGTGTTGCGAGGGTGTTATCGACTTAATCTCGTAGAAAGATGATGTGGTCCTCTTTTTTACATATTCCATCCTACCTACAATATGATAGTAGGGAGACGAAGTTATTTGACTTAATCCATCTGCTCTCCCTAACCTAAAACCAATAGTTATATTTATAGTTGTAGTTGGCTTAGAGGGCAATTTAATATAAAGATTTTTAAAATATCTAATATATTATCACAATGATTATTGATAATTATTACTAAATATCCTAGATGTCATATAATAAATAAATACAAAAATATATAAAATTTGACTGGTTGTAGAGACTTGATGTAAGTTGCAACTTTGTCCTGAAACGTGCTACTAAACTTGACCCTTGGAGAATGGAGACGAAGAGCAAAAATTGTCCCATCGAGCATGCCAATTCTTGAAATGTCCTTGGTTTAATTTTTTGAAGAATATAAACCAAGTCCAAGTTCATGCCTTGGATGCACATCTCCACTGCTGAAACTTCGGAGAGGCGATCCTTGCATTCTAAGCTTAGTGAACGCCAATGGTTTATGAAATCAATGACGAGCTCTCCTTCTTTTTGCTTGGTGCTTGTTAACTAGATACTCGACCATGCTAACCACGCGACGGGTGCTGTAAAAGCTGTTGAGAAATTCTGCTTTCATTTGTTCCCAACTGTCGTGGAATTCATGACCCAAGTCGGCGCACCAGTCGAACGCCCTTTCTTTGAGACTACGAACGAATTTCTTCACCAAAAGGTCGTCCTCTCTACTCGCGTTGCTAGATGTTTCAACGAATTGAGCGATGTGCTGCTTTGGATTGCCTTTTCCATTAAACTGCTGGAACTTTGGTGGCTTATATCCAAGAGGCGTTTTGAGTTCATCAACTCGTCTTATATACGGCTTCATGTAAATGTGATTGTCATTTGGTATTCCACCAAATTTAGACTTGACACGCCCTTCGATCATCTGCTAGATTTGTTCGGCGGAAAGAGAGTCCATTTATAAGCTGGCAGCATCATCATCGAGCGCGAATTTTTCATCAATATGCTTCGATTTTTCACTGTCGTCGGAATTCTCATCGATCGATCGTTTCTCCAACTTTCTTTTAAGTGCGGCTAGTGGAACATTTTTTCTTGACTTAAAATTAGATGAATACTTATTAATTAAGGTTGAAAATCGAATACATTAACTCATGAAGCGACCCCAAACACGTGGTAGAAAAACTGGAGGAAAAAAAACAAGACTGGGTACGGCTTCCCAAACCGCTCAAATTAAAGTGTATAATACACGGTTTTCTGGATTTCAGGGTAATGAAACAAAATGTCTGTATATAAAGTAGACACACAAATTTTGAGAATTAACAGAGGTCATTTGAGTAGATCTGGTAAACGGGTCAAACGAGTCGGTTTCAGGTCGGGTTAATTTTGGGTCGGTTTATTTCGGGTTTGTAGAGTACATGTCATTCGGATTTGGGTCGGGTCGGGCCGTTTCGGGTTCGGGTTAGCTATTATTAAGTTATTTGTGGATAATAATCAATTTGCAACTAAACATTCGGGTCGGGTTCTTCGGATCCGGCCATGTTTGGGTCTTGAGTTCGGTTGTTGGGGTCGGGTCAATTTTGCTATGGAGGATGTCGATAAGCGATAAACGAGTCTCGGACGAAAATTAGGTATTCATTAAAAAAAATGAATACTTCTTAATTCGGATTAAAATCGAATATGGTAACTCATAGACCTTGCAAATTGGGTTAACGGGTCGGGTTCGAGTTGGCCTATTTCGGGTTTCTCAAATTTTCGGGTTAGATCGGGTCTTGCCGGGTTATTTTGGATTCCGGGTCAGTTTCGGATGAAGCGGGTCGGGTTATTTTGGGTCGGGTCATTTTCGGGTCAATGATTAAGAGAGAAAAAGGCATTTCAAGTCTTTTGGGGTCAATTAGAGTTATATTTTGTTGGGTCATTTTTGGGTTGAGTGGTTTCAGGTCAGGCATTTCGGGTCAGATCTGTTACGGGTCCATTAAATCTCGAGTCATTTTGGGTCGGGTTGGGTTAATTCGGGTTTCAGGTGTCATTCAGGTGCGGCAGTTCGGATCGATTTCGGGTTTCAGGTCAACATTTTCGGGTCGGGTAAATCCGGTCGGGTTGATTTTGCCAGGTCTACTCATAAAGCGACCTCTCAGACATTGAATAAAAACTCGGAGAAAAAGAAACATGACCCGATACGACCATCCAAGCGGCTCAAATTGAAGTGTATAATTTATATTACATGGTTTTCCAGATTTTAGGGTCCCGGAACAAAAATCTCCGTAAATCGTAAGGATGGTTTCTTGGGTCACATAAAGCAGCCACACAAATTTTGAGAAACATTTGAACACATTTGAGGGTGCCAGTACGTGATAATTGTTCGGACAAAAATCAGGTAATCCGTAAAACTAGACCTGGCCAAAGCAACCCGACCCGATTGATCCGACCAGAAAAGACTGACCCGAGACCTGAACTGGCCCGAATTACATCACCCGAATGTGACCCGAAAACCCGAATTGACCCGACCCGACCCGAGCTTTTTTCACCCGTAACTCACCCGATCCGAAAATGACCCGATCGAAACCACCAAACCCGAAAATGACCCGACAAAATATAATTCTAATTGAACCGAAAAGACTTGAAATGGCTATTTCTCTATTATTCATTGACCCGAAAATGACCTGACCTACTTGACCCGAAACAGACCCGACCAACAAATCTGAAACCCGAAATGACCCGTCCCAACCCGAATTAACCCGAAATCAATGAGAGACTTGAATTGGCCCGACCCCTTGACCCATTTTGCCTTGTCTACTTAAAGCTAGATGGATTCTTTTTAATAAAGGTTGAAAATTGAATACGGTAAATCGATAACTCATGAAAACACCCTGACACGAGGTAAACTAATTGGGAGGAAAACAAACATGATCCGGTACGACCTCCCAAACCGCTCAAATTTAAATGTATAATACACAGCTATTGGGATTTCAGGGACCTGGAACAATAATATCTGTAAATCATCCATAATGTTCCTCGGATCAAATAAAACTGTTACACAAATTCTGAGAAGCAATATAGGACATTTTAGTGTGCCGGTAAACTAGTCTCTCGCGAAAATCAGATACTCCTTAAAAATAGATGAACACTTGTTATTTAGGGTTGAAATCGAATACGGTAACTTATGAAGCTACCCCTAAGGCCCAGACATGTGGTACAAAACTGGGCGAAAAAGAAACATGACCTGATACCACTAGACCTGGCAAAAGCAACCCGACCCGATTGACCCGACCCGAAAAAGCTGACCCGAGACCCGAAGTGACCCGAACTACATCACCCGAATGTGACCCGAAAACCCGAATTGACCCGACCCGACCCGAACATGACCCGAGCTTCCTTGACCCGTACTGGCCCGACCCGAAAATGACCCGATCCAGAACCACTAAACCCGAAAATGACCGATAAAATAATACTCTAATTGAACCGAAAAGACTTGAAATGACTATTTCTCTATTATTCATTGACCCGAAAATGACCCGACCCAAAATGACCCGACCCGCTTGACCCGAAACAGACCCGACAACAAACCCGAAATAGACCCGAAACCCGAAAAGACCCGTCCCGACCCGAATTAACCCGAACTCAACGAGAAACCCGAATTGACCCGACCCGAATTGGCCCGACCCGAACCCGACCCGTTGACCCGTTTTGCCAGGTCTAGATACCACTAATACACGATTTTCTGGATTTCAGGGTCCCATAACGAAAAATGTCTTTAATCATATGGGCGGTTCATCATTTCGGATAAAGTAGCCACACAAATTTTTAAAAACAACAGAGGACATTTGAGGGTGCCGGTAAACTAGTCTCTCATGAAAAATGGGTACTCCTTAAAAATAGATAAATACTTGTTATTTAAGACTGAAATCGAATACGATAGCTCATAAATCAACCTCCAACACGTGGTAGAAAGTTAGGAGAAAAAAGAAACATAACGGTTACGACTAGGCCTGGCAAAAGCGACCCGACTCGATTGACCCTGCTCATAATGGCTGACTCGAGATCCGAAATTGACCCGAACTACATCACCAGAATGTAACTCGAAAACCAGAATTGACCCGACTTGACCCGTACATGATTCGAGCTTCATTAAACCGTAACTGACCCAACCCAAAAGTGACCCGATCTAAAACCATCCAACCCGAAAATGACCCAACAAAAAAAAAGTCTAATTGAACCTTAATGACTTCAAATCACTTTTCCTCTCCTAATCATTGACCCGAAAATGACCATACACGAAATTACCAGACCCGCTTGACGAGAAATCGACCCGGCCAACAAACCTGAAACAGACCAGAAAACCGAAATGACCTTGCCCGACCCGAATTAACCCAAAATCACTGGAAGACCTAAACTGACTTGAGCCGACCCAAACTGGCGCGACCCAAACCCGAACCGGTTGATCCGTTTGCCAGGTCTAGGTACGACTACAAAACGACTCAAATTTATGTTTATAAAACACGGCTTTCGGGAATTCAGGGATCCAGAAAAAAAAATGTTCGTAAATCATACGGATAGTTTTCTCATGTCAGATAAAGCATCCCCACAAATTTTGAAAAGTAACAGAAGACATTTGAGGGTGTCGGTACATGATAAACGAGTCTCGGACGAAAATCGGAAACTCTTTAATTAAAATAGATGAATACTTGTTATTTAGAGATGAAATCGAATACGTTAACTCATGAAACGACTCCTGACACGTGATAGAAAATTTGGGAGGTAACAAAACATGACCTGTTACGACTTTCAAATGGCTCAAATTTAAATCTATAATACACGGTTTTTGGGATTTCAGGATCATGAAACAAAAATGTCTGTAAATCATACGGACGGTTCCTTAGGTCAAATAAAGTAGGCACACAACATTTGAGAAGCAACAGAGGACATTTGAGGGAACCGGTACGCGGTAAACCAGTCTCGGACGAAAATCGGGTATTTCTTAAAAATAGATGAATATTTCTTAATTAGGGTTTAAAATCAAATACGGTAACTCATGAAACGGCCCCTAACACATGGTAGTAAAACTTGGTGGAAAATAAGCATTACCCGTTATGACTTCCAAACGGATCAAATTTTAGTGTATAATACACGGTTTTCGGGATTTTAGGTTCCCGGAACAAAAATGTCCGTAAGGGATGATTTCTCGGGTCAGATAAAGCAACTACATAAATTTTGAGAAGCAATAGAGGACATTTGAGGGTGCGGGTACACGATAAACGAGTCTCGGACGAAAATCGGGTATTCCTTAAAAATAGATCAATACTTGTTGTTTAAGACTGAAAAACGAATACGGTAACTCATGAATTGCCCAGACACGTGGTAGAAAAATAAACATGACCCGGTACGACCTCTTAAATGGCTCCAATTTATGTGTATATAATACAGTTTTTTCGGGATTTCAGGGTCGGAAATAACATGTATGTAAATCCTACGGATGGTTCATCCGGTCAGATAAAGCAACCACACTAATTTCGGGAAGTAACAGAGGACATTTATTTGAAGGTGCTGGTACGCGATAAACGAATCTCGGACTGTAACAACCCCATTTATCCAGGAGTCTTTAGCAAGGTATTCCCAGATAAATATAATTGTTATCATCTTGGTTGCCCGAGGTAGTAAATAACAATGATAACAATATAAAGGTACTTAAAGTAAATAACTTAAGTAATAACTTAAGTGGCATTTATTACAATTCAACCTGTCTTAAATAAATGTAAGACTAATACAATATAAATTAAACATTTAAATGTTAAGTCTGATTAACTAAGTAATTTTATCTACTCCCCATTCGATCAGAAATCATCAAATGGATCGTATTAGGTCACCGATAGTAAAAAGTTGGTTTACAATTGACACAAGACACAAACATGTCAACCAAAAAGCCGGGTAGGAATAACAAAACAATACTAAATATATTTTTTTTTTGGAGGGAACAATACTAAACATATTATCCACAACACCTGCAACATAAAAAGCAACAACAAAGGAACCTACACACTAACCCCACGTCGTACGCGTACACAACCCGACTACCTCACGCCACGCGTGGGTTTGCAGGTCCACGGCTAACTCCGTGCCTGGCCTACCAAGTCCACAAGTTAACGACGTGAGTGTATTACTACGTTGAAATTTACAACTCTCCCGCCTATGCCACAAATTAGCAAGGTTCGTTGGGTGCTACCGCCTACCGTGCACTTTTAAGATTTTTTTTTTCATGAAACGAACATGCATGGTTCGATAGCAAGTTATCGACATGAGTGTATTAATTCATGCAAAATCATCTCTTTAACAAATTTAGTACGAAGTACAAAGTATCAAAAATTAAGAACAATAAGGATCCAATAGTCCAGAGTGATTAATATCCTTAAGAGTTCAAGTTTTTGCGTAGGTGAAACTAGAAGATGAAATGTATATCTAACACGAATATTGAAAATACGGAATATAAGTTTAGTTAAAAATCGCAAAGATTTTTTTCAATTATAATATCAAATTGGAACCATTTTTTTCCTTATGTGAATAATGGAGTCAGAATCCTATGATTTATTTGTAAATAACTTAATAAGAGACTATCTCTTATGAAAGCTATTATTTATTAGTAAATGTCAATATAATAAGAGTCTAGACTGTTAAAACATAAAAGTTAGCTACACCGTTGACATTTTTTGGGTTTAATAACCACATTTAGAAGTATTTGTTTGTAAATAGAAGTAGCTGTTGTTACTCAAAAACCTATATATGTGAAAGCCTACACCCGTCACGAATACGTGTTATTACCGTAACAACTAATTAACGAAAATATCCCGAAAAAACTTTAAATCATAATAAGGAAAATAATACAAAAGAATAAACTAGGTAAAAAATTAGGGTGTACACCAAAGAATAACCTACATTTTCCAGTCTAAAAAATTAACAAAATTATCTCGAAATTTTCAAATTTTCATTTTATTCTATATAAATACAGCCCAAGTCTTGTATATAACTAAGACAATTACTCTTCTCTCTTGCCAAAAAAAAAAGAAAAAAAACATTCTATTACTCATTAAAACTTCTAAATAATTGTCAAAAAAAAAAATAATTAAAAAAAAATCAAGTTAACCATGGCCACTCTTGCTAGGAAAAGTAGAGGAAGACAAAAGGTCGCCTTGAAACGCATGGAAAAGAAGAGCAATAGGTTGGTTACATTCTCTAAGCGTCGGGGTGGCGTGTTTAAGAAAGCGAGCGAGTTGTGCACCCTTTGCGGTGTGCAAGCTTTATGCATAGTTTTCTCCCCTGCGAAGAAGACCTTTGCTTTTGGCCATCCCTCGGTGGAGGCCATTATCAATCGATTCTTGCTTGAGGATAACAATTTGCCTCAAGATAATCGAGTCTCTACAAAACCTTTTCAAAATGAGACTCTCTTGAGATCCAATAAGGAGGTTTCACTCTTGAAGGATCAAATCGACGTTGAAAAGAAGCGTGGTGAAGAACTCCTTAAGGAGAGGAAATTATTGAGCGAAGAGGCTCAAAAATTCTTAGGTCCGGCTGAAATATTTACCTTATCAGAGCTTAAACAAATTCAAGCAACACTAATTGTCATAATCTAGTTCAGGCTCAACCAAATCTAAACCTTACCCCGAATCCCAGGCCATCAATATTACATGGCCAAAACTTGTTGGTAGGACAATATTATACCCCTAATCCCACCCTTGTCCACGGCCACACCCCTCCGACTTTCGGAGACCCATCTCTTATCACTCCCATGGCAATGATCCCGACTCCCATGATTAATCTCATGAATGCGGGATTCACTAATTCAAACATACAACCATCTTTTCAAGAGCCTACTAACCTTATCCCGGGCTCATTAGACGGCCAAAATAACATGCTAGCAGACATGGGATGGAACCCTATACGAGGACAGACATTCACAAGCTTGTTAACAGGCGAGGGAAGCTCAAATTCTCCAGCTCCTCCCATCAATCCTCAAGGCAGGTACACGGGAAGCGACCCTATACCAGGTGATTACCAGACATTCCAAAACTTGTTAATTTCGGCCCCTCCCTTAAATCCTCAAGGCGGGTACATGGGAAACAACCCTATACCAGGTGATTACCAGACTTTCAGAAACTTGTCAATAGGTGAGGGCAGCTCAAATCCTTCATTTCCTCCTTTCAATTCTCAAGACGGGTTTGGTTTTGATCCCGGATTTGATCCAGGGATGAACTAGTTTGTTGTACTTTTAAATTTTATTTTTTTTAGTAATTTGTAATTTTCATTTCTCCTATATAATCCTGTTTTAATTTCTAGTCTTAGTAAAACTATCTAATACTAAGTACTAAGCTACACGCCGTCTAGACCGATTTCATGAGATTTGATTTCAACCACAAATGCTAAAGTCTAACAGAGAGGGAACAAAAACAAGATTTACATACAATCATACTAAATGTTATTCTCTCTATCTCATCTAGTTCTTCAGATTTTTAAAAATTATATGAGGAACATTATTTCACTTAAACATAAAGAATCATGGTGACATAATGTATAAACTTAAATAAAATTTCGTAAATAAACATAATATACACATCAATAGACCAAAATCAGTCGGCCATCAGACAATAACCGAAAAAATTTCTCACCGTATGTTACTAAAACTTATACGACACCTTTGTATACATACAACGGTCCAATACCCTCATCATATGTTATATCCCTCAATACATAGTATTGTAGTACAACTCATAATTTAGCTATGTACATTTGAAAAATTCTTAGGTACAGCGAATGTAATGTAATGTGGTACACTTGACGAATTAGATGTCTCTCTCTTTTTTTTTTGGTATATGTAGATTCTTCATAGTTAATTACAAAAAACGCTCTCAAATCCAATATTCTCATGATTTGGTTCAGTGTATGATGAAATGGTATACCTGGTGTACATATAATAACACTGGACTTAAACAGCAAAACGAGCCCATGGAATTACAACTATTTACGAGAAATTCATAACGATAACTACACCTGCCAAATCGGGTCAACGGGCCCGGCTTCGGGTTGGGCCAATTCGGTTATAATCTTGCTCTGATAACCAATTTAGAGTAAAACGTCAAGGACTCAATTTTGGACAGAATTATACTCAAAAATGGGTTGTATTTGTGACTAAAATGAACACGAAAACAATGAAAGTAAACAAAGATATGAATTGAGCTAGATCACTAAGCAGGCTCAAGACTCGGAATCTCGTTCAAGATCACTAAGCATGAACTAAATTACTCCTCAAACACTAAATAATGAGGGGTTTTCCGCACTAAGCAAGAAGAAAAGAAGTAGAAAACTCAGTTAATTTTAACTCAACATAATCTGATTTTTACACAAGTTTAGAGCTCCTTATATAGAGACTCCAATCTAATCCTAGTCATACATCAAATATTACATCCAAGGGTCACAAAATGGCTGGAAGAGGACAATAAAAAAACGGCTGAAAAAGCCTTACAATTGCTTACACAAACTGAATTGGACAAGGACATAAAGCATAAAGCAAAACAAAGTAAACTATTGAGACAATCATCCTTGACTCCTTATTTAGTGATAGGTGAGACTTCTTGGGAGCTTCAAAGGGACCGACCATGAGTAGTATAAGAGCCATAGAGCAACAAAAAGGGTCCTTGGAGATGGTTTGAACAATTTAGAAAATTTGAAAACGACTTGTGAGCTACCCTTGTAAAATTGTGCATTGTGGACCTCGGTTTTGGTTTGCTCTTTACCTCTTGATATGTGTCCTTCTAAGACAAAAATCCCTAGACAAAAATGCTCTAAGACAAAAGTCCCTAGACAAAAAGGCTCCAAAACCGTGCAATTCCAAGGTAGTGTGTGCTTCCAATTCCATTGCACTTTCGGTCTCGGAGGCCGAATCCTAAGGTTGAAACCCTACTAACCTAGAAATGTGCACTTTCGTAAGTAGCCTAAGGCCCTGTTCTTTCTGGCTTATTTTCACCTACTTGATTCGATTCATTCGATTCGATTCAGATTACGATTCGATTCGATTCGATTCACTCCATTCGATTCGATTCGATTCGATTCGATTCTCATTCCATTCGATTCGATTCATTCTCTGGCTCCATTCGATTGATTCACTCCATTCATTTCATTCATTTCAGCCTTACTCATCTTAAATTTAAAAGTTATTATTAATTTTGTTATCAATAATACTATTTTTTTAATATTATTCTTTATTATTATTATTATTATTATATTTATTATATTTAATAATAGTGTTAATAATAATGTTATTAATAATTTATTTATTATTATTATTATTATGAATATTATTATTAAAATGAATAATATTGTTGTTGTTGTTGTTGTTAAAATGAATAATAATGTTAATAATGTTAATAAATATTATTTATTATTATTGTTGTTATTATTATTATTAGTAGTATTGTTGTTGTTGTTATAATTATTGGTATTATTATTATTAAAATTAATAACATTTACTATTAATATTATTGATGGGGAACGCCCAACCGACTTGACCCAAAGAGCCAATACGGGATCGATACAAGTCAACACGCTTGCCAACATGGTTACTGATTAAGCTTAATACTCTACGAATCACGAATTGTTAAAAGCGAATTATATCAACTGATTACACAAAAATACATATAACACATTTTCTATAAGCGAATCGCGAATCGATAAGGCGTATTCATAGCGAATATGGTAACTATGCTTGCCAGCCATCATTTGAGGTACACATAGAAATCTATAAATACCTCGTTATTCACCCATCAATGGTAAAATACTTCTCACCAACAACTTCCTCTCTCTGGAAGTAAGACTATTCGAGCTACTATGAGAGGGCACGGAAACCTTAGCTTCAAGCAAGGTCCCAACTATCCAACAAGATCTGTAAGGCATCAGAGAAGGACCTATTGCGAACCCTCTGAGGCCCTATTTGTTACGCGTGAAATATCCATCCAGAGAGAGCAAGCATAGGTTCGAGGTGTCATCGTCTGAGAGGAGCGCGTTGACCCGACCCGGATTCGAGCAACGCTTACTTGAGTGTTTTTATTCGAAACAATTATTTTTACTAATATCATTATTAATATTGACATTATTATTTATTATTGTTATTAGGAATATTATTAGTAAAAAATTACTATTTTTTCATTATTATAATTTATGATTATTCATATACTCCTCCCTCTATCCCGGTCAATTGTTGTCCTTTGGTTTTGGCACAAAGACCAAGGAAAGAGGAGTGGCCAATTATAAAATGACAAGCGGACCAAATTGAGTGTGAATGATCAAATTGTTCATCAAGTTCATTCTCAAAATAGAAAGGACAATAACTGAATGAGACACCCCAAAATGGAATAGGACAACAAATTACCGAGACAGAGGGAGTATAATATTATAATTTTTTCTTAAAAATATTAATTTTAGTATAAATAGTATTATACTATGATTATTATTATTATTATTATTATTATTATTATTATTATTATTATTATTATTATTATTATTATTATTATAGTTGATAATAACAATAATATTAAATATTATTATTATTATTATTAATTAATATGATTATTTCGATTCGATTTTCAATTCAATTGATTATTCGATTCGATTCGATTCAATTTCTCTATTCGATTCATTCAGATCCAGCTCACTCCATTCGATTCGATTCGATTCGATTCAGGCTCCATTCGATTCGATTCGGCTCGATTCGATTCGATTCGGCTCCATTCGATTCGATTCGATTCGATTCGGCTCTAAAAAGCCAGAAAGAACAGGGCCTAAGTCCATTAAGCCCTCAACATTTTCCGGGTCATCCAACTCCTTCTCTCGAAGGTCGAATTCAAATGCTAGTCTGGAAGTGCCCTCCCTTGATTCTCCCTTTCGGTCTCAACCTAGGTTAGCAAAAGGTCTAATTTTGGATACCCGATTCCCGACCTACCCAACTTTCGTTGATGGACAAGGGTCACAAACCAACATTACCCACAATTGACCAATTCATCATATCAATCCTCTAGCCTACCCTTATTAATCCTCCCCAACAACTATTTTTATAGGAATCAATCAAATAAACCACTCATGTTGGGGTTAATCATGTCTATTAAGTCAAAACAAATGGTCGCGGGTAAAGGTTGCACTTTGGCAAGTGACATGTTATGAAATTGATTACTGCAACTAATCATGCAATTAATAACTTGGATGACGAAAAGTGACTAATTAAACAATAATTAAAAAGAAATTCAACTCAAAGGTGGTAACTTTAACTACAAGTAAGAAGTGTAAACAATTCAAATTTAAGACAACAATAACTAAGGAAATTAAATTGACAAACAAAATAAGGAATTAAAAGAAGGAAAAGAAAATTTACCAACAAAAGATGAAGGAAATAAGAATACTTCATTAATTGCTTGAGAAAAATTGAAGAATAAGGTTGGATCCCATTCTCTCTACCAAATGCTTAAACCCTAAATTTTGATCTAAACAAAGTCTAATGTGAAGTGTGTACAAAAATTGGATGTTTGGGTATATATATATATATATATATATATATATATATATATATATATATATATATATATATATATATATATATATATATATATATATATATCATGCGTGTATTTTATATAAGTTTTTTACCTCATTTTTACACGCATTTCTGTACTAATTATGTGGCGTCAAGCTACAAATACCCCCAAATAGTCTACTTTGGTTTGTCTTGAGTAAATTGCAGGTATGGACCAGAAAGAAGATAAATCAAGCCTAAACTTGTCCCATTTGCATGCATTGGTGGAGAATATGGAATTGGAGTTCGGAATCTATCACTTAAAAGACGCGTGAACTGACTTCGGAAGGTGCCAAAGGAATTCTACGTGCTAATATAGCTCGATCGACCACTTTTCTAGTCGATCGAATGCATTATCTACTGAAGATTCACTCGATCGAGTTGTTTTGAAGCTCGATCCAGATAGCTGATATAAGAGGTCCTCGATCGAATGGTTTGTCTGTTCGATCGAGAGGAATTTCTAGCTTTGTCCTCGATCGAGTGGTTTCAATCTACTCGATCGAGAGGTTTTACCTTTGTACGCGTGTTTTTGCTTTAATTCGAGTTGGGCTTTGTAATTAGCTTTATTAGGTTAAGTAGTACGTGATACTACTTCTTCTTCATCATCTCGAAGACAAGGAGGTTGTCTTCCTCTCTACTCTCTTATACCCTACTCTAGAACTTTTGGCTTGGATCGAATTTTGTAATCGGTATTCCTTTCTTTTATCTTAATCTTAATCTTTGTTTCCTTTTAATTCTTTCTCTCTTGATTGCTCTTTGTTATCATTAATCTTCAATCGCTGGTGTAACTCAAAAATACGAAAATATGCCCAACAGTACTCCAGCCGGTGTAACCCAAGGCCGACCGGTGTAAAGTTACACCGGCTGGAGAAAGTTACACCGACAGAGCATGGGAGAAGCACCGGCTGGCCAAAGTTACATCATTCCTTATCACAATGCACCGGCTAGAGCAAGGACATACACAGACAAGAGCAAATGAGTTACACCGGCTAGGCTATAGTTACACCATTCTTGATCACAATGCAGTGGATGAGCTTGAGAGATACACAAGCTAGAGTTATCTTGTTCCTTAGCTTCCAAATGGTGATCGGTTTTGCATGGAAAAGCGTACAACACTACAAAAAGCTTAGCAAACTATCCGGTGAAGCTCATTTAGGCAAATTAATCATAAACTCGAGTAATTATCAATTAGATGCACCAAAATTAGGACTAAAGCAAGGATTTTCGACACAAATAAGAGGTGATAACGTAGTTATCTGTGGTCGTGTCGTGCAAGGGGTGGGGTGGCAGGGTGGTCGAGGGAGGGGGCGTGGTCAGAGTGTGTCACGGTGGTCAAGGGAGGGAGGGAAAGTGGTAAAGGAGGTCGGATTATGGTTGCACATGTAGGGAAGGTGGAGGGGCACTGAGTATGGGTAATCTGGGCGGATAGGGGTAGAGGCGGTGGGTGAGGGTGGCGCGGTGGTGGTTGGGTGGTAATAGAGGCGGGCGATGGTTAAAAAGTGGAGGAAGAGTTGTGAAAATTGAAAACAAAAAAAAGGATGTTGAGTGGGGGTAAAATGGTCAATTATGTCCATGATTGAGTAAATCATGTTCATGATTGCGCATAACCCTATCTCTTTTGTTTACCTTTCACTAAAATATAATTTATAAAGAATAGAAAAAGTGGTAAAAAAAGTGAATACGACGAAGGGAGTATCGCGTACTTTCTCAATTATGAGTGTAATTTTAGAGATAACCACAATGTTTATCATTAAGCTAAAGCACACATTATTGAACTAAGAACACACAACCACATTCGAACCATAGGCAGACAAGGCGGTCGCGGCAGATCGAGTTGTTATAGAACGCACCGGAATCTACTGATCGGAAATGGAATTCACCCCGTGGTCCAACGTTTTTTAAGAATTCGGTTTACGGACCAGGACGGGTTTTTCCAGTTTGGACCGGAGAAGACGAAATTATTATTATTTGATTTTTTTTCTTAGAATTATATTTTAATCCGGTCTAAAGGACCGGATTCTTTGCACTGGATTTTGAAAATTTGGGCATATAATTACAAATTTTGGTCTTATGACCGGATTTTTTTTCGGTCCAGACTATTTCCGGAATTTTTGTAGTTCGGCCTGGTCCCGATCCGGAATTTTTGTTGATTCTGATCCGTTCCAAACCGGATTAGGTCCGGTCGATCCGATTTTAAACCGGTACACAACCTATGACCCTATCTAAGGTATTGCCGGTTATTAGGTTGCTAATAGTGGCCAAAATAAGTGACGTACTTTTTCACATACGGATTTTACTCTTTTATATAGGCTTTTTACAGTTTTGCCCTTGTCATTTTATTCATCCCCTCACCCAATTATTTTTTTTTCTCCCTCCCCTCATCTCCCTTCACCACCACCACCACCTAACCACCACCAACCCTTCGCAGCCGACAAAGTGACAACTCACTCGCACCCACTCCATCCTCCAGCCGTCCCGACTCCTAAACGCCACCCACTCAAACTGTCGCACACCTAATCACACCGCCCAATCCCGCTGTCCCATAACAAGAAAGACAAATCCGACGAATCCGTCAGATGCAATGGGGAGTTTATTGACAAAGGAAATGATTTTTCAAATTATGAGAAAGTTTGGCAACGCAGGCATAGACCAAAGTCAGATTCCATTGTGCAAATGATTCTGCACACAAAACAAATTAATTTTATTTTATTAATTTCACTTATTGATAAATCTAATAATTTCCCTAATTGTT
Organism: Silene latifolia; assembly: GCF_048544455.1. Taxonomy (NCBI): domain Eukaryota; kingdom Viridiplantae; phylum Streptophyta; class Magnoliopsida; order Caryophyllales; family Caryophyllaceae; genus Silene; species Silene latifolia. The sequence goes on along the minus strand of NC_133528.1, from coordinate 147,199,915 downwards.
CAAGTTTGTAGAGTAATTAGATTCGATTTTAGAGAAAAAGATAGTATAAATTTGAGTTGATTTGATTCTGTTTTAGATAAAAGGGTATGACAGAATATTTATGAAAAAGTATATGTGAAAAAATAAAGTCCGTATATGAAAAAAGTGATTCCGAAAAAAGATGCGCATTATGTAATTACTCCGTGCAAAATTACGACCCTCCCACTTGATACAAAGTATTTTTCTTTTAAAAGATATCAAAGAAGCTTTGACCAACCTTTACAACGATAAAATCACGTGTCACATGTATATTACTATGTACAAAATTACGACTCTCCTGCCTATGCCGCAAATTAATTACAAGGTTCAACGGCTGCTACCGCCTACCGCATACCTTTTAAGATTTTTTTTCCGTTTCACGAACGCTTGTTCGATAACAAGTTAACGACATGAGAGCATATTAATTCATGCAAAATCATCACTTTTAACAAAATTACTACTCCCTCCTATTTTCTAAAATCATCCACATTTCTTAAGACGGCAAATTCACAAAAAATTTCTACTTTCCTTATTTGTCTAATATTTGTGGTTAACGCCACATTCTCTCACATACTTTCATTTACATCCACACATCACCATACCACTAAATTCTACCCCAAAACAAATGTGGAAGAACTTAGTGAATAGGAGAGAGTACTAAGCACAAAATATACCGAAGATATCTTAGTCTAGTGGTTAGGACTAAGGTATTGTGGACAATAGATCCCAGGTCCGTTCGAATCCTCCCTCCCCTTTATTGTAATGCGACTATGTGCGTGCTTCGTGAGACAAAAAAAAAGTACAAAATATCACATTTAAGGGCAATAAAGATCCAATGATGTCGACAGTGATTCCTTAAGAGTTCATGTACATGTTCAATTAATTGATTTATAGTTTGGGTTGGTGAAATTAGAAAATGAAATGGATTTACTTGTATATCTGAGAACAAATATCAGAAATTCGGAATATATAAAATAGTCATCAATTTTGTTAGAAATCGCAATTCCGATGGACAATCCTTTAGAATCCTGCCGCTGTGATTTTTTCCAATTATAACACCAAATCGGAACAAATTTTTTCTAAATACGAATATTGCACATAGAAAACGACGACAATTTGTGTTGTTATCCTAACAACGGAATAACGGATTAACGAAAATATAACGGAAAAACTTTGATCATAATAAGGAAAATAATACAAATTTACAAACTAGGTAAAAAATTAGGGGTAGACAAAAAAACAGCCTACATTTTCTATCGACTAAAATTTTCAAATTTTCATTTTTTCCAGAATAAATACAGCCCAAGTCTGGTGTAAAATCAAGACAACTACTCTTCTCTTTCTTTCTCTCTTTAAAAAAAAAACTCAAATCACTCATTAAAACTTCTTGTTAACCATGGCCAATCCTGGTAGACAAACTAGAGGGCGACAAAGGGTTGCTCTAGAACGCATGGAAAAGGACAGCAATAGGTTGGTTACGTACTCTAAGCGTAGCCAAGGAATACTAAAAAAGGCAAGCGAGTTATGCACCCTTTGCGGTGTACAAGCTCTCTGTATAATTTTCTCACCCGCTAATAAGCCCATGGCTTTTGGCCATCCCTCAGTGGAGGCCATAATCAACCGCTTTTTGCATGGGGACAACAATTTGCCTCATGATAATCGAGTCTCCACTGAACCTCTCTTGAGATCCCTTAAGGAAGTGTCACTCTTAAAAGACCAAATAGACGTTGAAAAAAAGCGTACTGAAGAAATCCTTAAGGAGAGGAAGGTAATGAGCGAAGAAGCACAGCAATTTTTATCCCCGCCTGAAACGTTCTCTTACTCTGAACTTAAACAAATTCAAGCGACACTTCAAGTGTTGAAAAATAATGTACTCACGCATGCTCATAATCTAGAGGCTCAGTCAAATATGAGCCTCAACCCGACTCAAATCCCAGGTCCTTCGACATTAGATGGCCAAAACTCTCCACAACAAAATCCGTTCTTGAACCCATCTAACATGTTGGCAGGTCAAAATTATAACCTTAATCCTACCCTTGTTGAAAGTCAAACCACTCCGACTTTCGGAGACCAAACACAAATGACAATGGTGCCACCTCCCTTGGTGAGAGACCCTAATGACAACATTTTGATGGGGATGATCCCAACCCCCATGGGTACCTTGAATGACCCCACATTGGCAATGAGATCAAATTTCATGAATACGGGATTCACTAATCCAAATATACCGCAAACTTTTCAAGGACCTATTAACCTTAACCCGGGCTCATTTGACGGGCAAAATAGTATGTTAGCTGACATGGGTTGGAACCCCATGCCAAGGCAGACTTTCACGAACTTGCTAATGGGCGAGGGCAGCTCAAATTCTCCAGCTTTTCCCTTCAATCCTCAAGGCAGGTATATGGGAGGCAACCCTATACCCGGTGATTATGAGACGTTCCAAAACTTGTTAATGGTAGACAGAACCTTGAATTTTTCAGCTCCTCCCTCCAATCCGCAAGGTGGGTATATGGGAAGCAACCCCATACCCGGTGATTACCAAACTTTCAGAAACCTGATGGGTGAGGGTAGCTCGAATCCTTCCAATCCTCCTTTCAACACTCAAGGCGGGTTTGGTTTTGGTCCCGGATTTGATCCTGGGATGAACTAGTTTGTCCATCTTACCAATGTCTTCATTAGTGTTTCTTTCTTCTTTTCTTTTTCTTTTTTTAAAAATTTCTTTAGGGTTGTGTCCTGACTAGTAACCCGAGAAGGCGACACGATCGAGTAGTTTAGTTTACTTTTCATGTCTGTCTGTTTTTTCTTTATTTTTTTCGTATACCCCTACCCAAGATTATCACTTTGATGTACTTTTAAAAAAAAAAAAATTATAATGTGCAATTTTCATTTTTCCTAGTCTTAGTAAAACTATCTACTAAACTTCACGCCGTACAGAGGATTTAATGAGATTTGATTTCAACCACAAATGGTAAAGAGTAAAGACTAATAAAGAGAACAAAAACAAGGTATATGAAATGAAATGAAATGATAATGAGAACGATGTAATGCATCCACAGAAATCAGTAAGGAATTTTTATGTATGAATGAACCGATGTAATGCATCCACAGAAAACATGTCGAGAAACCCTAGATCGGTTTCCGAAAGTAACCCAAAACTGCAAAAAAAAGCATGTCTGCCTAATAAATAAACCGTAAACGCCATATATGCACCCCCAAAAATGGATAACTAGAGCTTCAATAGGAAAGAGTGACACCAGTGCATGACGAAATATGTGAGGGTACGTCACTAACCCATCTACATCAGATTAGTCTTACATAAGATGATTGAAAACTTAAGGAAACAAAATAGAGAGTTATTCATGTGTCGCGATTTTCAAATGACAAACTAAATGTGAAAGTGTGATTGGCAAGTAGCATATACAACAGATGGTAAAAATCACAAAACTAATACTCGGTAGCATATGCAGACTTGAAGATTCTCTCATTATTCTACGAAAAAATAAATTATATAAAAAAGAAAAAAAAAAAAAAAAAAAAACAAGATTAAGTTCACATCCACGCACGTTCGTATCATACAATACCTAAAGAGAAAAAAATAAACTAGGTTGGTTCGCTCTCAAACTTGACTTGAAAAGGCCTTTGATCGTCTTGAATGGGACTTTATCCTCTCCTGCCTCTCTCAGGCTCAGATTGATAGAGACACGATCTCCCTTATCATGAGCTGTATCTCCTCCCCCTCCACCCAAGTCTCCTTCAATGGATCGCTTCTGCCTAGTTTCTCCCCCTCTAGAGGCATTAGACAAGGTGACCCTCTTTCTCCTTACCTCTTTATTATTTGTATGGAGGCCCTTTCAACCCTCATCCATCAGTCCTGCTCTGATCTTGACTGGTCCCCGTTTCCCCTTGGCAAGGGGGGTGCTTCTTTCTCTCATCTTCTTTTTGCGGATGACATTCTGCTGTTTGGGCGTGCTTCTGAGAACAACCTTTGCGCCCTCCAAGACACTCTCCTGAGTTTCTCTTCCTCCTCGGGACAGAAAATTAACTGTTCTAAAAGCAAACTCATTTTTTCTAAACACACTTCTGTGGAGAATATCAACATGTTTGAGACTTCCCTCGGAATCAAGATTACCTCCAACCTCGGTAACTACCTTGGTTTTCCCCTTAAAGGAACCAAATCCAAGAAGGCTGATCTTCGGTTCATCTTAGATAATATCCATTTCAAGTTGGCAAATTGGAAAACCCGCTTCCTTTCCAAGGCGGGCAGACTTTGCCTTATTAAATCTACTTTAAATGTTATCCCCTCTCATATCATGCAATGTATCCGCCTCCCCGCCCTCACCCTCACTGAAATTGATAAGTGTGTTCGCACCTTCCTCTGGTCGGGCACTTCCTCTCGTAAGCTTCACCTCTCTAATTGGGATCTGGTTACCAAACCTTTGATTCTGGGCGGTCTTGGGATTAAAGCGTCCCGCCCCCTTAATGATGCTTACTCCGCCAAGCTGACCTGGAAAATTCTTTATGAAAAAACTTCCCTCGCCTCTAGAGCCTTGTGTAGTAAATACAACTTCCCCCGCCTGACCTCTTTCAGGACCGGGTCCCACATTTGGAAAAACGTGGGCATTGGTGCTCCTATTCTCCAAAGCCATCTCATGTGGTCCATTGGAGATGGGACTTCTATCTCTCTCTGGACCGATAGGTGGTCTCCTCTTGGTCCTCTAAGGGGTGTCATCCATGGCCCCCTTAATGAAAGTCCTAGTGATGCCAATCTTTGCTCCATTATCTCCAATGGGTCGTGGAGCTTTGAGAGCCTCGATTTTGTCCTTCCCTGTGATATCATTAATTCCATTTTAGCCATCCCCCTCCCCTCCCCCGGTCGATTGGACATCTTAACTACCTCTCTCGCCCCCAAAAATAAATTTTCTATTGATTCCACGTACTCCTCCCTCTGCAGCCAAACCCCTTGCCCGCCCTGTCACCCCTGATCTGGGATGGCTCTAGGACCTCCCAACTCTCCCAAAAATCAAGTTCTTCCTCTGGCTTACTTGGTGGGATAAACTACCTCAAAACCTTAACCTCTTTAAACATGGTATTATCCTCTCCCATTCCTGCTCCATCTGCTCTAGCCCTTCTCTTGAGGTATCTACTCTCTATCTCCTTCGCGATTGTAGTTTTGCCTCGTCTGTTTGGGCTCAGTTTGATGTCTTACCCTCCTTCTTCTCCCTTGACCTCCAACCTTGGATTCATTCGAACTGTACTTCTTCTAACCCCTCCTGGCCCACAAACTTTTCTTTCCTTCTTTGGCGTCTTTGGACCATAAGATGTGATTTCTTGTTCTCGACCCCCTCGCCCACCCCTTGCCACGTTTTCTGTGGATCCGCTTTCGCCCTTTCTGCTGCCTGGACCGTGGCCAACTCTGGCCCGCCTGTCCCTGTTTGTGCCCCTCCTTCCGCCTTTTGCTACCCGTGTAGTTGGGCTCTCCCTCCGCATAGTTAGCTTAAGGTCAACGTGGATGCGGCCTTCTCCCCTTCCTCTTCCTTAGCTAGTATTGGGTGTGTTGTTAGGAATGATTTTGGGTCTTGGGTTAAGGGTTGGTCGTCTCGTTTGTTTGGCCCTAACCCTTTTGTTTGTGAGATCCTTGCCATTCGGGAGGGACTCCGGTTTTGCGCTCAATCTTTGGATAAGTGTATTATTGCCTCTGATTGTCTTATTGCAGTCACTAACATCTTGAGTAGTACCCCTCCGTGTGGTCCTTTTACTAACATTTTCCTTGAGTGTAGGGATCTTTTGGAAGGCTCTCCCCATTTGAAGCTAATGTTTGAGAAGAGGTCGGCTAATGAAGTTGCGGATTCTCTTGCCAAGTTTTCTTTAAATGATACCACTTCTTGTAATGGTTGTTTTATTTGGGACCTAGCCCCTTCTTTTGTTAGCAATTTGTGTACTAAAGATTTTGTTTCGGCCATTGAGCCGCTTCCCCCCGACCCGCCCCCTTGATGTATCTTTCTTGAACTGGACGTCTTTTTAATTAATGTTCTTTCGATCCAAAAAAAAAAAAAAAAAAAAAAAAGAGAAAACAACGAACCCTCAGCACAAATTATGGTATTACATTAAGTACTAATTCTAGGTTTCGGTTTTGATCTTCATCACCGCTGCCTAATTTTGAACATTGTGCCATTAAGAGAAAGCGACCGATATCATATCAAAATATGGTCACAACTCACAGTAATGCCTAGTACAAATCTTTGATAGCAAACACTACATATGATCATTCTCAATCTTCCATTGCCGCGGAAACGGAAAGATCACTAAACATGTTCTTTTAACAACAAAAGAAAAATATAATCTCCTTTCTATTTCAAAACTTTCAGTCGTTAGTCGTTAGTAGCTTATCAGTAACACACACTTGAAAAGTAATCATTCCTAGAGTCTCCCTTTCAGTAACACACGCTTGTTCGTAGCATGGAAGGCGTTCTCTGATGATGACAATCATTAATCATTAATACTATTGAAGCAAATGCAAAAAAAAAAAAAAGATAGGCTTCCACTTATCATTATCCAATAAATAGTTAAATCATCTATAAATATTGTCGGTTATTAGGTTGGTAATAGTAGCCAAAATAAAAGTTGCAAAAATATTTCTTACAATTTTAGGATCTCATGCCTTCAAAATAAATTTATTATAATGGAAAATAAGTCATTACTAAATACTAATCTACCACAAAAAAAAAACGCGCATTACATATTTATTACTCCGTGCAAAATTACGACCCTCGCTCTTTCCTGAATACAAAGTATTTTTCTTCTAAAAAAATCGAAAAAGTCTCAACCAGCCTGTACAACGATAAAATCGTGTGTTAGTGTATTACATGTACATTAGCGACAATTCACAACCTAAACCCTTTAAAGGAAAATGCCAGTATTGTCGCTCTACTGGTCACGTCATTAGCGATTGTCCCGACTTCAAAAGAGACTATCCTAATGTCGTATTCCCACCACTCCCTAGTCGTCAGAATAGACCCTATGCCCACACCGCCATTGTTGCCACCAACCCCACCTCCTCCTATCTAATCGATAGTGGTGCTTCACACCACATTACTAATGATCTTAGCACACTACCAATGCACACCCCATATTAAGGACCCGACGATCTTATCATTGGTGATGGTTTGTCTCTCCCTATTACCCATATTGGTTCTTATTCTATCTCTACTTCTACTCATACACTCGTCTTTAATAATGTTCTTGTTGTTCCTACCATTTGTCGTAATTTACTTTCCGTCTCTCAATTTTGTAGAGACAACCGTGCTACTGCTTTATTCTCACAAACCTCTTTTTGTTTTAAGGAAACTACAACGGGGGACAACCGTCTTCTCGAGCAATTCCATGATGGCTCGTATGAGTGGCATCCACCCTCACCTCGGCCATCGGCACACACGGCCAAACTATCCAGCAACTTGTGGCACAAACGACTAGGACACCCTTCTTCCGCAACTTTAAAATTGTTAAACGCTAGTTTCAATTTTCGCATCTCTGATTTTCAATATTGCAATGCTTGTTTAGTTAATAAAAGCCACAAGCTTCCCTTTTCTATTTTAACATTGAAATCCCACGCCCCACTTGATCTCATATTTTCTGATGTTTGGACCGCCCCCGTCTTATCTTCTGACTCGTATAAGTATTACGTGATTTTTGTGGATCATCATTATCACTATTTCTGACTCTACCCATTTAAAAAGAAATCTGATACGGAAGTCGCGTTCAATCGTTTTAAAGCCATCATTAAGAAATTCTTCCAAAAACCAATAAAACAATTTTATTCAGACAATGGGGGGAGTACAAAAAATTGACCCAGACACTCCTAAATGACGGTGTTACCCACCTTACTTCGCCACCTCATACACCCGAGCACAATGGATTTGCTGAGCGAAGGCATCGTCACATTGTCGAAACCGGACTTGCTCTTCTCACTCAAGCTCAAATGCCCAACACTTTTTGGCCATATGCTTTTTCAACAGCCACATATCTTATCAACTGACTTCCGTCGTCTACCATTGACAATCAATCACCTTACAAAATCATGTTCAATACCCATCCAAATTATCACAAATTACGACCGTTTGGGTGTCTTTGCTATCCTTGGCTTCACCCATATACCCAACACAAACTTGAACCCAAATCCCAACCGTGTGTCTTTGTTGGTTATTCCACCATCCAAAGTGCCTACCTCTGTTTCGAACCAACCACGAACAAATTGTACACATCGCGTTATGTTCGCTTCATAGAAACCGGATTTTCATACCTCACCCTCACGCGTACCTCCATCTCCAAACTACCCTCTCCGTACCAATGGTGTGATCTCACAATTCCCATCCTTATTCCCACCTCCCTGCCTCCACCATTGCCACCCAACCTGAACCCACCCCTACTCCGGCTACATCTCAACCCGTATCACGCACTACTCCCTCCTCACCATTGATACTGGGGGTAAAGTCGTCACACCCTTATCAAAAATAAATTTATAAAGCTCGATACCTAACTAGTAAAGTTTGGTAAGTCGAGGTCGATCACAAGGATGGTGGGGTTAGGCTACAAGTCTATTGTTTAGTTTTAATTTAGTCGGATGCAAAACATGTGAATGATTAATACGCTAACAAACTAGGCTAAAACAATAGGTAAACACACACACACACAAAGACGGAAACAAGAGAGGAAAAAGTTAGGGTCTTCGGGTTTGTCTAGGTAAGGAGAGGGAGATGCAAAAGTTACGAGAATTGGGTCACGGTTTCAGTCAAGGAATCGAAGCTAGTTTCCTAGTCACTTTAAGCTCACCATAAAACTTTCATATTATGTCAAACTCATTACATACATGCTATCAAACACTCTTATTCACTCTCATGTAAAGAAATGTTAAGCAAAATTCAAAGAAAGGTATGAACTTTCATTCACCCATTTCATCGAACACCTTCAATGCAAGTACGTAAAGACTCGATTTTTAACCCATATTCAAATGTAAACAACTCATTATCATCCCTGATGTTTACCCAAACCCTCCCTTTAACCCTAGACTAATTCTATTGAAACATAGTTAACACAAGCAATACAGCTACACCAATACTAACCATGCCAAACATGGTTAGCAACAAGATTAAACAAACAATATAAGATGAAATTAAAAACATGTAAACAATTGAAATAGAGTGAAATTAAGATAAGAAATATACCAATTTAAATTAAAGGAGCAAACTTCGATTGAAAAATGGAGGATGAATGTCTTCTTGTCTTCCAAAATTACAACCCAAAACTAATTGTAAACTAATAAAAGGAGAGAAATTTGGATACTAAGAACAAACGAAAGATTACAACTTTAATTAGGAAGAAATTGAGAGGAAAAATGAGATGGATTTTCTATATCTACCAACTACTCCTACTGTTTTGCTATTCTATTGCTGAAGGCTGCGTCTAAACTATCAGAGTTCTAAAAGTTGCTGACCCATTTGTTTTTATAGTAGGTGCAGCCAAATAATTGAAACGACATCCCCATTGTAACAAAACGCAGGTTTCAAATAAAATGAAAATAAAGGGCACGGACGTCTTTTACTTACTTCTGTCTTATTCTCTACTTTTCCTCAAAACTCAGCCAATTAATAACCTGGGTTCTTCAAACAAAAATCACAATGAAACCGTGATTGAATTATGCGCATCATTGGAGATGATTACGGGCTACTGTCACGTTCGGCCTCGGGTTGTGGTCATCCATGGTGGTGGTCCTTGTTTATCTCGAATTGTTGGTTGAGCAGATGGGCATGCGACGGTGCTCGAAGGCGGTTGATGGTGATTTGGTGCAGGTGGCGGGAGTATTGATGTCGGGATGAGCTGGTTAATGGTGTTGGTGGGGGTTGAATGAATGTATAATGGTGAGTTGGTGGTGATGAAGTTGATTGGTAAATGTGGGGTTGTGTTGGTGATGCAGGTGATGAGGACAGAGGATTTCTGGGTTGAGGTGGAGTTGAGTTTGTGGTGGTTCTCGGTGGCTGGAGTGGTGTCGCGGAATTTGGTTGGTGATTGATGAATGAAGACGATGGCAATGGTGGTGCAGGTCTGGAAGCGAGACGAGATGTGAAGGTGATGGTGATGGTGGTCTGATTTTGAGTTGAATTGATGGAGGAAATTACGGTGGTTGCGGAGTGGTTCGTTGGTGTTGTTGCTGCTGGGTATGGTGAATCAGCAATGGTGATGTCAAAAATGGTGATGAAGCTTGATGGTGGTGTGCAGGGTAGTGAATTGATGATGAGAAATGGTGTGGGTTTAGGAGACGGGTCAAAGGTTGACTTTGATTTTGTCAACTTTCCTTCATTTACTTCACTTGTTGATTGTTTAAAACCGTCTTGCTCATTAGCCTCTCTATTTTCCGTCTTTATCGACTCAATCTCAAATTTCAGCTTTGTTATTCCGTCTCACCTACAAATTTATAAACAACAAAACAATAGTTTTATTAATATTATACAAAACCGACTAATTATCAAATATGACTAAGACGGCTAATTATTATAAATTAGTAGTTAAATGAGCTTATTAGACAATTAAGCACGCAAAATCGAGTCGGAATAAGGTATAAATGCGAGGTAAAATGCGACCAAAATGCTACTCATCAACCATCAACTCCGCAAAGCCCACCCTCAACCACCACCACTCCTGTCTCCACCACTCCTCACAGCTCACCTTCACCTCCACCACCACCCCTTCCTCCACCCACCAGTCGTGCAGTCACCCGACTATGCAATAACATAGTCAAACCCAATCCAATGTATGCCCAAACAGCCACCTTATCTTCATCTCATCCCACCCCAACCACCACCAAACACGTCCTTGTTGACCCTCGTTGGAGAGGGGCCATGACCGATGAGCACGAAGCTCTTATACGAAACCAAACTTGGACTCTTGTGCCTCGTAACCAAGCCCCAAATATTGTTCGATGCAAATGGGTTTATCGAGTGAAATACAATCTCGATGGCAGTATAAAGCAACATAAAGCGAGACTTGTTGCCAAAGGTTTTCATCAACGACCCGGCATCGACTACTCGGAAACTTTTAGCCCCGTTATCAAACTCACAACCATTCGTCTCATCTTAACCATTGTTGTCACTCAACATTGGCATCTCCACCAACTCGATATTAATAACGCCTTTCTTCAAGCGCGTCTCACTGACTCCGTTTTTATGACCCAACCACCAGGATTCATTGACCTCGAAAAACCCGACCATGTTTGCAAATTACACAAAGCGATCCATGGCGTCAAAAAAGTCCCGAGAGCCTGGTATACCGAGCTTAAAAACTACCTCATCCACTACGGTTTTCAAAATTCCATTTTGGATCCCTCTCTCTTTATTCTTATAACACCGCAACACCGCTTATATGTTCTTGTCTATGTCGATAATATAATCGTCACAGGTCCGAACACAACCCGCATAACGACCTTCATCTCTCAACTCTCTCACAAGTTCTCTCTCAAAGACCTTGGCCCGCTATCCTATTTTCTTGGTATTGAAGTGACACCCACCACCAATGGCTTACACTTAAATCAAACTAAGTACCTATCCGACCTCCTTCACAAACACAACTTTCAAGATTGTAAACCCGCAACGACTCCAATACTTTCTTATTCTCCACTTATTGCCGAACCCACCCACCCATCTGAAGATGAAACAACCTATCGAGCTATAATTGGCAGTCTTCAATACCTCTCCTTGATAAGACCTGACATCGCCTTTCCCGTCAACATGCTAGCTCAGTTTCTTACTCACCCAACCTCCACCCACTGGACTGTCCTAAAACGCCTACTTCGATACTTACAAGGGGCCATTCACCTCGGTATACACCTCTCTAACTCGTCCCCTCTTCGTCTCCATGCATTTTGTGATGCATATTTAAGAGGCGACCCCTCTGACTATGTCTCAACTACTGGTTACATTGTTTACTTGGGATATAACCCCATTTCGTGGTCTTCAAAGAAGCAGCGAGCCTTGTCTCGTTCATCCACAGAAGCTGAGTTCCGTGCTATAACCGACACAACCTCTGAAATTTTATGGCTCAAGTCTCTTCTTCACGAGGAGTCACTCATGTTCCGGCACCGAGTATATACTGTGATAATCTAAGCGCAGCACACTACTCGGCTCACCCCGTTCTTCACTCTTGCATGAAGCTAGCATCTCGCCTTTGCCTTCCATTTTGTCAAAGAGCAAGTTCGGCTTAGCACTATTCACATACAACACATAAATGGCAATGACCAGCTTGCTGACACCCTCACCAAACCACTTCACAAGTCTCGCTTCTTTGAGTGAGGGAGCGTAATAGGAATAATTATAATAGTTGGGGCTCAACCATCACCTTAAGGTTTTGGTTGAGTTGGTTCATCTATCATGGTATCAGAGCCAATGTGATCAAAAGGTCACAGGTTCGAATCCTGGCAACCTCAAAACTCCTCAAAAACTCTCAGTGGAATTCCAGCACACGGTACGGGAGAGCCGGTGCACAACTAACCACTCTTCAAGCCCAATGGGCATTTGAGTGAGGGAGCGTAATAGGAATAATTATATATAATAGTTGGGCCTCAATCATCACCTTAGGGTTTTGGTTGAGTTGGTTCATCTATCAGTTCCGACTCCTAAACACCACCCACTCTAGCCGTTGCATACCTAATCACACCGCCCAATCCAGCCGTCCCATATACACAGCAAAGACATAAACGAATGTGAAATTTCATATATACATAACAAGAAAGACGAATCCAACGAATCCGTCAGATGCTGTGCGGAGTTTATTGACAATGGAAATGATTTTTCAAACAATGAGAAAGTTTGGCAATGCAGGTATAGACCAAAGTCTGATTCCATTGTGCAAATGATTGTGCACATAAAACAAATAAATTTTATTAATTTCATTAATTATTGATAAACACAATAATTTCACTAATTAGAGATTTATTGTTCAAGTTTGTAGAGTAATTAGATTTGATTTGAAAGAAAAGGTAATATAAATTTGAGTTAATTTGATTAGGTTTAGATAAAAGGGTATGCCATGGAATATTTATGAAAAAGTATATGTGAAAGAGTAAAGTCCGTATATGAAAAAATAATTCCGAAAAAAGATGCGCATTACGTAATTACTCCGTGCATAATTACGACCCTCCCACTTCCTTAATACAAAGTATTTTTCTTTTAAAAGATATCAAAGAGGCCTTAACCAGCCTTTACAACGGTAAAATCACATGTTAGTGTGTTACATGTATATTGCTATGTACAAAATTACGACTCTCCTGCCTATGTGCCGGATCATAGTGTGCATACTTGCCCAACTTTAGGGTAAGAATGCAAGCAACAAGGGTCTCGAACTAGTGAGGGACCGCCCACTAGCACGTTTGTCGGGACTCGGGTGTGTGTCGGGAATCTTAGTCACGATTATTAAAGTTCGGCACACGAATGCAGTAAAAGTAAGCAATACGATTATTGTAAGCAAGAGACAAGCAATATCAAGTTTAAAGATGAGAAGCGGTTTTTATTGACTAGCACATCTCATAGAGGCAAATTTGATATTTTGGTCCTCGTAGGAGGATATATTGAAAGTGCAGAATAGCGATATGAAATCTAAGCGCCTAAAAACATAACTTAAACTAAGAATCTAGCTCCAAGATTCGACATGCAGGAAGTAATCTTGAAGTACTACTTGACTATGAAAACGAAAATGAAAATACATAAGCGGAAATATAAAATCTAAGGGTTCGAAATAAAAGTAACGCGCGCGCAATTTTCAGGGATTTTACGGCTAAATGTACGGCTCCTTGCACTATGTCACTAATTAGTTACAAGGTTCAACGGCAGCTAATTGCTACCGCCTACCGTTCGCTTTTAAGATTTTTTTTTTTTCTGTTTCACGAACGCTGTTCGATAAGAAGCTAACGACATTAGAGCATATTAATTCATGCAAAATCATTACTTTTAACAAAATTACTACTAAGTACAAAGTATCACATTTAAGAGCAATAAAGATCCAATGATGTACAGAGTGATTAATGTCCTTAAGAGATCATGTACATGTTCATTTAATTTAATTTATAGTTTAAAATCATAATCGTGCTCTCTTACCTCTCATGTATTTTGGGTTGGTTAAATTAGATAATGAAATGAGTTTACTTGTATATCTGGAAACAAATATCAGAAATTTAGAATATATACAATAAAATAATTAATTTAGCTAAAAATCGTAATTCCAATATACAATCCATTAGAATCGTGCCGTTGTGATTTTTTCCAATTATAATACCAAATCGGAAAGATTTTTTCTAAAGTGAATATTGCACGTAGAAAATTCTATGGATTTATTTTTAACTTACTTGTAGACCGTCTCTCAAGATATATATATTTCCTTAAATGTCAATAGTATAAGAATCTAGACGGTTAAAACATAAAAGTTAGATGTACCATTGACTGTTGGCACTCTTTTTTGGATTAATAAGTGCATTTAGAAGTTTTTTGTTTTGAAATAGGAGCGGCCGTTAGTGTTACTCAAAAACATGCATGAAATCGGAAGATATAATAACCGTATGCATACTTTTCATGAATATGACAATTTGTGTTGTTATCCTAACAACGGAATAACGGATTAACGAAATATAACGAAAAACATTGATCATAAAGGAAAATAATACAAATTTACAAACTAAGTAAAAAATTAGGGGTAGACAAAAAAAAAACAGCCTACATTTTCCGGAAACTAAAATTTTTAAAGTACTCATTTTTTTCCTGAATAAATACAGCCCAAGGCTTGTGTAAAATCAAGACAACTACTCTTCCCTCTCTTTCTCTCTTAAAAAATAAATAAAAAAATAACAAATTCAATCACTCATTAAAACTTGTATTCTTAACCATGGCCAATCTTGGTAGACAAACTAGAGGGCAACAAAGGGTTGCCCTGGAACGCATGGAAAAGGAGAGCAATAGGTTGGTTACGTACTCCAAGCGTAGCCAGGGAATACTAAAAAAGGCAAGCGAGTTATGCACCCTTTGCGGTGTACAAGCTCTATGAATAATTTTCTCCCCTGCTAATAAGCCCATGGCTTTTGGCCATCCCTCATTGGAGGCCATTATCAACCGCTTCTTGCATGAGGACAACAATTTGCCTCAAGATAATCGAGTCTCCACTGAACCTCTTCAAAATGAATAGAAAATCGATTATCTTGAGGCAAATTGTTATCCCTCAGTGGAGGCCAAAAGCGAAGACTTTGTTTGCGGGGGATAAAACTATGCATAGAGCTTGTACACCGCAAAGTGTGCATATATAGCTCGCTAGCTTTTTTAAATACACCTCCTCGGTGCTTAGAGAACGTAACCAGCTTATTGCTCTTCTTTTGCATGCGTTGCATGGTGAACTTTTGTGTTCCTTTATTTTTCAGAACAGGAGTCACCATGGATAACATACAATTTTTATTGGGCAATGGGGTATTTTTTTTTAGAGAGAGCAAAGAGTAGTTGTCTTAGTTATATGGACTACAAGACTGGGTGTATTTATAGTTATACAAAAAAATATGTGGGTGGAAAATGTGGCTGTTGTTTTGCTGTACCCTCTAATTTTTTTCCTATTATATTCTTTTGTATTATTTTCCTTATTATAATTATTTCTTTTTAGTATATTTTCATTATTTTGTTGTTTGGATAATAACACGTATTGGTGAAAAATTATACGAGCTCGGGTGTAGGTTGTGTCACTTGTATTATTATAGAAGTTGCGAAAATCAAATTTGTAAGTGCATGCGGTTGTTATATGTCCCGATTTTATATCATGTTTTTTGAGCAATATAACGGTCGCTCCTATTTTCAAACAAAAAGCTTCTAAATGCCAATTATTAAATTAAACGAAAAAAAATGTCGAGATAGAGCTAACTTTGTTGTTTAAATTGTTACTCTTATAATATTGACGTTTAAGAAAATACTAGCTTTTCTAAGACTGTCTTTGATTAAGTTAATTAAAAAATAAAAACAGTGGATTCTGACAACAATACAATATTCATGTTGAAAAGATTAGTTCCGAATTGGTGTTATAATCGAAAGAAATCATGGCGTCAAGATTCTAAGGGATTATCTATCGGAATTGTGATTTTTAACTAAAATCACGGCCGTATTGTATGTATATTCCGATTTTCCAATATCCGTCTCAAATATACAAATAATAAATCCATGTTAGTTTCCGATTTCACCATCCAAAAATACATGATAGGTAAGAGAGCATGATTGTGATTTTAAACTATAAATGAATATGTACATGAACTCTTAAGGCATACATTAGTCTCCTATATAACAAAGGTATTCGTCTTAATTTTATAACAAATCAAATATCATCATACTTAAATATATAAGACAAATTTATTATTTTCTTTGATATATTATGCTTTGGTCTTATATACTATGTAAAATTAAGACGAATACACTCACCTTATATCAGAATTTGGTATATCAATATGGATACTAATGAATTTGGATTTTATTGTTTTAAATTTAATACTTAGTTAATTACCAATTAGACCATATTTATATTACGTACACTTTACCCGTGAAAGTGACATCAGCTGTGAGTCCTGTGACCCAAGACTAATTCGTGTAATTTATACGAATTGACCAATGCTAGTTTGTGTATGCCACACGAATGGGCCAAGTCGGAATTTTTTCGCTTCTTAACTCATTATGGGGTTAATTTTTTCCGATTATTTTACTAATTGGTGTTTTTATACACTGATCAATGTGGTGGCGTACATTTGATGACATAACAACCTTAATAAGGTTGATTTTAAAAGATGATGCGATAGTTTTAAAGACGTTAGAACACGATTTTGCTCATTAAACAATGTTATATCGTGTTATTGGTTGATTACCGATGTTACAATGAGACGGGAAACTGATGAAATGTAGTATTTAGTACGGAAAATTCACGTGGTACCCTCGAACCTTGTCATTTTTCATGTGGTACCCAACTGTTTAAGTTTATTTGTGCACATGATATCCTTGAAATTTTATTTTCAAGCATAACGTATCCTTTTTATCGTTTTTAAAATTTCCAATTGAGCATAAATTATAGAGCAGAAATCGGAACTGAATAATTTTTTTTTTCAAATTGATTAACTCTTCTAGTTCTATAAATTGATAAACGAAATTGGTCATTCGGAAATTTATGATCGAAGATATGTTTGATTTGAGATTTTCATTAAAAAAACCTACAAAATGTCAGTCGCCAATTTTTTTTTCTCAAATTGTAGATTATGACGAGATAATCATTCAATGAAAAAAATTGGCCGATTCTGGATTCTGATCTAGGAGTTATGCGCAATTGAATTTTTGTAAAGCGGCAAAATGATATGTTGTGCATGAAAATCAAACATGAAGAGTATAATGTACACAAACTTACAAAGTTGGGTACCATGTGCAAAATGGCAAAGTTCGAGGGTACCACGTGAATTGTCCATATTTAGTATTGGGGATTGTTAATAATTCGTCTTGGAAGGTTATGTAGAGCATTCTAGTTAGAAGTAGTTTGAGAATGTAACGTTTAGTATCGAAATTTTTGTGCATGATCCTTTTAGTTCATAGTTAGAGATTTTAAGGAGAGTGTATACCATAAAAATTGAACCTGCAATAATAAATAAAGAGGCACAAAAATAATACGCAAAACAAGAGTTTGAAAGATTGAAGGTTAAAATTCCATAACTCTCTTGCTTCCATCTCTAAGGGATTTATGGTTTTGATAGTGTTATGAGAGTCTTATCGACATAATCTCGTAGAGAGATAATGTGGTCTTTTTTTACTTATTCCATCCTACCTACAATTTGGTAGTAGGAAGACGAAGTCATTTGACTTAATCCATCTGCTCTCCGTAACCTAAAACAAATAGTTATATTTATAGTTGTAGTTGGCTTAGAGGGCAATATAATAATTTTTAAAATATCTAAGGTATTATCATAATAATTATTGATAATTATTACTAAATATCCAAGATGTCATATAATAAACAAATACAAAAATGTATAAAATTTCGGTGTCTACAAATTCCCCCTCGAGACTGGTTGTAGAGACTTGATGTCGGTTGCAACTTTGTCTCGAAACTTGTTACTAAACTTGACCCTTGGAGAATGGAGATGGAGAGCGAAAATTGTCCCACCGATTCTTGAAATGTCCTTGGTTTAATTTCTTAAAGAATATAAATCAAGTCTAAGTTCATGCCTTGGATGCACATCTCCACTGCTGAAACTTCAGAAAGGCGATCCTTGCATTCTAAGCTTAGTGCACGCCAACGGTTTATGAAATCAATGACGAGCTCTCCTTCTTTTTGCGTGGTGCTTTTTAACTAGATACTCGACCATGCTAACCACGCAACGGGTGCTGTAAAAGTGTTTGAGAAATTCTGCTTCCATTTGTTCCCAACTGTCGTTGAATTCATCACCCAAGTTGGCGCACCAGTCGAACGCCATTCCTTTGAGACTACGAACGAATTTCTTCACCAAAAGGTCGTCCTCTGTACACGCGTTGCTACATGTTTCAACGAAGTGAGCGATGTGCTGATGTGGATTGCTTTTTCCATTAAACTGCTGGAACTTTGGTGGCTTATATCCAAGAGGCATTTTGAGTTCATCAACTCGTCTTTTATACGGCTTCATGTAAAGGTGATTGTCATTTGGTATTCCACCAAATTTAGACTTGACAAGCCCTTCGATCATCTACTGGATTTGTTCGGCGGAAAGAGAGTCCATTTATAAGCTGGCAGCATCATCATCGAGCGCGAAGTTTTCATCATTATGCTTCGATATTTCTCGGTCGTCGGAATTCTCGTCGATCGATCGTTTCTCCAACTTTCTTTTAAGTGCGGCGAGTGGAACATTTTTTTCTTGACTTAAAATTAGATGAATACTTTTTAATTAAGGTTGAAAATCGAATACATTAACTCATGAAATGACCCATGTCACTTGGTAGAAAAGCTGGAAGAAAAGAAACAAGACTCGGTACGACCTCCCAAACCGCTCAAATTTAAGTGTATAATACACGGTTTTCGGGATTTCAGGATAGTGAAACAAAATGTCTGTAAATAAAGTAACCACACAAATTTTGAGAAGTAACAGAAGACATTTGAGTAGACCTGGTAAACGGGTCAAACGAGTCGGTTTCAGGTCGGGTTAATTTCTAGTCGGGTTATTTTGGCTTTGTGGAGTACGGGTCATTCGGGTTTGGGTCGGGTCGGGTCGTTTCAGGTTCGGGTTAGCTATTATTAAGTTATTTGTGGATAATAATCAATTTGCAACAATAAACATTGAGGTCAGGTTCTTCGGGTCCGGTCATGTTCGTGTCTTGAGTTCAAGTGTTGGGGTCGGGTCAATTTTGCCAAGTCTACATTTGAGGGTGTCAATACGCGTTAAATGAGTCTCGGACGAATATCAGGTATTCCTTAAAAAAAACGAATACTTCTTAATTCGGGTTAAAATCTAATACGTTAACTCATAGACCTAGTAAATCGGGTTAACGGGTCGGGTTCGAGATGGGCCAATAATTCGGGTCGGGCCATTTCAGGTTTCTCAGGTTTTTGGGTTAGCTCGGGTCTTGCCGGGTCATTTTGGATTCCAGGCCTATTTTAGTCTGTTTCGGGTGAAGCGGGTCGGGTTATTTTGGGTCGGATTATTTTCGGGTCATGATTAAGAAAGAAAAAGGCATTTTAAGTCTTTTGGGGTCAATTAGAGTTATATTTTCGGGTTGAGTGGTTTCGAGTCAGGCATTTCGGGTCGGGTCTGCTACGGGTCCATGAAAGCTCGGGTCATTTTCGGGTCGGGTTAATTCAGGCTTCGGGTGTCATTCGGGTGCGGCAGTTCGGATCAATTTTGGGTCTCGGGTCAACCTTTTCGGGGCGGGTCAATCCGGTCGGGTTGATTTTGTCAGGTCTACTAATAAAGCGACATCTCACACATGGTAGAAAAACTAGGAGGAAAAGAAACATGACTCGATACGACCATCTAAGCGGCTCAAATTTAAGTGTATAATTTTATTACACGGTTTTCCAGATTTTAGGGTCCCGGAACAAAAATTTCCGTAAATCGTACGGATGGTTTCTCGGATCACATAAAGCAGCCACACAAATTTTGAGAAACATTTGAACACATTTGAGGGTGCCGGTATGCGATAATTGTTCCGGACAAATATTAGGTAATCCTTAAAACTAAACCTGGCAAAAGCAACCCGACTCGAAAAGACTGACCCGAGACCTGAGCTGGCCTGAAGTACACCACCCGAATGTGACCCGAAAACCCAAATTGACCCGACCCGACCCGAACATGACCCGAGCTTTCTTGACCCGTAACTCACCCGACCCGAAAATGACCCGATCTGAAACCACCAAACCCGAAAATGACCCGGCAAAATATAACTCTATTTCTCTATTATTCATTGACCCGAAAATGACCCGACCCACTTGACCCGAAACAAACCCGACCAGCAAACCCGAAAAGACCCGGAACCCATAATGACGTGTCCCGACCCAAATCAACCCGAAATAAATGAGAAATTTGAACTGATCCGACCCAAATTGGCCCAACCCGTTGACCCGTTTTGCCATGTCTACTTAAAGCTAGATGAATTCTTTTTAATAAAGGTTGAAAATTGAATACGGTAAATCGGTAACTCATGAAAACACCCTGACACGAGGTAGACTAATTGGTAAGAAAATAAATATGACCCGGTACAACCTCTCAAACCTTTCAAATTTAAATGTTGTAATACACGGTTATCGGGATTTCAGGGTCCCAAAACAATAATGTCTGTAAATTGTCTACAATGTTCCTCAGATCAGATAAAACTGTTACACAAATTTGAGAAGCAATATAGGACATTTTATTGTGCCGGTAAACTAGTCTCTCACGAAAATCAGGTACTCATCAAAAATAGATGAACACTTGTTATTTAGGGTTGAAATCGAATACGGTAACTCATGAAGCTACCCCATACATGTGGTACAAAAACTGGGCGGAAAAAAAACATAACCTGATACCACTAATACACAGTTTTCTGGATTTCTACTGTCCCAGAACGAAAATGTCTGTAAATCATACGGGCGGTTCCTCAGTTCAGATAAAGTAGCCACACAAATTTTAGAAACAACAGAGGACATTTGAGGGTGCCGGTAAACTAGTCTCTCATGAAAAGCGGGTACTCCTTAAAAATAGATAAATACTTGTTATTTAAAACTGAAATCGAATATGATAGCTCATAAATCCACCTCATGTACGTGGTAGAAAGCTAGGAGAAAAAAGAAACATAACCCGGTACGACTAGGCCTGGCAAAAGCGACCTGACGCGATTGACCCAGCCCGAAAAGGCTGACCCGAGACCCGAAATTGACCCGAACTACATCATCCGAATGTAACTCGAAAACCAAAATGGACTCGACTCGACCCGAACATGATTCGAGCTATATTGAACCGTAACTAACCCGTTCCAAAAGTGACCCTTCTGAAACCACCAAACCCGAAAATGACCAAACAAAACATAAGTCTAATTGAACCTTAAAGACTTCAAATGACTTTTCTTCTCTTAATCATTGACCCGAAAATGACCAGACAGGAAATAACTAGACCCGCTTGATGAGAAATCGGCCCGGCCAACAAACCTGAAATAGACCAGAAAACCGAAATGACCTAACCTGACCCGAATTAACCCAAAATCACTAAAAGACCTAAACTGACTTGAGCCGACCCGAACTGGCGCGGCCCAAACCCGACCCGATTGACCCGTTTGCGAGGTCTAGGTACGACTACAAAACGACTCAAATTTATGTTTATAAAACACGGTTTTCGGGATTTCAGGGATCAAGAAAAAAAAAATGTCCGTAAATCATACAGATGGTTTTCCTGGGTCAGATAAAGCATCCACACAAATTTTGAAAACTAATAGAAGACATTTGAGGGTGCTGGTACATGATAAACGAGTCTCGGACGAAAATCGGGAACTCATTAAAAATAGATAAATACTTGTTATTTAGGGCTGAAATCGAATACGATAACTCATGAAGCGACCTCTGACACGTGATAGAAAAATTGGGAGGTAATGAGACATGACATGGTACGACCTTCAAATGGCTCAAATTTAAATCGATAATACACGATTTTTGGGATTTCAATGTCACCGATAGTAAAAAAGTTGGTTTACAACTGACACAAGACACAAACACGTCAACCAAAAGGCCGAGTAGGAATAACAAAACAATACTAAACATATTATCCACAACACCTGCAACATAAAAAGCAACAACAAAGGAACCTACACACTAACCCCACGTCGTACTCGTACACAACCCGACTACCTCACGCCACGCGTGGGTTTGCAGGTCCACGGCTAACTCCGTGCCTGGCCTACCAAGTCCACAAGTTAACGACGTGAGTGTATTACTACGTTGAAAATTACAACTCTCCCGCCTATGCCACAAATTAGCAAGGTTCGTTGGGTGCTACCGCCTACCGTGCACTTTTAAGATTTTTTTTTTCATGAAACGAACATGGTTCGATAGCAAGTTATCGACATGAGTGTATTAATTCATGCAAAATCATCTCTTTAACAAAATTAGTACGAAGTACAAAGTATCAAAAATTAAGAACAATAAGGATCCAATAGTCCAGAGTGATTAATATCCTTAAAGAGTTCAAGTATGTGATCATTTATAGTTTAAAATCACAATCGTGCTCTCTTACCTATCATGTATCTTGCGTTGGTGAAACTAGAAGATGAAATAGATTATTACTTTGCCTTACTTGTATATCTAACACGAATATTGAAAATACGGAATATAAGTTTAGTTAAAAATCGCAATGATTTTTTTCAATTATAACATCAAATTGGAACCATTTTTTTCCTAATGTGAATAATGGAGTCGGAATTCTATTTATTTGTAAATAACTTAATAAGAGACCTACGAAAGCTATTGTTTATTGTAAATGTCAATATAATAAGAGTCCAGACGTTAAAAAATAAAAGTTAGCTACACATTTTTTTTGGTTTAATAACCACATTTAGAAGTATTTGTTTGAAAATAGAAGCAGCTTTTGTTAATCAAAAACATATACATGTGAAAGCCTACACCCGTCACGAATACGTATTATTATCTTAACAACTAATTAACGAAAATATCCCGAAAAAACTTTAATCATAATAAGGAAAATTAATAATACAAAAGAACAAACTAGGTAAAATATTAGGATGTACACCAAAGAACAACCTACATTTTCTAGTCTAAAAAAGTAACAAAATTATCTCGAAATTTTCAAATTTTCATTTTATTCTAAATCAATAGAGCCTAAGTCTTGTATATACTAAGACAATTGCTCTTCTCTCTTACCAAAAAAAAAACTATTCAATTACTCATTAAAACTTCTAAATTATTGTCAAAAAAAAAATATAATTAAACAAAATCAAGTTAACCATGGCCACTCTTGCTAGGAAAAGTAGAGGAAGACAAAAGGTCGCCTTGAAACGCATGGAAAAGAAGAGCAATAGGTTGGTTACATTCTCTAAGCGTCGGGGTGGCGTGTTTAAGAAAGCGAGCGAGTTGTGCACCCTTTGCGGTGTGCAAGCTTTATGCATAGTTTTCTCCCCTGCGAAGAAGACCTTTGCTTTTGGCCATCCCTCGGTGGAGGCCATTATCAATCGATTCTTGCTTGAGGATAACAATTTGCCTCAAGATAATCGAGTCTCTACTAAACCTTTTCAAAATGAGACTCTCTTGAGATCCAATAAGGAGGTGTCACTCCTGAAGGATCAAATCGATGTTGAAAAGAAGCGTGGTGAAGAACTCCTTAAGGAGAGGAGATTAATGAGCGAAGAGGCTCAAAAATTCTTAGCTCCGGCTGAAACATTTACCTTATCGGAACTTAAACAAATTCAAGTAGTACTAATTGCTTTGAAAAATAATGTACTTACACACGGTCATAATCTAGTTCAAGCTCAACCAAATCTAAACCTTACCCCGAACCCAAGGCCATCGATATTACACGGCCAAAACTTGTTGGTAGGACAATATTATACCCCTAATCCGACCCTTGTCCACGGCCACACCCCTCCGACTTTCGAAGACCCATCTCTTATCACTCCCATGGCAATGATCCCGACTCCCATGAATAATCTCATGAATGCGGGATTCACTAATTCAAACATACCACCATCTTTTCAAGAACCTACTAACCTTATCCCGGGCTCATTTGACGGCCAAAATAACATGCTAACAGACATGGGATGGAACCCTATACGAGGACAGGCATTCATAAGTTTGGTAACAGGCGAGGGAAGCTCAAATTCTCCAGCTCCTCCCATCAATCCTCAAGGCGGGTACATGGGAAGCGACCCTATACCAGGTGATTACCACACATTCCAAAACTTGTTAATTTCAGCCCCTCCCTTAAATCCTCAAGGCGAGTACATGGGAAACAACCCTATACCAGGTGATTACCAGACTTTCAGAAACTTGTCAATGGGTGAGGGCAGCTCAAACCCTTCCTTTCCTCCTTTCAATTCTCAAGACGGGTTTGGTTTTGATCCCGGATTTGATCCAGGGATGAACTAGTTTGTTGTACTTTTTAATTTTATTTTTTTAAAATAATTTGTAATTTTCATTTCTCCTATATAATCCTGTTTTAATTCCTAGTCTTCTTAAAACTATCTAATACGAAGTACTTAACTACAAGCCGTCTGGACCGATTTCATGAGATGTGATGAAATCACACTAAATGTTATTCGCTCCATCTCATCTAGTTCTTCAAATTTTTAAAAATTTATGAGGAATATTTCACTTAAATCACGGTGACAGAAGAAGTAATGCATAAACTTATAAAATCTCGTAAATAAACATAATATACACATCGATAGACCAAAATCAGTCGGCCATCAGACAATAACAGAAAAATTCTCTCATCGTATGTTACCAAAACTTATACGAGACCTTTGTATACATACAAAGGTCGAATACTCTCATCTTATGTTATATCCCACGATACATAGTATCGCAGTACAACCCAATGTAATGTAATTTGGTACACTTGACGAATTAGATGTATCTCTTTTATTGGTATATGTAGATTCTTCATAGTTACTTACGAAAAATGCTCTCATATCCAATATTCTCATTGAATTGGTTCGATGTACAATGAAAAATTGGGCATGTAATTACAAATTCCGGTCTGGTCTTAGGACTGGATTTTTTTGGGTCCAAGTAAATCCGGAATTTTTGTAATTCAGCGAGGTCCCGATCCGGAATTTTTGTTGATTTTGGTTCCGTACCAAACCGAATTAGGTCCGGTCGATCCGATTTTAAACCAATGCACAACCTATGACCCTATTTATAGATAAGGTATTGTCGGTATTAGGTTGCTAACAGTGGCCAAAATAAGGGACGTACTTTTTCATACGGATTTTAATCTTTTACATACGTTTTTTTACAGTTTCACCCAATTATTATTTTCTCCCTCCCACCACTTCACAGCCGACAAACTAACAACTCACTAAACGCCACCCACTCCAGCCATCGCACACCTAATCACACCACCCAATTCAGCCGTCTCATATACACAGCAAAGACAAACGGATGTGAAATTTCATATATACATAACAAGAAAGACGAATCCAACGAATCCGTCAGATGCTATGCGGAGTTATTGACAATTTCACAAATTGGAGATTTATAATTCATTGTTCTAAGTTTGTAGAGTAATTAGATTCAATTTTAGAGAAAAAGCTAGTATAAATTTGAGTTGATTTGATTAGGTTTTAGATAAAAGGGTATGCCATGGAATATTTCTGAAAAAGTATATGTGAAAGAGTAAACTTCATATGTGAAAAACTAATTCCGAAAAAAAATGCGCATTATGTAATTACTCCGTGCAAAATTACGACCCACCAACTTCCTTAATACAAAGTATTTTTCTTTTAAAAGATATCAAAGAAGCCTTAACCTGCCTTTACAACGATAAAATCACGTGTTAGTGTGTTACATGTATATTACTATGTACAAAATTACGGCCTATGCCGCAAATTAATTACAAGGTTCAACGCCTACTACCGCCTACCGTGCACTTTTAAGATTTTTTTTTTCCGTTTCACAAACGATGTTCGATAACAAGTTAACGACATGAGATCATATTAATTCATGCAAACACTTTTAACAAAATTACTACTAAGTACAAAGTATCACATTTAAGAGCAATAAAGATCCAATGATGTACAGTGATTAATGTCCTTAAGAGTTCATGTACATGTTCAATTAATTAATTTATAGTTTAAAATCATAATCGTGCTCTCTTACCTATCATGTATTTTGGGTTGCTGAAATTAGAAAATAAAATGGATTTACTCGTATATCTGAGAACAAATATCAGAAATTCGGAATATATAAAATAGTCATCAATTTTAGTTAAAAACCGCAATTCCGATGGACAATCCTTTAGAATCCTGCCGCTGTGACTTTTTCCAATTATAACACCAAATCGGAACTATTTTTTTCTAAATATGAATATTGCACATAGAAAACGACGATAATTTCTGTTGTTATCCTAACGACGGAATAACGGATTAACGAAAATATAACGGAAAAACTTTCATCATAATAAGGAAAATAATACAAATTTACAAACTAGGTAAAACATTAGGGGTAGACAAAAAAACAGCCTACATTTTCCTTCCACTAAAATTTTCAAATTTTCATTTCTTTCCTGAATAAATACAGCCCAAGTCTGGTGTAAAATCAAGACAACTACTCTTTTCTTTCTTTCTCTCTCTTTAAAAAAAACTCAAATCACTCATTAAAACTTCTTGTTAACCATGGCCAATCCCGGTAGACAAACTAGAGGGCGACAAAGGCTTGCCCTAGAACGCATGGAAAAGGACAGCAATAGGTTGGTTACGTACTCTAAGCGTAGCCAAGGAATACTAAAAAAGGCAAGCGAGTTATGCACCCTTTGCGGTGTACAAGCTCTCTGTATAATTTTCTCACCCGCTAATAAGCCCATGGCTTTTGGCCATCCCTCAGTGGAGGCCATAATCAACCGCTTTTTGCATGGGGACAACAATTTGCCTCATGATAATCGAGTCTCCACTGAACCTCTCTTGAGATCCCTTAAGGAAGTGTCACTTTTAAAAGACCAAATAGACGTTGAAAAAAAGCGTACTGAAGAAATCCTTAAGGAGAGGAAGGTAATGAGCGAAGAAGCACAGCAATTTTTATCCCCGCCTGAAACGTTCTCTTACTCTGAACTTAAACAAATTCAAGCGACACTTCAAGTGTTGAAAAATAATGTACTCACGCATGCTCATAATCTAGAGGCTCAGTCAAATATGAGCCTCAACCCGACTCAAATCCCAGGTCCTTTGACATTAGATGGCCAAAACTCTCCACAACAAAATCCGTTCTTGAACCCATCTAACATGTTGGCAGGTCAAAATTATAACCTTAATCCTACCCTTGTTGAAAGTCAAACCACTCCGACTTTCGGAGACCAAACACAAATGACAATGGTGCCACCTCCCTTGGTGAGAGACCCTAATGACAACATTTTGATGGGGATGATCCCAACCCCCATGGGTACCTTGAATGACCCCACATTGGCAATGAGATCAAATTTCATGAATACGGGATTCACTAATCCAAATATACCGCAAACTTTTCAAGGACCTATTAACCTTAACCCGAGCTCATTTGACGGGCAAAATAGTATGTTAGCTGACATGGGTTGGAACCCTATGCCAAGGCAGACTTTCACGAACTTGCTAATGGGCGAGGGCAGCTCGAATTCTCCAGCTTTTCCCTTCAATCCTCAAGGCAGGTATATGGGAGGCAACCCTATACCCGGTGATTATGAGACGTTCCAAAACTTGTTAATGGTAGACAGAACCTTGAATTCTTCAGCTCCTCCCTCCAATCCTCAAGGTGGGTATATGGGAAGCAACCCCATACCCGGTGATTACCAAACTTTCAGAAACCTGATGGGTGAGGGTAGCTCGAATCCTTCCAATCCTCCTTTCAACACTCAAGGCGGGTTTGGTTTTGGTCCCGGATTTGATCCTGGGATGAACTAGTTTGTCCATCTTACCAATGTCTTCATTAGTGTTTCTTTCTTCTTTTCTTTTTCTTTTTTTAAAAATTTCTTTAGGGTTGTGTCCTGACTAGTAACCCAGAAGGCGACACAGTTCAGTAGTTTAGTTTACTTTTCATGTCTGTCTGTTTTTTCTTTATTTTTTTCGTATACCCCTACCCAAGATTATCACTTTGATGTACTTTTAAAAAAAAAAAAATTATAATGTGCAATTTTCATTTTTCCTAGTCTTAGTAAAACTATCTACTAAACTTCACGCCGTACAGAGGATTTAATGAGATTTGATTTCAACCACAAATGGTAAAGAGTAAAGACTAATAAAGAGAACAAAAACAAGGTATATGAAATGAAATGAAATGATAATGAGAACGATGTAATGCATCCACAGAAATCAGTAAGGAATTTTTATGTATGAATGAACCGATGTAATGCATCCACAGAAAACATGTCGAGAAACCCTAGATCGGTTTCCGAAAGTAACCCAAAACTGCAAAAAAAAAGCATGTCTGCCTAATAAATAAACCGTAAACGCCATATATGCACCCCCAAAAATGGATAACTAGAGCTTCAATAGGAAAGAGTGACACCAGTGCATGACGAAATATGTGAGGGTACGTCACTAACCCATCTACATCAGATTAGTCTTACATAAGATGATTGAAAACTTAAGGAAACAAAATAGAGAGTTATTCATGTGTCGCGATTTTCAAATGACAAACTAAATGTGAAAGTGTGATTGGCAAGTAGCATATACAACAGATGGTAAAAATCACAAAACTAATACTCGGTAGCATATGCAGACTTGAAGATTCTCTCATTATTCTACGAAAAAATAAATATGATCGTCTAAAGAACGCAATCCAACATTCGATGTCTCGAGTCGAGCGATTTAGGACATCATCCTCCTCATTTTCTCTAAGTGACATACAATCCCAAGTCTACTCTACTCATGATGGAGCGTACATTATAGAATTGTCGTATGGCACGCCACCCGTCTCCCAAATTGGTATCATAGATACCGGAAGTGATCTCATATGGACTCAATGTCAACCTTGCTTTGACTGTTACAAGCAAGCTTTCCCTATTTTTAACCCGTCAGAATCTTTAACCTACAAGACCCAATCCGTTATGGTATTAATTCATTACAACAGATGGTAAAAAAAAAAAAAAAAAAAAAAAAAAAAGATTTAAGTTCACACCCACGCTCGTTCGTATCTTACAATACCTAAAGAGAAAACAACGAACCCTCAGCACAAATTATGGTATTAATTCATTACATTACGTACTAATTCTAGGTTTCGGTTTTGATCTTCGTCACCGCCTAATTCTGAACATTGTGCCATAAAAGCGGCCGATATCATGTCAAAATATGGTCACAACTCACAGTAATGCCTAGTACAAATCTTTGATAGCAAACACTACATATGATCATTCTCAATCTTCCATTGCCTCGGAAACGGAAGGATCACTAATCATGTTCTTTTAACAACAAAAGAAAAATATAATCTCCTTTCTATTTCAAAACTTTCAGTCGTTTATCAGTAACACACACTTTAAAAGAAATCATTTCTAGAGTCTCCCCTTCAGTAACACACGCTTGTTCGTAGCATGGAAGGTGTTCTCTGATGATGACAATCATTAATCATTAATACTATTGAAGCCAAAGCCAAAAAAAAAGATAGGCTTCCACTTATCATTATCCAATAAATAGTTAAATCATCTATAAATATTGTCGGTTATTAGGTTGGTAATAGTAGCCAAAATAAAAGTTGCAAAAATATTTCTTTCAATTTTAGGATCTCATGCCTTCAAAATAAATTTATTATAATGGAAAATAAGTCATTACTAAATACTAATCTACCACAAAAAAAAAACGCGCATTACATATTTATTACTCCGTGCAAAATTACGACCCTCGCTCTTTCCTGAATACAAAGTATTTTTCTTCTAAAATAAATCGAAAAAGTCTCAACCAGCCTGTACAACGATAAAATCGTGTGTTAGTGTATTACATGTACATTAGCGACAATTCACAACCTAAACCCTTTAAAGGAAAATGCCAGTATTGTCGCTCTACTGGCCACGTCATTAGCGATTGTCCCGACTTCAAACGAGACTATCCTAATGTCGTATTCCCACCACTCCCTAGTCGTCAGAATAGACCCTATGCCCACACCGCCATTGTTGCCACCAACCCCACCTCCTCCTATCTAATCGATAGTGGTGCTTCACACCACATTACTAATGATCTTAGCACACTACCAATGCACACCCCATATTAAGGACCCGACGATCTTATCATTGGTGATGGTTTGTCTCTCCCTATTACCCATATTGGTTCTTATTCTATCTCTACTTCTACTCATACACTCGTCTTTAATAATGTTCTTGTTGTTCCTACCATTTGTCGTAATTTACTTTCCGTCTCTCAATTTTGTAGAGACAACCGTGTACTCTTGCTTTATTCTCACAAACCTCTTTTTGTTTTAAGGAAACTACAACGGGGGACAACCGTCTTCTCGAGCAATTCCATGATGGCTCGTATGAGTGGCATCCACCCTCACCTCGGCCCTCGGCACACACGGCCAAACTATCCAGCAACTTGTGGCACAAACGACTAGGACACCCTTCTTCCGCAACTTTAAAATTGTTAAACGCTAGTTTCAATTTTCGCATCTCTGATTTTCAATATTGCAATGCTTGTTTAGTTAATAAAAGCCACAAGCTTCCTTTTTCTATTTTAACATTGAAATCCCACGCCCCACTTGATCTCATATTTTCTGATGTTTGGACCGCCCCCGTCTCATCTTATGACTCGTATAAGTATTACGTGATTTTTGTGGATCATCATTCTCACTATTTCTGACTCTACCCATTTAAAAAGAAACCTGATACGGAAGTCGCGTTCAATCGGTTTAAAGTCATCATTGAGAAATTCTTCCAAAAACCAATAAAACAATTTTATTCAGACAATGGGGGGAGTACAAAAAATTGACCCAGACACTCCTAAATGACGGTGTTACCCACCTTACTTCGCCACCTCATACACCCGAGCACAATGGATTTGCTGAGCGAAGGCATCGTCACATTGTCGAAACCGGACTTGCTCTTCTCACTCAAGCTCAAATGCCCAACACTTTTTGGCCATATGCTTTTCCAACGGCCACATATCTTATCACACTACTACAAACCCCTTGTCTTTTTGACGCTTCAACATTGACGCTTCAACATTGACGCTTTTCCAAAGCGTGGAGCCTATTTTATTGGGTATTGTGAATTCCCTCCATTCATTCCGTCTAAATTTTTGAGTCCCGCTCAACTTAACTATGCATAGTTAAAAAATCGTACCTTAGCGCAATTGTGAAAATTTTAAAAATCAATTTTTCCTTTCATCCTTTAAAATAAGACAAAACCCTACTAGATCTAGAATCGGAGTTTCCCATCTTCCACCAAAAGAGATGAAAACACCCTTCTCTCCCTCCGATCCTGTTTGTTTTCATCTTCACTGTTGTTTCTTCTTCATCTCTCTATTTCTTATAGGCTTCGAAATATGCACTGCCAAGATTAGTTTGTCATCTACACCTTCAATTCACTCCATTGTTTCTAATCCTCTCGTAAGTTCTTACTTCAAACAAACCCTAATATGAAGTATCTCTTATTCTTTGTTTTGATTTTTATGTTAATTTTGTAATTTATATCCAATTTGCATGATTTTCTATCTAATTGGTGTATAAAGCCACTGATTTCTCTTCATTCTATGATTAATTTGTGGGTTTTGTTTAATCCTAATAAGTGGTATTACAAATGGTCATAAGGCCAGTCACACAAATGAACGAAATATTAAGGACTGCGTAGTTGACAATTGTATTACTCCCTTCGTCCCAATCATTTGTTTGGCTTTATTATTCTTTGTGAGGATTATTTTAATCGAAGGAAAACAAATGATTTGGACGGAAGGAGTAATTTTGTTCAATCATGGGGGTTTGTCGGCCTTGCCCATGTTTCTCAAGCTCTCTTCTATTTCTCTCTTTCTTTTTGTTTAGCTATGCCAATGTTTTCGTTGATTATACGGAGTATTCAAGTATTAACTCGATATAAAATGCTTTAATTTTTTTTTTGTTCTTCACTTATTTTATTATTTCATATTACCGAAAACATGAATTTGGGATGTGGGACAGGAACATGGATTTGAAAATGTAAATTTGGCATTTCTTATGCTACAAACCAGTGTAGTTGTTGGTCCAAGATAAATTACTTTTTATACAATCAATTGGTTATGAAGCTAGAGCTCAACGATAGTTGTACTTTCTAATTTTTTGTATTTGGGATTTACTGTATGTTGGCAGTTTTGTAAGTGTCTTTGTCTACCATCATTATAAAGTTAACTTCTAAAGAGCTAGGAAACATGAATTATATGAACTTGGTAACTATTCTTTACTTGTCGTTGGACTTAATTTGTTATATTTTTCTTCTTCCATTTTCCATCATAGTCTAATGGTCCTTAGTTTCTTCCCTTTATTTTACAGTGTGTGCTGCTGAAAAAAAAATGACAGAAGAGAGGAATGCATAGTCTAAAAGTTTAAGGAAATTAGATTAGATTGGTCGTGCTTACGCTGAGGAGGTAATAATTACTGAAACTTCTCAGCTTCCATTCTTATCTATTCTTATCTGCTCTGTATTTCTATATTCTTTTTTAGCCTACTGAATTATGGAGTACTAAAGAGTTTAAACAAGTTTTTTTTACTTGACCGTAAGGTTCCCGTAATGTTTCTTTGTCCTCTAAATCTCTGATGTTCTCAATCTACATTTCAACTAATGCTGCGATATCGTCGCTTTTGGTGTGCTTAGGTGTTGGAATGGGGTGGCTTTGCACAACATAGAGTGAAAAGAGCAATATGATTGAGTTTCAGTTGAATGTATTACAGAGTGGATTATTATTTTTAGTAGCTTTTTTTAGTTTGGATGAGTTCCATCAACATTTTTGAGCTTGGATGAGTTGTTTTGGAGAAGTTGACAGATGCGTATTTAATAGTATTGGAAATATCCAAACATGTGATCAGTTGCTGAAAAATGATACTGAATATGTTAGTCATGTGAAAGATTCATATGTTTGCATAGATTGTGATTTAATGAAATCACATAATTGATCTAATTTATCCTTCATCTCTATGACCATCTAGTTCTACTGCAACTTTTGTTTTCGCTTCTTGACATTAATATGAAAAAGTGTGCACCTGTTATTTTTTATCAATCAAATAGTTTTTAAACATTCATTTATTGTGGTTGTTTTTCGAGTTGTGGTTATAGGACTACACAAAAGACAAGTCTAATTTCAGTGTTCCCTCCCAAAGAATTAAGGAGAAGAAGTGGGGTTAATGAACTAATAATGACTTGCTATACTACTCAGTACTATGTTGTGGAAATGTGAAATAAGTAGAAATAGAAGTTAATGGAGAAGATGCTTTTCTTTATTTACTTTATTCAAAGTCGATGGAGAGGATGTTGTGATAATGTTAAGTTTATCTTACGGTGTTTGCAGGTAAAGCGGTTGCTTAGTTCTGTGCAACGTTTCTTCACAAAGAGTTACTGATGAAACATAAAGAGGATTAATTGGACAATTAAGGTTGCGACGACAATCTCCTTCAAAGAACATGGATATCAAGCACGAATAATATTGTGATGATCTACATCTCTCGATTGAGGTATTGAGTTGTTTTTTAATATAGTTTTAGAACTTTCTGCCATAAATATTCAGGTCAAATATTTTTTATAAGGCATTTGACTCTTTCGTATTTGAATGCTTCACTATTAAACTCTCTTCATTTATTTGCCTTTTGTGGAACTCTGTAGTTAAAACCATATTTTCTTCCTCAAAGTGAATTACCTGATACTAAATCGCCGCGCTCATTTGAAATTTGTAGGTTTCAGATTCTTCGGATGGTCAAGTCGCGCCGGAATAATGAGACGGAATGTTATCTGCTACAACTATCGCGTCGAATTATTTTATCAAGAGATTTTTTGTTCTAGTACCATTTGATAACTTGAGTTTTAATATGTATTTTGGATTAAGTTCAAGTCAACACTCTTTCTATTTTGGCATGGTTGAATAATGTAATACTTGAATTGTAGTAGTAACTACTAATTTAATTATATTATGAGTATTTTAATTTCTAGTTTTCTTGGTTATTAATTATGAGGTTTTGTTACAATTTAACGACGACCCCGATCGACAATAATGTAAGAACTTTGATTAAATATATGTCGTCGTGATGTATATGAAACAAAATTGATGCATACAATAATTCGTTATAGAGAAATCAATAGATGACGGTTAAAAGCGTCATGAATATATAATTTTAGTGTCATGATTATGCCATAGAGTGACACTTAAAAGCGTAGTTTTTTTATTATTGACGCATAAAGGCGTCAAAATTGGTGACGCTAAAAAGCGTCAAAAAATACTGACGGTAAAAATTTTGACGCTTTTAAGAAGCGTCGAGAATATAATTATCGACGCTTTTTTGCGTCGAGAGTTGGCTTCATAAGCGTCAAAAATGCAAGGGATTTGTTGTAAACCGACTTCCGTCGTCTACCATTGACAATCAATCACCTTACAAAATCATGTTCAATACCCATCCAAATTATCACAAATTACGACCGTTTGGGTGTCTTTGCTATCCTTGGCTTCGCTCATATACCCAACACAAACTTGAACCCAAATCCCAACCGTGTGTCTTTGTTGGTTATTCCACCATCCAAAGTGCCTACCTCTGTTTCGAACCAATCACGAACAAATTGTACACATCGCGTTATGTTCGCTTCATAGAAACCGAATTTTCATACCTCACCCTCACGTGTACCTCCATCTCCAAACTACCCTCTCCGGACCAATGGTGTGATCTCACAATTCCCATCCTTATTCCCACCTCCATGCCTCCACCATTGCCACCCAACTTGAACCCACCCCTACTCCGGCTACATCTCAACCCGTATCACCCACTACTCCCTCCTCACCATTGATACTGGGGGTAAAGTCGTCACACCCTTATCAAAAACAAATTTATAAAGCTCGATACCTAACTAGTAAAGTTTGGTAAGTCGAGGTCGATCACAAGGATGGTGGGGTTAGGCTACAAGTCTATTGTTTAGTTTTAGTTTAGTCGGATGCAAAACATATGAATGATTAATACGCTAACAAACTAGGCTAAAACAATAGGTAAACACACACACACAAAGACGGAAACAAGAGAGGAAAAAGTTAGGGTCTTCGGGTTTGTCTAGGTAGGGAGAGGGAGATGCAAAAGTCTACGAGAATTGGGTCACGGTTTCGGTCAAGGAATGAAGCTAGTTTCCTAGTCACCTTATGCTCACCATAAAACTTTCATATTATGTCAAACTCATCACATACATGCTATCAAACACTCTTATTCACTCTCATGTAAAGAAATGTTAAGCAAAATTCAAAGAAAGGTATGAACTTCCATTCACCCATTTCATCGAACGCCTTCAATGCAAGTACGTAAAGACTCGATTTTTAACCCATATTCAAATGTAAACAACTCATTATCATCCCTGATGTTTACCCAAACCCTCCCTTTAACCCTAGAGTAATTCTATTGAAACATAGTTAACACAAGCAATACAACTACACCAATACTAACCATGCCAAACATGGTTAGCAACAAGATTAAACAAACAATATAAGATGAAATTAAAAACATGTAAACAATTAAAATAGAGTGAAATTAAGATAAGAAATATACCAATTTAAATTAAAGGAGCAAACTTCGATTGAAAAATGGAGGATGAATGCCTTCTTGTCTTCCAAAATTACAACTCAAAACTAATTGTAAACTAATAAAAGGAGAGAAATTTGGATACTAAGAACAAACGAAAGATTACAACTTTAATTAGGGAGAAATTGAGAGGAAAAATGAGATGGATTTTCTATATCTACCAACTACTCCTACTGTTTTGCTATCCTATTGCTGAAGGCTGCGTCTAAACTATCAGAGTTCTAAAAGTTGCTGACCCATTTGTTTTTATAGTAGGTGCAGCCAAATAATTGAAACGACATCCCCATTGTAACAAAACGCAGGTTTCAAATAAAATGAAAATAAAGGGCATGGACGTCTTTTCCTTACTTCTGTCTTATTCTCTACATTTCCTCAAAACTCAGCCAATGAAACCGTGATTGAATTATGCGCATCAGTGGAGATGATTACGGGCTACTGTCACGTTCGGCCTCGGGTTGTGGTCATCCATGGTGGTGGTCCTTGTTTATCTCGAATTGCTGGTTGAGCAGATGGGCATGCGACGGTGCTCGAAGGCGGTTGATGGTGATTTGGTGCAGGTGGCGAGAGTATTGATGTCGGAATGAGCTGGTCAATGGTGTTGGTGGGGGTTGAATGAATGTATAATGGCGAGTTGGTGGTGATGAAGTTGATTGGTAAATGTGGGGTTGTCGATGTTGGTGATGCAGGTGATGAGGACAGAGGATTTCTGGGTTGAGGTGGAGTTGAGTTTGTGGTGGTGCTCGGTGGCTGGAGTGGTGTCGCGGAATTTGGTTGGTGATTGATGAATGAAGACGATGGCAATGGTGGTGCAGGTCTGGAAGCGAGACGAGATGTGAAGGTGATGGTGATGGTGGTCTGATTTTGAGTTGAATTGATGGAGGAAATTATGGTGGTTGCGGAGTGGTTCGTTGGTGTTGTTGCTGCAGGGTAGTGAATTGATGATGAGAAATGGTGTGGGTTTAGGAGACGGGTCAAAGGTTGACTTTGACTTTCTCAACTTTCCTTCATTTACTTCACTTGTTGATTGTTTAAAACCGTCTTGCTCATTAGCCTCTCTATTTTCCGTCTTTATCGACTCAATCTCAAATTTCAGCTTTGTTATTCCGTCTCACCTACAAATTTATAAACAACAAAACAATATTTTATTAATATTATACAAAACCGACTAATTATCAAATATGACTAAGACGGCTAATTATTATAAATTAGTAATTAAATGAGCTTATTAGATAATTAAGCACGCAAAATCGAGTCGGACTAAGGTATAAATGCGGGGTAAAATGCGACCAAAATGCTACTCATCAACCATCAACTCCGCAAAGCCCACCCTCAACCACCACCACTCCTGTCTCCACCACTCCTCACAGCTCACCTTCACCTCCACCACCACCCCTTCCTCCACCCACCAGTCGTGCAGTCACCCGACTATGCAATAACATAGTCAAACCCAATCCAAAGTATGCCCAAACAGTCACCTTATCTTCATCTCATCCCACCCCAACCACCTGATATAGGACCATTTTGCACTCTTTTTCCCTCTATTTTCATGCATATTCGACCCCATTTGGGGCGGTTTTGTACCCCTTTTACTCTCGTTTCTTGTCCCGATTCCCTTTACTATGACACTGTGGCCCCCTTGCAGAAATTGAGGCGGGAACGGGCGAAACGAGGCTAGAAAGACGGGAATACTAAGCCACGCACGAAAGATGAAGGAATGATGCTGAGAAGTACTCTCAGCCGGTAGGCCGGCAGCCGGCCAGCCGGCTGGGAGCACGTATATACATGAAAACGAGGAAGAAAACAAGAAAGAGCATCCCCAGCCGGTGGCCCGGCGGCCGGCTAGCCGGCTGGGAAGACACAATGAGCTAGGAAACAAAGAAGTTGGAAGAAAGTTACAGGGATCTCCCTGCCGGTCAAATGACCGGCAGCCGGCTAGCCGGCTGGGAGTTCCCCCAAGGCAGAAAAAGTCAAGTCCAAAGTCAAGATGTCCCAGCCGGTCAGGGACCGGCAGCCGGTCGACCGGCCGTGCACACCTGATGACTTCCAAAACTTGTTCAAAATTCCAGAGATCTCCCAGTAAACCAGCACCCAAGGTGCTGACCGGTTGACCGGCCGGGAGTGCGTATGCGTGTTTCAAAGCCCATTTCAATTTCTGTCCTAATCCTTGTGGAACCTATAAATACCCCCTCTTAAACCCCTTTGTACACACAACCCTAGATCCAGAATTTTACCCTTTCAAGCTTAAAACTTTGTTAATCTCTTGGTTAATCTTTCCTTAATTAGAGAAGTTCTTCAATCAATTAGTGATTGAATTTGGGTTTGTAAGAAGATTGAAGGATTTTCTTCTTTATTATTTCTATCCAAATTCCTCTTTCACTATTGTGTTGGTATTAATTCTCTCCCTATTTTCATTTGTTTACACTTTGTTCTTCCTTCAAGTTTATTTGATTGTTTATGTTAAAATTGTTGTTGTTGTTTGTTTGTTGTTGTTGATTTCATCATTGTTCATCTTTTCATTGTTCCTCTTTGCTTTGATTCTCTTTCATTTGTTCATCCTTGGATAGTTGTCCTCAAAGACTTAATCTTTGAGTTGATTTGGTTAAAGATTGTGCCTTTTAGATTAGTTAACCTTGTTATTAGAATTAATCTCTTTTTCTCTTAATTATTGTTGATTTGTTGCATGTTTAGTAGTAAGATTCATCTCCTCGCCATGTTTGTGACCAAAGTTTCCATCTTTATTGTTTATTTTACAATTAGGACCATGATTAGTGAGTAGTCTCCTTCTAGGACTCGGTTTGACCCGATATGGGTAATTTCACTAACTAATTATCATTAAGGCTAATTTGTGGGGGAAATTGGTGAGGGTAGTTTAGAGGAATTTGCATGCTTATGGTTTGGTTTCCGGGTAGTGTCGGCTTTTGACCCTTGTCCACCAACGGAAGTTGGTTAGGTTGTTAGTCGAATATTTGGGGACCGACCCTTGTCACCAACTAAGGTTGAGACCGGAAGGGAGAACCGAGGGAGGGTGCCTCTAGGCTAGCGTTTGAAATCGACCTCCGGAAGGGGGAGTGGGATGACCCGGAATATGATGAGGGCTTAATGACCTTGACCATTCACTTGACCTCCTTGGGAAAATGCATGTTCTTGGGGTTGTCGGGTTGTGAGTTGGGGATACCGACTTTCGAACCCGGGAGGGGGGTTAGTCGGAGTAGCTAGTGTCCTAGTGCGAGACCGGAAGGGAGGTTCTAGGCGAATTAGAGCCATCTCCCCCTTACCTTTCTACCCCTTTTGATTAGCCGAGATGATTAGTATGTGGAATTACTCATGTTTATGGTCGGACCGAGTTCTAGTCCTTCTCTTTATTTGATCTATCCTTTTATCTCTTAGCTTGTTCTTTCCTTGTCTAGTTTATAGTCTTTAAATTTGTTAGGTTAGTGTTAGTTTGTTACCCCCCCTCTTTGTTTTTTTATCGACTTAGCTAAGCTTGTGAATTAGAACGATTAGTACTCCACCTACTCCTTGTGGGATCGACCCTTTTAAGTGTACAACGATAAAATCGTGCACTTGCGAGGTTTAACTTGAGACCATCACCACCACCAAACACGCCCTTGTTGACCCTCGTTGGAGAGGGGCCATGACCGATGAGCACGAAGCTCTTATACGAAACCAAACTTGGACTCTTGTGCCTCGTAACCAAGCCCCAAATATTGTTGGATGCAAATGGGTTTATCGAGTGAAATACAATCTCGATGGCAGTATAAAGCAACATAAAGCGAGACTTGTTGCCAAAGGTTTTCATCAAAGACCCGACATCGACTACTTGGAAACCTTTAGCCCCGTTATCAAACTCACAACCATTCGTCTCATCTTAACCATTGTTGTCACTCAACATTGGCATCTCCACCAACTCGATATTAATAACGCCTTTCTTCATGGGCGTCTCACTGACTCCATTTTTATGACCCAACCACCAGGATTCATTGACCTCGAAAAACCCGACCATGTTTGCAAATTACACAAAGCGATCCATGGCGTCAAAAAAGTCCCGAGAGCCTGGTATACCGAGCTTAAAAACTACCTCATCCACTACGGTTTTCAAAATTCCATTTTGGATCCCTCTCTCTTTATTCTTATAACACCGCAACACCGCTTATATGTTCTTGTCTATGTCGATAATATAATCGTCACAGGTCCGAACACAACCCGCATAACGACCTTCATCTCTCAACTCTCTCACAAGTTCTCTCTCAAAGACCTTGGCCCGCTATCCTATTTTCTTGGTATTGAAGTGACACCCACCACCAATGGCTTACACTTAAACCAAACTAAGTACCTATCCGACCTCCTTCACAAACACAACTTTCAAGATTGTAAACCCGCAACGACTCTAATACTTTCTTATTCTCCACTTATTGCCGAACCCACCCACCCATCTGAAGATGAAACAACCTATCGAGCTATAATTGGCAGTCTTCAATACCTCTCCTTGACAAGACCTGACATCGCCTTTCCCGTCAACATGCTAGCTCAGTTTCTTACTCACCCAACCTCCACCCACTGGACTGTCCTAAAACGCCTACTTCGATACTTACAAGGGGCCATTTACCTCGGTATACACCTCTCTAACTCGTCCCCTCTTCGTCTCCATGCATTTTGTGATGCAGATTTAAGAGGCGACCCCTCTGACTATGTCTCAACTACTGGTTACATTGTTTACTTGGGATATAACCCCATTTCGTGGTCTTCAAAGAAGCAGCGAGCCTTGTCTCGTTCATCCACAGAAGCTGAGTTACGTGCTATAACCGACACAACCTCTGAAATTTTATGGCTCAAGTCTCTTCTTCACGAGCTTGGAGTCACTCATGTTCCGGCACCGAGTATATACTGTGATAATCTAAGCGCAGCGCACTACTCGGCCAACCCCGTTTTTCACTCTTGCATGAAGCTAGCATCTCGCCTTTGCCTTCCATTTTGTCAAAGAGCAAGTTCGTCTTGGCACTATTCACATACAACACATAAATGGCAATGACCAGCTTGCTGAAACCCTCACCAAACCACTTCACAAGTCTCGCTTCTTTGAGTGAGGGAGCATAATAGGAATAATTATAATAGTTGGGGCTCAACCATCACCTTAAGGTTTTGGTTGAGTTGGTTCATCTATCATGGTATCAGAGCCAATGTGATCAAAAGGTCACAGGTTCGAATCCTGACAACCTCAAAACTCCTCAAAAACTCTCAGTGGAATTTCAAAGACACGGTGCACGGGGAGCCGGTGCACAACTAACCACTCTTCAAGCCCAATGGGCATTTGAGTGAGGAGGCGTAATAGGAATAATTATATATAATATTTGGGCCTCAATCATCACCTTAGAGTTTTGGTTGAGTTGGTTCATCTATCAGTTCCGACTCCTAAACGCCACCCACTCTAGCCGTTGCATACCTAATCACACCGCCCAATCCAAATTGGCCCCATATACACAAAGAAAGACATAAATGAATGTGAAATTTCATATATACATAACAAGAAAGACGAATCCAACGAATCCGTCAGATGCTATGCGGAGTTTATTGACAATGAAAATGATTTTTCAAACAATGAGAAAGTTTGGCAACGCAGGTATAGACCAAAGTCTGATTCCATTGTGCAAATGATTGTGCACATAAAACAAATAAATTTTATTAATTTCATTAATTATTGATAAACACAATAATTTCACTAATTAGAGATTTATTGTTCAAGTTTGTAGAGTAATTAGATTTGATTTTAAAGAAAAGGTAGTATAAATTTGAGTTAATTTGATTAGGTTTTAGATAAAAGGGTATGCCATGGAATATTTATGAAAAAGTATATGTGAAAGAGTAAAGTCCGTATATGAAAAAATAATTCCGAAAAAAGATGAGCATTACGTAATTACTCCGTGCATAATTACGACCCTCCCACTTCCTTAATACAAAGTATTTTTCTTTTAAAAGATATCAAAGAGGCCTTAACCAGCCTTTACAACGGTAAAATCACGTGTTAGTGTGTTACATGTATATTGCTATGTACAAAATTACGACTCTCCTGCCTATGCGCCGGATCATAGTGCGCATACTTGCCCAACTTTAGGGTAAGAATGCAAGGAACAAGGGTCTCGAACTAGTGAGGGACCTCCCACTAGCACGTTTCTCGTGACTCGGGTGTGTGTCGGGAATCTTAGTCACGATTATTAAAGTCTGGCACATGAATGCAGTAAATGTAAGCAATACGATTATTGTAAGCAAGAGACAAGCAATATCAAGTTTAAAGATGAGAAGCGGTTTTTATTGACTAGCACATCTCATAGAGGCAAATTTGATATTTTGGTCCTCGTAGGAGGATATATTGAAAGTGCAGAATAGCGATATGAAATCTAAGCGCCTAAAAACATAACTTAAACTAAGAATCAAGCTCCAAGATTCGACATGCAGGAAGTAATCTTGAAGTACTACTTGACTATGAAAACGAAAATGAAAATACATAAGCGGAAATATAAAATCTAAGGGTTCGAAATAAAAGTAACGCGCGCGCAATT
The DNA here is from genome assembly GCF_048544455.1 of Silene latifolia. Classification (NCBI taxonomy): domain Eukaryota; kingdom Viridiplantae; phylum Streptophyta; class Magnoliopsida; order Caryophyllales; family Caryophyllaceae; genus Silene; species Silene latifolia. Next base: position 147,157,403 of record NC_133528.1, on the reverse strand, counting down.
TTCAGGGATTTTACGGCTAAATGTACGGCTCCTTGCACTATGTCACTAATTAGTTACAAGGTTCAACGGCAGCTAATTGCTACCGCCTACCGTTCGCTTTTAAGATTTTTTTTTTTTTTTTCTGTTTCACGAACGCTGTTCGATAAGAAGCTAACGACATTAGAGCATATTAATTCATGCAAAATCATTACTTTTAACAAAATTACTACTAAGTACAAAGTATCACATTTAAGAGCAATAAAGATCCAATGATGTACAGAGTGATTAATGTCCTTAAGAGATCATGTACATGTTCATTTAATTTAATTTATAGTTTAAAATCATAATCGTGCTCTCTTACCTCTCATGTATTTTGGGTTGGTTAAGGCTATGTTTGGCAAGTCATTTCAGGTACCTGATTTGACCAAGCAACCTGATTTGACTAATATTTCAGGTAGTTGTTTTACCTAGTGCTGTTTGGTAAAAGTCATTCCAGGTACCTGAAATGAAAAGCTACTCCAGGTAGCTTTTTAAAGTTTCAGGTAGCTGAAATGTTCTACTTTACATATTTACCCTTTATTTAAATTAATTTATTATAATTATTAATGTCCTTTTATGTCATTTTACAAAAAATCAGTTACCTTTTCAGTTAGTTTTACCAAACACTTTACAATTAATCAGCTACCTTATCAGTTTCCAATTTTAAAGCTAGCTTTTCAGGTACCTTTTTAATTTTAGTCACCTTATCAGGTTTCAGGTACCTTTTCAGGTTTCAGGTACCTTTTCAGTCAGTTTTACCAAACAGAGCCTAAATTAGATAATGAAATGAGTTTACTTGTATATCTGGAAACAAATATCAGAAATTCAGAATATATACAATAAAATAATTAATTTAGCTAAAAATCGCAATTCCAATATACAATCCATTAGAATCGTGCCGTTGTGATTTTTTCCAATTATAATACCAAATCGGAAAGATTTTTTCTAAAGTGAATATACAAATTTACAAACTAATTAAAAAATTAGGGGTAGAAAAAAAAAAACAGCCTACATTTTCCGGAAACTAAAATTTTTTAAATACTCATTTTTTTCCTGAATAAATACAGCCCAAAGCTTGTGTAAAATCAAGACAACTACTCTTCCCTCTCTTTCTCTCTTAAAAAATAAATAAAAAAATAACAAACTCAATCACTCATTAAAACTTGTATTCTTAACCATGGTCCATGGCCAATCTTGGTAGACAAACTAGAGGGCGACAAAGGGTTGCCCTGGAACGCATGGAAAAGGAGAGCAATAGGTTGGTTACGTACTCCAAGCGTAGCCAGGGAATACTAAAAAAGGCAAGCGAGTTATGCACCCTTTGCGGTGTACAAGCTCTATGTATAATTTTCTCCCCTGCTAATAAGCCCATGGCTTTTGGCCATCCCTCATTGGAGGCCATTATCAACCGCTTCTTGCATGAGGACAACAACTTGCCTCAAGATAATCGAGTCTCCACTGAACCTCTTCAAAATGAATAGAAAATCGATTATCTTGAGGCAAATTGTTATCCTCGGGTAAAAAGCGGATGATAATGGCCTTTGCCGAGGGGTGGCCAAAAGCGAAGACTTTGTTTGCGGGGGATAAAACTATGCATAGAGCTTGTACACCGCAAAGTGTGCATATATAGCTCGCTAGCTTTTTTAAATACACCTCCTCGGTGCTTAGAGAACGTAACCAGCTTATTGCTCTTCTTTTTCAGAACAGGAGTCGCCATGGATAACATACAATTTTTATTGAGCAATGGAATATTTTTTTTTAGAGAGAGCAAAGAGTAGTTGTCTTAGTTATATGGACTACCAGACTGGGTGTATTTATAGTTATACAAAAAAATATGTGGGTAGAAAATGTGGCTGTTGTTTTGCTGTACCCTCTAATTTTTTTCCTATTATATTCTTTTGTATTATTTTCCTTATTATAATTATTTCTTTTTAGTATATTTTCATTATTTCGTTGTTTGGATAATAACACGTATTGGTGAAAAATTATACGAGCTCGGGTGTAGGTTGTGTCACTTGTATTATTATAGAAGTTGCGAAAATCAAATTTGTAAGTGCATGCGGTTGTTATATGTCCCGATTTTATATCATGTTTTTTTAGCAACATAACGGTCGCTCCTATTTTCAAACAAAAAGCTTCTAAATGCCAATTATTAAATTAAACGAAAAAAAAAATGTCGAGATAGAGCTAACTTTGTTGTTTAAATTGTTACTCTTATAATATTGACGTTTAAGAAAATACTAGCTTTTCTAAGACTGTCTTTGATTAAGTTAATTAAAAAATAAAAACACTGGATTCTGACAACAATACAATATTCATGTTGAAAAGATTGGTTCCGAATTGGTGTTATAATCGAAAGAAATCATGGCGTCAAGATTCTAAGGGATTATCTATCGGAATTGTGATTTTTAACTAAAATCACGGCTGTATTGTATGTATATTCCGATTTTCCAATATCCGTCTCAAATATACAAATAATAAATCCATGTTAGTTTCCGATTTCACCAACCAAAAATACATGATAGGTAAGAGAGCATGATTGTGATTTTAAACTATAAATGAATATGTACATGAACTCTTAAGGCATACATTTAGTCTCCTTTATAACAAAGGTATTCGTCTTAATTTTATAACAAATCAAATATCATCATACTTAAATATATAAGACAAATTTATTATTTTCTCTGATATATTATGCTTTGGTCTTATATACTATGTAAAATTAAGACGAATACACTCACCTTATATAAGAATTTGGTATATCAATATGGATACTAATGAATTTGGATTTTATTGTTTTAAATTTAATACTTAGTTAATTACCAATTAGACCATATTTATATTATTACACTTTACCGGTGAAAGTGACATCAGCTGTGAGTCCTGTGACCCAAGACTAATTCGTGTAATTTATACGAATTGACCAATGCTAGTTTGTGTATGCCACACGAATGGGCCAAGTCGGAATTTTTTTGCTTCTTAACTCATTATGGGGTTAATTTTTTCCGGTTATTTTACTAATTGGTGTTTTTATACACTGATCAATGTGGTGGCGTACATTTGATGACATAACAACCTTAATAAGGTTGATTTTAAAAGATGATGCGATAGTTTTATTTCCAATGTATTAAAGACGTTAGAACGCGATTTTGCTCCTTAAACAATGTTATATCGTGTTATTGGTTGATTACCGATGTTACAATGAGACGGGAAACTGATGAAATGTAGTATTTAGTACGGAAAATTCACGTGGTACCCTCGAATTTTGTCATTTTTCATGTGGTACCCAACTGTTTAAGTTTATTTGTGCACATGATATCCTTGAAATTTGATTTTCAAGCATAACGTACCCTTTTTATCGTTTTTAAAATTTCCAATTGAGCATAAATTATAGAGCAGAAATCGGAACTGAATAATTTTTTTTTCAAATTGATTAACTCTTCTAGTTCTATAAATTGATAAAACGAAATTGGTCATTCGGAAATTTATGATCGAAGATATGTTTGATTTGAGATTTTCATTAAAAAAACCTATAAAATGTCAGTCGCCAATGTTTTTCTCAAATTGTAGATTATGACGAGATAATCATTCAACGAAAAAAATTAGCCGATTCTGGATTCTGATCTAGGAGTTATGCGCAATTGAATTTTTGTAAAGCGACAAAAATGATAAGCTGTGCATGAAAATCAAACATGAAGAGTATAATGTACACAAACTTAAAAAGTTGGGTACCGTGTGCAAAATGCCAAAGTTCGAGGGTACCACGTGAATTGTCCATATTTAGTATTGGGGATTGTTAATAATTCGTCTTGGAAGGTTGTGTAGAGCATTCTAGTTAGAAGTAGTTTGAGAATGTAACGTTTAGTATCGAAATTTTTGTGCATGATCCTTTTAGTTCATAGTTAGAGATTTTAAGGAGAGTTTATACCATAAAAATTGAACCTGCAATAATAAATAAAGTGGCACAAAAATAATAGGCAAAACAAGAGTTTGAAAGATTGAAGGTTAAAATTCCATAACTCTCTTGCTTCCATCTCTAAGGGATTTATGGTTTTGATAGTGTTATGAGAGTCTTATCGACATAATCTCGTAGAGAGATAATGTGGTCTTTTTTTACTTATTCCATCTTACGATTCTTACCTACAATTTGGTAGTAGGAAGACGAAGTCATTTGACTTAATCTATCTGCTCTCCGTAACCTAAAACAAATAGTTATATTTATAGTTGTAGTTGGCTTAGAGGGCAATATAATGATTTTTAAAATATCTAAGGTATTATCATAATGATTATTGATAATTATTACTAAATATCCAAGATGTCATATAATAAACAAATACAAAAATGTATAAAATTTCGGTGTCTACAAATTCCCCCTCGAGACTGGTTGTAGAGACTTGATGTCGGTTGTAACTTTGTCTCGAAACTTGCTACTAAACTTGACCCTTGGAGAATGGAGATGGAGAGCGAAAATTGTCCCACCGATTCTTGAAATGTCCTTGGTTTAATTTCTTGAAGAATATAAATCAAGTCTAAGTTCATGCCTTGGATGCACATCTCCACTGCTGAAACTTCAGAAAGGCGATCCTTGCATTCTAAGCTTAGTGCACGCCAACGGTTTATGAAATCAATGACGAGCTCTCCTTCTTTTTGCGTGGTGCTTTTTAACTAGAAACTCGACCATGCTAACCACGCAACGGGTGCTGTAAAAGTGGTTGAGAAATTCTGCTTCCATTTGTTCCCAACTGTCGTTGAATTCATCACCCAAGTTGGCGCTGTGGGAAATAATCTGTATACTTCCCTTAAACTAGAAGGATTATAACGAATTTAACAATGATGATCAATGGTCATAAACAAAATACATAAACAAAGTATAAAGGATTCAGAATTAACCTTCGGTCCTAGCAAAATATGCCTAAGAACAATATCAAAATTGATATTCGCATATTAGTTGTACCCAAGACGATACGAGATATGCCCTTTGATTATGCTAGAAATCGATCTAAAATTTTCTGTAAAATTTAGTTGTTTTGTGTTTTTTCTGATGAGAGAGGAGGCTAGGTCAAGAAAAAGAATTAGGGTAGAAATAATTCTCTCCCTTTCTTTTTATACAGACCGAAATTTGGAGTCAATTAGGAAAGAAAAATCATTCCTAATTTTCGGCCAAACTGACCGAAATAAAGAGTATATTCTCCTGGAAAGATATATAAAGTGTGTTGAATTGTCATCTAGTGAGGATCGAACTCAAGACCTCTTGGTATGTGTACCCTCACTATTACCACTATGACACATTCATCTTGTAGATATTAAATATAACTGATTATATTTAATTACGAATTAACAGATTAATTCGTCCAAACTAACATTACATATATTTATTAAATATAACTTATTATATTTAATTTACGAATTGACAGTTAATTCGTCTCAACTAATATTATTTAATTTTCATTAAATAATTATCTCATCAACACATTGACTAACTTTTTAGTCATATTGGGCATCAATAAGACTATATTTCTATAACCACATTTCTCAAACACATCCTATAGGTGTGACCTTTAGGGACCAGTTGATCACCGCCATCTGTATGATAATAACGTCAAACTTTCTAGCAAGCCAACCGTTATTAGGTAAACGTTAATCAACTGATTAAATATACGAAATATACCCTTGTGAACCTGTAAGAGATTTACAAATGTTATCACACTAATTTGTGGAGGACACAAGCTCCAACAAACTCCCACTTGTCCTCACAAGTGTATGTGCGATAACCGATTCTCATATCCTATTAAATATCTCCCACTCAATGTAAAACAATTTGCAAACCCGAATTCACAAAGGTCGTATTTTACAAGCGATCTTTATCAAAAGTGGTTTCCCCGACTAGAGAGTAACTTAACTGATAAACGAATCAACATTCGAGCATGGCCATGCATTTCAGTTACAACTCCTCGAGTGGCCCTGAGAAATAACTATACCTGATAAGAGTTGGATATTTTCCTCAACTCGAATCCTGTAGATGTAAGCACAAGATGAAATGACCCGAAAAAATCTACTTAGCCTCCGATTCACGGGCAGATCGTGAGAAAGAAACCAAAGTCATCCAAAAACTGCCTTAATCTCAAGAGACAGTCGATAGTCAAAAAAATCGACTCTAGGAACACAATGGATGTCCTATCCACGACCTGGCACCGAATGTTATTAAACATTTAGGACTCCATTACGTTGTCACAAAAAGTTGTCCTACGAGGTATCGTCATAATCTCGCATCTCGTGATCGATCACCAACCGTTTGACTTATGGCTCGTTGAACCCACCATCAATCGACTGCACAATATAATAGCCGGAGTTATCAGCTCACAATTGCGATTACGGACCAAAACAAATATAATGTAATTCAGTTCACTTTGTGGCGTTCAATGTTGTCAGTACAATCCACATGAAAAACAAAATATTATATATAAAACGATGAAGTTATAAATAGTATATGAAAAAGATAATGTATCAAATCCATAATCAAGTACTACAACTCAGGAGCATGTTTAATTCCCATGGAATTAACATGCCCTACATGCTTATCATAATTCAACGGTTTGGTGAGAGGATCTGCGATGTTATCATCCGACGCAATCTTGTCAATCACTATCTCTTCTTGCTCCACGTAATCACGGATCAGGTGAGCTTTCCGAAGTACATGTCTAGATTTGTTGCTAGACTTTGGCTCCTTAGCCTGGAAGATAGCACCTCTATTGTCACAATAGATGGTGATCGGGTCATTCGAACTAGGAACTACCGAAAGCCCTTGTAAGAATTGACGCATCCATATCGCTTCCTTTGCTGCCTCCGAAGCGGCATAGTACTCGGATTCAGTAGTAGAATCTGCTACAACACTCTGTTTGGAACTCTTTCAGCTGACCGCAGCACCATTAAGAGTGAAGACGAACCCGGACTGAGATTTTGAATCATCTCGATCCGTTTGGAAGCTAGCATCTGCGTAACCGGTTGCGCATAGCTTAGTATCGCCTCCATAAGTCAATACCCAATCCTTAGTCCTCCGTAGGTACTTGAGGATATTTTTGACTGCTATCCAGTGTGTTTCACCTGGAGTTTTTTGGTACCGACTCGTCTTACTCAATGCATATGTCACGTCTGGACGTGTGCATATCACGGCATACATGATCGATCCTATTGGAGATGCATAAGGAACACGACTCATGCGCTCAATCCCTTCAAGCGTCGTGGGTGACTGAGACTTACTCAACTGCATCCCAGTCGTCATAGGAAGGTTCCCCTTCTTGGAGTTGGTCATGCTGAATCTTTCAAGAACCTTATCCAAATAAGACTCCTGACTAAGTGATAACGTCTGTCGTGATCTATCACGTTAGATACGGATTCCCAAAATGCGTTGTGCCTCACCCAAATCTTTCATCTGGAAATGGTTCTTCAACCATTCTTTAACCGAAGATAGGAGAGGAATGTCATTCCCAATCAAGTGTATGTCATCGACATACAATATCAAGAATACAATCTTGCTCCCACTCGACTTGATATATAAGCATGGTTCTTCGACCGATCGAGTGAAACCATACTCTTTTATCACTTGGTCGAAACGATGATTCCAACTCCGAGAAGCTTGCTTAAGTCCATAAATGGAACGCTTAAGCTTGCATACTTTCTTAGGATGTTCAGGATCTATGAAACCTTCGGGTTGCACCATGTACAACTCTTCCTCCAAATAACCGTTTAAGAAGGCGGTTTTCACATCCATTTGCCAAATCTCATAATCATGAAATGCGGCAATCGCTAAGATTATCCGAATGGAACGTAGCATGACTACAGGTGCAAAAAATCTCATCATAATGCAATCCGTGCACTTGAGTGAAACCTTTTGCCACAAGTCGTGCCTTATAGATATCTGGTTGCGCGTCTACAGAACGCTTTATTTTTTAAAGCCATTTGCATCAGAGGTTTTACCTTATTAGGTAAATCAACTAGATCCCATACGTTATTCTCATACATGGATTCCATCTCGGATTGCATGGCTTCAAGCCATAGCTTTGAGTCGGAACAGGCCATAACACCTTTATAGGTTGCGGGTTCATTACTTTCTAGAAGTAAAACGTCATTCTCCTCGAGCATACCAATGTATCTGTCCGGAGGATGAGAGTCTCTACCCGACCTCCTAGGTTCCTCAGGAATATTAACCGTATCATCAGTTGGAGGAACCACTTCCTCCATCCGTTCCTCGGTCGTTGGTTCTGGAATCTCCGACAGCTCGAAGGTTCTATTACTCGTCTTGTTCTCGAGAAATTCTTTCTCTAAGAACGTCGCACTAGCCGCAACAAAAACTCGATGTTCGGTAGGCGAATAGAAGTAATGACCAAATGTTCCTTTTGGATAACCTATAAAGTATGTCTTGACCGATCGTGGGCCGAGCTTATCCTCGTGTCTCCACTTGACATAAGCCTCGCAGCCCCAAACCCGAATAAAGGACAAGTTAAGGACCGTTCCCTTCCACATTTCATATGGAGTCTTGTCGACAACTTTAGACGGACTTCGGTTAAGTATAAGAGCAAAATGACAAAAGAGCATAACCCCATAATGAATCAGGCACTACGGTGTGACTCATCATGGATCGAACCATATCAAGTAAGGTTCGATTTCTCCGTTCGGACACACCATTTAATTGAGGTGCTCCAGGTGGAGTTAACTGTAGAACGATTGCACAGTCTTTAAGGTGTTGATCAAACTCATTTGAAAGATATTCGCCACCCCGATCTGAACGGAGTGCTTTAACCTTTCTACCCAGTTGGTTCTGTACCCTGTTCTGGTATTCCTTGAATTTCTCAAAGGACTCACTTTTATGCTTCATTAAGTAGACATATCCGTATCTACTCAAATCGTCCGTGAAAGTGATAAAATATCTATAGCCATCTCTAGCGGTAATTGACATAGGTCCACATACGTTCGTATGTATGAGTCCTAATAGGTCACTAGCGCGTATTCCAACACCTTTGAAGGAAATTCGAGTCATCTTGACAATGAGACATGATTCACACATGCCATATGTAGAAAAATCGAACGCGGGAATAGTCCCATTATCGACGAGTTTCTTCACGTGTTTCTCATTTATGTGTCCCATTCGACAATGCCATAGATAGGTTTGATCTTTGTCACCAACCTTTAATTTCTTATTATTCATGTGTAATACTTCCGTGGTTTGGTCTAAGATATATATTCCATTCATGGAAACTGCTTTGCCATAAATCATTTCATTAAAAGAGAAAATACAGCTATTATCCTTTATTGAAAATGCAAAACCGTCTTTAGCAAGTACGGAAACAGAAATAATGTTCTTAGATAAATTGGGTACAAAGTAACATTTATTTAAAGATAACTCAAAACCACTAGGGAGTTGGATTACATATGTCCCCTTCGAGGCAGCAGCAACTCGTGTTCCATTCCCGACTCGCAGGTCCACATCACCTTTTTCGAGAGGTATGATGTTCTTTAGGCCCTGCAAATGATTACACAGATGAGAACCACAACCAGTATCTAGTACCCAAGTTCCGAAACTTGCATGGTTAATCTCAATCATATGAATATAAGATGACATACCAACAGGAGCGACACGGCCTGCTTTGATGTCCTCACGGTAGACGGGACAGTTCCTCCTCCAATGTCCAGTCTTATGACAATGGTGTCACTCTACGTCACCGCCCTTGCTCTTTGCCTTGCCATGTGAGCCACTGGTCTCACCAGGTGCACTCTTACCGTTTCCTGGCTTTTTAAACTTTGGCTTACCTACAGCTAGGTCGCCATGAGCCTTGCCCTTACCTTTACCCTTGTTTGAAATCATGAGAACATCCTGCTTCATGCTCCCACTCAATTTCATATCCTTCTCGGTCTGTACGAGAAGGGAGTGTAGCTCATGAGGACTCTTTTTCAAGTCATTCATGTAATAGTTCGCCCTGAAAAGGGCAAAACCATCGTGAAGAGAATGAAGCATTCGGTCAATGACAATGCTCTCACTGATTTTACAATTCAGTGCCTCCAGCTTCTCGACATTCTCAATCATGTGAAGAATGTGTGGGCTAACCGGTTGGCCCTTCTGGAGTTTCGCATCAAAGAAGCGACAGGTATGCTCATATGTAACGATTCTCGGTGCCTTTGAGAACTCGTTTAGTGAGCGTGGTGAAAATCTTGTTTGCACCTTGGGCAATGAAGCGTCTCTGCAAATTGGTTTCCATTGCAAAGATGAGTACGTTCTTTATCGCACCCGCTTCCATAACGAAATCACTATAAGCGAGTGACTCGTTGACTCCTGCATTTGGGCCTGGGTTGACCGGTATTGGCTCAATTAAATACCCGAGCTTACCGTCGCGATGGGCATTCCGTAGTGCCGCCTCCCAGTCCGCAAAATTGGACCCATCATTCTTCAGTCGAGTGGACTGATTCATTTGGTCCATGAACATTTTTAGCCAGGACGAACGATCTAGTGTGGCACTAGGCATTGGGATTGCGTTATTTCCAGCCATTTGTTGTAACAAAGATTATCGATAATAAACGTGTTCTACACTGCGAAAGAAGAATAAAATAATAAGCATGTGCATCGTTTTAATTTTAAGTCTAATGAACTAATGTCATAACGCGAAGACTCAAAAAACATTTATACAATTGACCTCCCTCAAGAATTATATAAATGACCCCAAGACTCAATTCTCTGTAAATTGATAAGCTAACCTTTTAGCTAATTCTACCGTTAGAATTCTTGGTCGATAAATTTCTGTAAATTCTATCTATAGTCCATCATAATCACGAGAAACTCTTCGGACTATGATGTTGAGGTAAACTAAGTCAACACAACTACTTACCCAACGTAGAAGGGGTCATATTAGGCCTACCGACGAAGAAGGGATTCATAGATGTTTGCCCTTATAAAGACTAATCTCAATTTCCGTTTTAGAGGAAGATCCCATCAACTTTATATTAATTCATTTTAAGTGAACTATAATCTAGCATGCGAGAATGAATAAACTAAGGTGATGGCTTAAAGATCGTGACATCTCGCATGTCCATGAAAACTAACATACAACCTATATGAGTCAATTTTCATGCATTTTAGTAGTAGGTGGTTTGGTTTTAGGCGGAATATGATGCATAAACTAACATGTGAATGAAAAGCAATAAGATTGAAAAAACGTAAAAACAAAGAAAAGTCCTAGTGTGGCCTATCCTATCAAAATGAACAATAAATACAAGTTTGGAATCCATCCTTGGACCCGAGAAGCATGTCTTGATGTTCCATCTTGATCCATATAGTGGGAGTGAGCTCCAATCTTAATCTTTAGTCTTCTTTGAAATTACAATAAATAAAATTACATAATTGACCTATTTATTACATTCTAATTTCAAAACCCAAAACTAAAATAAAGGGAGATTCGAGATCTCATAATTATATAAAAAAATCATGTTTTCTTCATTACGAAAACACAATTTTGACTAAGGCCACACTAAGTATTACAATATACAACCGATTGCAAAATTAAATACGTAAATAAAACTTCATTCAATCGATTCATTCAACAAAATTAAAAGCATCAACTAAAAATAAATTAAACATACATGACACAATTCCTTAATTATGTTGATTAATTTATCCAAACCACCTATTTAAATTAAATTAAGTGACAATTCCGCAATTAATCACATTAATTTCATTCTTAATCCATATTAAACTTGTAATATGAATTCTATCCGTCAAAATTTTAAACTGCTTTAAAATAACTCGGTATCTTTAAATTGTGAACCGATTCACAATAACTAATTGGCCAAATTAAAAAACAAAAACCAAAATCTATATGGTCTCGGCTAAAAAAAAAATAAACAATAAATTTTTTTTTATAATTTCAGTTCCACACGGCTGAAAAAAAACAGCCTTTTTTTTTTATTCGGCAATTAGAAAAAAAACAAGAAAAACTTTCCATATTTTTTCTTTCGGCAATAAGGCAAAAAAACAAGAAAACAAAACTTTCCTTTTTTTTTATTACTCGGCTTACCAAAAAAAAAAAAACAAAATTTTTTTTTTTTACGGCAAACCCTAAAAAATGTCCTCCTTTTTTCTTTCTTTTGCGGCAAAATGCCCTAAAACAAGATTTGATGACAAAATTGTTTACATTTGCTATTAGAACATGATTAGCATATGAAATAATGAACATGATTAATTTATATGCCAAAAACTATATAGCAAAAATAATCTTTTTATCATAAACATGATGATTCCATTTAATTTTAACTTAATCTGCATTAAATCAAAAACTACCAATTCTTCATATGATAATTTTAACTGATTAAAAAACAATAATATGAAAAATAAAATGGAAAAATATCATCAAACTAAAAGAAAAAAAACGGCAGAAACAAAAAAAAAAAAAAACAAATCGGCACAAAAAAAAAAAATTTGCCGAACCAAAAAAATTTCGAAACCCTAAAATTTTTCTAAAATCCTCATTGTTCACATACAAATTTATGAAAATCATCAAGATTAAAATCGTGGTCTAGTGCTCTGATACCACTTGTGGGAAATAATCTGTATACTTCCCTTAAACTAGAAGGATTATAACGAATTTAACAATGATGATCAATGGTCATAAACAAAATACATAAACAAAGTATAAAGGATTCAGAATTAACCCTCGGTCCTAGCAAAATTGACCTAAGAACAATATCAAAATTGATATTCGCCTATTAGTTGCACCCAAGACGATATGAGATATTCCCTTTGATTATGCTAGAAATCGATCTAAAATTTTCTGTAAAATTTAGTTGTTTTGTGTTTTTTTCTGATGAGAGAGGAGGCTAGGTCAAGAAAAAGAATTAGGGTAGAAATAATTCTCTCCCTTTCTTTTTATACAGACCGAAATTTGGAGTCAATTAGGAAAGAAAAATCCTTCCTAATTTTCGGCCAAACTGACCGAAATAAGGAGTATATTCTCCTTATTTTTGGTCTTTCCAAAAATATATAAAGTGTGTTGAATTGTCATCTAGTGAGGATCGAACCCAAGACCTCTTGGTATGTGTACCTTCACTATTACCACTATGACACATTCATCTTGTTGATATTAAATATAACTGATTATATTTAATTACGAATTAACAGATTAATTCGTCCAAGCTAACATTACATATATTTAAATAAATATAACTTATTATATTTAATTTACGAATTGACAGTTAATTCGTCTCAACTAATATTATTTAATTTTCATTAAATAATTATCTCATCAACACATTGACTAACTTTTTAGTCATATTGGCATCAATGTGACTATATTTCTATAACCACATTTCTCAAACACATCATATAGGTGTGACCTTTAGGGACCAGTTGATCACCGTCATCTGTATGATAATAACGTCAAACTTTCTAGCAAGCCAACCGTTATTAGGTAAACGTTAATCAACTGATTAAATATATGAAGTATACCCTTGTGAACCTGTAAGAGATTTACAAATGTTATCACACTAATTTGTGGAGGACAGAAGCTCCAACAGGCGCACCAGTCGAACGCCATTCCTTTGAGACTACGAACAAATTTCTTCACCAAAAGGTCGTCCTCTGTACACGCGTTACTACATGTTTCAACGAAGTGAGCGATGTGCTGATTTGGATTGCTTTTTCCATTAAACTGCTGGAACTTTGGTGGCTTATATCCAAGAGGCATTTTGAGTTCATCAACTCGTCTTTTATACGGCTTCATGTAAAGGTGATTGTCATTTGGTATTCCACCAAATTTAGACTTGACAAGCCCTTCGATCATCTACTGGATTTGTTCGGCGGAAAGAGAGTCCATTTATAAGCCGGAAGCATTATCATCGAGCGCGAAGTTTTCATCGTTATGCTTCGATATTTCTCGGTCGTCGGAATTCTCGTCGATCGATCGTTTCTCCAACTTTCTTTTAAGTGCGGCGAGTGGAACATTTTTTTTCTTGACTTAAAATTAGATGAATACTTTTTAATTAAGATTGAAAATCGAATACATTAACTCATGAAATGACCCCTGTCACTTGGTAGAAAAGCTGGAGGAAAAGAAACAAGACTCGGTACGACCTCCCAAACCTCTCAAATTTAAGTGTATAATACACGGTTTTCGGGATTTCAGGATAGTGAAACAAAATGTCTGTAAATAAAGTAACCACACAAATTTTGAGAAGTAACAGAAGACATTTGAGTAGACCTGGTAAACGGGTCAAACGAGTCGGTTTCAGGTCGGGTTAATTTCTAGTCGGGTTATTTCGACTTTGTGGAGTACGGGTCATTCGGGTTTGGGTCGGGTCGGGTCGTTTCAGGTTCGGGTTAGCTATTATTAAGTTATTTGTGGATAATAATCAATTTGCAACAATAAACATTGAGGTCAGGTTCTTCGGGTCCGGTCATGTTCGTGTCTTGAGTTCAGGTGTTGGGGTCGGGTCAATTTTGCTAAATCTACATTTGAGGGTGTCAATACGCGATAAATGAGTCTCGGACGAATATCTGGTATTCCTTAAAAAAAACGAATACTTCTTAATTCGGGTTAAAATCGAATACGTTAACTCATAGACCTAGCAAATCGGGTTAACGGGTCGGGTTCGAGATGGGCCAATAATTCGGGTCGGGCCACTTCAGGTTTCTCAAGTTTTTGGGTTAGCTCGGGTCTTGCCGGGTCATTTTGGATTCCAGGTCTATTTTAGGTCTGTTTCGGGTGAAGTGGGTCGGGTTATTTTGGGTCGGATTATTTTTGGGTCAATGATTAAGAAAGAAAAAGACATTTTAAGTCTTTTGGGGTCCATTAGAGTTATATTTTCGGGTTGAGTGGTTTCGAGTCAGGCATTTCGGGTCGGGTCTGTTACGGGTCCATGAAAGCTCGGGTCATTTTCGGGTCGGGTTAATTCAGGCTTCGGGTGTCATTCGGGTGCGGCAGTTCGGATCGATTTTGGGTCTCGGGTCAACCTTTTCGGGGTGGGTCAATCCAGCTGGTTGATTTTGCCAGGTCTGCTAATAAAGCGACATCTCACACATGGTAGAAAAACTAGGAGGAAAAGAAACATGACTCGATACGACCATCTAAGCGGCTCAAATTTAAGTGTATAATTTTATTACACGGTTTTCCAGATTTTAGGGTCCCGGAACAAAAATTTTCGTAAATCGTACGGATGGTTTCTCTGATCACATAAAGCAGCCACACAAATTTTGAGAAACATTTGAACACATTTGAGGGTGCCGGTACGCGATAATTATTCCGGACAAAAATTAGGTAATCCTTAAAACTAAACCTGGCAAAAGCAACCCGACCCGAAAAGACTGACCCGAGGGCCGAGACCTGAACTGGCCTGAAGTACACCACCCGAATGTGACCCGAAAACCCAAATTGACCCGACCCGACCCGACCCGAACATGACCCGAGCTTTCTTGACCCGTAACTCACCCGACCCGAAAATGACCCGATCTGAAACCACCAAACCCGAAAATGACCCGACAAGATATAACTTTATTTCTCTATTATTCATTGACCTGAAAATGACCCGACCCACTTGACCCAAAACAAACCCGACCAGCAAACCCGAAAAGACCCGGAACCCATAATGACGTGTCCCGACCCAAATCAACCCGAAATAAATGAGAAATTTGAACTGATCCGACCCAAATTGGCCCAACCCGTTGACCCGTTTTGCCATGTCTACTTAAAGCTAGATGAATTCTTTTTAATAAAGGTTGAAAATTGAATACGGTAAATCGGTAACTCATGAAAACACCCTAACACAAGGTAGACTAATTGGTAAGAAAATAAATATGACCCGGTACAACCTCCCAAACCTTTCAAATTTAAATGTTGTAATACACGGTTATCGGGATTTCAGGGTCCCAAAAGAATAATGTCTGTAAATTGTCCACAATGTTGCTCAGATCAGATAAAACTGTTACACAAATTTGAGAAGCAATATAGGACATTTTATTGTGCCGGTAAACTAGTCTCTCATGAAAATCGGGTACTCCTTAAAAATAGATGAACACTTGTTATTTACGGTTGAAATCGAATACGGTAACTCATGAGGCTACCCCATACATGTGGTACAAAAACTGGGCGGAAAAAAAAAACATAACCTGATACCACTAATACACAGTTTTATGGATTTCTACGGTCCCAGAACGAAAATGTCTGTAAATCATACGGGCGGTTAGTCAGTTCAGATAAAGTAGCCACACAAATTTTAGAAACAACAGAGGACATTTGAGGGTGCCGGTAAACTAGTCTCTCATGAAAAGCGGGTACTCCTTAAAAATAGATAAATACTTGTTATTTAAGACTGAAATCGAATACGATAGCTCATAAATCCACCTCATGTACGTGGTAGAAAGCTAGGAGAAAAAAGAAACATAACCCGGTACGACTAGGCCTGGCAAAAGGGACCTGACTCGATTGACCCAGCCCGAAAAGGCTGACCCGAGACCCGAAATTGACCCGAACTACATCATCCGAATGTAACTCGAAAACCAGAATGGACTCGACTCGACCCGAACATGATTCGAGCTATATTGAACCGTAACTAACCCGATCCAAAAGTGACCCTTCTGAAACCACCAAACCCGAAAATGACCAAACAAAACATAAGTCTAATTGAACCTTAAAGACTTCAAATGACTTTTCTTCTCTTAATCATTGACCCCAAAATGACCAGACATGAAATAACTAGACCCGCTTGATGAGAAATCGGCTCGGCCAACAAACCTGAAATAGACCAGAAAACCGAAATGACCTGACCTGACCCGAATTAACCCAAAATCACTAAAAGACCTAAACTGACTTGAGCCGACCCGAACTGGCGCGGCCCAAACCCGACCCGATTGACCCGTTTGCGAGGTCTAGGTACGACTACAAAACGACTCAAATTTATGTTTATAAAACACGGTTTTCGGGATTTCAGGGATCCAGAAAAAAAATGTCCGTAAATCATACGGATGGTTTTCCCGGGTCAGATAAAGCATCCACACAAATTTTGAAAAGTAAAAGAAGACATTTGAGGGTGCCAGTACATGATAAACGAGTCTCGGACGAAAATCAAGAACTCTTTAAAAATAGATGAATACATTTTATTTAGGGCTGAAATCGAATACGGTAACTCATGAAGCGACCCCTGACACGTGATAGAAAAATTGGGAGGTAATGAGACATGACCTGGTACGACCTTCAAATGGCTCAAATTTAAATTTATAATACACGATTTTCGGATTTTAGTATCACTGATAGTAAAAAGTTGGTTTACAACTGACACAAGACACAAACACGTCAACCAAAAGGCCGAGTAGGAATAACAAAATACTAAACATATTATCCACAACACCTGCAACATAAAAAGCAACAACAAAGGAACCTACACACTAACCCCATGTCGTACTCGTACACAACCCGACTACCTCACGCCACGCGTGGGTTTGCAGGTCCACGGCTAACTCCGTGCCTGGCCTACCGAGTCCACAGGTTAACAACGTGAGTGTATTACTACGTTGAAAATTACAACTCTCCCGCCTATGCCACAAATTAGCAAGGTTCGTTGGGTGCTGCTGCCCACCGTGCACTTTTAAGATTTTTTTTTTTTTCGTGAAACGAACATGGTTCGATAGCAAGTTATCGACACGAGTGTATTAATTCATGCAAAATCATCTCTTTAACAAATTTAGTACGAAGTACAAAGTATCAAAAATTAAGAACAATAAGGATCCAATAGCCCAGAGTGATTAATATCCTTAAGAGTTCAAGTACGTGATCATTTATAGTTTAAAATCACAATCGTGCTCTCTTACCTATCGTGTATTTTGCGTTGGTGAAACTAGAAGATGAAATGTATATCTAAAACGAATATTGAAAATACGGAATATAAGTTTAGTTAAAAATCGCAAAGATTTTTTTCAATTATAATATCAAATTGGAACCATTTTTTTCCTTATGTGAATAATGGAGTCGGAATCCTATGATTTATTTGTAAATAACTTAATAAGAGACTATCTCTTATGAAAGCTATTATTTATGGAAAATGAGATGGCGACACCGGGTGTTACTCAAAGTGAGCGACACCCAGGGTATTATTGTAATTTACATATGTATTTTGCTTTCCCTCCATTAAAATTGAAATTTCAAACTTATTATTATAAAAGGGTAGTTTAGAAATTTAACAATAAGGAATAATAACAAAAAAAAAAAAATTAAAGATTTTCGCCACATTTTCGTGCGTTATTAGTGAAAGATTTTTTCTAAAGTGAATATACAAATTTACAAACTAATTAAAAAATTAGGGGTAGAAAAAAAAAACAGCCTACATTTTCCGGAAACTAAAATTTTTTAAATACTCATTTTTTTCCTGAATAAATACAGCCCAAAGCTTGTGTAAAATCAAGACAACTACTCTTCCCTCTCTTTCTCTCTTAAAAAATAAATAAAAAAAGGAAAATGAGATGGCGCCACCCGGTGACACTCAATTTGAGCGCCACCGGGTGCATTTTCGTAAATTTGTTAGTTATTTTGTTTTTCATCCATCTAAATTTGAAATTCAAGCTAAATAGTGTTAAAAGGGTAATATAGAAAATTAACATTATTAATTTAATTATAACAATAATGATAATTATAAATATTGAAAAAAAAAATCCCAAAGATGTAGGCGTTTTAGGTGGAACAATATTCAACGGTCTAGCACCATTGAACCAAGAGTAGTACCAGCTGTAAATAATTGCAAATCCCTAATAGAAACTAATTCAAGGCTTTGGCATACTGGCTACTGCAATAAGGGGTTCAGGAGTGCACGTGTTCGAGACTCGTCCACTAATTTTTTTTTATTTTTTTTTAAATTTTTTTTTAGTTAGAATTTTAATATTAAATGTGTTATTTCGCGAATTATAGTGGTTAAAACGAACATTTTTATTGGACCGTCTTGCTATATTACTCCCTCTCATTCTTTCAATTCATACCATATGTTGAATATATGCGAGGAGTATTTTAGTCAAACGGTATGAATTGAAAGAATGGGATGGAGTATAAATTAAGACAATAAAAATGGTAAAGTATACTCCTATCTTGTTTTCTTATGCTCCCATTATGTAATTGATTTGTAACATTTTTTACTCTTCATGAGCGGTATTTAAATCAAAGGTAAACAAACTACTGGGACGGAGGATTATATAATATGTTAAAATTTAATCGTGACAATTTCTTATTTTATAGTAGTAGTTTATATTGATGACAAATTTTTTTTTTTTTTTTTTTAATATCAAATGTATTATTTTGCGAATTAACATTACGTGTTGAAATATATTTGATGGGGCATATTCTGCACCGCTGACCAAGTCAACATATTGAACAAGGTCAAAGATATCCACAGCAAGTCAACGACTTACACAGACTAGCCGATGACCCATCGGCTGTTAGCTGGTCTCGGCATGACTACTCCGCCACCGGGACACATACCCGCGTACTCATATCCAAGACCCCTCGGCGGTGAGTCAACATGGCCCGCCGGCCTCGCCATAGGTCCCCCCCGAGGGGTAGATCGATCTTTCCACCCGCTAGCCACTTGGCCACTTGGCCACTACGTGACAAAAGGTGAAAGCCTATAAATACTCCTCAACCTTCATTGAGGAAAGGATCCCACAACTTAACCTAAATACACTATTCATCTGGTAATATCTTCCTTATCTCTCTACAATACATATCTAGCCAAGTAACACAACTTAATCCTTTGAGTTTACTGACTTGAGCGTCGGAGTGAGTACGCTTGGCACAAAGCCAAGCCCTCAGTTCGTTCATTGTTGCAGGAGAGGCCGAGAGGAACGATAAAGGCAAGAAGGGTTCAACTCAAGACATTATTCTACAAGCCAAGGGTGGTAACGATACTTGCTCTGGAATTACGCCCGGAACAATATTTATAAAGTATTATATTATCAAAATAAAGTTATATCTAAAATACACAAGTGTTTTTTTTGTGTAAACCATCAGGTTTAATCCGGATTCGAGCCAGGTAGGACCACTAGGGCGGTAAAGCACTCCCTCATAAGTTTTAACACTGCTGTGTTCCCAGGGTTCGAACACGAGACCTCTAGTTAAGCTAGAACAACCCCTTGCTAGTTGATCTAAGTGCTCATGGGTAAAAAAAATACACAAGTGTTAATGAATGAACTAAACTTAGCCGACAAAACCGCACTGAGCTGAATTGAGCTGAGCTAAGCTAAGCTAAACAGAATGATTTTGAAGGATGGTTATCGAACTAAGTTAAGCTTAACTAAATTGGGTTAACCGAATTAAATTGATGAGCTTAATTAAATTTAACTAAGTTGCACATAACTGGAGCACTGGCCTTGTTCTTTTGGAGTTAATTTCAACTTGTTTCAGTTCAGTTGACCTCTATTAAGCTCAATTCAGTTTTTCTATTCACAAATTAACTCTTATATTACTTTAGTTCAGTTCATTTCAGCTCCATTAAGTTCAGTTCAGTTCATTTCAGCTTCATTAAATTCAGTTCAGTTTAGAAAATTTCAGTTCAAAAGCTGAAACCCGGCTAGTAATTCTGTTTAATGTTTTTTTTTTTTTTAACTTTTCATGAATACTTTTTTGTATTTATGACTTATTTTTACAATATAAACAATAATATAATTTTTTTGTCCATGCAATTAAGTTTTGGCATATTTAATGGTGAAAACCGTTAGTATTGGACCGTCCTATCGATATTTGTGTTGCATCCCGATGTAAACTATTGCTTGATTATCCGACAATTGCCAAGGTGGATTTTATACCTAGGTTTCTTATCCGGTGTACGCAGAGATGGGCTTTGGCTTGGTGATGTTGGCTCCGTAATGTATCTCCTTTCAATAATGGTAGACCGGTGTTAATATGTGACGTAAATATTTTGAGAAATGATTTAATTTCTCCGAAAACCTGTAATATCCGTCTCAACTGTAAAATAAAACTAATTAAATAATTGAAAATAAGTAAAAGAATTGGAAATACATCAAGTTAAAGCTGGTAGAAGTAAGAGAAAAATTAAGATACATAGAACAAATTGATTTTGTCGAAATTAATAACGAAACTTAGAAATCGGGTCCAACATAATTAAGAAGTTTAAAATGAATGAAGGGCGCCTGATTTAGTCGAAATTAATAACCACGTATTTAATTTTGAGAACCAGTAAATGAACACAATGAAGGAACATATTAAGTTGTAGATAATTTTATGTAATTTTGGTGTAAATATTGTTCTAATTTGATTTAGTTAAGAGTTTGATTTTAGTTGAATACATATTAGATAATGTAAAATTACATAACTATCCTTAATCATTTGGCGCAAAAACGAAAACCAAGATTTTATTTTCTTATTTTTATTAATTTTTAATTATGGTGGCGCCGAGATTCAGCGCCACCGGGTGGCGCCCTATCGCCATCCAAAAAAAATAACAAACTCAATCACTCATTAAAACTTGTATTCTTAACCATGGTCCATGGCCAATCTTGGTAGACAAACTAGAGGGCGACAAAGGGTTGCCCTGGAACGCATGGAAAAGGAGAGCAATAGGTTGGTTACGTACTCCAAGCGTAGGCTTTTGGCCATCCCTCATTGGAGGCCATTATCAACCGCTTCTTGCATGAGGACAACAATTTGCCTCAAGATAATCGAGTCTCCACTGAACCTCTTCAAAATGAATAGAAAATCGATTATCTTGAGGCAAATTGTTATCCTCGGGTAAAAAGCGGATGATAATGGCCTTTGCCGAGGGGTGGCCAAAAGCGAAGACCTTGTTTGCGGGGGATAAAACTATGCATAGAGCTTGTACACCGCAAAGTGTGCATATATAGCTCGCTAGCTTTTTTAAATACACCTCCTCGGTGCTTAGAGAACGTAACCAGCTTATTGCTCTTCTTTTGCATGCGTTGCATGGTGAACTTTTGTGTTCCTTTATTTTTCAGAACAGGAGTCGCCATGGATAACATACAATTTTTATTGAGCAATGGAATATTTTTTTTTAGAGAGAGCAAAGAGTAGTTGTCTTAGTTATATGGACTACAAGACTGGGTGTATTTATAGTTATACAAAAAAATATGTGGGTGGAAAATGTGGCTGTTGTTTTGCTGTACCCTCTAATTTTTTTCCTATTATATTCTTTTGTATTATTTTCCTTATTATAATTATTTCTTTTTAGTATATTTTCATTATTTCGTTGTTTGGATAATAACACGTATTGGTGAAAAATTATACGAGCTCGGGTGTAGGTTGTGTCACTTGTATTATTATAGAAGTTGCGAAAATCAAATTTGTAAGTGCATGCGGTTGTTATATGTCCCGATTTTATATCATGTTTTTTGAGCAACATAACGGTCGCTCCTATTTTCAAACAAAAAGCTTCTAAATGCCAATTATTAAATTAAACGAAAAAAAATGTCGAGATAGAGCTATCTTTGTTGTTTAAATTGTTACTCTTATAATATTGACGTTTAAGAAAATACTAGCTTTTCTAAGACTGTCTTTGATTAAGTTAATTAAAAAATAAAAACACTGGATTCTGACAACAATACAATATTCATGTTGAAAAGATTGGTTCCGAATTGGTGTTATAATCGAAAGAAATCATGGCGTCAAGATTCTAAGGGATTATCTATCGGAATTGTGATTTTTAACTAAAATCACGGCTGTATTGTATGTATATTCCGATTTTCCAATATCCGTCTCAAATATACAAATAATAAATCCATGTTAGTTTCCGATTTCACCAACCAAAAATACATGATAGGTAAGAGAGCATGATTGTGATTTTAAACTATAAATGAATATGTACATGAACTCTTAAGGCATACATTTAGTCTCCTTTATAACAAAGGTATTCGTCTTAATTTTATAACAAATCAAATATCATCATACTTAAATATATAAGACAAATTTATTATTTTCTCTGATATATTATGCTTTGGTCTTATATACTATGTAAAATTAAGACGAATACACTCACCTTATATAAGAATTTGGTATATCAATATGGATACTAATGAATTTGGATTTTATTGTTTTAAATTTAATACTTAGTTAATTACCAATTAGACCATATTTATATTACTACACTTTACCCGTGAAAGTGACATCAGCTGTGAGTCCTGTGACCCAAGACTAATTCGTGTAATTTATACGAATTGACCAATGTTAGTTTGTGTATGCCACACGAATGGGCCAAGTCGGAATTTTTTCGCTTCTTAACTCATTATGGGGTTAATTTTTTCCGGTTATTTTACTAATTGGTGTTTTTATACACTGATCAATGTGGTGGCGTACATTTGATGACATAACAACCTTAATAAGGTTAATTTTAAAAGATGATGCGATAGTTTTATTTCCAATGTATTAAAGACGTTAGAACGCGATTTTGCTCCTTAAACAATGTTATATCGTGTTATTGGTTGATTACCGATGTTACAATGAGACGGGAAACTACTGAAATGTAGTATTTAGTACGGAAAATTCATGTGGTACCCTCGAATTTTGTCATTTTTCATGTGGTACCCAACTGTTTAAGTTTATTTGTGCACATGATATCCTTGAAATTTGATTTTCAAGCATAACGTATCCTTTTTATCGTTTTTAAAATTTCCAATTGAGCATAAATTATAGAGCAGAAATCGGAACTGAATAATTTTTTTTTCAAATTGATTAACTCTTCTAGTTCTATAAATTGATAAAACGAAATTGGTCATTCGGAAATTTATGATCGAAGATATGTTTGATTTGAGATTTTCATTAAAAAAACCTATAAAATGTCAGTCGCCAATGTTTTTCTCAAATTGTAGATTATGACGAGATAATCATTCAACGAAAAAAATTGGCCGATTCTGGATTCTGATCTAGGAGTTATGCGCAATTGAATTTTTGTAAAGCGACAAAAATGATACGTTGTGCATGAAAATCAAACATGAAGAGTATAATGTACACAAACTTAAAAAGTTGGGTACCGTGTGCAAAATGCCAAAGTTCGAGGGTACCACGTGAATTGTCCATATTTAGTATTGGGGATTGTTAATAATTCGTCTTGGAAGGTTGTGTAGAGCATTCTAGTTAGAAGTAGTTTGAGAATGTAACGTTTAGTATCGAAATTTTTGTGCATAATCCTTTTAGTTCATAGTTAGAGATTTTAAGGAGAGTGTATACCATAAAAATTGAACCTGCAATAATAAATAAAGAGGCACAAAAATAATAGGCAAAACAAGAGTTTGAAAGATTGAAGGTTAAAATTCCATAACTCTCTTGCTTCCATCTCTAAGGGATTTATGGTTTTGATAGTGTTATGAGAGTCTTATCGACATAATCTCGTAGAGAGATAATGTGGTCTTTTTTTACTTATTCCATCTTACCTACAATTTGGTAGTAGGAAGACGAAGTCATTTGACTTAATCTATCTGCTCTCCGTAACCTAAAACAAATAGTTATATTTATAGTTGTAGTTGGCTTAGAGGGCGATATAATGATTTTTAAAATATCTAAGGTATTATCATAATGATTATTGATAATTATTACTAAATATCCAAGATGTCATATAATAAACAAATACAAAAATGTATAAAATTTCGGTGTCTACAAATTCCCCCTCGAGACTGGTTGTAGAGACTTGATGTCGGTTGCAACTTTGTCTCGAAACTTGCTACTAAACTTGACCCTTGGAGAATGGAGATGGAGAGCAAAAATTGTCCCACTAATTCTTGAAATGTACTTGGTTTAATTTCTTGAAGAATATAAATCAAGTCTAAGTTCATGCCTTGGATGCACATCTCCACTGCTGAAACTTCAGAAAGGCGATCCTTGCATTCTAAGCTTAGTGCACGCCAACGGTTTATGTAATCAATGACGAGCTCTCCTTCTTTTTGCGTGGTGCTTTTTAACTAGATACTAGACCATGCTAACCACGCAACGGGTGCTGTAAAAGTGGTTGAGAAATTCTGCTTCCATTTGTTCCCAACTGTCGTTGAATTCATCACCCAAGTTGGCGCTGTGGGAAATAATCTGTATACTTCCCTTAAACTAGAAGGATTATAACGAATTTAACAATGATGATCAATGGTCATAAACAAAATACATAAACAAAGTATAAAGGATTCAGAATTAACCTTCGGTCCTAGCAAAATTGGCCTAAGAACAATATCAAAATTGATATTCGCCTATTAGTTGTACCCAAGACGATATGAGATATGCCCTTTGATTATGCTAGAAATCGATCTAAAATTTTCGTAAAATTTAGTTGTTTTGTGTTTTTTCTGATGAGAGAGGAGGCTAGGTCAAGAAAAAGAATTAGGGTAGAAATAATTCACTCCCTTTCTTTTTATACAGACCGAAATTTGGAGTCAATTAGGAAAGAAAAATCCTTCCTAATTTTCGGCCAAACTGACCGAAATAAGGAGTATATTCTCCTTATTTTTGGTCTTTCCAAAAATATATAAAGTGTGTTGAATTGTCATCTAGTGAGGATCGAACCCAAGACCTCTTGGTATGTGTACCCTCACTATTACCACTATGACACATTCATCTTGTTGATATTAAATATAACTGATTATATTTAATTACGAATTAACAGATTAATTCGTCCAAACTAACATTACATATATTTAATTAAATATAACTTATTATATTTAATTTACGAATTGACAGTTAATTCGTCTCAACTAATATTATTTAATTTTCATTAAATAATTATCTCATCAACACATTGACTAACTTTTTAGTCATATTGGGCATCAATGTGACTATATTTCTATAACCACATTTCTCAAACACATCCTATAGGTGTGACCTTTAGGGACCAGTTGATCACCGCCATCTGTATGATAATAACGTCAAACTTTCTAGCAAGCCAACCGTTATTAGGTAAACGTTAATCAACTGATTAAATATACGAAGTATACCCTTGTGAACCTGTAAGAGATTTACAAATGTTATCACACTAATTTGTGGAGGACACAAGCTCCAACAAACTCCCACTTGTCCTCACAAGTGTATGTGCGATAACCGATTCTCATATCCTATAAAATTCTCCCACTCAATGTAAAACAATTTGCAAACCCGAATTCACAAAGGTCGTATTTTACAAGCGATCTTTATCAAAAGTGGTTTCCCCGACTAGAGAGTAACTTAACTGATAAACGAATCAACATTCGAGCATGGCCATGCATTTCAGTTACAAATCCTCGAGTGGCCCTGAGAAATAACTATACCTGATAAGAGTTGGATATTTTCCTCAACTCGAATCCTGCAGATGTAAGCACAGTATGAAATGACCCAGAAAAAATCTACTTAGCCTCCAGTTACGGCAGACCGTGAGAAAGAAACCAAAGTCATCCAAAAACTGCCTTAATCTCAAGAGACAGTCGATAGTCAAAAGAATCGACTCTAGGAACACAATGGATGTCCTATCCACGACCTGGCACCGAATGTTATTAAACATTTAGGACTCCATTACGTTGTCACAAAAAGTTGTCCTACGAGGTATCGTCATAATCTCGCATCTGTGATCGATCAGTCAACTGTTTGACTTATGGCTCGTTGAACCCACCATCAATCGACTGCACAATATAATAGCCGGAGTTATCAGCTCACATTGGCGATTACGGACCAAAACAAATATAATGTAATTCAGTTCACTTTGTGGCGTTCAATGTTGTCAGTACAATCCACATGAAAAACAAAATATTATATATAAAACGATGAAGTTATAAATAGTATATGAAAAAGATAATGTATCAAATCCATAATCAAGTACTACAACTCAGGAGCATGTTTAATTCCCATGGAATTAACATGCCCTACATGCTTATCATAATTCAACGGTTTGGTGAGAGGATCTGCGATGTTATCATCCGATGCAATCTTGTCAATCACTATCTCTTCTTGCTCCACGTAATCACGGATCAGGTGAGCTTTCCGAAGTACATGTCTAGATTTGTTGCTAGACTTTGGCTCCTTAGCCTGGAAGATGGCACCTCTATTGTCACAATAGATGGTGATCGGGTCATTCGAACTAGGAACTACCAAAAGCCCTTGTAAGAATTGACGCATCCATATCGCTTCCTTTACTGCCTCCGAAGCGGCATAGTACTCGGATTCAGTAGTAGAATCTGCTACAACACTCTGTTTGGAACTCTTTCAGCTGACCGCAGCACCATTAAGAGTGAAGACGAACCCGGACTGAGATTTTGAATCATCTCGATCCGTTTGGAAGCTAGCATCTGCGTAACCGGTTGCGCATAGCTTAGTATCGCCTCCATAAGTCAATACCCAATCCTTAGTCCTCCGTAGGTACTTGAGGATATTTTTGACTGCTATCCAGTGTGTTTCACCTGGAGTCTTTTGGTACCGACTCGTCATACTCAATGCATATGCCACGTCTGGACGTGTGCATATCATGGCATACATGATCGATCCTATTGCAGATGCATAAGGAACACGACTCATGCGCTCAATCCCTTCAGGCGTCGTGGGTGACTGAGACTTACTCAACTGCATCCCAGTCGTCATAGGAAGGTTCCCCTTCTTGGAGTTGGTCATGCTGAATCTTTCAAGAACCTTATCTAAATAAGACTCCTGACTAAGTGATAACGTCTGTCGTGATCTATCACGGTAGATACGGATTCCCAAAATGTGTTGTGCCTCACCCAGATCTTTCATCTGGAAATGGTTCTTCAACCATTCTTTAACCGAAGATAGGAGAGGAATGTCATTCCCAATCAAGAGTATGTCATCGAAATACAATATCAAGAATACAATCTTGCTCCCACTCGACTTGATATATAAGCATGGTTCTTCGACCGATCGAGTGAAACCATACTCTTTTATCACTTGGTCGAAACGATGATTCCAACTCCGAGAAGCTTGCTTAAGTCCATAAATGGAACGCTTAAGCTTGCATACTTTCTTAGGATGTTCAGGATCTATGAAACCTTCGGGTTGCACCATGTACAACTCTTCCTCCAAATAACCGTTTAAGAAGGCGGTTTTCACATCCATTTGCCAAATCTCATAATCATGAAATGCGACAATCGCTAAGATTATCCGAATGGAACGTAGCATGACTACAGGTGCAAAAATCTCATCATAATGCAATCCGTGCACTTGAGTGAAACCTTTTGCCACAAGTCGTGCCTTATAGATATCTGGTTGCGCGTCTACAGAACGCTTTATTTTGTAAAACCATTTGCACTGTAGAGGTTTTACCTTATTAGGTAAATCAAATAGATCCCATACGTTATTCTCATACATGGAGTCCATCTCGGATTTCATGGCTTCAAGCCATAGCTTTGAGTCGGAACAGGCCATAGCACCTTTATAGGTTGCGGGTTCATTACTTTCTAGAAGTAAAACGTCATTCTCCTCGACCATACCAATGTATCTGTCCGGAGGATGAGAGTCTCTACCCGACCTCCTAGGTTCCTCAGGAATGTTAACCGTATCATCAGTTGGAGGAACCACTTCCTCCATCCGTTCCTCGGTCGTTGGTTCTGGAATCTCCGACAGCTCGAAGGTTCTATTACTCGTCTTATTCTCGAGAAATTCTTTCTCTAAGAACGTCGCACTAGCCGCAACAAAAACTCGATGTTCGGTAGGCGAATAGAAGTAATGACCAAATGTTCCTTTTGGATAACCTATAAAGTATGTCTTGACCGATCGCGGGCCGAGCTTATCCTCGTGTCTCCACTTGACATAAGCCTCGCAGCCCCAAACCCGAATAAAGGACAAGTTAGGGACCGTTCCCTTCCACATTTCATATGGAGTCTTGTCGACAGCTTTAGACGGACTTCGGTTAAGTATAAAAGCAGCTGACAAAAGAGCATAACCCCATAATGAATCAGGCACTACGGTGTGACTCATCATGGATCGAACCATATCAAGTAAGGTTCGATTTCTCCGTTCGGACACACCATTTAATTGAGGTGCTCCAGGTGGAGTTAACTGTAGAACGATTGCACAGTCTTAAAGGTGTTGATCAAACTCATTTGAAAGATATTCGCCACCCCGATCTGAACGGAGTGCTTTAACCTTTCTACCCAGGTTGGTTCTGTACTGTTCGTATTCCTTGAATTTCTCAAAGGACTCACTTTTATGCTTCATTAAGTAGACATATCCATATCTACTCAAATCGTCCGTGAAAGTGATAAAATATCTATAGCCATCTCTAGCGGTAATTGACATAGGTCCACATACGTTCGTATGTATGAGTCCTAATAGGTCACTAGCGTGCATTCCAACACCTTTGAAGGAAATTCGAGTCATCTTGCCAATGAGACATGATTCACACGTGCCATATGTAGAAAAATCGAACGCGGGAATAGTCCCATTATCGACGAGTTTCTTCACGCGTTTCTCATTTATGTGTCCCATTCGACAATGCCATAGATAGGTTTGATCTTTGTCACCAACCTTTAATTTCTTATTATTCATGTGTAATACTTCCGTGGTTTGGTCTAAGATATATATTCCATTCATGGAAACTGCTTTGCCATAAATCATTTCATTAAAAGAGAAAATACAGCTATTATCCTTTATTGAAAATGCAAAACCGTCTTTAGCAAGTACGGAAACAGAAATAATGTTCTTAGATAAACTGGGTACATAGTAACAGTTATTTAAAGATAACTCAAAACCACTAGGGAGTTGGATTACATATGTCCCCCTCGAGGCAGCAGCAACTCGTGCTCCATTCCCGACTCGCAGGTCCACATCACCTTTTTCGAGAGGCATGATGTTCTTTAGGCCCTGCAAATGATACACAGATGAGAACCACAACCAGTATCTAGTACCCAAGTTCCGAAACTTGCATGGTTAATCTCAATCATATGAATATAAGATGGCATACCAACAGGAGCGACACGGCCTGCTTTGATGTCCTCACGGTAGACGGGACAGTTCCTTCCCCAATGTCCAGTCTTGTGACAATGGTGGCACTCTACGTCACCGCCCTTGCTCTTTGCCTTGCCATGTGAGCCACTGGTCTCACCAGGTGCACTCTTACCATTTCCTGGCTTTTTAAACTTTGGCTTACCTACAGCTAGGTCGCCATGAGCCTTGCCCTTACCTTTACCCTTGTTTGAAATCATGAGAACATCCTGCTTCATGCTCCCATTCAATTTCATATCCTTCTCGGTCTGTACGAGAAGGGAGTGTAGCTCATGAGGACTCTTTTTCAAGTCATTCATGTAATAGTTCGCCCTGAAAAGGGCAAAACCATCGTGAATAGAATGAAGCATTCGGTCAATGACAATGCTCTCACCGATTTTACAATTCAAGGTGCCTCCGACTTCTCGACATTCTCAATCATGTGAAGAATGTGTGGGCTAACCGGTTGGCCCTTCTGGAGTTTCGCATCAAAGAAGCGACAGGTATGCTCATATGTAACGATTCTCGGTGCCTTTGAGAACTCGTTTAGTGAGCGTGGTGAAAATCTTGTTTGCACCTTGGGCAATGAAGCGTCTCTGCAAATTGGTTTCCATTGCAAAGATGAGTACGCTCTTTATCGCACCCGCTTCCATAACGAAATCACTATAAGCGAGTGACTCGTTGACTCCTGCATTTGGGCCTGGGTTGACCGGTATTGCTCGATTAAATACCCGAGCTTACCGTCGCGAGCTGGCGATTCCGTAGTGCCGCCTCCCAATCCGCAAAATTGGACCCATCATTCTTCAGTCGAGTGGACTGATTCATTTGGTCCATGAACATTTTTAGCTAGGACGAACGATCTAGTGTGGCACTAGGCATTGGAATTGCGTTATTTCCAGCCATTTATTGTAACAGTATTATCGATAATAAACGTGTTCTACACTGCGAAAGAAGAATAAAATAATAAGCATGTGCATCGTTTTAATTTTAAGTCTGATGAACTAATGTCATAACGTGAAGACTAAAAAAACATTTATACAATTGACCTCCCTCAAGAATTATATAAATGACCCCAAGACTCAATTCTCTGTAAATTGATAAGCTAACCTTTTAGCTAATTCTACCGTTAGAATTCTTTGTCGATAAATTTCTGTAAATTCTATCTATAGTCCATCACAATCACGAGAAACTCTTCGGACTATGATGTTGAGGTAAACTAAGTCAACACAACTACTTACCCAACGTAGAAGGGGTCATATTAGGCCTACCGACGAAGAAGGGATTCATAGATGTTTACCCTTATAAAGACTAATCTCAATTTCCGTTTTAGAGGAAGATCCCATCAACTTTATATTAATTCATTTTAAGTGAACTATAATCTAGCATGCGAGAATGAATAAACTAAGGTGTTGGCTTAAAGACTGTGACATCTGCATGTCCATGAAAACTAACATACAACCTATATGAGTCAATTTTCATGCATTTTAGTAGTAGGTGGTTTGGTTTTAGGCGGAATATGATGCATAAACTAACATGTGAATGAAAAACAATAAGAATGAAAAAACGTAAAAACAGTAAAAGTCCTAGTGTGGCCTATCCTATCAAAATGAACAATAAATACAAGTTTGGAATCCATCCTTGGACCCGAGAAGCTTGTCTTGATGTTCCATCTTGATCCATATAGTGGGAGTGAGCTCCAATCTTCATTTTTAGTCTTCTTTGAAATTACAATAAATAAAATTACATAATTGACCTATTTATTACATTCTAATTTCAAAACCCAAAACTAAAATAAAGGGGGATTCGAGATCTCATAATTACATAAAAAATCATGTTTTCTTCATTACGAAAACACAATTTTGACTAAGGCCACACTAAGTATTATAATATACAACCGATTGCAAAATTAAATACGTAAATAAAAATTCATTCAATCGATTCATTCAACAAAATTAAAAGCATCAACTAAAAATAAATTAAACATACATGACACAATTCCTTAATTATGTTGACAAATTTATCCAAACCACCTATTTAAATTAAATTAAGCGACAATTCCGCAATTAATCACATTAATTTCATTCTTAATCCATATTAAACATGTAATATGAATTCTATCCGTCAAAATTTTAAACTGCTTTAAAATAACTCGGTATCTTTAAATTGTGAACCGATTCACAATAACTAATTGGCCAAAATAAAAAACAAAAACCAAAATCTATATGGTCTCGGCTAAAAAAAAATAAACAACAAATTTTTTTTTATAATTTCAGTTCCACACGGCTGAAAAAAAACAGCCTTTTTTTTTATTCGGCAATTAGAAAAAAAACAAGAAAAACTTTCCATATTTTTTCTTTCGGCAATAAGGCAAAAAAACAAGAAAACAAAACTTTCCTTTTTTTTTATTACTCGGCTTACCAAAAAAAAAAACAAAACAAAATAATTTTTTTTTTACGGCAAACCCTAAAAAATGTCCTCCTTTTTTCTTTCTTTTGCGGCAAAATGCCCTAAAACAAGATTTGATGACAAAATTGTTTACATTTGCTATTAGAACATGATTAGCATATGAAATAATGAACATGATTAATTTATATGCCAAAAACTATATAGCAAAAACAATCTTTTTATCATAAACAAGATGATTCCATTTAATTTTAACTTAATCAGCATTAAATCAAAAACTACCAATTCTTCATATGATAATTTTAACTGATTAAAAAACAATAATATGAAAAATAAAATGGAAAAATATCATCAAACTAAAAGAAAAAAAAAGGGCAGAAACAAAAAAAAAACAAATCGGCACAAAAAAAAAAATTTGCCGAACCAAAAAAATTTCGAAACCCTAAAATTTTTCTAAAATCCTCATTGTTCACATACAAATTTATGAAAATCATCAAGATTAAAATCGTGGTCTAGTGCTCTCATACCACTTGTGGGAAATAATCTATATACTTCCCTTAAACTAGAAGGATTATAACGAATTTAACAATGATGATCAATGGTCATAAACAAAATACATAAACAAAGTATAAAGGATTCGGAATTAACCTTCGGTCCTAGCAAAATTGACCTAAGAAAAATATCAAAATTGATATTCGCCTATTAGTTGCACCCAAGACGATATGAGATATGCCCTTTGATTATGCTAGAAATCGATCTAAAATTTTCTGTAAAATTTAGTTGTTTTGTGTTTTTTCTGATGAGAGAGGAGGCTAGGTCAAGAAAAAGAATTAGGGTAGAAATAATTCTCTCCCTTTCTTTTTATACAGACCGAAATTTGGAGTCAATTAGGAAAGAAAAATCCTTCCTAATTTTCGGCCAAACTGACCGAAATAAGGAGTATATTCTCCTTATTTTTGGTCTTTCCAAAAATATATAAAGTGTGTTGAATTGTCATCTAGTGAGGATCGAACCCAAGACCTCTTGGTATGTGTACCCTCACTATTACCACTATGACACATTCATCTTGTTGATATTAAATATAACTGATTATATTTAATTACGAATTAACAGATTAATTCGTCCAAGCTAACATTACATATATTTAATTAAATATAACTTATTATATTTAATTTACGAATTGACAGTTAATTCGTCTCAACTAATATTATTTAATTTTCATTAAATGATTATCTCATCAACACATTGACTAACTTTTTAGTCATATTGGGCATCAATGTGACTATATTAACCACATTTCTCAAACACATCCTATAGGTGTGACCTTTAGGGACCAGTTGATCACCGCCATCTGTATGATAATAACGTCAAACTTTCTAGCAAGCCAACCATTATTAGGTAAACGTTAATCAACTGATTAAATATACGAAGTATACCCTTGTGAACTTGTAAGAGATTTACAAATGTTATGACACTAATTTGTGGAGGACACAAGCTCCAACAGGCGCACCAGTCGAACGCCATTCCTTTGAGATTACGAACGAATTTCTTCACCAAAAGGTCGTCCTTTGTACACGCGTTGCTTCATGTTTCAACGAAGTGAGCGATGTGCTGATTTGGATTGCTTTTTCCATTAAACTGCTGGAACTTTGGTGGCTTATATCCAAGAGGCATTTTGAGTTCATCAACTCGTCTTTTATACGGCTTCATGTAAAGGTGATTGTCATTTGGTATTCCACCAAATTTAGACTTGACAAGCCCTTCGATCATCTACTGGATTTGTTCGGCGGAAAGAGAGTCCATTTATAAGCTGGCAGCATCATCATCGAGCGCGAAGTTTTCATCATTATGCTTCGATATTTCTCGGTCGTCGGAATTCTCGTCGATCGATCGTTTCTCCAACTTTCTTTTAAGTGCGGCGAGTGGAACATTTTTTTCTTGACTTAAAATTAGATGAATACCTTTTAATTAAGGTTGAAAATCGAATACATTAACTCATGAAATGACCCATGTCACTTGGTAGAAAAGCTGGAGGAAAAGAAACAAGACTCGGTACGACCTCCCAAACCGCTCAAATTTAAGTGTATAATACACGGTTTTCGGGATTTCAGGATAGTGAAACAAAATGTCTGTAAATAAAGTAACCACACAAATTTTGAGAAGTAACAGAAGACATTTGAGTAAACCTGGTAAACGGGTCAAACGAGTCGGTTTCAGGTCGGGTTAATTTCTAGTCGGGTTATTTCGGCTTTGTGGAGTACGGGTCATTCGGGTTTGGGTCGGGTCGGGTCGTTTCAGGTTCGGGTTAG
Organism: Silene latifolia; assembly: GCF_048544455.1. Classification (NCBI taxonomy): domain Eukaryota; kingdom Viridiplantae; phylum Streptophyta; class Magnoliopsida; order Caryophyllales; family Caryophyllaceae; genus Silene; species Silene latifolia. Next base: position 147,122,758 of record NC_133528.1, on the reverse strand, counting down.
CTACTATTAAGTTATTTGTGGATAATAATCAATTTGCAACAATAAACATTGAGGTCAGGTTCTTCGGGTCCGGTCATGTTCGTGTCTTGAGTTCAGGTGTTGGGGTCGGGTCAATTTTGCCAAGTCTACATTTGAGGGTGTCAATACGCGATAAATGAGTCTCGGACAAATATCAGGTATAAGGAACGAATACTTCTTAATTCGGGTTAAAATCGAATACGTTAACTCATAGACCTAGCAAATCGGGTTAACGGGTCGGGTTCGAGATGGGCCAATAATTCGGGTCGGGCCATTTCAGGTTTCTCAGGTTTTTGGGTTAGCTCGGGTCTTGCCGGGTCATTTTGGATTCCAGGTCTATTTTAGGTCTGTTTCGGGTGAAGCGGGTCGGGTTATTTTGGGTCGGATTATTTTCGGGTCAATGATTAAGAAAGAAAAAGGCATTTTAAGTCTTTTGGGGTCAATTAGAGTTATATTTTCGGGTTGAGTGGTTTCGAGTCAGGCATTTCGGGTTGGGTCTGTTACGGGTCCATGAAAGCTCGGGTCATTTTCGGGTCGGGTTAATTCAGGCTTCGGGTGTCATTCGGGTGCGGCAGTTCGGATCGATTTTGGGTCTCGGGTCAACCTTTTCGGGGTGGGTCAATCCGGTCGGGTTGATTTTGCCAGGTCTGCTAATAAAGCGACATCTCACACATGGTAGAAAAACTAGGAGGAAAAGAAACATGACTCGATACGACCATCTAAGCGGCTCAAATTTAAGTGTATAATTTTATTACACGGTTTTCCAGATTTTAGGGTCCCGGAACAAAAATTTCCGTAAATCGTACGGATGGTTTCTCGGATCACATAAAGCAGCCACCCAAATTTTGAGAAACATTTGAACACATTTGAGGGTGCCGGTACGCGATAATTATTCCCGACAAAAATTAGGTAATCCTTAAAAACTAAACCTGGCAAAAGCAACCCGACCCGAAAAGACTGACCCGAGACCTGAACTGGCCTGAAGTACACCACCCGAATGTGACCCGAAAACCCAAATTGACCCGACCCGACCCGAACATGACCCGAGCTTTCTTGACCCGTAACTCACCCGACCCGAAAATGACCCGATCTGAAACCACCAAACCCGAAAATGACCCGACAAGATATAACTCTATTTCTCTATTATTCATTGACCCGAAAATGACCCGACCCACTTGACCCGAAACAAACCCGACCAGCAAACCCGAAAAGACCCGGAACCCATAATGACGTGTCCCGACCCAAATCAACCCGAAATAAATGAGAAATTTGAATTGATCCGACCCAAATTGGCCCAACCCGTTGACCCGTTTTGCCATGTCTACTTAAAGCTAGATGAATTCTTTTTAATAAAGGTTGAAAATTGAATACGGTAAATCGGTAACTCATGAAAACACCCTAACACGAGGTAGACTAATTGGTAAGGAAATAAATATGACCCGGTACAACCTCCCAAACCTTTCAAATTTAAATGTTGTAATACACGGTTATCGGGATTTCAGGGTCCCAAAACAATAATGTCTGTAAATTGTCCACAATGTTCCTCAGATCAGATAAAACTGTTACACAAATTTGAGAAGCAATATAGGACATTTTATTGTGCCGGTAAACTAGTCTCTCATGAAAATCGGGTACTCCTTAAAAATAGATGAACACTTGTTATTTACGGTTGAAATCGAATACGGTAACTCATGAGGCTACCCCATACATGTGGTACAAAAACTGGGCGGAAAAAAAAACATAACCTGATACCACTAATACACAGTTTTCTGGATTTCTACGGTCCCAGAACGAAAATGTCTGTAAATCATACGGGCGGTTCCTCAGTTCAGATAAAGTAGCCACACAAATTTTAGAAACAACAGAGGACATTTGAGGGTGCCGGTAAACTAGTCTCTCATGAAAAGCGGGTAACTTGTTATTTAAGACTGAAATCGAATACGATAGCTCATAAATCCACCTCATGTACGTGGTAGAAAGCTAGGAGAAAAAATAAACATAACCCGGTACGACTAGGCCTGGCAAAAGCGACCTGACTCGATTGACCCAGCCCGAAAAGGCTGACCCGAGACCCGAAATTGACCCGAACTACATCATCCGAATGTAACTCGAAAACCAGAATGTACTCGACTCGACCCGAACATGATTCGAGCTATATTGAACCGTAACTAACCCGATCCAAAAGTGACCCTTCTGAAACCACCAAACCCGAAAATGACCAAACAAAACATAAGTCTAACTGAACCTTAAAGACTTCAAATGACTTTTCTTCTCTTAATCATTGACCCGAAAATGACCAGACGGGAAATAACTAGACCCGCTTGATGAGAAATCGGCCTGGCCAACAAACCTGAAATAGACCAGAAAACCGAAATGACCTGACCTGACCCGAATTAACCCAAAATCACTAAAAGACCTAAACTGACTTGAGCCGACCCGAACTGGCGCGGCCCAAACCCGACCCGATTGACCCGTTTGCGAGGTCTAGGTACGACTACAAAACGACTCAAATTTATGTTTATAAAACACGGTTTTCGGGATTTCAGGGATCCAGAAAAAAAAATGTCCGTAAATCATACAGATGATTTTCCCGGGTCAGATAAAGCATCCACACAAATTTTGAAAAGTAAAAGAAGACATTTGAGGGTGACAGTACATGATAAACGAGTCTCGGACGAAAATCGGGAACTCTTTAAAAATAGATGAATACTTGTTATTTAGGGCTGAAATCGAATACGATAACTCATGAAGCGACCCCTGACACGTGATAGAAAAATTGGGAGGTAACGAGACATGACCTGGTACGACCTTCAAATGGCTCAAATTTAAATTTATAATACACGATTTTCGGATTTTAGTGTCACTGATAGTAAAAAGTTGGTTTACAACTGACACAAGACACAAACACGTCAACCAAAAGGCCAAGTAGGAATAACAAAACAATACTAAATATATTATCCACAACACCTGCAACATAAAAAGCAACAACAAAGGAACCTACACACTAACCCCACGTCGTACTCGTACACAACCCGACTACCTCACGCCATGCGTGGGTTTGCAGGTCCACGGCTAACTCCGTGCCTGGCCTACCAAGTCCACAAGTTAACGACGTGAGTGTATTACTACGTTGAAATTTACAACTCTCCCGCCTATGCCACAAATTAGCAAGGTTCGTTGGGTGCTACCGCCTACCGTGCACTTTTAAGATTTTTTTTTTCATGAAACGAACATGGTTCGATAGCAAGTTACATGGTTCGATAGCAAGTTATCGACATGAGTGTATTAATTCATGCAAAATCATCTCTTTAACAAAATTAGTACGAAGTACAAAGTATCAAAAATTAAGAACAATAAGGATCCAATAGTCCAGAGTGATTAATATCCTTAAAGAGTTCAAGTATGTGATCATTTATAGTTTAAAATCACAATCGTGCTCTCTTACCTATCATGTATCTTGCGTTGGTGAAACTAGAAGATGAAATGGATTATTACTTTTCCTTACTTGTATATCTAACACGAATATTGAAAATACGGAATATAAGTTTAGTTAAAAATCGCAATGATTTTTTTCAATTATAACATCAAATTGGAACCATTTTTTTCCTTATGTGAATAATGGAGTCGGAATTCTATTTATTTGTAAATAACTTAATAAGAGACCTATGAAAGCTATTGTTTATTGTAAATGTCAATATAATAAGAGTCTAGACGTTAAAAAATAAAAGTTAGCTACACATTTTTTTGGTTTAATAACCACATTTAGAAGTATTTGTTTGAAAATAGAAGCAGCTTTTGTTAATCAAAAACATATACATGTGAAAGCCTACACCCGTCACGAATACGTATTATTATCGTAACAACTAATTAACGAAAATATCCCGAAAAAACTTTAATCATAATAAGGAAAATTAATAATACAAAAGAACAAACTAGGTAAAATATTAGGATGTACACCAAAGAACAACCTACATTTTCTAGTCTAAAAAATTAACAAAATTATCTCGAAATTTTCAAATTTTCATTTTATTCTAAATCAATAGAGCCTAAGTCTTGTATATAACTAAGACAATTGCTCTTCTCTCTTACCAAAAAAAAAAACTATTCTATTACTCATTAAAACTTCTAAATTATTGTCAAAAAAAATATAATTAAACAAAATCAAGTTAACCATGGCCACTCTTGCTAGGAAAAGTAGAGGAAGACAAAAGGTCGCCTTGAAACGCATGGAAAAGAAGAGCAATAGGTTGGTTACATTCTCTAAGCGTCGGGGAGGCGTGTTTAAGAAAGCGAGCGAGTTGTGCACCCTTTGCGGTGTGCAAGCTTTATGCATCGTTTTCTCCCCTGCAAAGAAGACCTTTGCTTTTGGCCATCCCTCGGTGGAGGCCATTATCAATCGATTCTTGCTTGAGGATAACAATTTGCCTCAAGATAATCGAGTCTCTACAAAACCTTTTCAAAATGAGACTCTCTTGAGATCCAATAAGGAGGTTTCACTCCTTAAGGATCAAATCGACGTTGAAAAGAAGCGTGGTGAAGAACTCCTTAAGGAGAGGAAATTAATGAGCGAAGAGGCTCAAAAATTCTTAGCTCCGGCTGAAATATTTACCTTATCGGAGCTTAAACAAATTCAAGCAGTACTAATTGCTTTGAAAAATAATGTACTTACACACAGTCATAATCTAGTTCAAGCTCAACCAAATCTAAACCTTACCCCGAACCCAAGGCCATCGATATTACACGGCCAAAACTTGTTGGTAGGACAATATTATACCCCTAATCCCACCCTTGTCCACGGCCACACCCCTCCGACTTTCGGAGACCCATCTCTTATCACTCCCATGGCAATGATCCCGACTCCCATGATTAATCTCATGAATGCGGGATTCACTAATTCAAACATACCACCATCTTTTCAAGAACCTACTAACCTTATCTCGGGCTCATTTGACGGCCAAAATAACATGCTAACACACATGGGATGGAATAACCCTATACGAGGACATACATTCACAAGCTTGTTAACAGGCGAGGGAAGCTCAAATTCTCCGGCTCCTCCCTTCAATCCTCAAGGCAGGTACACGGGAAGCGGCCCTATACCAGGTGATTACCAGACATTCCAAAACTTGTTAATTTCTGCCCCTCCCTTAAATCCTCAAGGCAGGTACACGGGAGGCGACCCTATACCAGGTGATTACCAGACTTTCAGAAACTTGTCAATAGGTGAGGGCAGCTCAAATCCTTCCTTTCCTCCTTTCAATTCTCAAGACGGGTTTGGTTTTGATCCCGGGTTTGATCCAGGGATGAACTAGTTTGTTGTACTTTTAAATTTTATTTTATTTAAATAATTTGTAATTTTCATTTCTCCTATATAATCCTGTTTTAATTTCCAGTCTTAGTAAAACTATCTAATACTAAGTACTAAGCTACACGCCGTCTAGACCGATTTCATGAGATTTGATTTCAACCACAAATGCTAAAGTCTAACAGAGAGGGAACAAAAACAAGATTTACATACAATCATACTAAATGTTATTCTCTCTATCTCATCTAGTTCTTCAGATTTTTAAAAATTATATGAGGAACATCATTTCACCTAAACATAAAGAATCATGGTGACAGAAGAAGTAATGTATAAACTTAAATAAAATTTCGTAAATAAACATAATATACACATCAATAGACCAAAATCAGTCGGCCATCAGACAATAACCGAAAAATTTTCTCACCGTATGTTACTAAAACTTATACGAGACCTTTGTATACATACAACGGTCCAATACCCTCATTATATGTTATATCCCTCAATATATAGTATTGTAGTACAGTACAACTCATAATTTAGCTATGTACATTTGAAAAATTCTTAGGTACAGCGAATGTAATGTAATGTGGTACACTTGACGAATTAGATGTCTTCTTTTTTTTTTGGTATATGTACAGCGAATGTAATGTAATGTGGTACAGCGAATGTAATGTAATGTAATGTGGTACACTTGACGAATTACAAAAAACGCTCTCAAATCCAATATTCTCATGATTTGGTTCAGTGTATGATGAAATGGTATACATGGTGTACATATAATAACACTGGACTTAAACAGCAAAACGAGCCCATGGAATTACAACTATTTACGAGAAATTCATAACGATAACTACACCTGCCAAATCGGGTCAACGGGCCCGGCTTCGGGTTGGGCCAATTCGGTTATAATCTTGTTCTGATAACCAATTTGGAGTAAAATGTCAAGGACTCGATTTTGGACAGAATTATACTCAAAAATGGGTTGTATTTGTGACTAAAATGAACACGAAAACAATGAAAGTAAACAAGGATATGAATTGAGCTAGATCACTAAGCAGGCTCAAGACTCGGAATCTCGTTCAAGATCACTAAGCATGAACTAAATTACTCATCAAACACTAAATAATGAGGGGTTTTTCGCACTAAGCAAGAAGAAAAGAAGTAGAAAACTCAGTTAATTTTAACTCAACATAATCTGATTTTTACACAAGTTTAGAGCTCCTTATATAGAGACTCCAATCTAATCCTAGTCATACATCAAATATTACATCCAAGGGTCACAAAATGGCTGGAAGAGGACAATAAAAAAACGGCTGAAAAAGCCTTACAATTGCTTACACAAACTGAATTGGACAAGGACATAAAGCATAAAGCAAAACAAAGTAAATTATTGAGACAATCATCCTTGACTCCTTATTTAGTGATAGGTGAGACTTCTTGGGAGCTTCAAAGGGACCGACCATGAGTAGTATAAGAGCCATAGAGCAACAAAAAGGGTCCTTGGAGATGGTTTGAACAATTTAGGAAACTTGAAAACGACTTGTGAGCTACCCTTGTAAAACTGTGCATTGTGGACCTCGGTTTTAGTTTGCTCTTTACCTCTTGATATGTGTCCTTCTAAGACAAAAATCCCTAGACAAAAATGCTCTAAGACAAAAGTCCCTAGACAAAAAGGCTCCAAAACCGTGCAATTCCAAGGTAGTGTGTGCTTCCAATTCCATTGCACTTTCGGTCTCGGAGGCCGAATCCTAAGGTTGAAACCCGACTAACCTAGAAATGTGCACTTTCGCAAGTCAACTAAGTCCATTAAGCCCTCAACATTTTTCGGGTCATCCAACTCCTTCTCTCGAAGGTCGAATTCAAACGCTAGTCTGGAAGTGCCCTCCCTTGATTCTCCCTTTCGGTCTCAACCTAGGTTAGCAAAAGGTCTAATTTTGGATACCCGATTCCCAACCTACCCAACTTTCGTTGATGGACAAGGGTCACAAACCAACATTACCCACAATTGACCAATTCATCATATCAATCCTCTAGCCTACCCTTATTAATCCTCCCCAACAACTATTTTTATAGGAATCAATCAAATAAACCACTCATGTTGGGGTTAATCATGTCTATTAAGTCAAAACAAATGACCGCGGGTAAAGGTTGCACTTTGGCAAGTGACATGTTATGAAATTGATTACTGCAACTAATCATGCAATTAATAACTTGGATGACGAAAAGTGACTAATTAAACAATAATTAAAATGAAATTCAACTCAAAGGTGGTAATTTTAACTACAAGTAAGAAGTGTAAACAATTCAAATTTAAGACAACAATAACTAAGGAAATTAAATTGACAAACAAAATAAGGAATTAAAAGAAGGAAAAGAAAATTACCAACAAAAGATGAAGGAAATAAGAATACTTCATTAATTGCTTGAGAAAAATTGAAGAACAAGGTTGGATCCCATTCTCTCTACCAAATGCTTAAAACCCTAAATTTTGATCTAAACAAAGTCTAATGTGAAGTGTGTACAAAAATTGGATGTTTGGGTGTATATATATATATATATATATATATATATATATATATATATATATATATATATATATATATGATGCGTGTATTTTATATAAGGTTTTTACCTCATTTTTACACGCATTTCTGTACTAATTATGTGTCGTCAAGCTACAAATACCCCCGAATAGTCTACTTTGGTTTGTCTTGCATAAATTGCAGGTATGGACCAGAAAGAAGATAAATCAAGCCTAAACTTGTCCCATTTGCATGCATTGGTGGAGAATAAGGAATTGGAGTTCGGAATCTATCACTTAAAAGACGCGTGAGCTGACTTCGGAATGTGTCAAAGGAATTCTACGTGCTAATATAGCTCGATCGATCACTTTTCTAGTCGATCGAATGCTTTATCTACTGAAGATTCACTCGATCGAGTTGTTTTGAAGCTCGATCGAGATAGCTGATATAAGAGGTCCTCGATCGACTGGTTTGTCTGTTCGATCGAGAGGAATTTCTAGCTTTGTCCTCGATCGAGTGGTTTCAATCTACTCGATCGAGAGGTTTTACCTTTGTACGCGTGTTTTTGCTTTAATTCGAGTTGGGCTTTGTAATTAGCTTTATTAGGTTAAGTAGTACGTGATACTACTTCTTCTTCATCATCTCGGAGACTGTCTTCCTCTCTACTCTCTTATACCCTACTCTAGAACTTTTGGCTTGGATCGAATTTTGTAATCGGTATTCCTTTCTTTTATCTTAATCTTAATCTTTGTTTCCTTTTAATTCTTTCTCTCTTGATTGCTCTTTGTTATCATTAATCTTCAATCGCTGGTGTAACTCAAAAATACGAAAATATGCCCAACAAGATCTCAGTAGGTGTAACCCAGGCCGACCGGTGTAAAGTTACACCTACTGAGAAAGTTACACCGACAGAGCATGGGAGAAGCACCTACCGGCCAAAGTTACATCATTCCTTATCACAATGCACCTATAGAGCAAGGACATACACAGACAAGAGCAAATGAGTTACACCGGCTAGGCTATAGTTACACCATTCTTGATCACAATGCAGTGGATGAGCTTGGGAGATACACAGGCTAGAGTTATCTTGTTCCTTAGCTTCCAAATGGTGATCGATTTTGCATGGAAAAGCGTACAACACTACAAAAAGCTTAGCAAACTATCCGGTGAAGCTCATTTAGGCAAATTAATCATAAACTCGAGTAATTATCAATTAGATGCACCAAAATTAGGACTAAAGCAAGGATTTTCGACACAAATAAGAGGTGATAACGTAGTTATCTGTGGTCGTGTCGTGCAAGGGGTGGGGTGGCAGGGTGGTCGAGGGAGGGGGCGTGGTCAGAGTGTGTCACGGTGGTCGAGGGAGGGAGGGAATGTGGTAAAGGAGGTCGGATTATGGTTGCACATGTAGGGAAGGTGGAGGGGCACTGAGTATGGGTAATCTGGGCGGATAGGGGTAGAGGCGGTGGGCGAGGGTGGCGCGGTGGTGGTTGGGTGGTAATAGAGGCGGGCGATGGTTAAAAAGTGGAGGAAGAGTTGAGAAAATTGAAAACAAAAAAAGGATGTTGAGTGGGGGTAAAATGGTCAATTATGTCCATGATTGAGTAAATCATGTTCATGATTGCGCATAACCCTATCTCTTTTGTTTACCATTCACTAAAATATAATTTATAAAGAATAGAAAAAGTGGTAAAAAAATGAATACGACGAAGGGAGTATCGCGTATTTTCTCAATTATGAGTGTAATTTTAGAGATAACCACATTGTTTATCATTAAGCAAAAGCACACATTATTGAACTAAGAACACACAACCACATTCGAACCATAGGCGGACAAGGCGGTCGCAGCAGATCGGGTTGTTATAGAACGCACCGGAATCTACTAATCGGAAATGGAATTCACCCCGTGGTCCAACATTTTTTAAGAATTCAGTTTTCGGACGAGGACGGGTTTTTCCAACCCGTCCAGTTTGGACAGGAGAAGACGAAATTATTATTATTATTTGATTTTTTTTTCTTAGAATTATATTTTAATCCGGTCTAAGGGACCGGATTTTTTGCACTGGATTTTGAAATTTTGGGCATATAATTACAAATTTTGGTCTTATGACCAGATTTTTTTTCGGTCCAGACTATTTCCGGAATTTTTGTAGTTCGGCCTGATCCCGATCCGGAATTTTTGTTGATTCTGATCCGTTCCAAACCGGATTAGGGTCCGGTCGATCCGATTTTAAACCGGTACACAACCTATGACCCTATCTAAGGTATTGCCGGTTATTAGGTTGCTAACAGTGGCCAAAATAAGTGACGTACTTTTTCACATACGGATTTTACTCTTTTATATAGGCTTTTTACAGTTTTGCCCTTGTCATCTTATTCATCCCCTCACCCAATTATTTTTTTCTCCCTCCCCTCATCTCCCTTCACCACCACCACAACCTAACCACCACCAACCCTTCACAGCCGACAAAGTGACAACTCACTCGCACCCACTCCATCCTCCAGCCGTCCAGACTCCTAAACGCCACCCACTCAAACTGTCGCACACCTAATCACACCGCCCAATCCCGCCGTCTCATATACACAGCCAAGACAAAAACGGATGTGAACTTTCATATATACATAACAAGAAAGACAAATCCGACGAATCCGTCAGATGCAATGGGGAGTTTATTGACAAAGGAAATGATTTTTCAAATTATGAGAAAGTTTGGCAACGCAAGCATAGACCAAAGTCAGATTCCATTGTGCAAATGATTCTGCACACAAAACAAATTAATTTTATTTTATTAATTTCACTTATTGATAAACCTAATAATTTCCCTAATTGTTCAAGTTTGTAGAGTAATTAGATTCGGTTTTAGAGAAAAAGACTATACAAATTTGAGTTGATTTGATTAGGTTTTAGATAAAAGGGTATGCCATAGAATATTTATGAAAAAGTATATGTGAAAAAATAAAGTCCTTATATGAAAAAAGTAATTTCGAAAAAAGATGCGCATTATGTAATTACTCCGTGCAAAATTACGACCCTCCCACTTGATACAAAGTATTTTTCTTTTAAAAGATATCAAAGAAGCTTTGACCAGCCTTTACAACGATAAAATCACGTGTTAGTGTGTCACATGTATATTACTATGTACAAAATTACGACTCTCCTGCCTATGCCGCAAATTAATTACAAGGTTCAACGGCTGCTACCGCCTACCGCGCACTTTTTAAGATTTTTTTTCCGTTTCACGAACGCTGGTTCGATAACAAGTTAACGACATGAGAGCATATTAATTCATGCAAAATCATCACTTTTAACAAAATTACTACTCCCTCCTATTTTCTAAAATCATCCCCATTTCATAAGACGGCAAATTCACAAAAAATTTCTATTTTCTTTATTTGTCTAATATTTGTAGTTAACCCCACATTCTCACATACTTTCATTTACATCCACACATCACCATACCACTAAATTCTACACCAAAACAAATGTGGAAGAACTTAGTGAATAGGAGGGAGTACTAAGCACAAAATATACCGAAGATATCTTAGTCTAGTGGTTAGGACTAAGATATTGTGGACAATAGGTCCCAGGTTCGAATCCTCCCTCCCCTTTATTGTAATGCGACTATGTACGTGCTTCGTGAGACCAAAAAAGAGTACAAAATATCACATTTAAGGGCAATAAAGATCCAATGATGTCGACAGTGATTAATGTCCTTAAGAGTTCATGTACATGTTCAGTTAATTAATTTATAGTTTAAAATCATAATCGTTCTCTCTTACCTATCATGTATTTTGGGTTGGTGAAATTAGAAAATGAAATGGATTTACTTGTATATCTGAGAACAAATATCAGAAATTCGGAATACATAAAATAGTCATCAATTTAGTTAGAAATCGCAATTCCGATGGACAATCCTTTAGAATCCTGCCGCTGTGATTTTTTTCCAATTATAACACCAAATCGGAACAATTTTTTTCTAAATATGAATATTGCACATAGAAAACGACGACAATTTGTGTTGTTATCCTAACAACGGAATAACGGATTAACGAAAATATAACGGAAAAACTTTGATCATAATAAGGAAAATAATACAAATTTACAAACTAGGTAAAAAATTAGAGGTAGACAAAAAAACAGCTTACATTTTCCATCCACTAAAATTTTCAAATTTTCATTTTTTCCAGAATAAATACAGCCCAGGTGTAAAATCAAGACAACTACTCTTCTCTTTCTTTCTCTCTTTAAAAAAAAAAAAAAAACTCAAATCACTCATTAAAACTTCTTGTTAACCATGGCCAATCCTGGTAGACAAACTAGAGGGCGACAAAGGGTTGCCCTAGAACGCATGGAAAAGGACAGCAATAGGTTGGTTACGTACTCCAAGCGTAGCCAAGGAATACTAAAAAAGGCAAGCGAGTTATGCACCCTTTGCGGTGTACAAGCTCTCTGTATAATTTTCTCACCCGCTAATAAGCCCATGGCTTTTGGCCATCCCTCAGTGGAGGCCATAATCAACCGCTTTTTGCATGGGGACAACAATTTGCCTCATGATAATCGAGTCTCCACTGAACCTCTCTTGAGATCCCTTAAGGAAGTGTCACTTTTAAAAGACCAAATAGACGTTGAAAAAAAGCGTACCGAAGAAATCCTTAAGGAGAGGAAGGAAATGAGCGAAGAAGCACAGCAATTTTTATCCCCGCCTGAAACGTTCTCTTACTCTGAACTTAAACAAATTCAAGCGACACTTCAAGTGTTGAAAAATAATGTACTCACGCATGCTCATAATCTAGAGGCTCAGTCAAATATGAGCCTCAACCCGACTCAAATCCCAGGTCCTTCGACATTAGATGGCCAAAACTCTCCACAACAAAATCCATTCTTGAACCCATCTAACATGTTGGCAGGTCAAAATTATAACCTTAATCCTACCCTTGTTGAAAGTCAAACCACTCTGACTTTCGGAGACCAAACACAAATGACAATGGTGCCACCTCCCTTGGTGAGAGACCCTAATGACAACATTTTGATGGGGATGATCCCAACCCCCATGGGTACCTTGAATGACCCCACATTGGCAATGAGATCAAATTTCATGAATACGGGATTCACTCATCCAAATATACCGCAAGCTTTTCAAGGGCCTACTAACTTTAACCCGGGCTCGTTTGACGGGCAAAATAGTATGCTAGCTGACATGGGTTGGAACCCTATGCCAAGGCAGACTTTCACGAACTTGCTAATGGGCGAGGGCAGCTCAAATTCTCCAGCTTTTCCCTTCAATCCTCAAGGCAGGTATATGGGAGGCAACCCTATACCCGGTGATTATGAGACGTTCCAAAACTTGTTAATGGTAGACAGAACCTTGAATTTTTCAGCTCCTCCCTCCAATCCTCAAGGTGGGTATATGGGAAGCAACCCCATACCCGGTGATTACCAAACTTTCAGAAACCTGATGGGTGAGGGTAGCTCGAATCCTTCCAATCCTCCTTTCAACACTCAAGGCGGGTTTGGTTTTGGTCGCGGATTTGATCCTGGGATGAACTAGTTTGTCCATCTTACCAATGTCTTCATTAGTGTTTCTTTCTTCGTTTCTTTTTCTTTTTTTAAAAAATTTCTTTAGGGTTGTGTCCTGACTAGTAACCCAGAAGGCGACACAGTTCAGTATTTTAGTTCACTTTTCATGTCAGTAGTTTACTTTTCATGTCTGGTTGTTTTTTCTTTTTCTTTTTTTTTTTCATATACCCCTACCCAGGATCACTTTGATGTACTTTTAAAAAAAAAAATTATAAAGTTCAATTTTCATTTTTCCTATATAATCTTGTTTTAAACTTCACGTCGTACTGCATCCAGTATAACAAAAACCAGGTATATGAATGAAATGAAATTATAAAGAGTACGATGTAATGCATCCACAGAAATCAGTAACGCTCGTCCATGAGGAATTTTTATGTATGCATGAAACGGCAAAGTATACAAATTTCTAATCCTCAGCTAAGAAGCATATAGATACGGCTAAGACAAACTATCCTGAAGTCCCGGCAAATCTCTGGTTAGTTATTGGAAAGTATTTAATGCACAAATATTAACATTAACGTCGGTCACTAGTAAAACATGTTGAGAAACCCTAGATCGGTTTCCGAAAGTAACTCAAAACTGCAAAAAAAACATGTCTAACTAATAAATAAACCGTAAACGCCATATATGCACCCCCAAAAATGGATAACTAGAGCTTCAATAGGAAAGAGTGACACCAGTGCATCTCAAATCATTTGGACTTCCTCACAATGGTCACACACCAAACCATACAGCATACGTCCGAGGGTACGTCACTAACCCATCTACATCAGATTGGTCTCACATAAGATGATTGAAAACTTAAGGAAACAAAATAGAGAGTTATTCATGTGTCGCAATTTTCAAATGACAAACTAAATGTGAAAATGTGCTTGGCAAGTAGCATATACAACAGATGGTAAAAATCACAAAACTAATACTCGGTAGCAAGGTGAATTTAGTTCTTACCACATTCCAATCTTCAGGTAAACATATGCAGACTTGAAGATTCTCTCATTATCCTACGAAAAAAAAATTATAAAAAATAAAATAAAAAAAGATTTAAGTTCACATCCACGCTCGTTCGTATCTTACAATACCTAAAGAGAAAACAACGAACCCTCAGCACAAATTATGGTATTAATTCATTACATTACGTACTAATTCTAGGTTTCGGTTTTGATCTTCGTCACCGCTGCCTAATTTTGAACATTGTGCCATAAAAGCGGCCGATATCATGTCAAAATATGGTCACAACTCACAGTAATGCCTAGTACACATCTTTGATAGCAAACACTACATATGATCATTCTCAATCTTCCATTGCCTCGGAAACGGAAAGATCACTAATCATGTTCTTTTAACAACAAAAGAAAAATATAATCTCCTTTCTATTTCAAAACTTTCAGTCGTTTATCAGTAACACACACTTTAAAAGAAATCATTCCTAGAGTCTCCCCTTCAGTAACACACGCTTGTTCGTAGCATGGAAGGTGTTCTCTGATGATGACAATCATTAATCATTAATACTATTGAAGCGAAAGCCAAAAAAAAAAAAGATAGGCTTCCACTTATCATTATCCAATAAATATTTAAATTATCTATAAATATTGTCGGTTATTAGAGCAACTCCAATGGACAACTACAATATGATGTAGCTTGATTTGTCAAATCGATTTTTCAAGCTACGCTGCTTTTCAGCTACGTACCGCTCCAATGACGGACTACAACATCTTGTAGCTTGCATGGGTCCACATTCTTATTTTCATCCAATAAAATAATTTAGTTTTTTTCTTTAAAAACCAAGCCATGTAGCTTGCAAGCTACTCTTGAATTTTCCTACTCCAATGGTAAGCTACATGCTTATAATTTTGTAAATATTGCAAGCAAGTCCCCAAACATGAACCATTGGAGATGCTCTTAGGTTGGTAATAGTAGCCAAAATAAAAGTTGCAAAAATATTTCCTTCAATTTAGGATCTCACGCCTTCAAAATTAATTTATTATAATGGAAAATAAGTCATTACTAAATACTAATCTACCACTAAAAAAAAACGCGCATTACATATTTATTACTCCGTGCAAAATTACGACCCTCCTCTTTCCTGAATACAAAGTAATTTTCTTTTAAAAGAAATCAAAAAAGTCTCAACCAGACTGTACAACGATAAAATCGTGTGCCAGTGTATTACATGTACATTACTACGTACAAATTACGACTCACCCGCCTATGCCATAAATTAGTTACAAAGTTTGCTCGTGCTACCGCCTACTGGGCACTTACAAAACAGAAAAAAAAAACCGTTAAAACGAACCTTGTTTGATAATAAATTAACGACATGAGAGTGTACTAATTCATGCAAAATCATCACTAACAAAATACAAAGTATCAAATTTAAGAACAATAAAATTCAAATTGATTAATATCCTTAAGAGTTGAAGTACATGTTCATTTATAGTTTAAAATCACAAGCTGCTCTCTTACCTATCATATAATTTGAGTTGGTGAAATTAGAAAATGAAATGGACTTGGTTAAAATAAGAGAACAAATATCAGAAAATCGGAATATATAGAATAAAATCAAGAGTTTAATTAAAAAATCACAATTCCGATAGACAATCCTTTAGAATCCAGATGCCATGGTTTTTTTTTTCAATTATAACACCAAATCGGAACCATTTTCTAATGTGAAAATTGCACTTAGAATACTATGCGTTTATTTTTAACTAACTTACTAAGAAACCGTCTCTTAGGAATTACAATAACTACTATTTACTTAAATGTCAATACTATAAGAGTCAAGACGGTTAAAACATGAAAGATAGTTGCACCATTGACAAACTTTTTTGGTTTAATAGTGCCATTTAGAAGTTTTTCAATTTGAAATAAAAGCGGCCGTTGTGTTACACAAAACCAGATAAAAAATTGGAAGATATAATAACCACATACACATACTAATTGGATTATCGTAACTTCTTTAATGATATACAAGTGACAGCCAACACCAAAGGTGACAATTTTTCACCAATACGACAATTCGTGCTATTATCCAAACAACGGATTAATGAAAATATACCGAAAAACTTGGATCATAATAAGGAAAATAATACAGATTTACAAACTAGGTAAAAAATTAGAGGTACACCATAACCGCATGCACGTGCTAATTTGATTATCGTAACTTATTTAATGATACAGATGACAGCCAACACAACAGGTGAGAATATTTCACCAATACGACAACTCGTGTTATTATCCAAACAACGGATTAGTGAAAATATACCGAAAAACCTTTGATCATAATAAGGAAAATAATAGATATTTACAAACTAGGTAAAAAATTAGGAGTAGACCAAATACATTTTCCAACCACTCAATTTTTCAAATTTTCATTTTTTCCTGAATATAAATACAGCCAAAGTCTTGTGCATAACCAAGACAACAACTCTTCCCTATCTCTAAAACAAAACAAAAAAACACTCTATTGCTCATTAAAACTTGTCTGTTAACCATGGCCAATACTGGTAGGACAACTAGAGGGCGGCAAAGGGTTGCCCTGGAACGCATGGAAAAGGATAGCAATAGGTCGGTTACGTTCGCTAAGCGCCGCGGTGGCATCTTCAAGAAAATAAGCGAGCTAGTTACCCTTTGCGGGGTACAAGCGTTGTGCATAGTTTTCTCGGCCGCAAATAAGGCCTTTGCTTATGGCCACCCCTCGGTGGAGGCCATTATCAACAGGTTTTTGGCTGAGGACAACAATTTGCCTCAAGATGATCAAATCACTACTGAAACATTTCAAAACGAGACTATCTTGAGATCCAACATGGAGGTGACACTCCTGAAGGATCAAATAGACATGGAAAAGAAGCGCGCTGACGAACTCCTTACGGAGCGGAAGTCAAAGAGCGAAGACGCTCAAAAATTTTTAGAACCGCCTGAAACTTTCACATATTCCGAGCTAAAGCAAATTCAAGCGACACTAAACGTGTTGAAAAATAATGTGCTCACACATGGTCGTAATCTAGAGGCTCAGTCAAATATGAGCCTCAACCCGAGCCCAAGTCCTTCGATATTAGATGGCCAAAATTCTCAAGAACAAAATCCGTTCTTGAACCCACCTAACATGTTGGTAGATCAAAATTATAACCCTAATCCTACCCTCGTCCAAAGCCACACCACTCCAACTTTTGGAGAGTCATCTCACATGACAATGGTGCCACCTCCCTTGGTGATGAGAAACCCTAATGACAACATTCCTATGGCGATGATCCCCAGTCCTGTGAGTGCCTTCAATGTCCCCACATTGGCAATGCAGTCAAATTTCATGAATACAGGATTCACTCATCCAAATATACCGCAAGCTTTTCATCAAGGGCATACTAACCTTAACCCGGGACCTTTTTACGGCCAAAATACTATGCTAGCAGACATGGGATGGAACCCTATGCCAAGGCAGACTTTCACGAACTTGCTAATGGGCGAGGGCAGCTCAAATTCTCCAGCTCTTCCCTTCAATCCTCAAAGTACGTACGTGGGAAGCAACCCTACACCGGGTATGAACTTCATGGGTGACGGTAGCTCGAATTATTCAGCTCCTCCATTCAATCCACAAGGTCCGTACATGGGAAATAACCCTATACCTGGTAATACGTTCAGAAACTTGATGGGTGAGGGCAGCTCAAATCCTTCCAATCCTCCTTTCAACTCTCAAGGTGGGTTCGGGTTTGGTCCCGGATTTGATCCGGGGATGAACTAGTTCGTCCATCTTACCAATGTCTGCACTAGTTTTTCTTTCTTCTTTTTCTTTTTTTTACTTTTCTTTTTTCTTTTAGGTTGATGTGTCTTAACTGAGAAGGCCACACAGTTCAGTAGTTTACTTTTCATGTATGTCTATTTTTTTTTTCATATACCCTACCCCGGATCAGTTTGATGTACTTTTTTAATTTCTTTTATTTTAATAATGTGCAATTTCATTTCTCCTATATTAATCTTGTTTTCCTAGTCTTAGTAAAACTATCTAGTAAACTTCACGCCATACAAACCGATTTCATGAAATTTGATTTCAATCACAAATGCTAAAGACTAATAATGAGAACAAAAAAAAATGTATATAAATGAAATGTGAACAATGTAGTGGATATAACATGACCATCAGGCATCAACTTAACAGTATGCCCCGTTACAGAAATCAGTAAAGCTCGTCCAACAGGAATTATATAAGAATAGGAATTTCTAATCCTCAGGTAAGATGCATATAGATGCGGCTAAGACAAACTATCCTGAAGTCCCGGCAAATCTCCGGTTACTTATTTAAAGTAACTACCGCGCAAATATTAATAGATATTAACTTCAACGTCGGTCACTAGTAAAACATGTTGAGAAACCCTAAATCGGTTTCCGAAAGTAACTCTAAACTGCAATAAAATGCATGTCTGACTAATAAATAAATGGCATATACGCACCCCAAAAATGGATAACTTGAGCTTCAATAGGAAGGGGTGACACCAGTGAATGCCGAAATATATGAGGGTGTGCATCTCAAATCATGGATTTCCTCCAGCTTTTATTCTTTGGCGCCTTTGGGCAAGGCATAACGATAGGAGATTCAATTCCCAGCAAAACCCAAAAGTTATTGTTGATTCCTCTTTCCATCAAATTCCTTCTCTGGTGGGTTTTGGGTGTGTGGTGAGGGGCTCCAAAGGTACTTGGGTTTGTGGTTGGACTAATAGACTTTTGGCTCCTAGTCCCTGGCCAGTGAACTCCTCGCCATTAGAGAGGGAATCAAGTATGCTAGCTCCCATATTTGTTTGATCTTAGTCTTGAACGCAGTGCGATTGGTATTGGGGAATGCGTTACCTTGTTGCTCTCTAGCTAACATTATAATTGATTGCAGGGAACTATTAAGGGCCTTACCATCTTTGACGATAACTTACGAGCATGTTCCATGGCAAAATTCTAGTTGAAAGACAATTCTACTTCTGCGGGTGGTTTTAGCTTGAACTTAGCACCTCCTTTTGTAACTGATTTATGAAACATTCCCCTCCTCCTCCTCCTTAGCATGTAATCTAACTTTAAACTATTTATTTACAGCACTCTCTTTTCAGTCAAAACAAAAAAAAAAAAAAAAAAAAAAAAAAAAAATGGTCACACACAAAACCATACAGTACCCGTCCGAGGGTACGTCACTACCCCATCTACATCAAATTGGTCTCACATAAGATCATTGAAAACTAGAGGAAACCAAATAGAAAGTTATTCATGTGTCGCGATTTTCAGATAAACTACATGTGAAAATGTGATTGGCAGCTACTTCATGTAGACATTTTGAAGACGAAACCTACGCGTTAACCTAAAACCTAAAGAGAGAGATTAACCAAACATGGAACACTACAATATCAAAATGTGATTGGCAAGTAGCACATACAACAGATGATAATAATCACAAAACTAATATTTGGTAACAAAGTGAATTTAGTTCTTACCACATTCCATTATCTTCAGGTAAACATATGCAGACTAATTTTGGACTATCATGGAAACACAGTAACTGGAGCATATTTACCAAATCTTCTGGCAGCAACTGAACAAAAAAAAAAACAAGATTAAGTTCTCACCCACGCTCGTTCGTATATTAAAATACCTAAAGAGAAAGCAATGAACCCTCAGCACAAATTATGGTATTAATTCATTACATTACGTATTAATTCTAGGTTTCAGTTTTGATCTTGGTCGCCGCTGCCTAATTTTAGACATTGTGCCATAAAAGCGGCCGATGTCATGTCAAAATATGGTCACAACTCACAGTAATGCCTAGTAGAAATCTTTGATAGTAAACACTACATATGATCACTCTCAATCTTCCACGGCCTCGGAAACGGAAAGATAACTAAACATGTTCTTTTATTACAAGAAAATATATCAATAGAAGGACAAAAAGGAACACACTTGAAAAGAAAAATTTTAACATATATAAAAGGAGATCAATCATGAACAATTTTAACATCAAAAGAAAAATATAATCTCCTTTCTATTTCGAAACTTTCAGTCGTTTGTCGTTAGCACACACTTGAATAGAAATCATTCCTAGAGTCTCCCCTTCATTTAAGGATTATTAATGGAAAGAGATGCTTCTAAAAGAAATTCAAAAATAATTGTTTTATAAGTAGTGAAATATATAAGTTGTAGTTTAGCATGGAAGGCGTTCTCTGATGATGACAATCATTAATCATTAATCATTAATACTACTAAAGCAAAAGCCAGAAAAGAAAAAAAAAAAAGTTAGGCTTCCACTTCTCATTTTTCAAAAATATTAAAAATCTAATAAATAACGTATTGTCGGTTATTACTTATTAGGCTGGTAACAAAGTTGCAAAACTATTTCCTTCGACTTTAGACTCTCACGCCTTCAAAATTATTTTTTTATAATGGAAAATAAGTCATTACTAAATACTAATTTACCACCAAAAAAAACGCGCATTACATATTTATTACTCCGTGCAAAATTACGACCCTCCCTCTTTCCTGAATACAAAGTATTTTTCTTTTAAAAGAAATCGAAAAAGTCTCAAACAGCTTGTACAATGGAAAAATCGTGTGCTAGTGTGTAACATGTATATTACTACGTACAAAATTACGACTTTCCGACCTATGCCACAAATTAGTTACAAGGTTTGCTGGGTGCTACCGCCTCAGTCCACTTTTAAAAAAAATTCCATAAAATGACCACTGTACGATAATAAATTAACGACATGAGAGTGTATAAAGTCATGCAAAATCATCACTAACAAAATTACTGCTAAGTACAAAGTATCAAATTTAAGAACAATAAAGATCAAATAATGTTCAGAGTGATTAACGTCCTTAAGAGTTCAAGTACATGTTCATTTATAGTTTAAAATCACAATCGTGCTCACTTACCTATCAAGTAATATGAGTTGGTGAAACTAGAAAATGAAATAGATTTAGTTAAAATCAGAGAACAAATATCAGAAATTTGGAATATATACAATAAAATCATGAGTTTAACTAAAAAATCGAAATTCCCAGAGACGATCCTTTAGAAACCTGCAGCCATGATTTTTTTTCAATTATAACACCAAATCGGAACCATTTTTTAATGTGAATATTGCACTTAGAATCCTATGCGTTTATTTTTAACCAACTTTCTCAGAAACCGTCTCTTAGGAGTTAGGATAGCTACTATTTACTTAAATGTCAATACTATAAGACTCAAGACGGTTAAAACATAAAAGGTAGCTGTACCGTTGACAATCTTTTTTGGTCTAATAACGGCATTTAAAAGTTTTTTTGTTTCGAAATAGAAGCGGCCGTTGTGTTACACAAAACCAAATTTAAAATCAGAAGATATAATAACCAGATACACATACTAACTGGATTATCATAACTTCTTTAATGATACAAGTGACAGCCAACACCTAAGGTGACATAATTTTTCACCAATAAGGCAATTCATGTTATTATCCAAACAACGGATTAATGAAAATATACCGAAAAACTTGAATCATAATAAGGAAAATAATACAGATTTACAAACTAGGTAAAAAATTAGGGGTACAACATAACCGTGTGCACGTGCTAATTTGATTATCGTAACTTATTTAATGATACAGGTGACAGCCAACACAACAGGTGAGAATTTTTCACCAATACGACAACTCGTGTTATTATCCAAACAACGGATTAGGGAAAATATACCGAAAAAACTTTGATCATAATAAGGAAAATAATAGATATTTACAAACTAGGTAAGAAATTAGGAGTAGACCAAATACATTTTCCAACCACTCAATTTTTCAAATTTTCATTTTTTTCCTGAATATAAATACAGCCCAAGTCTTATGCCTAACCAAGACAACAACTCTTCCCTATCTCTCAAACAAACAAAAACACTCTATTGCTCATTAAAACTTGTCTGTTAACCATGGCCAATACGGGTAGGACAACTAGAGGGCGGCAAAGGGTTGCCCTGGAACGCATGCAAAAGGATAGCAATAGGTCGGTTACGTTCGCTAAGCGCCGCGGTGGCGTCTTCAAGAAAATAAGCGAGCTAGTTACCCTTTGCGGGGTACAAGCTTTGTGTATAGTTTTCTCGGCCGCAAACAAGGCCTTTGCTTATGGCCACCCCTCGGTGGAGGCCATTATCAACAGGTTTTTGGCTGAGGACAACAATTTGCCTCAAGATAATCAAATCACTTCTGAAACTTTTCAAAATGAGACTATCTTGAGATCCAACATGGAGGTGACACTCCTGAAGGATCAAATAGACATGGAAAAGAAGCGCACTGACGAACTCCTTACGGAGCGGAAGTCAAAGAGCGAAGACGCTCAAAAATTTTTAGAACCAGCCGAAACTTTCACATATTCCGAGCTTAAGCAAATTCAAGCGACACTAAACGTGTTGAAAAATAATGTGCTCACACATGGTCGTAATCTGGAGGCTCAGTCAAATATGAGCCTCAACCCGAACCCAAGTCCTTCGATATTAGATGGCCAAAATTCTCAAGAACAAAATCCGTTCTTGAACCCACCTAACATGTTGGTAGATCAAAATTATAACCCTAATCCTACCCTCGTCCAAAGCCACACCACTCCGACTTTTGGAGAGTCATCTCACATGACAATGGTGCCACCTCCCTTGTTGATGAGAAACCCTAATGACAACATTCCTATGGCGATGATCCCCAGTCCCGTGAGTGCCTTCAATGTCCCCACATTGGCAATGCGGTCAAATTTCATGAGTACAGAATTCACTCATCCAAATATACCGCAAGCTTTTCATCAAGGGCATACTAACCTTAACCCGGGACCTTTTTACGGCCAAAATACTATGCTAGCAGACATGGGATGGAACCCTATGCCAAGGCAGACTTTCACGAACTTGCTAATGGGCGAGGGCAGCTCAAATTCTCCAGCTCTTCCCTTCAATCCTCAAAGTACGTACGTGGGAGGCAACCCTATACCGGGTGCGAACTTCATGGGTGACGGTAGCTCGAATTATTCAGCTCCTCCATTCAATCCACAAGGCCCGTACATGGGAAATAACCCTATACCTGGTGATTACCAGACGTTCAGAAACTTGATGGGTGAGGGCAGCTCAAATCCTTCCAATCCTCCTTTCAACCCTCAAGGTGGGTTCGGTTTTGGTCCCGAATTTGATCCTGGGATGAACTAGTTCGTCCATCTTACCAATGTTTGCACTAGTTTTTCTTTCTTTTTTTTTCTTTATTCTTCGAGGTTGATGTTTCTCAAGTCTTAACTGAGAAGGCGACACAGTTCAGTAGTTTACTTTTCATGTATGTCTTTTTTTTTCATATACCCCTAGGCCCTACCCCGGATCAGTTTGATGTACTTTTTTAATTTATTTATTTTTAAAAAATGTGCAATTTTCCTTTCTCCTATATGATCTTGGTTTCCTAGTCTTAATCAACTAAACTTCATGCCATACAGACCGATTTCATGAAATTTGATTTCAACCATAAATGCTAAAGACTACTAAAGAGAACAAAAACAAGGTATATGAAATGAAATGAGTACGATGTAATGCATCCAGTATGACATGACCATCAACTTAACAGGTACACAGAATCAGTAAAGCTCGTCCAACAAGAATTTTACATGTATGCATGAAACAGCAAAGTATACGAATTTCTAATCCTCCAGCTAAGATGCATATAGATGCGGCTAAGACGAACTACCCTGAAGTCCCGGCAAATCACAGGTTGCTTATTTGAAAGTAATTAACGCACAAATATAATAGATATTAACTTTAACATCGGTCACTAGTAAAACATCTTGAGAAACCCTAGATCGGTTTCCGAAAGTAACTCAACTGCAAAAAAGAGCATGTCTGACTAATAAATAAACGCCATATATGCACCCCTAAAAATGGATATCTAGAGCTTCAATTGGAAAGAGTGACACCAGTACATGACGAAATATGTGAGGGTGTGCATCTCAAATCGTGGACTTCCTCGCAATGGTCACACACCAAACCATACAGCATCCTTCCCAGGGTGTCACTACTCACTACCCCATATACATCAAATGGGTCTCACATAAGATGATTGAATACTGAAGGAAACAAAATAGAGAGTTATTCATGTGTCGCGATTTTCAAATGACAAACTAAATGTGTATCTGATTGGCATGTGTCTACTTCATGTAGACATTTTGAAGACGAAACCTACTCATTAACCTAAAATCTAAAGAGAGAGATTAACCAAACATTGAACACTACAATATCAAAATGTGATTGGCAAGTAGCATATACAAAAGATGGTAAAAATCACAAAACTAACAATCGGTAGCAAAGTGAATTTAGTTCTTACCACATTCCATTATCTTCAGGTAAACATATGAAGACTTGAATGACTATCATGGAAACATAGTAACTGGAGCATATTTACCAAATCTTCTGGCAGCAACTAAGCCAGCTGCCAGCGCCAATCCAAATAAAGCATGCAACCTCACACAATAATATTTTGCCATGAAAATTCTCTCATTATCCTGGTAAAAAAAATTATAAAGAAAAAAACTTCAGCAACTGAACAGGGAAAAAAAACATTAACTTCTCAGCCACACTCGGTCCTATATTACAACGCCTTAATTGAAAGCAACAAACACTCTGCACAAATAATGGTTTGAGTTTTGATCTCAGTCGCCGCCACCTAATTTTGGACATTGTGTCATAAAAGCGGCCGATGGCATGTCAAAGTATGGTCACGACTCACAGTAATGCCTTTATGTACAAATCTCGAGCGTAGATCTCTCTCATGAAAAGCAGACATGTAAGGAAATGAAGTTCAAAAGCAACAAACCAGCTGAAAGGTACTTGGTTGCTTACGTCGTAATTTTTCTCAACGAAACTAATCACAGAATTGCCCATTGGTAGAGTTAAGCCACACAAAACCTGTAACCAAAAATAACGCATTACTATAAATGCAAATAATTAGGAGGAAGAAACGAAAGAGATCATTCGGATTACGACGGAAACAAAGCAGCAAAACCAGCAGGCATTCGCAGAAAAAGTATGGGGAAAGTTAATAAGCACAAAAAACGATGATCTAAAATTAACTTACGGTGGTAACCAAGGGAAGACTTTTTCGAATACCAAGAACAAACAGGACAACATACAGTGCCACTACTGCTATTTTCACAACTTTTGACCCAGCTTTTTGGCCAATCCGAACCTGTATTTATCAATAACCAATGAGATTGGAGATCACCAGTTACTTGAACAGAGTTGAACATGGAATACTTCTAGAGCACAAAGTGGGATTACCAATGGAGAAATTTTACCAACTTCTTTATCTCCTTCAATCTGGCATTGATACAGGAAGTTAGCTATCTAGATTAAAAATAATCGCCTAAGAGAGAATACAAGCGGAAGATCTTCCACCTGATGAAAATGGCTACAAAACAAGATTAAGGTTGTTGTACAGCCGATAAGAATTGATGCGGAAAGGATTGTACTTGTTATCGGCTGATGATTGTAAATTTCCCTGCCAGACACGATGAATTAGAACACATGTACAGCTCATGTTCCAAGGTCATAAATCAGAACACTAAGGTATGAAGTACCTGGACGTAATTTGCATTAAATAGAATGCTGAAGTTGCAAATGGTCCAAATGCTGCAAAGCACAAGGGCTCTCCTAATCCTTGGTAGCTTAATCGAAATGGTGGGCACTGCAATGTACCAGTGTACGTTAGACAAATATTTATTTCAAGAATGAACCAATAAGGACAAAGTTTAAGAGTTGTTCATGCCAGGATTAGAAATTAACAAGCTCCAAACTAACAAGCTCCAAACTAAGAGCCAAAAGATTCTTCCAAAATTAACAAGGGATTGCCACGTTATGAGTTTATTCGAAATGTTTACGGCTATGGAAGAAGTATTGAGGTTCCAATAAATTTCAATGTCACTACATTGTAAACTATCATCTTTAAACTACCGTAATATAATTTGCATTAATAAAAGATGATACTGGACGTTGCCACCAACCATTAATGTTTCAAATTGTGTTCTTTAATAATTAATACATTACCTGATATATATAACCACACACGACTGCACAAAGCAACAACAATATTGAACGCACACTTCCAGCATCCAGAGCTACCCAAGCCAGGCCTGAAAGACCAACTGCCAGAAGGAGGTTGGCAGCTGCAAGGGTTCCTGTCCGACTTCCAGGTGAAAGTTGGAGCAAACGATGTCAAAAATACATTTGTGTTAGTACGTTAGGTTAAACCAATCAAAAATAAGAGAAGGAGAGGGGGAGATGCCGGATAGAAAGAGAAGATTTGTAGAAGTACACACCTTCCGACAATGTTTACTACCGACTCTAGCTTGTTTTTATCTGCTCCTGTGTCAAAATCATACACATCATTGCTGTCCAAATTCGCATGATCAATCAGTGACTTAAATCAGAAAGAAAGCAGCAAAAAATAACTGCCTCTGGTGCAATCTCCACACATAATCAATATGCAAACAAAATACTTAAACAATGTAATTTATAAATTGAAGATTAATATGATACAACATAATGGGGCAGTATAAAGGACGAGCAATTATCTGCTTTTTCTACACTACCACCAGCTCCAGGAAGTAGCACCTAATTATGTCGAAGCAGCAACTCCTATCTCCATTTTTATTTTACTAAATTAGGTCTAAGGCATCGTCAATAAAAAACTAGTGGGGCCATTTCAAGAATAAGCGTCGCGATTCTCTACTATAAGTCTATAACAGGCAAGTTTTTTAAGCAAGGGCATCTATCTGGGTCAAAGTACTCAAGTACTTATCATTTTATCAATCCAAACACAAGTTTTCACATTTCATATCTACGTATTTGGTAAGAAATTGATAATCAAATTTAACGCATATAGAAGGCAGCAGACAGTTGACACTCCAAGAAATTCAGTTCAAAGTCATTATTCTTTTGATTGATTCGTTTACCTAGCACCCTCTCAGATTTTAAAGAATAGGGCACATAAATGGTCATTATTCTTCAATTTGCGCTAAACTTAAAAAGTCATTATTTACCGATAGGGTGAAAAAAATTATACGCACACCCATATAAGGTCCAAGGGTGTACCAATTTAACGGGTATAAATTCACATGTTCATTACTAAATAGATCAGATGCCTAACTAAGTTGAAAAATATATTCAGCTGAGATACAATAACAATCCTCACTGGAGTATTAAGCTGGTATGAAACACATACAGAATATATAGCTTCATGGGAAAATACCAAGCCCCAAAATATATCACCTGGTAGGAAAGTGTACCTTAAATTAAGCCATGTGATGATAAACATGGAGGATACCAGAAGTGCTAGATAACGATTCACTAAGAAGTGTCCTGTCTCCAGATATGCAGAAGCACTAGCAACCTAGGAATGCACATCCATAACACTTTCAGAGTTTTAGATCAGGTTTTAAAACATTCCATACGCAATAGAGAATTTAGGACTAACCGAAGTTGTGGTGTTCCTCTTTACATATTTAAAGATGGATCTGTTAAGTGTATAGGATTCTTTAAGAATGGATACTGGATTATTGGTTGAGTTGTCATGAAAACAGTGAAAAGTGAGTACGCTGATATAAATAATATTTATCGATACAACTATTCTGATCTTACTACGTTTCTTTTTATCGTGAAGTAACAATCATATAATGCAGTTCTAGATGCAATTTTCATTTTGGATTAATCGGAAACAGCCTGTGGAGGCCCTTGAGTCTATAATGTCGTTGTACACATCTAATCTAATCTAAGCATTGGTTCCGCAATAAATAACAATACAAAGAAAATGTTTTAAAAGAAAACCGAGCAAGAGAACTAACAGTAAGTGGAATAATCGCAACAGAATATATTGGTAACTTGATGGCCCTCCATATCAAAGTCGCTCGAGAAAGATCTGGTTTCTCCTGTTTAAGATGCACTTCAGAATTTTTATGTTTACACTTGAAGTAATTCCACCAGCGTTTCCGAGAAATTGTCGCTCTCATTGATTGTCTAGCAATATGACTATGAGTCCACTCGTTATTGTGAGGAATACCACATATTCTTTCATTCGTACTATGGAAGGGTGTCCTTTGACAAGACCTGACAATCAAATGAGTGTCGCAGAGGTCATTAAAAATTTAAGAGGATAAGAAGATGAGCAAGGTAGAGGAACATTCACAAACAGATAGCATATTATTTGGCTTCTGTCTCTGACAAAGTTCACCTGTAAAAGACAGTTAGGGCGATAGGACTAACGGGAGAAGAGGAAGCTGTCTATAATTGCATTTGCTTATTCTGACAACAAAATGCATGCTTTTAAAATTTATGCTCACCTGGAACAAAAATTGCAGGATTTGAGTACCAAGAACTGATGATTCGTACCGAATTGAAGGACTCCAAAATAGGAATATTATGCTAATTTGGTGAAAGCTACATCAAACATGATGGCCAGCTTGCACAATAGTTTGCAGCGATGAAGAGAGTAGAGTTAGTGACTAACAATCTTGCACACAGGGTTACCTAATTCGCTCGTCCCCCTCCGAATTGCGAATTAATTCGCAATTCATTTTCATCTTAATTCGTCCCAATTCGCGAATTATTCGCTGAGATGAGCGAATTATATGATTATGCTAAAAACCAAAAAAAATTAGGAAAAATTGAAGTATAGACAAGATACCTGGTTATTTTGAAGTTTGAACTTTGAAGCCAAGCACAATGATTTGATTCACTATTGTAAATTTGTAGATTTAGCTTTAATTTGATTTTGATTTACGACGGAAAGATGATTTTTTTAGCTTTGTTGATATAAAAGGATAATCCTTTTGCGAATTGGATTCGACGAATTACCGAATTTTAAAATAATGTAATTCGCCAGCGAATTGAATTCGCTAAATTGAGCGAATCGCGAATTAGAATTAAGAAAGCGAATTGAACGAATTGCGAATCTGGTAACCCTGCTTGCACATGCCACAAAGATTGCACCTTAACTAATATAGTATAAATCTTTAGTTTTAAAAAATGAGCAATATAAGTCCATACTATAAGCTAACTCTACACTTGGTAGTATACACTACATATGATCATTTTCAATCTTCCATGGCCTCGGAAACGGAAAGATCATAACACAGTTATTTTACTTACAAGAGAATATATCAATAGAAGGACAACAAGTGGGCGGCAACCATATGTAAAAGGAGATCTAACATGAGCAGCTTTTACAACAAAAAGGAAAATGTAGTCACCTTTCTACTTCAATACTTTAAATCGTTATCATCTACCAATAACACACTCTAAAAGAAATCATCCGTAGAGTCTCCCTTCATTATTAATAAGTCTAAGGATTATTAAAGGAAAGAGGTACTACAAAAATAACTTCTTTTGAATTTTAGTGAAAATATATATTTAGTAGTTTGACATGAAAGGTGTTCTCTGATGATGACAATCTAACTGAAAGTAATAAAGAACACTTGGGGAAATCATACCCTAAAAAGAAAAGTATTTATTCGACTCACAATATTAAAACTAAAAAAATAATTACTTGGCCATTTGTGTTTCAGTATCCAATGAATCCTTGAAGCCCAAGGAACTTGCACAACAAACTCACCATGTATATGGGTAAATATGTAATGATGGTAGGGTAAAGATGATAAAATCCCATCTTGCTAAAGACTACCATCGGTTCCACCTTCTTAAATCATCTTCTGTGTTACTCAAACACGGTCAGAAGTAACAAATATGGTTCTGTGTTCGCGCCTCAGTCCCCGGCTATTTTATCTTCTTTTTTACAAAAAAGACGCATGATTTTGGCAAAAGTGTCCGAGTGCTGAATGTTAAATACAAGTACATGAGGGAATACAAAGTGTAGGAGCAGCTTAACCCATCAGTCATCAGTCATCAGTCATCAGTCATCAGTCATCAGTCATCAGTCATCAGTCATCACTATGAAAAGAATAAAAGCTATCGGAGTAAATGTTTGATAAAGCAACTAGAACTCCAATATCTTCTTTTCCGGCCACTTTAAAGTTAAAAAACGCAATTCCGATACAATCCTTTGAATCCTGCCGCCATGATTTTTTTCAATTATAACACCAAATCGGAACCATTTTTTTCTAATGAGAATATTGCACTTCGAAACCTATGAGCAATGTTGTTACGATCGGGATCCTACTTTGGATCGATCAGGGTACTAGGATCGAATCAGTAGGATCGGATCGTAGAATCGTAAGATCCTACTTATTAACTTAAATACGTAATTATGTTAACAAATTATGATAAAAGGTTGTGTTTAAATCTTAAAACACTATTATCTTACCATGAACCAACAAATTGTTCTAGTTTATAGTAGTTTTCTATCTTATGGTCATATATAAAATTCTACTAAGCGAAAAAATTAAAATGTTACTAGTGTAGGATCGGATTGTATAATCGTGGGATCGTAGAATCGGGTTAAGTTTCTACTTTAGAAAAATTTGAGATAAGTTGAATCGTAAGATCCTACAAAATTAAGATCCTACCTAGGATCGGGATCGGTCACCACTTTTTGGATCGTAGGATCGTAAGATCCTACGATCCGGATCGGGAGTTTAACAACAATGCCTATGAGTTTATTTTCAACTAACTTACTCAAAGACCGTCTCTCAGGATAGCTACTATTTCCTTTATTGAAATTCATGCATTAAACGGCCACAGTAATTATTCCACTATTAAGGTACGCATTTTCTAACATCCTTAAATGTCAATACTATAAGAGTCTCTCAAATCCAATATTCTCATAAGGTGTATACAAGAATTTCATGTATACAGTATACATATAAAGATCTTACACAAAACTAACTGGTAAAAATCTCGAATCGATATAATTCCAATTACGATGAACTCACAAATCACAATCATATAAAAAAGATGAAAATACTTACCCTAATTGTAAAACTGGAGTGAAACAGCAAAATGACGCCATAGAATTCGCAACTAATTACGAGAAATTCATACCGATAACCTACATAATACACAACAATACTCATATCAAAATCACCAGAATTACAGCTAAGAACACAGAAGAATTGCATAATTTCATAAATTAAACCAAAAAAATGACAGAAATTAAAAGGAATTAGGAAGTGTGAATGATGAATACCTCTGGAGAATTAATTGCCAATTAAGATTGAATTGGTGAAGAAAAATTATTGTTGATTGATTGAATTGGTGGCAAATTAAGAAATTTTGAGTGCAGAAAGGCGAAACTAGAAAGGTATAGTGTTCTTGAGTTTGGCACTTTGGATAAGGTGGAACCGACTTGGGATTACGCTGGGTCTATTGATGTACAACCAGTCTAATGGGAGACGGTATATCCGTTTAAAGATGTAGACGGGATAAATATGTCAGCACTTTCATAGAAAAAAATACTTGTGTGTAAGGAATACCGTCCTCCCGGAGTATACAAGAATTTTTCCTTTCATAATACTCCGTAATAAATAATCCCCACGGCCCACCATCTCAATCGTTGTTTGTCATATTTTTTTTTTTTGGTAAAGCCCCGTTAATTAAGTACTAGCTATTACACGGGGAATAGTTACCCCAAAGATATCTTTTCGAAGGGTAGATCGCAAGCTACCGGGAGGACTGTCCAGAAGCGTAGGTGTGGTACTCGAATAAACTCCTTGATTTGCTAAGAAATCGGCTGCTCGATTTGCTTCTCTATAGGTGTGTTCTAGCTTGACAATCCAATGCTCTTCCCGAATTAAATCCTTGCATCGTTTGACAATCACCTTTAAGTTGTTGCTGATTAATTGGTCTTCATTAATAAGGCTTACGCAAGGGGGAGTTATCCATGTGGATTATTAGCTTCCTTATGTGCCCTTCATAGAGGAACAATTACCACACGATAGGAAATACGCCGTAATGAAGTTACTTGTTCCGTCTCTAATAATGCCACCACCACCGGCTGGACCCGGGTTCCCTTTCGATGCTCCATCGGTATTCAAGAACACCCACGAATGAGGCGGAGGGAGCCAACGGATGAATATTTCTATGTTAATTGGTTGAGGTTGTGGTATTAGGAAATCATAACGGTCTAGAGCTTGCTTAGTGAACGAAACTTGCTGTAAATGAAGGCTTGGGGTTGAGTCGGGTTGTCATTATCACGGCCAAAGACAATGTTGTTTCTCCATCGCCATATCCACCAACACGTTATTGCAAAATAGAGAGGCCAATCCGCGTCTGATGTCGAGACATTGTTGCTTGCACTTTTGCACAGCCATTCTTTAAAGGAGGAATTATAGAAAGCTTGATTAGAGAAATCGATACCCACCAAATTCCATCATATTCGTATTTATCGATACCGACCAAATTTTTCTATTCAATCCAATTAATATATCTGTCATAACATACAAACAGTTCAAATATCATCTTACACTAGTTTAGTACTCGTGCAAAGTTGCACAGAAATATATAAATATAATATATAAAAAATAGTTTAAAATTGCTACTATTAAAAGTTGCACGAGAATATATAAATATAATATATAAAAAATAGTTTAAAATTGCTACTATCAAAGGAATGTATTAATTTGAATGCACACGTATAGTAATGATTTATACTACATGGGAGATATGTGATTAATAAATAAAAATTGAATATTTTTATAGTGTCGAATCACTATGAAGTATAACCTATCGCAAGTCAGGAAGTGATTTTCTTTAGTCACAACTCCGATAATAATCGTCTATTTTTCGAACTTTTCTCTAATTACCACTGTTATAATAATATATCCATTCGGACGACCATGCTATTTTTTCTTTACAAATTAACATCGTCACCTAAAGATATGTTTAACCCTAGTCATATACTATTTGTACACCAGTGTCATAGTATGTTAATTTCGAGTGTTAAATTTAAATATTCTTACGGAATTTAAGAATGAAAATATGAATAAATAAAGCGTGAATTACGCAAAAATAATCATATACTCACTATGATTTACCAGTAACTTTAATAATCACTTAGTATTCTTTCTTGACCAATTACATTATTTTTTCTCATGTAGTTAAAGGTACTTCCATAATAGAAGAATTGATTATCATTATAATCTCACGATCTTATCATAATTACCCACCGCATAAATTGATTGGCTGCCGATGGGTTTATGAGCAAATAAATAGCGGTTTTCTTAGGCGAGTGGTTTAAAATTATAGAATCAGAATATACAGATTGATAAAATGAGTCAAAGATTTAAATATAAACCATAATAAATAAATCTTTAATCTTTTAGAAAGAAAAAGGTATCGAGGTCAATTTGAAGATGACTTTAACTATGTGCCATATACATCATCAAAGTTATAAAATAAGAAGATATAGATCCAAAGGATAAAAAAATAATAACCAAAATAAGAGCGTGGACAATCAAAATAACTGGAAAAAAAATTCCATTGAAATTATCTCAAAAGAAATAATCAAAATAACCGGAAAAAAAAAAATACAGACAATACCAAATGTAATCTCCAGTACTCTACAGATCGACATTTAGTGAGAAATTCCGTTGACATCCACATCATTTGTCAAATCAGAAAGCTTAGTTTAGTAACGAGTGTAGAATAAACATCAAAATGTAAGTAAAATAATCCTGAAAACGTGATTTGAGTGTATTCGTATTTAGATGGAACGTATGGTAAGTGGGAAGTAATACACGATTAAAACAATTTGCTCCTTTGCGAAAATAACGATTGGGATATATTGTAACACCCCCATCTACTAAGAAACCTTAACAAGACCTTCCCTAGCAGATAAGGGTGTTACCATCTCGGTTGCCCGAGGTATAGTAAATATCAAACGTCAATAAAAGAACAATTAAGTTTATTACAAGTTATCTCAATAAAAGAAAGGTACAACTGATACAAACTATCAACTACGGTGATACTAACCATGCTATGACTCAGTGATCGACTCGTCCCTCCAAGGCACCCAGCTAAGCTCCACATATCAACACCTCCTAAGACTAACTGCTCACCATAATGGATCACGACAGACACAACACAAGAAGAAACACAGACAACACCACACAAGGACAGTAACTGAAGAACAACACAAGACTCTAGATACAACATACACAAACCCAACCCCACTTCCAATTACTCATCACTCCTCTGACTACCCGAAGGTCAAGTCCTGCCAGAATGTCCGTCGCAACAAATATTCCACACCGCCGGTTAGGGACCGCAACCGTTCCCACCTAAGCCCCGCTCATCTTTACCGAGCGAAAACCCGTGTTCCTTAATGTGCACATCCCCTCTTATATCGGGTTCCACAAAGGGCGAATCAAGGGCGTGAAGCCACTCCCGCAAGTGACCCCACTCAACCGAGGACGCACCTCGTGAACCACAGACACATAATAATCAACCAAATTTCACCATCAGCGATACCAAATCCAACTAGACAACATAAACGACATACTAAACAATCAATAGTAATGAGTAGGAAAACCTACCTTTAGCAATCCGCAACAACACTGCATATGACTGTATGACGACAAGCAACCACCATTACCACCTATTACAAACAGTATGACAAACCCTATTACTACCAACACAACCATTACCAAAACTAAGGAAGACGACGATGATGACGACGACTTACCTATACGCAGCGTTCCGACGACAAGATCTCTACCCGACTCATGCTTTCCACTCCCGTAGTGTCTCAAGGCTCAAAGGGTTCCAAGGAATGAAGGTTGGTGAAGGAGAGAGATGTATCGATGATTAGGTTTAAGAGAAATGAAATGAAAACTGATTTTGGGTTCACGACTTCACGATATATATTTTACCGCTGAACTCCACTTACTCGATCGAGTATGGGACTTACTCGGTCGAATGGCCTATACTCGATCGAGTCACATAGCTTTACACGTGTACAGTAAAATATATAGTGGTTCTTCTATTATATTTGTATGTAGATAGATAGATAGATATAGATGTGTATATAAAATAAATTTGTGTTTTTCCTCTGCATTAGGCTTTTGTTTCATTCCAACTATTTCACCCCTAAAATCCCGATAACCGTGTATACACTTAAATTTGAGCCGTTTAGCGGTTTAGGAGTCGTATAGGGTCATATTTATTTTCCTCCTAGTTTTTATACCACGGGTCAGGGGTCGCTTCATAAGTTACCGTATTCGATTTTCAACCCTAATTAAGAAGTATTCATCTTTTTTTTAAGGAGTACCTGGTTTTTGTCCGGGACTCGTTTATCGCGTACCGGTACCCTTAGATGTCCTTTGTTGCTTCTCAAAAATTTTGTAGCTATTTTATCTTACCTGAGGAACCGTCCGTTTGATTTATACACATTTTTAATTTGTTCCGAAACCCTAAAATCTCGAAAATCGTGTATTATGCACTTAAATCCGAGTCGTTTGGGAGGTCGTACCTGGTGATGTTTCTGTTTCTACGAGTTTTTGTACCACGAGTATGGGGTCGTTTCATGCATGAGTTTCCGTATTCGATTTTCAGCCTTAAATAAGAAATATTCATTTATTTTCAAGGAGTACCCGATTTACGGTCATTTTTGTTTATGACCCTAAAATCCGAAATTCGCGTGTTATATATATAAATTTGAGCCATTTAGGAGTTCGTTCAGGTCATGTTTCTTTGCCTCCTAGTTTTTCTACAATGTGTCAGGGGTCACTTTATGAGTTACCGTATTCAATTTTCAGCCCTAAATATGAAGTATTCATCTATTTTTAACGAATACCTGATTTTGGTCTCAGACTCGTTTATCGCGTATCGGCAACCACAAATCTTCTCTGTTTTGTCTCAAAATTTGTGTGACTGCTTTATCTATCCCGAGGAACCGCCCATATGAGTTACAAACATTTTTGTGCCGGGACCCCGAAATCCCAAAAACCGTGTATAACAAACTTAAATTTGAGCCGTTTGAGAGGTCGTACCGGGTTATGTTACATTTCCTCCCATGTTTTTCTACCACATGGCATGTGTCGCATCATGAGTTACCACCGTATTCAATTTTCAGCCATAAATAAAAAGTATTCATCTATTTTTAAGGAGTACCTAATTTTCCTCCGAGACACGTTTATCACGTACTGACACCCTCAAATGTCATCTGTTGCTTCTCAAAATTTGTGTGGCCGCTTTATCAGACCCGAGAAAACCATCCATATGATTTACGTCCATTTTAGTTCCGGGAACCTAAAATTCCGAAAAACGTTTTTTATACACTTAAATTTGAGCCATTTGAGAGGTCGTACCAGGTCGTGTTTTTCTTTTTCTATTAGTTTTTCTATCACGTGTTTGGGCCTCAGACTCCAACTGAAACAACTTACCGTATTAAAATATGATTTATACAAATCAAAGTACAAAGAGAGAGGAATTGGTTTTAATATTATAAGGGACGTGCTAAATCCCGCGCATTTATCCCCCTTATTCCAAAATTACCCCTCTCATTTCTCACTAAAAAAATAATCAAAATCTCGAAATCCCCAACCAAACCCTAGCTTCCCATCTGCCGTTCCACCCGAGTCCCACTAGCCATCCCCATTGACCGACGATGGAGAAGGAGAAGAGGATTGGGTCGATGACGACGAAAGATAGACAACGATGAAGGTTTATTGGGTTCATGTGTGTTAAGGAATGAAAAGGGGATAAGGGGACAAGATCGTTGGCTCCACGATAGGGTTGGGGAAGGGGTTGGCCGACGACGTAGAGTGGTCGTCGGGGTTACGGAATGGGTGGTTGGGGCTGGTGGATGGGTGGTCCGGTATGGATAAGTTGTCGACGGAGAAGCGGTTGTGAAGGTTAAATGGGACACAAATTAATCGAGTATAGTGGATTGGGATGGTCGACGACGCAGGGTCAAGGTGGTCGACGGTCGTCGACGGCGTGTGGATCAGAGTGGTCAGCGATGGTGAGGGGGAAGGTGGGAGGGGTGGTCGGGATGACATGGATATTGGATTTCGATT
The DNA here is from genome assembly GCF_048544455.1 of Silene latifolia. NCBI lineage: Eukaryota > Viridiplantae > Streptophyta > Magnoliopsida > Caryophyllales > Caryophyllaceae > Silene > Silene latifolia. Next base: position 147,085,368 of record NC_133528.1, on the reverse strand, counting down.
TTCGTGAAGCTAACATTCTTTTTCTTTCCTTTTTTTTTGATTTTCTTTTTAAATGAAGGGTAACGATGGAAAGAGGGACAAAGTGAAAAAAATCGGCGGGATTTAGCAATTACGTATTATATAATATAGAGTAGAAAATAAAACATACTCAAAATAAAAACGTAAACTATTGACCGAAACAACTAAAAAAGAAAGCTAAATTATTAGCAATTTTGTTTATTTTGTCGGGTAACATGAAATATCTCACCCAAACATAAGCTTCAAGTTGTAGACTTGTAGTGCACATTCTTCTGGTTTCTGTTGAGCTTCCCAAATCCCAATTTCTCTCCAACGGTTGTGTCATCCGACCAACCCACTACATCTTCACAGGTAACTTCATCTAATCTTTTCTTCTTCTTAATTTTCAAATTTTCTTATTTACCCCATCCGTCTTGGTCATTTATTACCTTTGATTAAAATACCGCTTTCAATAAATATAAAAGGTAAACAAATGATTGTGATAGAAAAGAGCATATTCACCAATTTCCAATCAAGCCCATTGTCCCAAAGTATGATAATCTTGCAAAATGAATATAATTTTAGCAAAATTATGATTTTGACCTGTGTGTTAGAGTTAATTGTTATGAGGGTAATTATTAATTTGAATTAAATTGGTCCAAAATGTAATATTTTTCAGTTGTTTTTGTCATTTCTGAGATATTAGGGGTCGGAATTGAAATAGAGGGCTTCTTAAACTTATATGGTGTTTGTGTTAGACTTATATGTTATGTGGGTAGTTACTAATTTTAATGAAATTGGTCCAAAATGCGATCTTTTCCGGTCATTTGTTGTCATTTATGAGATGTGAGTGATTGGAATTGAAATAAAGGGATTGTTATTTTTTTGAATTGATTTGTTTGGTGGTGTATTGCTGAATTAAATTGAAGATTTGAGAGTTTTATGTATGGTTAGAACTTTGGGTGAAAGAAAACTGCAGTATTTGTATGTTGTGTTAGGGTTAGTGAAAATGTGAAATGTCGGATGAATGAAATCTTTGAATCAGGAGGAAAACATTGGTGATTAGAGGTTGTTGTTTTGTTGGGATGGATTTTTTGTACATTTTCTATGAGATTGTGTAGCTAGTAGCTACTACTTTGTATGATTGAAAATTTCATGATAATGCCGGAATTTTTTTGCTAATTTTTCGTTGGTGCTCTTGTGTGTGAGCGTGTGACTAATTTCATTTTAGTGTCATGTTGGGTTATTTGCCGATTTGGTAACACTAAGTCATGGATTTTTCTCACTTTGGTGACCGGAGATATTGAATTGTCAAATTTCATCTAAAGTAAACATAATAAATTGTGAAACTAAATGTTAAAAGTAAATTTTAAGTTGAGTTTTTGCATAATTTTTCAAAAGAGGACTTTATCATGCCTCAAAATATTTGGTTATGTGAAATTTTGGTGCTCTTACAATTTAGGTCACCGATGTGGAAAATGTCTTAAACCTGAGGTCATCAAAGTGGAATTAGGCCAAACATAAGGGCATCAAAGTGCAAATATTCCTATTATCTTTAGAGTATAAATTCACCACCTTTTGATACCAGTGTTTCGGTTATTTATATTTCGTGTTTTTAAGTTCGAAGTAGTATTATGCCATCTATGTTCTTTATTACAGTTCTTGTCTTCTGACCGCTAAGAAATTTTATGCATCCATTATAGGTTACTTTCATGGCAACTGTTCCATGTGGAACGTATATCCCGTACTGTGGTACGCAGTGCAAATCACCTGGAAGTACATATCTTAATGTGTTGTCATCACACTGGTAAGAACACCTCCTGTCCTGAAAAGTACATATTTGATTAGTACATTGTCATGTACGTTTTCTGTTTCCTTAAATCATGAGAGTGGAATTTGGAAGAAAAGTAACTGCGCTGTGTTTTTATTCTTAATATTTGCATTTTGACATAAACATCTTGATAAAAACCTGTGTGTGAGTCGTATGTTCTGGGAATGTTAGAAGGACTCTCTGAATCTTGTAAGAGATTTAACTTCTTCATATGTACGGTTTTGTCTATTTTGCATCTACCGCCAGTTAGAGACTTGTCTTGTTTTTTGTAAAAACATGACTTACCCAGCCCTAATGTTTTGTGAGACGCTTCCTTTCCTTTCATTTTATATAAAAGTTGGTACTAGTGCTCTTTGTGATGCTGTGGGGGAATGATGGAACCTAACACTAATGCTGTGGGGAATGGGGATCAAACCAGTAACCTCCAGGCTGTAGGTTGGGGTCTGGGTCACTCTGGGTTATGGGAGCTCTACCATCTAGTGTTACCACTTGATTTCATATGAGACGGTGTTTACAATTATGTCTTTCTGAAGACGTGAAAGTTCGGTCTCTCTGGCTAGCTATGGAACCTCTCAACGGTTTTAGGTAGAACTTAATCCTCAGAAGGAGATAGTCTTGAAAGAGGGGATTTTTGTTTCTTTACATTAAACTGTCTTTCCTTGTCTCTTACCTGTAAATTTTGGAGGGATAAATTCTAAAAAAGGAAGTACGGTCCAGAAGTTATGGTACAACACCATTTGTGGCAAAGTCAAATTACGGTTCATCTGGATGAGTAGCCTGAATTATTTAACAGCTAATCTGAACTAGAAATTCTCTGAACTTTCCTTTTGGAATTTGGTTATCATGTCATTTGTCAATAAACCGTGATTGAGCCTCCTATCGTCTATTCATGGGTTCCTTTGTCGTTTCCAATAACTTATTCATGCTGCTTATGTTATCAATTATACATATACCTACCCTAGGTCATTTAGGGGCCAAGGCTTTGTTGTTGTCGTATAGATTTTGTATTTTTGATGAGTAAGAGATAGTAGTATTCATTGAAGGACACCAATGGGTGACAGCCATATACAAAAAGACGTCACATGGGTGGCGCACATATACAAAATGAGAACAAAGTTGCATAGTATTCTCATTGAATTTCTAGAATGGATTGGTAAATACGGTGAACTGAAGGGCAACATGATAACACATTGGTAGTTGGATGATTTTCTTTTTAATTGGGGATTTGCGTTTACGTTTCGTGCTATGCATGGCCTAGTATTCTCACTGCCAACAGTTGTCCATTTTTTTTTGAAGTACTCTAATATTAGGAAAAACAATACAAAAGTAGTGAGGATAAAAGTGAATGGGCCACTTACAGCAGGAGAAACGGAAGATTCAAAGAAATAGACTGAAAAGTTCAACTGGGAGATGTGAAAGAAATAGAGAGAGCAAAATTTTCTCTATGCTTAGGAGATAATAGGTAAATCAGGGAACACAAATGAAATGTGTGCTCTATCATTAAAAATTATTATTTTAAATTTACATGTATATTTACTGCCTTACTGCCAAAAATTTGGGCATATGAAGGGTAGTATATAGGCATGGTGTATTAGGCACCGCACCTTGCTCATTTTTCAAGAATTATCCTATTTTTTTAGTTAAATTTTCGAGATTGTCTCACTTTTACCTTATGCCATTATTCATTCGCCTCCGCTGAAATTTTTTGTGCCCCTCAAATCCTGGCTCCACCACTGGTCTCACACACAGATATGATGGAATGGACATAATTATTCAATTTTAACTTTTATGTTTAAAAATTGTTCTTATTGCAGTTTTTCAAGCAATGAGTGCCTGGCATCTGTGCGCTCATCTATATTTTCATCAGATTTCTCTCGTGCAAATTTAATTTCACAGCAACCTAGAAGTACACGTGGATCGAGGAGATCGCATCTCGTTGTCAAAGCTGCAAGGGTTAGAACTCTTTTTTATGTTGTTTCCTTGCATTTTGTAATTTGGGTTCGTACCATTGAGCTAATGTTCTTGTTGGGGATACTTTTTTTCCAATGTCTGCTATGAACATGCAGAACTATTATTCTGTCCTTGGCGTCTCTGAAAGTGCGGCAAAGTCTGATATAAAAAGTGGTGAGTTATATCTTATTTCTGTCAAACTTTGAACTGATTTTTTTGCCATGTATCTGACCTAACGATATGGTTCATTTCCGTTTTATCTGCAGCTTATAGGAAGCTTGCTAGGACTTATCATCCTGATGTCAACAAGTAAGTTGAGGTTCTACCTGCATCGTAATACATCAAACTCCTTTATACTCCATATTGTTTATCTCACACCATTCGGTATTTTCCTACTTCGACATTTTTTGGTCTTTGAGTATCTTTTTGGGCCGAAAGTTTCACATTTTGATGTCCAGCTCTTGACCCTCGTCCAGTATTTTTAGTATGGGCAATAATCATATTTTAGTAGTAGCCCCCTCCCCGCAAGCTTGCATTAGCGTTGTTTCAGAAATTTTGCATTCCAGCATCGTATAGCAGTTATGTGATTTCTGTTGATTAAGTTAAATTTGTGAGAAAATGTCCCTTGTTTTTTAAGTGGTATTTCTTTCATGTTTACTTGTAAAATTTTCTCTCATTTATTCGATTATTTGCTCAAAATTTATGGTTTGTTAATTGGCCCTTACACATTGCAGAGAACCGGGAGCAGAACAAAAATTCAAGGAGATTAGTAATGCCTATGAGGTAAGTTTAATTTTTTTATCTGTTGTGTAAATACTTTCATAAGTGGCAATAGTCTGTTAAAAACATTTACCCATAACTGCAGATCTTATCAGATGACAAGAAGCGTTCCATGTATGATAGATACGGAGAGGATGGTCTAAACGATGGTCCAAGCATGGCGGTATTTTCTCAGCAACATATATTGTTTAGTTATACATACTATATGCCGATCTCTTAGATTTGACATTCCGTTATTTTAGGGCTATGGCAGTAGCATCTTTGATGAATTACTTAGAAACTTCGATGGCATGGGCATGGGAGGAAGTTTCAGAAACGGATTTTCAGAAGGCGAAAACTTGCTTTATACTCTTCGCCTGGATTTCAAAGAGGCGGTGTTTGGAGTGAAAAAGACTATCGAGATTACACGGCTCGAGGATTGTCCCACTTGTGAAGGCTCCGGGGCAAAGCCGGGAACTAAATCCTACGTTTGCCGATCTTGTAACGGCCAAGGTCAGGTGGTCTCGTCAATGCGAACTCCTTTCGGCATTGTTCAGCAGACAATAACTTGCCCCGACTGTAACGGAATGGGTGAGAGTCAAACTCCATGTAATAAATGTCGAGGTGACGGGCGTGTAAAAAAATCCAAGTCACTTGACCTAAAAATTCCTGCTGGAGTCGATACTGGAAACCAAATAAGGTGCCAATCAGAGGGAAACTCCGGCAAACGAGGTGGGCCACCCGGCGACCTATTTGTAGCCATTGAGGTTCTTGAGGACCCTGTTTTAAGGAGGGATGGCAATAATATTCTTTACACCTGCAAGGTCTCTTATCTTGATGCGATCCTAGGGACGGTCTTGAAAGTCCCAACAGTAGATGGGATGAGCGACCTTAAGCTGCCACCCGGCACCCAGCCAAATACAACATTAGTGATGTCGAAAAAAGGTGTTCCCGTCATTAATAAGCGGAATAAGAGAGGGGATCAGCTGGTAAAAGTGCAGGTAGAAATTCCTGCGCGACTTGACAGTGAAGAGCAGAAGCTTATTGAAGAGCTTGTCAACATAAGCAAGGCTAAAGCTTCGAGCAAAGCAAGATCGAGTTCACCCTCAAAGATATAGAAAACATTAAATGATTTTTTTGGTATTTCCACTTAGACTAGCATTTTGCAGATGTAGTTTTAGTAGTTATTTCGTCGATAAAAATCATCAGCCCAATTAAATATGATTCCAGTGTAACTGTAATTTTTTTTACGCTACTGGTAGTCCGCTGCGTACTTGAGTGTACTGAAGTTTTGGCTTAGTAGACCACATGTATGAATGAATCGCTCACTTTCAATGTAAACGTTTACAGTGAAGATATGTATACAGTTATACACATTTTCAGTTTGCTTCTGATTTATTTTTGTGACGGTTTTGTGTTTGTATTTTGTGACAATTTACTATTGGCAGCAAAACAGTTGCAGGTATATGTGGATTTCTGTTCTCGTTGAGGCGAGCTTAGCCAACCAAGGCCAAAATACCCGCGTTTTCTGATGTAGTTGTCCATATGACAGGGACTTGTTTTGAGGGATACAAGGCACTCAAGCATTTTTTTGCATTCTCGCGCCTAAACCTAAGGCAGTGAATTCATTCGACCTTGTAGTTGACACGTATCCGACATCCGTACTTCATTTTGTATGAGCCATTTTTGGTCAGGGAGGAGAAGGGTTTTTTTTACTGAATCAGTTTGTCGCCATTCATCAGTCAGGCGGCTCGTAGCTAGCACAACAATTAGCATGTGAAGAAGCATCATCGTCATCTGGTACCGCAAAAGGTAACCAATTAAGGCATTGTAAGAATGCTGTATGCTCGTATGTGCACGGCCTTAGCTCTGTCAACAAGCAGAGGCTGAGTAATTTTTATTGAAGATTTTGCCGCGAAGAACAAGCAACAATAAGCGGAGACCAAAAAAAAAATACTAATTTGTCCTCTACAGAAATAAACACCCCGACGTTGCCTTAATAGTTAATAGTATACTTACTGTAATAATATTACACTGACAAAGTGAACTCAATAAGAAAAAAAAAAAAAAAAAGTAAAAGCGCCTTTTGTTTTGGCTGATGGCAGTAAGTAACAGAGCAGTAAGAAAACACGCTAAAATCTGTAAGAAAACAGCTGAACTTACGCATCTAAGCAAACAAGGAGAGTTCAATGTACGTTTTCTAAGCAAACATGGAGAGTTCAACGTACGTTCTCTAGTGGACTAATAGAACATGGACATACATGGCCAGTCAGGGTATCTTTCTTACGAATCAGAATCCCAGTCCGTACTGTCAGATTCTTCATCACTATATTCTGATGATGCATCCTGTACCTTCAAAAGAGATCAAGAAACATATCCTGTGAGATTCTTATCTTTCTAATTCGAGAAACATAAGGAAAATATGCAATGAAAATAAGACTAGATGCAATGTATGTAAGGGTTTGACGTACACAACATTTCCCTTAACCGAAAACAGGACATATGTCATAAATCATGAAGAATGAAATGCAGAGAGTTATACGGACCAATTTGGTTCTTTATATGAATATCTCAAAGCCAAAAGCACGATACATCCAAAATTATAGCTCAACTAGGAAAAAATAATTTTCATCTGTATATCAATGACACTGTCTGTAATACTAATGACTAATGAGCCTTAATAAAAATAAAATAAAAAATAAAAAAAGGATCACAAGATATTAGTTAATGAAACCTTCAAGAAGTTTGACTGTGTGCCATCCAAAGATTACATGTTTGTGCAGAAGTGACTCAGATGCATGAATCGTTATAGAACAAGGAAATTCCAACAACAACAACATCAGAGCCTTAATCCCAAAATGATTTGGGGTCGGCTGACACGAATCATCCTTTAGAACCGTCCATGGGTGAACGCACACCTCAAAATGCGAAAAAAAATAGAAAAGAAAAATTGAAAAACAAAAGGGGAGTGATTGTTATTCAAAATAGAGCAGTTACCATGTGTAATGGCAGGTAAACGAATGATTAATAGATATAGGATGCAGAAAAAATTTATGAAACAAAGGTGATACCTGTCTATTTGCACCATTGAAGCCTGGGAAGATAGCTGGTTTAGGCGTATGATGAGCTTGTGGATTATTCAGCATTGCGCCATACTTCGTCAGCAAAGAAGTAACTTGTTGAAGTTGCACTTGCACCCCTTCTATCTGCTTGGACTGCATTTGTAACTGTTGAGATTGCATTTGCAATTGCCGAGATTGCATCTTGATTTGGCCTTGCATGAGTTGATTGGTCTCACCCAAGGCCGTCACTGCAAAATTCAACCTCTCCACTTCCGCAGAAGAATCAGGAGGAAAGTACCCACTATTCTTCCTCTCTGATCCCATTCGAAACATCTTTTTCTTTGAGCTTCCGAATTCTGCTTTAATTCCCAGTTCTCCATACCCTCGCTTCCTTGATTCTGCTTCAGTCCTAAACACTTTATTTCCAGTGACACCAAACCCATACCCGAGTGGCCGCTGATACTCATCTGAATACATAAGCTCATTAAAAACTTGATTCTCAACTGCTGTTGTACGGTGTGAAGATGTGGAACCACGTTGAGCAATCAGAGCAGCAGCAGTATCCTAGTAGTGCCATGAAAAACATTCACTTAATTTGTCACATATTTTATATATGTTCAATAGGAAGTATACTTTTATCTCCTCAAGTACTACTCGCTCCATTCATCTGGATTCACAAAATTTTACTTTTTGGGTCATTCAAACCCATTACCAACCTTAAATTCAACTTTTGGGTGAATTTTATTTCTTAAAAGACAAATATATATATTGAAGCATGGGTTTCCACCGTCAATCTACTTGCTTTTAATACGCCCTCCATCTACTTGACATATAGCCTTTTCTACTCGCCATTTCTTCAGACTTGTGTCATGTGAAAACCCAGAAAATACAAATGAAGTGCATATATGGTTACGACTCGGAAAATGGTTAATATCTACAAGAATGTTTTTACAAACACACTGTGAAATGGACATTAGCTGTTTCAATCCTCTGATTTACAAGTTATTTATTATCATTGTTTAATGAACTTCCACTTCAAGAAATGACAGGATAACAGAAACCTTCAAATTGCAGAAGTCCCTTATTTTTCTTCCTTGTATTTGATTTTTTTTTTTTTTTTTTACAGACTAAAACATAAACCATGCAAGAAGTAATTAGTTGATCTAATTCTGTACCGCAAATTCTTTGGATGTGTTTTCCACGAAAGTCCCATCTTTTCTCTGATGAGTTTCAAGAAACCACTCCAAAGCTCCTGGCTCCCTCCCATGTGTTTTCTCCTGCAGTTATACCAGCAAATTAAATAAACTGGCAATATTATTAAAAAACAGTCAGTGTCTAACTACGTATATGGTTAATATAGCAACATTAATCTTACAAATTCATCTCTTCTGCGAGCATAGCTCTTTGAACCTGTAACGTGCAGATGTGTTTGAGCAGCTCGTGCTGCCTTTCCTTTTGTGGATAGCATCTGTACAATGACAATTCATAATCAAGAAAAAAAAAAGAAAGAAGGGCAGATTGCAGAGTTAATGTCACTTTTACAATCCATACCCAAGCAACACTTAACAGACAAACAATCCACAATCCCGAAGATAATGAATAGCCAGAAGAACCAAAACAGAGATGACAAACAGAGCTAGCAATTTGCCCATAACAAAGTTTAACCAAAAAGGATTAAAAGCGGCAATTGGTACCTTACACTTATCCGAAAACCAGTACTGCACAAGTTTTACCCACTGGCTTGGAGGTATACCTTTTGGTACAGTGCTAGCAATTTCCTCTTGTGTTTTATCGGGTTTTTTATACTGTAATTTAAGATCGTGCTTATAATTCTTCCATTTGTTCCCAAGATGTCTCAGTATGCATTTGTCAATCTCCGGTCGGTCAGGAAGCACAAACTTTTCCTAAAATAACATTCCAACATTAAAAAACACAACGCAAATTGGCAATAAGATGTTAGGATTTAGGAATGTCTAATTAGAGAAACTTACCCGAAGTAAAGATATAATGTTGACTTTACAATTTTTATCCACCCTTCGCCAGTTTGCTTCACCAACTGGACAGAGCTCACAATTCTTTGCTAGGTCTCCAAGGAACCTGATAAGCACATGTCCTCCCTTTCTCACTGGTTGGTCTAACGAATTAAAGGGAACTACAAACCTCACTCCCGGACGGAGAGACCAGACATGTCGAGGACCTATGCTTCCACCCTTTTTCCCACGTTTGCCCTCAGAATCTGTTCAAAAGATTCATAATGAAAGAGAAGTCAATCATCAAATTACAAATCACACAAAAAAGATAAAAGTATCTATATTAGAGACGTACCTTATGAGGCAATGCTGTGCTTAATCTAGACACGATGCAATTAACATAGCAACATCTTACATACACAACATCATCCAAATACGAAAAAAGAAAAATTCAAGCAGACTATGGGATGATATCAAAAACTTGCGTGAAGGGTAAAATCGTGGTTCCATGACAGCTTAGTGAGCAGCAAAAGAACAGTATAGGCCTAATGGGGAAGACATCAGGATTCAAGAGCGAAAATGATACCTGCTACCATATTCTAAAACGGTTAAATATTGCTATTTATTCCGACAAACTAAAAGCAAGATCATATTTGAAACTAAACTTCACTACTCACAGCAACCAAGGAGAGGCCAACTATCTCCAACATTGATTCTCGGAATTTCAAACAAAAGAAATAATTCATCACAACAGCAAAAGATTCATCACAACTATAAAATTTCCCTTTTTGACAAATTCATCAGACTGCAACATTTCTTATAAGTTATATCACCAACATTATCTAGAACACATTCAGCATACAATATGGCACTGTATTATCTAGCAAATCAAATTCATTTCCTTCAAGTATCAAAGATGGACATTTCTTTTGCAGCGTAGAATTTTTTTAAAATACATTACCCAGTATAGTGCCATTCATCTAGACAAAGGTAAAAAGAAAAAAAAGAGAGAGCATTACCCCTCATCTCCACCTCCTCCATATCATCAAATTGTATGTCATTACTCCATTCAGAAATGTTTGAACCACGACTTTGTGAGAATCCATGCTGGCCAGGTTGTCTATAAATCTCCTCCTCCTCCTCTTCCTCATCATCATCAAGTTCCAAGTCATTATCCCATTCAGAAGGATTTTGTTGTCGAGGTTCTGATAATCCATGCAGCGATAGTTTTCCATCATTCTCATGAACCCGATTTTGAAGTCTTTGCAAGCGACTAGGTTGGTCTAGGGATTCCGCATGAAAAGTCAGACTTGGTGGCGGTGTAAGGGATGGTCTCCCAACTGATCCCTTCTGATTGCGTCTCACATCATTTCTCCCATTAGATGTAACTTGTACAGGCTCGGTCATTAAAGGATCACTTGTCCAAACATTGCCAGCAGAACCAATCTCGGTTTCTTCAGCTTGACCATCTTGGTTAGGCTGGTCATCATTACGCTGGGAACGAAATGACCATCTGTTTGAGGCCTTGGGAAGTTGAGAATCATTGACCAAAGGTTGACTTAGTGAAGGAGTCACAGACTGTTTTTTCCCCGCATTTCTTTTGTTAGACCTATTATCACCTGCCAGAAGGCCCACTACTGTGGCTGTGGCTTGTGATGGTTGAGTTGTTTCGGTATGGGCCACATCGGGATTTTTACCTTGTGGAGTATCCTCACCTTGGTCACCAATAGCAGAAACATCACGAATCACCTGTGAAACGACATCCTGGAGCGTCTCACTTGTTGTATCTTTACCTCGAGAAACTTGTGTGAGCTTAGACCGTTTACTCCGAAAACTCATGATATAAATTCAGGTGCTATGTATCTGCTGAACAATCGCCAACTTTATTAAATTATCCAGAAAGTTGAAACTGCCAATATATTCACTTCCTACACAATTAAATGAAAAGTTCATTCTTTTTACAAACCGCCATCCTGCAAACTGCTAGCAACTGATATGCAAACACTCACAAACAGTAAGTCGTATGTAAAACCGTTTTCCATGTATAACCATAAATCAAAGAAGCACACACACTCACTGGTGGATCTAGGGGGGAAGGCTAGCAAGCTTAGCTAGGGCACTCGTCCCCGTGAACAATGTAAACTTTTTGATCTAAGCTAAAAGTTTCGATTTTTTTTCCTAGTATACCTTACCTCATTAGTAGTTCGCCCCCCAGCGAAAAATTCTGGCTCCGCAAGCAGCAAATATCCATACCATAAATTGTGTAAAAACAATTTATAAAGCAAGTTAAGTCAATTAGCATGTATTTCAAGACACTAATTGTGTAAACACAAAATCTCATTAGAGACGGCAACTATCCGTCTATAACTAAAGCCGGGTCAAATAACATACCACATTACGCACAAGACAAACAACAACTTGCGTGGCGGCCCCCAAAAATATCACCACTTTAAAGGTATTTGACCCGTCTCTTGCTATAGACGGATATTATCCGTCTATAACAAGACTTGCTGGTGTGTAAAACCGCTTCACACAAGCGAGTTAAAAAACACTCTAGTACTATATTTCTGCAAATGCAACACATTGCTACACACAAATTAACAATTTAAACACTCCGAACATTCATCTAAACAATTCCAAATCCTCAATCAATCCATTAAACTAAAACTAAACACTTTACCTTTAAAAATCGAAACTTGATTAGCTTAAAACCATTCTAGTAGACTAATTCCAGTACAAATCCATGGATTTCGATATTAAAATCAAGCATATACTAATTAAAACAGAAAACCCTAATTTTGGAAAGTGTCGGATACCTTAAAGCTTAATTACGACGCTTTGACAAGAGGTTGCAAAACGCAGGAAAATGACTGCCGAGAAACTCGTCAATGGCGGCGAGCAGGCAAGTAATAACGGCTAATATCTCTCCTGATTCATCTTCGTGAAAAATGAAAACGTCAGATGTACCGTCGTTTTGTATTTTTGTTAGACGGTTTGTTTAGCGACGGTAATGTTAAAGAGTTCACTGTTGTGACTTATGATTTTTACTAGCGCTTATAACCGCCGCGTTATTGGTGACAATTTAGACCTGGTAAATGGGTCAGACGTACGGGTTTGGGTCGGCAAATTTTAGGTTTTGATAGCCTTGTTTGGGTCGACGGATATTTTGGATCGAGTCAACTATTATCGAGTAATTCATGTATAATAAGGAGTTTGCAACAATAAACATCCGGGTCAGATTAAAGTGGATCGGGTAGTTTGGGTTTCAGACCAAGCTCGGGTCTTGAGTTCGGATGTCGGGTACGAGTCGGGTTATTCGGGTCGGATCAATTTTGCCAGGTCTAGTGCTAACAAATACGTACCCATAGTCTCATATCTAGATGTTGCAAAGCTAACCCGACCTAAATGGCCCGATTATGACTTCAATCCGAATTAACTCGACCCGATCCAAACTCAGCCTGAACTTTGACTGTCTCCTTGTTGATCCGATCTGAGGTGACCCGACCTAACCAGAGCCCAAACCGATTTCGAACCCTTACCCAAGCCCACTAACAATGAGATCCTTGCATTCTTGGCAAATCCCGGAGCTTGAAAGGTCGGATTTTACCTTTCTTGATACCTTTGTGATCCTTGCGTCGAGGGTAAGACCTACGTACCGTTTTTATAATGTTTCCTTAAAATTGGTTAAACCCTAATATTGGGATTTGGGGGTTTTGTTGTTTTGTATGATTGGTAGTGATTATATGTTTGTATGTTAGGAGGAGGATTCGTAGAGGAAGCGTTTTGATATCAGCTGTGAGATCGTCTGATTGTGTTGTGCTTTCCAAGTAGGGTTTCCCTACTCAGTATTAGTCCCATAATGCATTGTTGGTGTTGTGTAATTGCCGACCATTATCGTATTGGTTTTATGACGGTTGTTGATTGATTGCTGTTGATGGTTGTGATTGTTTGTCTCTGGTTCTCGAGATGCGTTCTCGGCTGAGTGGAGTCACTTGCGGGAGTGGCTTCACGCCCTAGTTTCGCCCTCCGTAGAACCCGCCACGGGAGGGGATGTGCACATTAATGGGACAGGGTTATCGCTCGGTATGATGAGCGGGGATTTGGTGGGTACGGGCCGCGGTCCTTGATCGGCGTGGTGGTCCAGTGGGACGATCGGTGATGAGATTGATTGGAGTGGGTGATTGTGTGTGACTTTGTTTGAGCTGTGTTTGTTTTTATCTTGTTGGTTATATAAATTGTGTGATTAGTCTTGACCCGTTTAATGTTTTAAAATCGTGGTGATCCATTCGGGGATGGTGAGCAGTTATTGAGCAGGTATGAGTCGAGTTACTGGGATAGCTAGGATGTGCCACGGTCTGATGATAGAAGTCTTCCGCTGTAGCTAGTAGTTTAATAAACATTTCAGTTAGCTGTTTAGACCGTTGGTTTGGAAACATGTATTCGCACTTTGGATTTAGTTTTGAGATTGTAACCTTTCGCTAAGTATTTCTATTTAAATATTGTTTCGTCATTGTTTATTTGATTATCATTTCTGAAATCGATGAAAGATCCTCAGATGGTAGCATCCTTGTCATGAGTGGTCGGTGTGGTTTGTGTGAGGCTGTCTTATACGATATTTTGTGTAATTTCCAACGTTTCAAAAGGCGTAAAAAATGCCATCAAACAAATTCTTCAACCTTGGAGTATATTATAAACTTATAAGAAACTCAATGCAGGACATAATTTTCGAATCATTTTTTAATCCTATCGGACCCTCGGTCAATACTTCACATGTTTTGCTGAGATGTGTTGTGCAGTGAAGAACAAATGCTGAACTTTCTATCCATGCAAATGCTAAACTTTCGAACTCATTTGTAAATGCTAATGAATATAAAGATCAGAAACTTGTACATAATTTGCTTATTGTCCGACAATAATCTGCATAATACTCTGTATTAAATTCCTATTTAGTTAAAAATTTAGAACAAGATGCTTAAGAGTAAGCATTACTCAAGTCTCTTATATTGTACTGCCAAGTAAACAAATACGGAGTCATACAGAGTACGTAGTACCATGTTTTACAGATTTCTGAAGGACAATACAACATGCGAAAGGATCAGATACTCGGAACTCACTGATACAGTGGCGCCACCATATGAAATGGTAAAAAAAAACTCAATACAGAATGGTGCTGGCATAATCATACAACATATCGGTAAGTGACATATCTGCCAGCAGTTTCACTAGGCCGGATAATCTTGACAACTTGTCCACGCTTGAGGCCATAGTATCTTGCAATTGGATCATTCATTTGTATTCTTGGTAGCTAGAATAAGAACACAAGAAATCAGAATTGCAATAGTTGTTCCAAGCGAAAAGAAAAGGGATAATGGGTTAGAGATGATTAAAGTAGATAAAAGAGTGCCCATCGAGGAAGGAACAGAAAAGAGAGCGAGGATAATTGAAAAACTGATAGATATCGGTCTTCAGTCTAACTCAATACAGAGGAAGAGCTACATTATGGCAAATCTGAGCTACATTATGTCAAACTTCAAGGTGAGTTAGCCAGTGGCTTCTACTTTTCTTACTCGTCCGAAATGATGACATTGGTTGAACCTATTCTACAAGTCTAGAACATCAGTTAGATTCCCTTTAGCTATACATATAAGCGAGAGAAGGCCGAAGGACCACATCACATCAGTTTAGCAAAAGAACACATGTTTTAGGGTACTTCTATTCTATGCGTACAAAGGTACTACCTTCATCCCGGTCAATTGTTTGTTAACAACTCCATTTTGGGGATCTCGTCAATTAATACCTTTTTCATTTGGAGGTAGCTTTTAATGTGTATATCAACCATTTTTGTGTCCGCTTATATTATCGTACAATTTAACCCAAGTACTATGGAAAAAGAAACCAAAATAAGATCAATATTCATCTCCTTAACCCTTGTGTTAAAAGCAAACGTAAACAAATCGTTGGGACGAAGAGAGTATGTCAATTTGCCATCAGAATCAAGTATAATGAATAGGGAATGTAGACTTAGAATTCATTCAACATCAGCCTTAGGAGCTCGACTGATGTCCATCCCATTAACAACATCCCATCACATACTCGTAAGCCATGTTGAGACATTGAAAACAGCTCACTTGATTTCACATGGTAAGGGGTTAAAAACGGTATAAATGAAACACTATAGCACAGCTTATGCTCACATGTGGGCTGCACATCATTCATACCAGTAGGAACTAACCTGTGTTTCCTTGACGGTGTATCTTTGGAGCAGCGTTTTCTTTTCCTCATCACTTAGCAACTGATGTTCAGGGACAAGAACATGCTCCTTGATATTAACCAATAGCTCTGCCTCCTGATATAATAAAACTTGTTATGGGATATGAAAATATCATGTTCAAGCAGGCATATGTAAATGCCTTCGAGTAACTCATCCAAGTCCACCATCCATTTATGTTTAATACAGCTAAGTTTTCTTGTAACGACACGTACAAACATAGATGCAGGCAATGCACTTATACAGATTACGGGTTCACTGGAGTTAGGTGGTACAGACGAGGTCAAAAAAGGAGAATAGGAGGGAACTGAGGGTGGTGAAGGGGAGATAAAGGGCAGGTGACAGGGGGATGAAGGGTGGGGGAGGGGGACTACAGTTACCCCCTTTTTGGAAATTGGAATACCTATTACGCTCTAATCATCTCTTTCTTCTATCCATCGACATCATTACCTCCTAGTTTCTACTGCCCCAGTAACAACTAACCCCAATCCCAGTAAACCCCAAGTCTTTACCAACTTTTCCACATTTACATTTTGCTCAATCATGGGTCACCCAATGACGCGTCCTAGTGTCAAATAAAAGAAGACAGAATTCAGATTACATATATCCAACCCCTCATACACAGCATCTCCAGGGACCACAGGAGGCGGGGAGTCTTTAGGGAATTGAGGTAACGGTTATTGTATGATGCTCTATTATAATGTTAAAGATTGTTGCAGAAAACATTTCTGTCTATAAGACCATTCATGGACAGAAACAATACTTTAATGATAAAAAAAGTTAATAACAAGTCAAGTATATCACTCACCTGGAAAACTTCCACATGAAATTTAGACGAGATTTCACTAATACAAGTCTTTGCAAACGGAGTTAAGTTCGTTTGAACCACCAAAATAGCTCTGGTTACATTCTCATTTTTCATAATATTGGTGTAATTCTTTATGGTCTTAACCCCAACCTTCGGCTCCTCAGGAAAGAACACATATATCTGCACCAGAATAAATGTATAATCAGCAAAAGAATCACCACCTCAGAGGAAAGTCATATAGCATCAAAATTGCATAAAAACAAACAAAATAGTACTCCGTACTAATTTACTAATTCGATTTGACAAAGATGATACAATTATACTTGCTAGCGCAGATATGTACTTGGTATGATCCATGATGTACCTGATCAGAGCTGTCATTTCGTCTAGTCTTTTGAATCGAAAGAGCATCCCTCTTCAAGTAATCCCCATATTTCTCAACAAATTGATACTTCGTCATATTGAGCTCATAGTCAGATACAATATAAGCCCTGTCATTCAACATCTGCATTATCGTCCTTTGAATTCTGTACAGTCTAGTTACCTCCTCATCGGAAGTCGCCATAATACCTGCCACAATACTTTATGTATCACTCGACCGATAAAATATTTTCACGACTTTAATCAATGAGTCCTGTATGACACTGCGAGACCAGCCCCAGATACTTACACTCCTCACTTAATCATATACTCCGTAGTTAATTATACATTTTACGTGCACGACCGCCCCATATAAGACCGCCCCATATAAGTTCTCAAGACAGATTTATTCTGGGATTGGGAGCACAATATATGTAACCTTCAAATACAAGTGGGCATAAATTCATACTTCGTATTACGTACATTACATCAATTAAATTATCCAACTCATAAAACAGCATGCTTTCACAACTACTGTACGATTTTTCGGGTATTTAGATTTTTCTATCAATGCTGCTACTTTCGCCTATAGTTGCTAAACCAAATATTCGGCTTAACTCAACAATAAACATAACAAAATTAATCAATTAACTTCACATAAACATTATAATACCAACAAGATGTAATAATAACATAACAAAGAGTACTCCAAAGCAAGAAAGATCAAATCTTTGTCAATCAAATATTAAAACCCTAAATTAATAAACTTCAAAAGGGAAAAGTTGGGATTCTGGGGATTCAATTGTTAGGGTTTTTAGTGAATTAGAGAGGGAAAATTGAAGCTTTCTTGTTTTAATTTTACACCCAAATTCATAATCAATAATTACCTAATTGAAATCTTATAATTACAAATCAAATTATACAAATAATACAAGAAGGGTACAAATTTCAATCAAAAAAATTGAAAGAAGAATGATGAAAAATTTCAGAATTATAGCATAAGAAAATCACAAATAAAGAAATGAATCAACATAAATTAATTAATTAAAGATTAGGGAACAAGGTGAGAGCAAACCTTAAGAAGACGGGAACTTGCGAAGTCGGGAGGGTTTAAGGTTTAGGGAAGAAGAGAGAAGATAGAAGACGAGAGCTTAACAAAGTTAAATTGGGGAACTTACGATTTATTAAGTGCTTTATACCTCACAAACGAATCAGCCGGGTCGGATCAGTTTGAATAGGGTTAGTTTCGTGTTTGTAAGAATTCGAGTCGGGTTGGTCAGACTGATTATTTTGGATTGCGTTATTTTGGATCAAATATTATCAAGTTATTTACAGATAATAATCAATGTGCACCGATAAAGATTGTGGTCGAGTTATGTTGGGTCAGGTCAATTTAGGTCCAGATCTAAAATTCGGGCGTTAGTCGGGTAAGGAATGAGTTCATCCGGATCTGGTCAATTTTGCCAAGTCTAATCTATATGTCATGCCCTTAAAAATATCGTAAATATTTATAATTATTAAAAAGGATGTCCCAATATTTTTTTTATGTTATATTATTTATTTATTATTTAACACATTTTTTTGGACATGTGCAAATATATTGTATATAATGTGTTGTAGATATATTTAAAATTGTTTTTACAATAGAAAATAATAATTTTTAGCAAATATAATGGTAGGAAATTTGATTTGTGCTTAATTGTATATTTTTGTAAACTTAAATATACACACATTAGTTAAGTTATTGGGGCAATTTGTAACATCGATTCATTTTTGTATTTTGGGATTTTCTACATAATACCCGCGTGTTTTTTTTTTTTCTATTTCTATATGTGATACCTCTTGGTTTTTAAAAACATCATTGGTACCTCTAGATTATACCCCGTATATAAATTGTTCAAAAAATACCCGAACTAATAAAATTTGAATTTTCTAAGGTTAAATTTAGAAAAGAAATTAAAATATATTTAAGATTGAGTAAACGACAATTGTAATAATAGTTTGACAAATTATCGCCAAAAAATAAATAGAACGTGCATAAACGAGGCATTTAAAAAGGGCGAATTTGAACATTTCGGGAAGTTTAAAACGTTTTCATTAAATTTAGGGGTACCACTGATATTTTCCAAAAGATTAGGGATATCACGTAAAATTTTAAAAAAAAAAAAAAAAAAAAACGAGGCTGTCATGTAGAAAAACCCGTATTTTTATAAGCTTATAATTCAATTATATATTATTTCGACTCTTTAAGATACAAAATCCCAAAGATAATGATTGATATACTATAAAAAGGGGTATGTAACTCTTAATGAAACATATCACACTATTATTGATATTGTTCCACCATTTAAAGATAGATATTTTTAAGAGTATCAAATATTTAATTACATACTTAATATGCATATTATCTTTCTTAATAATTGTACCTAGCAAATTTTATAATACTAAAAACACAAAATTTTTAGCAATTATATCATTATCAAGCTTTGTTTTCTTGAGCAAAACAATGTCTCAAAAATTTCTCATTTTCTTACACTTTTTTATGATTATTCTCAATATTAAAACAAATGCCATAGTTTTGAAAATGATTCCGATAGACTCAACACATTCTAAAATGTTACCTCAACATTTAACAGCTCAAGAGCGACATCAATTCCTTACCAACATTTCCCTTTCTCGAGTTCACGTTTACTCGAAAAATTCTACAAGAATTGTCGAAAATTCTATCACGGTGCAATTAGTTCCGGTTTATTCAAGTTATTTTGCAACACCGATGACTCTTGGTATCGATGGTGGACTTTTACATACTTATCTTCTCCTAGATACCGCTTCTCCAGAGACTTGGGTTCAGTGCGAAGGATGCAACCCTTGTATACAAGTAAATCAAAGAGATTTTTCCTACACGGGATCTCGTACTTACCGGAAAATGAGACCGAATGACCCAATGTGCTATCCACAATTAGATTACGAAGGCTCTTGTGGATTTGATATTATGTACGGATTTAATGCCCATGCGACTGGCTTCATTGGAAGAGACGTATTTTATTTTCAAAACGGTCAAAATAGCGACTTATATCCGTATCCAGGTATAGCATTCGGTTGTGCAGTACACAACGAGAATTTCCAATTCGGCGAGAATTATGGACCGCATAACGTTATTGCCGGTATACATGGTCTTGCCCCGGGGCCGAGATCATTCATGAGGCAACTCGGTAGTCAAATTAGAGGTCAATTTTCGTATTGTTTGGTATCGAGTATGATGCATGTAAACTCGTATATATACTTTGGAGGCGATGCAGATATAAGCGGAGATGATGCTACGCGAGTTCAAACAATCTCAATGTACGATGAGAAATACCATTTATATTTGAACGGTATTAGTGTTGACGGAAACAGATTATCGATTGATCCATCTATCTTTGAACTAGACGAAGAATTTTATACCAAAGGATTTTTTATCGACTCAGGTTCACCTTCTACACTTTTTAGTGTTTGTTGTTATTTGACATATTTAGTGTTTTTATTTAATTTTTAAAATTTTATTTATTCTTCTCTCATTTATTACACTTTTTTACCAATCAGTTTCTTATATATTTTACTTGGTTTACTTGTAAGGTATTCCGGGTCCTTAGATTTTTTACTTCGGTTTTCAAAATCGTTTTAATCTTTAATCTCGATTTAAATTATAATTTTTTATAAATGAAATCCGGACTTCGATTTTAAAACCTATAAATTTACCTTGACTTAGCTTTGTATTATGTTTCTCTTTTCCTTTTGTTTTTCATTTTTCCCTTTTCTATGTTTTTCCTCATTTTGAGGTGTGCGTTCACCCATAAACGGTTCTAAAAGATGATTCATATCAGCCGATTCCAAATCACTTTGAAATTAAGGCTCTGATGTTGTTGTTGTTGTTGTTGTTGTTGTTGTCAGGTTCACCTTTTACGGTCTTAGCACGAAGTGCATTCTATCCGCTAAAGCAAGCGATGATTGACTACTTTAGACATAATTACGGGTGGCAACCGACTGACGCCGGAGATCAGAATCCACTATGTTACTCTCATGTTCCGAGTGATAGTCAAAGATATCCTTCTACGATTCTACATTTTGCGAACAGACAATCGGAAGAGATTGATTGGATTATGGACAAAGATCATATGTTCTTGAATACGGAGCATAATGACGGATTTTGTATGGCTATATACTCTACTGATGACCCAGGTCCAAATATTTTCGGAGCGTTTCAACAAGTTAATTTCAATATTTTGTATGATGTTAATAATAATGGACTTTTGTCCTTTGTACCTAAGAGGTGCCATGAAATGCACTAAGATCCGCTGTCTCATTTTTATGTTACATTTTCTATTCGATTGTCTTAATCTTACGAGACACATCATCATTTATATAATGGAATATAGGATGAGATACAAAATGAGATGGAGAATCCACTCTCCCATGAAATAACTATACAAAGGGGAAATTTTCTATGTATAAAGTTGGTTTATCAAATAAAAATCCACGGCAATTCAAACGAGTGAAATTATTAACCAAATTATGACATACTCCAACTCGTTGAAATGTAGAACATTTATAATTTATTTACATGAAATATATTGGTTCTTGTTGAAATGTTTGTCACATTTGATTAGACTTGTGAGAACTTGACCTGAACTAACTCAACTCGTTGTTCTAGTTCAAGACTCGTAAACCTTAACCTGTTATAGTTATTTGGAATTAGAAGTTAGAACCTCGACTAGATGAGAGTATTGTGCGGAAATGTGAATATCTCGTGTCGGACCTCTGTTGCACCGATGTCCACTATTCATAATAGTACGATATTGTCCGCTTTGGGGCCACGCCTCACGAATTTACTGTTGGTCTCCTTCCCACAATTATATTTAGTAGATACTTATAAATATGATCTTCCATCTTTATTCTACCGATATGGGGACATGAGTTTGCACCCTAACAATCCTCCCCTGATGTGGGACATGAGTTTGCACCCTAACAATCCTCCCCTCAAACCAAGGACCATCATCTTAACTCGGACCTTGACCTCCATGGAGAACTCCCACACTATACAGCCCCAACTTTTAGACACCCGAAACATCACCAAGTCTTGATAACTTCTCCTTAGCCGACAGACCATGCTACCACGAGCCATGTCTTGACTCTTGCACCATATGTCACCGCTTGGTCAAGTGAGTGCCCCACATGCTCTTGAATTTGCATGTCCATGTGCCCTTATTAGGAATTCGCTACACATGCATATCAAACATCCTCTGCATCCAACCTGGAAAGGACCCACCTGACATGTGGCACCCAACTTGATAAGGGTCCACCTGATCAGTAGTTCTAGTGCACAACTGATTTTTGTCCCACAAGACCTATGACGCCTTTTCATCTATTTAGCCCCGGACCGGGCTTACCCAAGGACTCACCCCGAGTTAAGAGTTCCATGCCTTACAGTGTATGCCACCTTCAAGTCTTGACTCGATGCTCCACCAACGTACCACCCACGTACTTGAGATTTACAAACAATCTGCCAGATCGAGCCCATGCGTCCATAACTCGCGAATGCTATCTGTTCCGCTCTCCAAGCTCCACCATTTATACACTGTAGGGCCTAGGCCCAAGTTTGAACCTTGAACTCTGATACCACTTGTTGTCCGGAAGCGTGAATACCTCGTGTTGGGCCTCTGCTACACCGCTGTCCATTGTTCATAATAGGATATTGTCCGTTTTGGGGCCAAGCCCTCACGAATTTACTCTTGGACTCCTTCCCAAAAGATTTCATACTATTATATTTAGTAGATACTTATAAAGACGATCTTCCATCACTATTCTACCAATGTGGGACATAAGTTTGCACCCTAACAATCCTCTCCTGATGTGAGACATGAGTTTGCACCCTAACAGAGAGTATGAGACAAATGTAAATTAAGTTAAATGAGTCCATGTCATCATTTCTGATTACCAAAAATGAGTTCATATCATCATTTCTGATTTTTTTTAAATAATTTTATAAGACTAGTTGTTTGAGTAAATAAACAGAAAACAGGCAGAAGGTCTCATTTATGATCGATATCCACATCCTACTCTAAGATCAATTTTTATTTTAATTTTTTAAAGAAAAAACATAAAATAAAACAAGGAAATAGTAAGACTATATCATTCTTTTCCCAAGTTCTTTCATAAATTAACCTAGGATTTATTCTTATTAACATTTTTTTTATTTAAAAAAATATTATGTTATCGCTATTGTAATTTTCTAAGAATTTATTTGGATATTTTATCATTTTAGCTTTAATATTTGTATTCTAGTATAGAACAAAATTCGGTTAAGTCGCAATAAAATCTAAAAATAATATTTTTTAAAAATAATTTTTTTATTATCATAAGGATAAGTGATAGATCCAGAACCGGCACGGATAAAATCGGTTATGCTTTCATAACAAAAATATAAAATAAAAGTTTAAAAAAATCGAGACTAAAAAATATTAGCATATATTAGAACAAAAATTTCAAATATTTTTTTATAAAAAATAAATATTTTTCAACTTCCAACAATTTTTATGACAATAAAATATAAAAATAAAAAGATATGGAAAATATAATAACAAGATAATAAATTATTTATAACTTTTTATTTTTTCAGCATTTCAAAATATTTTATGTACCCATACAAAATTGTTAATTGCTTCTTTTAAAAAATAAACATATCAAATTTCAGTTTTTTTTTTTGACAAGATAATGAATTTCTCATGAGATTTTATCAAGGTGCTTAATTTCACCATTTTTCATTACTTAAAGGGGTTTTTCACCGCTTTTTAAACTTAAAGAGAAATAAATTTCACAATTAAATGGGCTCGGTTACCACTTTTGCGAAAAAAACAAATGTGTATGTAACTCTTATAGAAACATATCATCACTAATGATGTTCCCAAATCCCACCATTTAAAGATGGATATTGTTTGGAGTATCAAATATTCAGATATTTAATTATCAGTTAATAGACTATACAACCAGTTATAATATAATTGTCGGTGTAGAATTCGAGCTTTATAATAAAGTTTTCGAGTTTTGTTTTAAAGAATTCGAGCTGAACTCACCCACTTAAATATAAAAAATATTAAATTTTAAGAAAGCTCAGAAAAATCACATATAAGCTCTACTTTTGTACCACTGGAGATATGTATAATGTTATTTGTGTATAATTACATACTTAATATGCAAATTATCTTTCTTAATAATTGCATCCTAGCAAACTTATAAAACTAATAATATTAGCAATGATATCATTATTCAACTCTTATTGATTGTTTTCTTGATCAAAATAATGTCTCAAACAATTCTCATTTTCTTATCCTTTTCGATGATTATTACTCTCATTTTTAAAACAAATGGCGTAGTTTTGAAAATGATTCCTATAGACTCAATTCATTCTAAAATGTTGCCTCAACATTTAACAACTCAAGAGCAACATCAATTCCTCACCAACATATCCCTTTCTCGAGTTCACGTTTACTCAAAAAATTCTACAAAAATTGTCGAAAATTCTATCACAGTGCCTGTGAATCAGGTTTATACAAGTTATTTTGTAACCCCAATGACTCTTGGTACAGAAGCCGGAATTTTACATACTTATCTTGCCCTTGACACCGCTTCTCCAGAGACTTGGGTTCAGTGTGAAGGATGCAATCCTTGTATACAAGTAAATCGTAAAGATTTTTCCTATACGGAATCTCCTCTTTACAAGAAAATGAGCCCGTATGACCCAATGTGTTATCCACAAGTATTATACGGAGGCTCTTGCGGCTTTGATATTACGTACGGAGATAATGCCAATAATGCCCGCACAATTGGCTTCGTTGGAAGAGACGTATTTTATTTCCAGAACGCTCAAAATAGCGACTTATTATATCCGTTTCCAGGTATAGCATTCGGTTGTGCAGTCCACAACCAAAATTTCCGATTCGGTGAGAATGATGGACCTCATAACGTTATTGCCGGTATACATGGTCTTGCCCCGGGGCCTAGATCATTTTTAAGGCAACTCACTAGTCAAATTAGAGGTCAATTTTCGTATTGTTTGGTATCATCGAGTATGATGCATGTAAACTCGTATATAAGCTTTGGAGACGATGCACATATAAGCGGAGATGATGCTACACAAGTTCAATCAATATCAATGTACCGCGAAAAATATCATTTATATTTAAATGGTATTAGTGTAGACGGAAGCAGAGTACCGATTGATCCATCTATCTTTGAACTAGATGAAGAATTGTATACCAAAGGATTTTTTATCGACTCTGGTGCTCCTTTTACAGTCTTAGCACGAAGTGCATATAATCCTCTCGAACAAGCAATGATTAACTACTTTAGACATAATTACGGGTGGCAACCGATTGACATCGGAGATCAGTATCCTTTATGTTACTCTAATTTTCCTAGTGGTAATCAAAGATTTCCGTCTATGATTCTACATTTTGCGAAAGGACAATCGGAAGAAATTGATTGGATTATGCACGAAGATAATTTGTTTTTGAGACATAACGACGGATTTTGTGTGTTGATATACGTTACTGATGACCCGGGTCCAAATCTTTTCGGAGCATTTCAACAAGTTAATTTCAATATTTTGTATGATGTTAATAATGGACTTTTGTCCTTTGTACCTAAGAGGTGCCATGAAATGACTATATAAATGTGATGTTTTCTATGTTTAATTTTGTTGGTTTTATCAAATAAAAATCTATGTCAATCACGCGGAATCTTCTATTTACTAAAAGAATAGACAAAGCTAGAATTTTTCCCGCTCAAATTACTCTAACATACAAGTGGGCCTAACATGTTATGTTATTCTCAAATGTTAGGCTTATAACGTTTGGTTTGTACAAATATTGGGCCTAACGTAATTCTTATTTACTACTATCATAGCAGTAAGGATTATCTGTCCCACTTTTGTGTCCCACTTCATTTATCTTCTGACACATTAGCTGATGTGTCATAATATGTATGAAGTGGAACACAGAATGAGACATCAAATGAGACAGAAGATCTTTATCGCTATTGTTGGAAATAGAGGCTTTGAGAGCCTTTTTCTTAGTTTCCATTTGTCCCACATTGGTGAGGAAGTGGGTGTTTTATGGGTTTATATAACACCCCTTCCCTTACCTTATCACTAGTGGTCATGGGGAGTCTTTTGTAGAGACTTTGCGAGGTGCTTAATTCAGCTCGCACACGCGCGCGCGTGCCCCCGGCCCGGATCCGGATTCGGGATTCGGGATTTGGCAATCGCCTGCGGCGGGCTGTGCCTAATCTTTTGGGCCGCGGGTTTTTGGTGCAGTTGTGAGATTGTGTGTCTGTCCAGATTCATTCTGGAATGTGTGTTAATTCTCAGTCAATTGAGCCTGTTAGTGGGGAGAGTAGTGCTCCTGGTCTCACGTCTGTTGACCGAGTTAAGGGGCTTCTGTTTTGGCTCCTTAACAACTCTCTTTTTACTGCTATAAATAGCACTCCTCTTCACTGCTCCAGAACACACAACACACAACTTCTCTTCTCCATCTCTTCTCTGCTTTCTCTATAAATTTCTGGGTTAAGTAAAATCGTTCCAGGTCTTACAAACTCGAGTGGGCGAGTTTGTGAGGCAGCAGTAGTGTAATCCTTGGGGACTACCGGTCGTCGCTGATCGCCACCACGGTCGCACCGGAGAAATAGTTTTTAAGGCGGTTCCGCACCGCGTCACTACCAATTCCTCTGTCGGTATTTCTAATTCTGATCTTGGTTTTTGCTACTGTTTTTTCCGTCTTAATTAATTACTATTTCGGAGTTTAGTAATTAGTTCCAACAATTTAAAAAACTATTGAATTAAGTGAAGTAGCCATGTCTGTGATTTCGAAAATTGTACCTGACATTTCGAAAATTGAGCAATTAGATGGTCAGACTTATAAGCGTTGGTCCCAGAAACTGTTGACGTTTTTGAGCGATTGGAAATTGATTATGTTTTATTTAATGACCCGCCAAAACCTCGTTGTTCCGTCGATCTTTGAGACTACCCCTCCTGCGGCTAAGGCAGTTAAGTCAAATGAAGATGATATTGCTAAATTTGTTAAAGACAACAAAACTGCTAGGTGTCACATACTTAATAACATGGTTAACCCGTTGTTCGATTTATTTGCTGATAATAAATCGGCTAAAGTCATTTGGGAGTCCTTACTGAAAAAATATGGGGCTGATGACGCTGGGAAAAAGAAATATGTTGTGGGTAAGTGGCTGCAATTTAAGATAGTGGATGGGAAGTCTATTATGGAACAGGTTCATGTCTATGAAAACTTGTGTGCTGATATTGTTAGTGAGGGCATGAAATTAGACGGCCTTTTTATTGCTAATGTGCTATTGGAAAAATTCCCTCCCTCCTGGTCTGAGTATAGAAATCAGCTAAAACACAAAAAGAAAGACATGTCCCTTATGGAACTTATCAGTCATATGAGGACCGAAGAGGCAAATCGCCTCAAATACAACCCTGTTGTTTACCGATCAGTGAATGCATCATCATTGCGCTATCAAAGCTAATTTGGTTGAGTCCGTGGTCCGTCAAATGCTTTCTTGAAAAGTTCAAGGGTAAGGGTAAGGCCAAGGTTGGTCAGGGTAAGGGTAAAGGAAAGAAGTCTGATCCAGGGAAGTACACCAAGCCGGTTGCAAAGATTCAGAAGCCTAAGGGTCCTTTGGTTTGCTATGTTTGTGGGAAACCGGGTCACAAAGCCTACCAAAGGTGCACGATAAGAAGACTGCTGAAGCTGAAGCCAATCTTTGTGACTGATGATGTCATTGCTTCGCTGTGGTCGTTGAAGCTAATCTGTGGGTAATCTTTGCTGAATGGGTCTTGATATCGGCGCTTCCAGACACCTCTCTGTCGATAAGGGGTTATTTCTTTGAGTTCGAGGAGATAGGCGATGGGGAATGCATCTACATGGGTAATTCTTCAGCTGCAAAGATCACAGGCAAAGGCAAGATCTTTCTCAAACTCACCTCGGGGAAAACACTTGCCCTTAATAATGTTTTATTTGTACCTACATTGCGTCGAAACCTCGTGTCTGGTGCCTTGTTAAACAAAGCTGACATGAAACTTGTTTTTGAGGCTGACAAGGTTGTAATGTCGCGCAATGGGGAATTTGTGGGCAAGGGTTATCTGTCTGGGGGTCTTTTTGTACTGAACTCTGATTCTGTTTTTAATAATATTGCATCTACTTCGCTTATATCGCGAGTCTATTGATGTTTGGCATGGTAGATTAGGTCATGTGAATATCGACTACATTAAAAAACTTAGAACCTTGAGTTTAATTCCAAGTTTGTCGAGTCAAGAATTCTCTAAATGTGGTAGTCGTGTTTGAGGCTAAATTCACAAAGAAACCTAGTAAACCTGTGACAACTATGACTACGAGTCTTCTTGAGTTAATTCACACCGACCTAGCTGACTTCAAAAATGTTGCAAGTAGAGGTGGCAAGAATTATTATGTGACTTTTATAGACGATCGTTCGAGGTACACCCGAGTTTATTTGCTTAAGACTAAAGATGAAGCAGAACAATCGTTTATAAACTTTAAAAATGAGGTCGAAAATCAACTCGACAGGAAGATTAAAAGGGTAAGGTCTGATAGAGGTGGTGAGTATAAATCCAGTTATTTAGCGGACTTTTGTGCTGCAAGCGGTTTAATACATGAGACTAGTCCACCTTACTTACCCCAATCCAATGGTGTAGCTGAACATAAAAATAGAACTTTAAAAGAGATGATGAATGCTATGCTTTTAAGTTTTGGTCCTGTCGACGATATGTGGGGGAAGCAATACTTTCGCTTGTCACATTCTTAACCGTGTACCTCATAAGAAAATTGACAAGACACCCTACGAGATTTGGAAGGGCTATCCTCCTAACCTAAGTTACCTTAGAGTGTGGGGGTGTTTGGCTAAAATGGGTTTACCTGACTTTAGGAGACCTACCGTTGGACCTAAGACCTATGACTGTGTTTTTATAGGTTATGCTCAAAATAGCTCTGCTTATAGATTTATGTCTTTGAGTGACCGTTCTATATCTGAGGCTAGAGATGCCGAATTTTTTGAGCATGTTTTTCCTTTTCAGAAAAATGTTGTTTCATCTACTTCATTACCTGTTGCATCTATTGATATGTCTTCACATGCTAGTTTTAGTAGCACTCCTATTGATCATGTTGTTGAACCTAGGAGGAGTAAAAGACCTAGATGTCCAAAGGATTATAGTGATTATGTTACAACACATTTATCTGAATATGGATACTCTGTTTGTGCAAGTGATGAGTTTGTTTCAGCTTTTTTAATAGAGGATGACCCAAAAACCTATAGTGAGGCAATGAAATCCATTGATGCTAATTTTTGGAAAGATGCTATTAAAAGTGAACTTGATTCTATTGTTTCTAATCAGACTTGGGAGTTGACTGATTTACCTAAAGGTAGTAAACCCATTACGAGTAAATGGATCTTTAAAAGGAAAATGAGACCTGACGGTACAATAGAAAGGTTCAAAGCTAGACTTGTAGTTAGAGGCTTTACACAAAAGAAGGGCATTGATTACTTTGATACCTATTCTCCTGTGACCAAAATTTCGACTATAAGAACTCTTGTCGCTTTAGCTGCTATTCATAACCTTATTATACATCAGATGGATGTTAAAACTGCTTTCTTGAATGGTGAGCTAAAGGAAGAGATCTATATGTCGCAACCTGAAGGGTTTGTGATTAAGGGTCAAGAGAATAAAGTGTGTAAACTGAACAAGTCACTTTATGGTCTGAAACAAGCACCTAAACAGTGGTATGAGAAATTCAACACTACTTTGATGAGTAATGGCTTTATGATTAACAATTCTGATTCATGTGTTTATTCCAAAGTGATAGAATCTGATTGTGTTATTATATGCCTATATGTGGATGACATGCTTATTTTTGGTAATAATTTAGATGTGATAATTAAAACCAAAGAATTTTTGTCATCACACTTTGAGATGAAGGACTTAGGAGAAGCTGATGTTATCCTAGGGGTTAAGGTTATCCGAAACTCCAATGGAATTTCTTTGAGTCAATCTCATTATGTTGAAAAGGTGTTGAAAAAGTTTAACTGCTTTGATGTTGTGCCTGCTAGAACACCCTATGATTCTAGTGTACATTTGAGTAAAAACTTGGGTAACAGTGTTTCCCAGGAAGAGTATGCTAAAATCCTAGGGAGTGTGATGTTTCTTATGAATCGTACTCGACCGGATATTGCATATGCGGTTAGTAGACTGAGTCGTTATACACATAACCCTGGTAATGAACATTGGAATGCTCTTCGTCGTTTGCTAAAATACCTAAGAGGAACAGTTGATCTGTGTTTGCATTATGGTAAATTTCCTGATGTGTTAGAAGGATACTGTGATGCAAATTGGGTTGCAGGTAACGATGAGATTTGTTCTACTAGTGGTTATGTCTTCACCATGGGTGGAGGTGCGATATCGTGGAAGTCTTCTAAACAGACTTGTATTGCACGCTCTACCATGGAGTCGGAGTTCATAGCTCTTGAGTTGGCAGGACAAGAAGCTGATTGGCTGAAAAACCTATTGGCTGATGTACCGGTATGGGGAGGACGGGCGACACCGGTCTCCATCTTTGTGTGACTCGAAAGCTGCTATTGGCGTTGCAAAGAATAGTGTCTACAATTCGAAAAAGAGACACATGCAAATAAGGCACGCTGCAGTTAAACAACTCCTTGAGAATGGAGTGATTACTGTGGACTATGTGAAGTCCGAAAGTAATCTTGTTGATCCCTTTACTAAGGGGTTGACTAAGAGATTAGTCGTTAATACGTCGAGGGGAATGGGGCTTAGGTCCATGAGTCAAGGTTGAGATTGACTAGGTCCAAAGTTTCCATTCCTATGGCGTAGTATGATTCATAGCCTTTATGGTGGTGCTTTTGAGACGCACTTGATGAATTATACTCTAGGTTGGACTTATGTCCTTAATGGCTCGTGTGAGAAGTGCTGATGAGAAGCACTTGAGCCACCTACGTAGGTGTAATGATCCTAAGACTATGAGAAGTCTTGTGGTCACACCTATCAGTACCAAGGTAACGTATAAGCTCTAAAAGAGCGCGTTGCACTCTGAAATCGCGGGACGATCTTAATTTGAAGGTATGATATGTGTAGTGGGGGGTATCGACCGAAGTTCAGCTAGGAATTCAAATCGCAAGATATTATCTAGTTGTAAGTAAGTTGTTTCCTCATTTCACTAAAGTGTCAATTCAAATCGAAAGATATTGATACCTAATTATCCACCCTTCCTTTACCCAGAATTCTTCTTTCTCCGCTCTGCGCCTCTAGTGGGGGATTGTTGGAAATAGAGGCTTTGAGAGCCTTTTTCTTAGTTTCCATTTGTCCCACATTGGTGAGGAAGTGGGTGTTTTATGGGTTTATATAACACCCCTTCCCTTACCTTATCACTAGTGGTCATGGGGAGTCTTTTGTAGAGACTTTGCGAGGTGCTTAATTCAGCTCGCACACGCGCGCGCGCGCGTGCCCGAGCCCGGCCCGGCCCGGATCCGGATTCGGGATTTGACAATCGCCTGCGGCGGGCTGTGCCTAATCTTTTGGGCCGCGGGTTTTTGGTGCAGTTGTGAGATTGTGTGTCTGTCCAGATTCATTCTGGAATGTGTGTTAATTCTCAGTCAATTGAGACTGTTAGTGGGGAGAGTAGTGCTCCTGGTCTCACGTCTGTTGACCGAGTTAAGGGGCTTCTGTTTTGGCTCCTTAACAACTCTCTTTTTACTGCTATAAATAGCACTCCTCTTCACTGATCCAGAACACACAACACACAACTTCTCTTCTCCATCTCTTCTCTGCTTTCTCTATAAATTTCTGGGTTAAGTAAAATCGTTCCAGGTCTTACAAACTCTAGTGGGCGAGTTTGTGAGGCAGCAGTAGTGTAATCCTTGGGGACTACCGGTCGTCGCTGATCGCCACCACGGTCGCACCGGAGAAATAGTTTTTTAAGGCAGCGGTTCCGCACCGCGTCACTACCAATTCCTCTGTCGGTATTTCTAATTCTGATCTTGGTTTTTGCTACTGTTTTTTCCGTCTTAATTAATTACTATTTCGGAGTTTAGTAATTAGTTCCAACAGCTATCATAGAGGAATATATTTTACCCAAATATTTTTGACTACCGTATTAGTCCGTAGATTATCATTTTTCTGTCACTCATTACTACACATTAAAAATTGTAATCTCTAACAATAAATTTAAAACGTTAATTGCTAAATTTCTCAAAAAATTACAATCTAAAAAACCGTGCATTAGCACGGGATCTAATCTAGTTATTAATCAAATTCGATTGATCAACTATATTGATACATCCCGTGATGCTATATTGACCAACACAAAATCTCATTTGTGACGGCACGTATCCGTCACTTTGGAGTGACGGATACCATTTTGCCTCACAAATGACCCAAATAGAGGAGAGAGGGAAGCACATGGGGGCGCCCTCACCTTGTCCCCCCTATCCGTTTTGTGAGTGACATTATCCCGTCACTTGCTCCGACCCGTCTTCAGCAAGACTAATTGATTGACCAATTATATATTTTTTAAATTGATTAATCAAATTCGATTCCATTCTCTACTGCAACAATATAGTAATCACATTCAATTAATTATATTTAAGTTGATTTAACATTAATATCCAAATTTTATTAATAAATTAATTAGAGAAAGTTTGTTGAGAATACATTAACCCATTTTATTAATACATCCGGCAAAACTATTGATCAACTTTTAACTTTTTTAATATCCAAATTTTATTAATAAGTTAATTAGAGAAAGTTTGTTGAGAATATATTAACCCAATTTATTAATACATCCAGGGAAACTATTGATCAACTATTAACTTTATTACATCGGATCGGATGGACGTCCAGAACCACCATAATAAAAGCTAATCTGATTGTGACTACGATCCTTTTTAAGCTTACTGACCCGGTAAAGAGTCCGATCCGACTCAAAGACGTAAAATTCCTTAGGTGTCCTAACTGAATGTTCGTCGATATATTGTAATTGTTGAATATAGTGATAGCGGGGTTTGTCGCACTCCCCCGATCAAACAAATAACTCAACTAATGTAGTAGGGTAGTCGAGGTCGAATCCACAGGGAGCATGGGTGATTACTAATTGTCTAAATTCTCGTGCTTAGCTAAGTCGGCAATATAAGATGAGATTGTAAACTAAACAACTAAACTAAATAAAATAAAATGCAAATTAACAAAAGATGATAAAAGAGTAAGAGAGGATTAAAGTTGTAAATCAAATGAATAAAAGGCCTAGAACTCGGTTCTCCCACAACAATTCGTAATTCCACATACTAATTCCCTAGGCTAATCACTCGGGTAGACAAGTAAGGAGGAGATGGCTCTAATTCGCCTGAGACCCCCCTCTCGGGTTCGAAGTAGGACACTAGCACTACCCACCAACCCCCCTCTCGGGTTCGAAGGTCGGAATCCTTAACTCAACACCCAACAACCCCAAAAACGTGCACTTTTCCAAGGAGGTCAAGAAATCGGTCAAGGTCATTAAGCCCCCATCGTATTCCGGGTCATCCCACTCCCTCTCTCGAGGGTCGATTTCAAACGCTAGTCTAGAGGTACCCTCCCTTAGTTCTCCCTTTCGGTCTCAACCAAGGTTAGCGATAAGGACAAATTCCGGGTACCCGATTTACAACCTAACCAACTCTCGTTGGTGGACAAGGGTTACAAGTCGACACTACCCAAAATCGATCCATAAGTCAAGTCAATCCTCTAAACTACCCTCACCAATTTCCCCAAATAATTAGCCTTTATGAGATTCAATTAGTGAAACTACTCATGTCGGGTCAAACCGAGTCCTAGTAGAAGACTACTCACTAATCATGTTCCTAATTGCAAGAGAGACAATAAAGATGGAATCTTTATGCATAATCATAATGGAAGTACAAATTTTATTACTAATCATGCAACAATCCAACTTAAATTATAAGGAAAGACAATTTAATTCAAGAGACAATGAAGATTAAACTAAAGGCACAAACTTTAACTCAATAAACTCAAAGACTCAATCTTTAACATGAGAAATCAAAGATTCAATCTTGTAAACAACAATGGTGAGAAGAGAAAAGATGAACAAGAGAGAGAATAACAACAATCTAACATAAACAATTAAGATTAAACTTGAAAGAAAAATAAATGTAAACAAATGAAATTAGGAAGAGAAATTATACCCACTCAATAGCAAAGAAAGGAACTTGGATTGAAATATGGAAGGATTCTTCAATTCTCCAAATACAACCCAAAATTACTAATTGTAAACTAATGAAAAGAGAAGAACTTGAATGAACAAAAGAAGAATTAAACTAAAAATTAAAGAAAGATAACAACTTTTTATTGAATGAAAATAAGAGAGAAAATATGAGGGTTTTACAATACTAAGAGAGAATAAGATGAACTAGTCTAATTTAATTCCAAGGTATGGTAATGTGTAATGTGGTAATGTGGTGTTATATTTTATAGTAGTCTAGTAATAATATACCACTACTACTTAATAATAATAATTCTAATTCTAATCTAACTAAAGACACCAAACGATACATGACTCAAAAGTCAAAACAAAACTAAAGAGGAAAGGGGATGAATCGTCTAAAACACAAAAAAGGGAAAATCAAACGGGGAAATTGAAAATCACGCAGCATGATACGCCTAGCCGGCCTACCGGCTACCGGTCAAGTGACCGTCTGGGAATCCCCTGGAAACTTCAATGAATTTAATGGTTCTCCCAGCCGGTGGGGGTGTCGGCGGTCGGTGACCCGGCTGGGGATGAATTTTTGATGCGATTTGAGTTGTGAGCCGGTTGACCGGCCACCGGTGACAAGGCCGGCTGGGAGTTCTCTGGAAAATGGAGTCAATTCTTTGCGTATTCCCAGCCGGTTGGGTAGGCGGCAGCCGGTGACCCGACTCAGAGAACGATTGCTTCTATTCCAATTAACTCGGTTTCAATACCGAGTTCATGCTTGATGATGGCGGCTGCTTGCTGGAGCATGGTGGTTGTCGACAATGGCGATGTTGGTGCTCGTGTATTGTTGCTGCTGGTGTCATTGATGTTGGTGGCGGCAAAAATGGTGGTGGCTGGTGACGGGAGCAGGACATAGTGAGCTGGTGCAGGAGAACAGCGGCTATGGTGGTTGAATTGATGAAGACGATGGTGATGAATGATTAATGGTGGTGAAGTCGGGTTGTTGCTGCTTCAATGGACAAAGGGAACGGGGGTTCGTTGATGGTTGTTTGCAGGCCAGAGGAGGTGAGTTAATGGTGATGGAGGTTGAATGACGATTTTGGTGAGTGGAGAATGATGGCAGGTGAATGAAGGGGGTGAGGAAGGTGACAAGTCAATGGTTGACTTTTGATTTTGCTTTGTTTAC
Organism: Silene latifolia; assembly: GCF_048544455.1. Lineage (NCBI taxonomy): Eukaryota > Viridiplantae > Streptophyta > Magnoliopsida > Caryophyllales > Caryophyllaceae > Silene > Silene latifolia. The sequence goes on along the minus strand of NC_133528.1, from coordinate 147,049,865 downwards.
TTCCCATTTTCATCCTTTGACTCCGTCTTGAATCGTCTCAATTCCGCCTCAAATTACTCTCCCTCAATCTCCGTTCTATTATAATGCCTCGCCTACAAATTATAAACAATAAAATAATATTAATACTAATGTTATTGAAAACGCGAGTAATTATTAAATATAACTAATATGACTAATAATTATAAATTAGTAAATTAATAGAAATGCGAGTATTATAATAAAAAAAAATACGATTAAATATTAAATATGACTAAGACACCTAATTATTGTAAACTAGTTAATAAGTGAGCTTTTTAACCGTATAAGCACACAAAATCGAGTCGAAATAAGATATAAATGCGGGGTAAAAAGTGACTAAAATACTATTTATCATATAGCTTGCTTGACCTTGACCTTTTTCCGGAAACTTTCCGCTTCCCATCGGTGCCGGATTCGATGGCGATGTATAAACTTGTCCGCCCCACGTTAAAGTGCAAGTCCCATGCTTAAATCCTTTTACTAGACTTTGTGTCCAATATCCCACATATACGTTGTTTACACAAAGCCACCATTTTTTGCTACCATCGTTATCCTATATATATATTCAACAACATCGTCAACGACTCAACGATATATAAGTCATAATTTGAATCGATAATGGATAAATTGTACTCCCTCCGCTCCGGTCAATTATTGTCCTTTGTTTTGTGGACACTATTCATAAAGGAAGAGAATTTTTAAAATAATTTGCAATGCATAACTAAAAATATAGTTAAGAATATCAAAATTTTATAATATTCATAATTAAGTAAGTAAAGATATTTACGAAATGAAATGAGCATCGACAAACGTGCAAAAGGCAAAGGACAACTTATAACAAAGGAATGTTAAGAATTGGATGACACAGAAAAATTACGGAAATCCGCCCGACAATCCTAATAGAATACCCGTTTCTGACCCAATACCCGATCCGAAACGCGTATAAACCCGGCCCGTACAAACCTGTATTTTACAAACCCTAAATAGACCTGACTCGGATTTTACTCGAATAGAAATGACCGAACATCTAACTCGCCCGTTCGACTCGTTTGTCAAGTCTAGTAAGACGGTATCACACTGCGAGACGATCAACTATTCATTTAATGCTAATAAATGAATTGTCCTTTTATATCATGCGACCGTCTTATAGTGTCAAATCGTCTCACGCAATAACTACGGATCAGATGAAATAGGAGTAATTCCATTACCAGGATTATTTTTATATCAACGTCGTGTTGTTCTCCAAGATTAGTTGAAGTTTTTGTCCGTTCAGCAGTAAAGTAATTTGGTTCTACCTTTATAAATTCGGTACAATTGGGATCAAAACTATGACATGGAATGCTCGTCTGCTTCTGTAATTTATAAACAAATTAGATAATATTAGGGGTCGTTTGGTTCACTATGGAAAAATAGAATTCCCGGGAAGAGGAAATTCGTCATATGAACTTAAAAATCATGTGAATTGTATAAATATTGTTTGGTTGAATGTGGGAACTTAATTCATGTGGGAATTCCCACTTACCTAGGGGGGGCTAGGTAAGTGACTTCCTACATCATTTAGGAATTGAAGTTTCATAGGAAGTTCTACTTCCCATGATTTAGGCAACCAAACAAGACTTTATTTTGCAACTTCCCATGATTTTCCAATTCCCATGAATTTGAAAGGCAACCAAACAACCCCTTATTGTACGCGTTTTTAAAATTCGTAGTATATATAATCGAGTTGTTCCATAATTTTACCTTGTAAGATGCAAATATTCTTGGATGCTCATCGCGAAATTGTTCTGAATTGACCTAAAAAATGACCCGTTATTAATTACTTCAACAATAAATTTAGTCCCATTATCATGAACGGAGCTAAATTAAAAAACAGTGTTGCTCTTTCACATACGTCTTTTACTCTTTCACATACTTTTTTTCATAAATTTTCCATCTTTTACCCTTTTCCTAAATCTAAACAAATTAGGTTTTCTATATACCATTTTCCCTAAAATTAAAACATAATTCTTCTAAAACTTGAACAATGGATTACAATTTTTCAAATTATTCAATTAATGAAGTAAATACTAATTTGTTTAGCAATTATTAAAAACTTGTTCATTGTTTATTAATTATTTTGTCTTAAAATTAGGGTTTATAATCACACTAAAAGTTCTTCAATTATGTTGATGGCGGAAGGCATGGTGGTTTGTTTGATGGACTGTGGTGTTCAGGGCAGGGGCATGGTGGACGACGGTGGTCGGAGCAGGGATATGGTACAGGACGGTGGTGGTCGGAGCAGAGAAGGACAGTGATAGTGAAGGGGAGGGGGAGTGTTGGGGAGGGGAGGGGTTACTGGGTTACTGTGTTCATCAACACGTTTTTTTTTTTCTTTTTTCTTTTTTTTTTTTTCAAAATCATTTTTGATTATTTTTAATTTTAGTTTTACTTTGGGTTTTCGGCGAGGTGTTGGTTAATGGAGGTGTGTGGTGGTTAATGGAGATAGATGGTGGTAATTTAATGGCGAAGGGGGTTTATGAAAGGGAGAAAATTTTTTGAATGGGTAAAAGGAGAAAGAAATGAGAAGGGTAACATTGTAAACTACGTATGTGAAAGAGTAAAAGGCGTATGTGAAAGAGCAATACCCTTAAAAAATCGACCTAATACTGAAACATAAAATTTATCCATATCTACTATAATCATAATTTTTATTCCGTATATTAAAAATATTTATTTTGTACAAATTACTTTTCTCCTAGAAAGCTCGTCCGGACCAAAAATCACTAATAAAAAATCGGTACTAAATTTTCCGACCATTATTACCAAATGAATTTTGAAATATCCAAAATCCATCAGTAATTGATTTTACCGACTGTTTTTTCACATCAGCAACATTTTTGTAGTGAATCGGGTTAACTTTTTAGCTACTTTTACCAAATAAAGCCTTACCATCCATCCCGCAGCAAGTATAAGCGATCCGCTATGCATTGTAATTAGAGTCGCGCTATAGTCACCTAGAATAACATTTGGGGGTGACCATATATTGAGTTTGCCATGAATTCCATAACATTTGTCATCAATTGTTGTTCTATATCCAGCAGACTACAATAAAAAAAATGAATGAAAAATATATTAATTTCGCTATTTTGTGCTATACAACAAGCTTCGAAATCAATTACTACTAAATTTCGTAAACAAAATAAAAAAGTAGTTAAATATTTTACCATAAAATTTTTTTCTTGATTATTAGTTGCACCATTTTTTGATAGTAAGAGAACTAGCAAGCAACACACAAATCTAACAAAGTGAAAATCCATAATTTTACAAATTAAATTGGGAGGGTTTGGTCATTTTATATGGAGTAGTATTTTATTAATTGTTACCATCTAATGTAAGATTTCAACTCAAAAGAGCACAATCCTTAATGGGTTAGTTTACCAAATCAACCTATCTACGATTTCACTTTATATGCAGATGTCAACTTGCTCAGTTGATAAAATAATGAAAGGCGATGTTTTTCATGACCTGGGTTCGAATCCCACCAGCATAAAAATCGCCCATAAAGCTTCGTTTACAAAAAAAAAAAAGTGATTCGACTTTCAATAAAAAGTGGTTATTAATTAAACGAAGAAATGTTTCTCTCGACGGAAATACTAATATTGACCCGAATTTGCTTTTTTGAGCTTATATTCTTGCCATACTTGAGGGCCTAAAGGATGTCTATTTACAAAAGTGTTAACGAAACAAGATTTTGTAGATCCAATGATGCTGTACAAAGACAATGTGGAGCGAACAACAAATTGCTCCAGAAGCCACCTGTGCATTGCGCATCTGACCTTAACCCGATCCATTGTATATTGCAAAACTTTGGGGTAAGAACTTATTTTCGACACTGGATACCCTAACTCATTAACAATCACATTAATTTTCGCCTCAAGAGCTTCTGCTGACTGGTTGAGAATTTGAGGAGCCCTTCTGATCATTTTCGTAACATCACTTTCACTAATCCCAGCTTTGACAAACAAATCAAATCTCTCGGGGAGTTCTTCGCCTTTACCACGACATATCTTAAGGACATTTTCTATTTCTTTTGAATTTTCTACGAAGCCAATGCTTGTTAAGAACTTTATTCTAAGATTTCTATCCCTTTGCAAACGTATTTCCTTTGTTTCTGGCACACGTTCAATTTTTGCTCCGAGGGTCCATTTCTTAAGTTCCAGAGGATTTGCCACGATGATTTGACGCAGATGTATCTTTCCAGATCTTAAATGGCAAAGAAGGTAACTTGCTTTCATTACTCTGCATGTACCAATCCACGTGAAATGTTCGCGAATAATCCTACCTATATTCACCGCATCCATCTCTATTTCAAAAAGTAGCTCAAAAGCACGCCTCAAATTCCAAACGAATTTCTCGACTTTAATTTGTGGGAATCGCAACAAAATTGAACATATATCAGATCTACTGCACCCGAATTTTAACAGGAATCCTATCAGTAATAATGCCGGTCTACGTCTACCTGAATGATCAAATAGAATCCCTGGACATCGACGACAACCCAAATACTGTAACAACAACTGTAACAAGTGATTGATTTGTCTCCAATTATAACTAGTCGTTTCGAAGAATTTTTGCTCAAACAAACTATTTTCAAACCCCAAACACTTCAATCTGCTAACCAACTCCAAGAACTCTTCATTTATACCATTAATCAAAATACAGAGATTAAAGCGGACAGCTCTAGAAATAAAATCCTTACGCATCCCTACCTGTTCAAAACCTAGCAGCTTCGACTGCAAAACCCCTTTATCATACCGAAACACTTCTCTTGCTTCTCTATAGATCTTCCCCATCTGAACTCGAGCAATACCATATTTACACAAAACATGATACTTATCAAGCAAACCAACCTCATCACTCAAAAACATCAAATTACGCGGAAGAAAAGCGCTAAACTCAGAAGGTTCCAACCCTATACTTTCAAAGAAAGGCTCAAACTCATTGATGGGATGGTAATTCAAGAAAAGCGCCACAGACCGCTTAACATAATCAGACTCGTTACCAACATTCGCAATTAGCTTTTTCACAAAATGTGGTGAGTTTTTACTCATGTGTTCGGCATCCGTAAAATTTTAGGGTTCTAGTACACAGCAAGTATTCTAACAAGGCAGCTTCAACCTTTTTTTTCACAGTAACTGGACTCTTTCGCCCACTTTCACCACTACCAAATAATCTATAACATGAGAAATTGTTATTTCTATGAATTGGGTATTTCAGCGAAGAATACAATAATTTTAATTTCGGTAAATGGATCATTTCCTAATTTGAAAACGACAATGAAATAATCTTACTCCTTCCGTCCCGATCAATAGCTATTTATTGCTTTTGGCACCAATCTCCTCCCACTTGCACATGAAGAGGCCACGGAAATAAACTGAAAATGGAAATAGATAATTATTAACTGATTAATACACCTCAAAAAGGAAACAAATAACTTCTCACCGGTGTAAATGGTGTTAATTTCGAAAATGATTAGAATGTTAATTTCGAAAATGATTGAATTGAATTAATTTATTGTTGCAGTGGAAAGGTAGGCGGAAAGAAGGGTTTGTTCTTGTTACGCTTCCTTCTCCCGGAAGAAATCTTAAAAGTTGTTGAACTGTAGAAACAATCTCACGCGAAAGTAGTTATTGAGTCCTTAATTTTAGTCGATTATGAAATTAAGTCCCATAATAAATTATCGTAATTTATTTTCGTAATTTATTTTCGCAGTACAAATTTTACTCATTTCAGTACTTTTAGCATCAAATTTTCCATTTTTCTACCCTTATTAAAACACATCAAACCTAATTCTCTCTACCTTCTCTCTATTGTTGCATCCTTAACTATCTTCAACCTCGTCCCAATTATTCAATTATGAATAATGATTCGAATATAGAACACGTATTTAATTCACTAATCAATTATTATTAATCAAATTGACTCCTTATAGCTTTATATTTTTTTAATTAGGGTTTATGTTCAATTGTGTGAGACGGTGATGGGATATTAGTGTAGTCCGATGTCACCGGCGACATGGGAAGTCATTGCCGGCAAGAAGAACGACGGTTTATCATGTTCCCGGATTATGTTCGATTTACTTTTGTAACTTAGCACGCCTGTGCATGCAGAGATTGCTTAGTTTTTTCAATTTAATATGTAGTATATGTGGTATGAATACAGTAGTGTTAATCCAGTTAGTTTTTTCAATTGAATACACTGGGTAATTATTTGGGTAAAATTAGAGAGAATAATTAGAGAGAGAAAATGAAGGGAGGGGGGAGTGTAAGGGGTATAATTGTCAATAACGTACTGCGATGAGTAAATTGTGTACTGCGAAAATCAGCACCCTTTATTTTCGCAGCATATATTTTACTCATTTTAATACTTTTTATACTAAATTTTTCATTTCTCTACTCTTAATTAAAAAATATCAAAATTAAATCACTCTAACTTCTCTCAATTGTTACATCCTTAAACCTTCTCCAAGTGATTCAATTATGATGATTATTTGAATATAGAACAAGTATTTAATTTATTAAGCCATTATAATTAAGACCTTGTTATAGTTTTTTTTAATTAGGATTTATATTCAAATTAGTTATTATTAATTAATTTGAATATAAACCCTAATTAAAAAATAGTTGTCCGACACTCCGACATTTTAGTTTAGACCACAAAATTAGAAAATTCATCCAAAATAGTTGTCCGACACGTGTCAACACGACACCGTGTCGGAGAGTAGGAGTAACGCAGCTACAAACATGGAAAAAGCCAACCCAATCATTAAGAGTCATTAAGACAAATATTTTCTAAGTTTGATATAGGGTTTTTTGTCAAACACGACCTTTAAAAAAAAAAATTCTTCCAAACACCACCTTTAAAAAAAAAGTTTGTAAAACATAACCTTTAATAAATTTTTTGTGTCAAACACGACTTTTTGGCCGAAGGACTTAACATTTTGTAATGGGGTAACTTTCAGTTGATGTTTGAGATAGCAAACGATGTCGGTTTGAGGCGTTTTTGGACTCGTTGAAAAGGTGGAAATACAAGCTTTCCAAGGGTTATCAATAATGGTCAAAGGCGGCCTTATGTGGGGTCTATTGTTGTGTAATGGAAGGCTGGTCGGAGATATTAGCGAGTGGTCGGAGATTTTTAGTAGGTCTTTTAAAGAGGTTATGATGCTTTGTTTGTTCTGAAAATTGGTATGTAGGTAGCGAGGAGTGTAAGGTAGGCTGTAGTTGTGTTGTTTTTTGTGGTTGTTTGTTGTGAGTGGTGGTTTGAGGTGAGTGAATTGACCCACAAAAAAGAAATCCTACTTTGACATTCTTTTGAATGTTTTTTACCTTCAAATTAACTCTCCTCGAACCACCACTTATAACCAACAACCACAAAAAAACAATACAACTACGGCCTACCTTACACCCCCCGCTACCTACATACCAATTTTCAGACCAAACAAAGCATCATAACCTCTTTAAAAGACCCACTAAAAATCCCCGACCACTCGCTAATCTCTCCGACCAGCCTTACTTTACACAACAATAGACCCCACATAAGGCCACGTTTAACCATCGTATTGATAACCCATGGAAAGCTTGTATTTCCACCTTTCCAACGAGTCTAAGAACACCTCAAACCGACATCGTTTGCTATCCCAAACATCGATTGAAAGTTACCCCATTGCAAAATGTTAAGTCCTTCAGCCAAAAAGTCGTGTTTGACAACAAAAAATTTGTTAAAGGTTGTGTTTTACAAACATTTTTTTTAAAGGTGGTGTTTGGAAAAAAAAAAATTTAAAGATTGTGTTTGACAAAAAAACCCTTTGATATAACTACATTAGAAGTAGAAGAAAAGAAAAGTAGTGACAGATCAGTGAAATACTGCAGATGAGAGACCACTGACCACCAGAGCTAGGAAATATAAAATACGAGTAGATGATAGAGGAAGGATAGTATTAGAACGAGGTGACAACACCAAAAGACACCTGTTGAATGAAAGTTCTTAAGACCACGCTAACCTAATTTGGTTTCAAAGGACATGAAAAGCAGGTTTGGTTGCAAGCACTCAAGTGAGTGGGGGTTTTGCTGGGTGGGAGAGGGAACAAACATTTAAAAATAAAAAGCAACAAGAAATCGGTGACGAGGGTGAGAAAATCATCCTTCATTTTTGCTTTTCAGAGATACTAAACCAGCAAATAATTAGAAAACACGAAAACGAAGGAACCAGATTTTTCCTGCTTGTCTAATATATTACTCGTTCAGTTAAACAATGTACAATACACAACAAAGCGAAAGTCGCTTCACTCACCACATAATAAATAGGAAAGTTGTCCTTCTCCTTCATATAAGTAGACTTCAAGCTGAAGCGGATCGCCGGATCATATAAATTACCCACAATGTAAAGGCCAAGATTGCTGAATCAAGCCGCGTGTGTATATCATATTCCATGACAAAACTGCAATAAAGCCTTATTGCTAGAAGAATAGCTGTAAGCTCTTGTGATTTCGGTGAGAGCTCTGCAAATCATCCAAAGAAGAATGATTTTCCGAAGATACAGAGGCACTGGACAGAAAATATTATAGACATGGCCAGCGCATATGTGATCCCTAATCATATAGTCAAGCTTTTAATCCTGATCATTAGAGAGAGTTACCTGTAAGCCATGTAAATTTTCTAGATCTGGAAGCTCAGGGAAATGAGAAAGATCAACAGAGCCCAGCTCTTCTGCTCTCCGGGCAGTGTCGTCAACTTGCAGGCATAAAAGTTTTAGTACGAGGAATGAGATCCTATGCAACTGTATAGCTACTACATCGGCAAAACATGCTGGTTTCACTGATTCTGCTTGTTTGTTGACCGGGTCCTTGACTACAATGGCAGTACTCATCACCTCATTAGTGGCGTTAACAGTCCGCATACATGCGAGAGCAGCAATGGCGAACCATCCACTTCTGCTATTTACGAATGACGGTCTTTGACAATAATCATTATCTTCTTTTGCGAGAGGAACACATAAAAAAGGTGCTGCCAGAGTAAAGGACTCCAGAAAGAGGTGACTTCGTCTACTAATGAAAGCTAAGAGGTGAATAATATTTTCTCGAAGCTCAGAACCCATCTCGAAGCTCAGAACCCATCTCATTAACGATAAATGTTAGTATCATAAGTTCAGGCTGCACATGAGTTTAGAAGATTACACAAAGCACAATTATCAAACCCAATCAAAAAGATATCTCCAATTTGCTGCCGTACTGGTCCGACCAACACCATCAAATCTACCTTTCAAACCTTTGTCAGCATGTCTGAAAAGTGAGTCAGCATATAATAGTTTTTTTCTGCAGGAACAGTTCCAAAGCCATAATTTCCAATGCAGCAGACTGACATCGATACTTGTATGCGACCTTTAGAGTGTCTGCTTCAGAGAGATTTTTTGTAATGTGAGCTTCCTCCGGGCGCATGAGTAATATTGATTCCGATAATAGTTTCCAGAACCTCTTCGATTTTCAAATAGACTCTAGAATATCAGAATACTGTGCAGCTTGTTTCCATAGTGCTTTAAAAAAAACCCAGTATATCACAAATGGTTGATGACAGTTATCCAAAATCTTTTTTTTTTGGTGAAATGTTAGTTATCCAAAATCCAGAAGTACTTCGCATGCTAAATCATGGCAGAAAATTATATAAATTTATCATATGATACCTCTCAATAAGAGAATCTGTTCTCTCAACATACAGCAGAAGTGCATCCACCAAATGCATGACATTTCAGACATGGCTTTTTGACAAGGCGGCTCATTTGTCTGTTTATGGACAACTCTAAATTCTTCTCCCCCAAAGATACCAGCTAGTAATACAGGCTGCACCATAAAATTGAAAACATATTTAAATTAACACAAGCGAGATAGAAGATTAGACATCTTACTAAAATTTAAGTATAATGCAGCATTCTATACTACAATTCAAACATACCTGGTGATTTGCAACAGAAGTAAGAAACTTAATCACAGCAACATATAGTTCTTCATTCTTCTCAGATTGCTCGCCAATAATAGTTTCAATGGAGCGTTTTAATTGGATTACCTGAAGGCAGAATAATATCATTAAATTCACAACCAGCTTAGAGTGGTTTAAGACATTACGCTACATTAGATCTCTGACAACTAAATAGGGAATAAAATTGATGGTAAGAAAATTCCCAGCTCCTTCAACTTTATGATATTTAGGCCCAGCATGTATGAAAGAAATTTCAGGAATAGGAAACTAACCTGTTTACCGCCTAGACTAAGATTTGTATTCCCAGACATATAGGATTGTAAACGATCAGCAATTGAGCACAACATAGAAAATGCTTCGGTAGCTCTAAGTTGTATTGCCTGTATAGTAATCTCAACTTGTAAAAAACTATTAACACAATAATTCCACACACGCAAAATACAGTTAGATGTTTATTGTATCATGAGAGACAATGATATTAAAAATAAAAAACATGATGAATGGTGATATGACTATATGAATGCAAAAGTGAGTTGTAACAGTAAAGCAGTAAACCATAATTAACTTTGAATGGGAGATTAGGCCAGGTAAATGACGAGTCATACAAAATAAAAACGTATAAGCAGTTAATCAAAACAGCTTAATACGCAGAGTCTGCAAGCTTCAGCAAATAATAGGTGAATGCCTCTTTTAATGAGTTCTAAAATGTGCTGAGAACAGAAGTTAAAGATAAAGCTAGTACATAACATACTTGATATCGCAAATACGACATCAGCGAGGCAACAGCTTCAACAATGGGAATCGGCTTGGTAATGATTGAAAGCATTGCTTGGTAAAATATAGGCAAGGTAGAGAAATCATCCTTCATATAACAGGGAGAAACACAGAGGTTGTTATAATATTATGAGAAAGTAAATGCAAAATTAAGTCACATTGTATCATCGCCAGAGCGATAGTTCTTCGAAAGACGTGAACCCCAAGGCCGGCCGAGAGAGAGGGAGGCAACTTACAGGCGACAAAGCATGGTGTCAGGGGTTCAAATCTCTCCAGGTTTATCCACGGAGGGTGAGTCAGGGCTACAAAGCATTTGTATTCCGTAAGCTCTCTATTTAACATAAGACCACTCAAAAAATTTCAAACTCTTGCTGAATCATTTTCAAACAGAGCCAAATATCTCAAAATTTGAGCGTGAAGAGTTTAACTCTTGGAAATGTAACTGTACCCGATGTCTGACTCTCATAGTTCATACATGATGAAATATAAACATGGCCAGCGCATATGTAATCCCTAATCATATAGTCATGCTTTTAATCCTGATCGTTAGAGAGAGTTACCTGTAAGCCATGTAAATTTTCTGGATCTGGAAGCTCGGGGAAATGAGAAAGATCAACAGAGCCAGCTCTTCTGCTCTCTGGACAGAGTCGTCAGCTTGCAGGCATAAAAAAATTTAGTACGAGGAATGAGATCCTATACAACTGTATAGCTACTACATCGGCAAAACATGTTGGTTTCACTGATTTTGCTTGTTTGTTGACCGGGTCCTTGACTACAATGGCAGTACTCAACACCTCATTAGTGGCATTACCAATCCGCATACATGCGAGAGCAGCAATGGCGAACCATCCATTTCTGCTATTTACGAATGACGGCCTTTGGCAATAATCAATATCTTCTTTTGCGAGAGGAACACATAAAAAAGGCGCTGCCGGAGTAGAGGACTCCAGAAAGAGGTGACTTCGTCTACTAATGAAAGCTAAGAGGTGAATAATATTTTCTCGAAGCTCAGAACCCATCTCATTAAAGTCTTTCACCCATGAGTTTCTGTGCTTTGCCAGTACACATATCAACATAAGAGTATGCTCGGTTTACCGTAAAGCATATAGAGAGGTCCGCCTCTTTGCGCACGTACTCGCTTCTTATCGGGAGTATTTCAGGAACGCTCAGATGATAAGCTATCAGATGGGCTTTCTCGGAGAAAAAAAAAAGAGATCATACTATCGAAAACATCGGCACATTGTGAAGTTTCTCCCAAAGAACAATTAATGGCAACAAGGACAGCCAAGCCCAATTCCCAGACAAAACGAGGCTTTTCAATCTAGCCGCCTCGCACTGTAGACTTTTCAGTCCTGACCCAGTCAGATACACCATCATCAGATATCTCAGTAATCAAAACCCCTAGAGAAGACAAGAACCTAGAACCTAGGATCATCTCACCACCTCCTCTAACACTGGCAAGTGTCAAAAAGAACTTCAGTATTACAAGAAATGATTCAAAACTACTTTTGTCATGAAGCTTGAGAATAAGGAACTGTAATTGAAGATGTTGCTTGATGACGGGGAGCCACGAGCTAGGGGTCAATAACTTCTTGATTATTAAGTCAATGGTCGAAAGAGAGATTATCAACTGATCGGGAATCTCAGTATAGCTACAGAGTAACGGCAATAGGCCTAAGCCGACAGTAGACACGTCGCCCAAGGTTTCAGGCTCGTTGTCAGTTTGAGAGCAAAATCCGACCACCAATTGCAGGAGTAGGAGTAAAAATTTTATTGCATGCTCGACTTCGGTAGCCATCAGCTGGGATTCACGTAATCCTTTTAATCCAAAGCAACTAGTCTTCAATATAACCAAACAAGTAGGTGGCGAAGTGTTGTCACCAATATATGTTGCAAGAGAAAGAAGTCATTCAGACTGCACAGCTACAAAATCAACAACTTCTTGAGGAACATCTGATGTTGCTGAGAACATTCCGACTGTGGTTTGCAGCTCCTTGCAGATTGGTTATATACTTGAAAGAATTTGAAGCTCATAATCTTTTTTCAATGTGCTCCCCTGTCTCCCAATTGACTGCAATACCAACAGTAAGAACCAAGAGCAAGTACAGAGACTTGTAAAGAAAAAATTGTACCATAGCAAGACTATAACCACATTGAACTTTAAGATGACGCTCATGTGAACTGACAAGCCAAGAAAGCAACCACTGCATTCCCGGCTGGAGGTGTTGATGGAAACCATCCATGGGGCCTAGCTTGGGCAATGAGAAGGAAAGTCCAACTAAATAAGCCTAAGTGAAATTCCATTTGTTCACCCCATTACCTCCAAATCCCGCACCAAACAAAGTGTGGTCTTGTGGACATATGCCGAGGTATACAGTTCTTGTTAACATAGTTATACATAGGACATAGTCACCGTAATAAGAGAGGCCACAGTAAAGCAGAAAACCTGAATTAACTTTGAATGGGACATTAGGCTAAGTAAATGACAGGTCATATAAATTAGTAACGTATAAGCAGTTAATCAAAACAGCTTAATAAGCAGATTCTGCAAGCTTCAGCAAATAATAGGTGAATGCCTCTTTTAATGAGTTCTAAAATGTGTTGAGAACAAAAGTAAAAGATAAAGCGAGTACATAACATACAGGATATCGCGAATATCACATCAGCGAGGCAAGAGCTTCAACAATGGGAATCGGCTTGGTATTGCTTGAAAGCATTGCTTGGTAAAATATAGGCAAGGTAGAGAAATCGTCCTTCATATAACAGGAAGAAACACAGAGGTTATTATAATATTATGAGGAAGTAAATGCAAAATTAAGTCACATTGCATCATCACCAGAGTGATAGTTCTTTGAAAGACGTGAACCCCGAGGCCGTCCAGGAAAGAGGGAGGCAACTTACAGGCTACAAAACATGGTGTCAGGGGTTCGAATCCGTCCAGGTTTATCCACAGAGGGTGAGTCAGCCTTAAGGCCTTGTTTGGATAGGAAAAAAAGGAGGGAAAGGGAGGGGAGGGGGAAGGAGGGAAAAGAAAGGAAGGGGAGGGAGAATAGAGGAGGTGATTTTCCCTCCAAATCTTGCCTATGTTGGTGGGAAAATAATTTGCCTTGTAGGAGGGAAATGGAGGGATCTATTTTCCCTCCCCTCCAAATCCCTCTACCTTCATTTTGCTATTCAAACAATGGATTTTTCATCCTTTCAATTCCCTCCCCTCCATTTCCCTCCAAATCCCTCAGTCCAAACACACCCTAAATGAGGCTCCTGGCTTTTCAAATAGTAAATCTTTTTTGATAAAGACTCCAAATAAAAGGAATAAAGAAAAGGGATCCTCGTATGGAAGCTAACAATAACAATTCTAGTTTTAAAAGGCATCCTCGTTTGGATTGGTGGATTTAAACAGAAAGGGAGGAGAGGGATTTGGAGGGACTCCGAGCCAAATCATTTTCCCTCCAAAAAAGGAAAGATTTCTAGATAAAAACTCATCTCCCCTTCCCTTCCCTTCCCTTCCCTTCCCTTCCCTTCCGTTCCGTTCCCTCCAATATTTGTATCCAAACAAGGCCTAAGGCTCTTGAACTAAAGACCAGTAATGCAGAACATAAAGCAATCAATCAATAATACTCAAGTAATTAATTAATAATTATCAATTAAGTCAATCAAATACCGTACATTCTTTACAGAAAGTACATGCTTTTTCACCTTGTCTTTTCCAGTATTCATGGTTAACAAAGACATACTGTAGACAGAAAATAATCAGATCAAAAGTAGGATGATTTACGAATATTTCGATCGAACAAAAGAAAAATTAACAAGGGTGATTTACGTACCTTAATGATAAGACAAAGACTACGATGTTTATTGTGCACTGATAGTTACCCAGAAATAAGTTGCTAATAGTGGACTCGAAGATGACACAAATCCGGAATGATCAGCAAACCCGAAATTAACCCGACACGTACTAACAAGACCCGACTCGGTATATGTTAAATCTTATCAAATAAATCGATTCATGTTTTAAAGGGGCGACTGTGAAAGATAAAAGTTTTGGGATGACTAAAATAGAAGGACATGTACACAACTAAGTTTTTTGTTTTCAACTAGTTTTAAACCCGTGCAAAAAAATGCACGGGTCATGATAACATGCGCTATTATTGGACACAGGAGTACAGGACTCAGGAGCATATAAATGGGCGTTACTAAATGTGAATGTCCTGATAATATAA
Source organism: Silene latifolia (assembly GCF_048544455.1). Lineage (NCBI taxonomy): Eukaryota > Viridiplantae > Streptophyta > Magnoliopsida > Caryophyllales > Caryophyllaceae > Silene > Silene latifolia. The sequence goes on along the minus strand of NC_133528.1, from coordinate 147,034,846 downwards.
GTAAGTCTATAATTGAAAATTCGACATACGTATAATTTAATTAACTTTTTTCATTCTGATGAGATAATACGGTTTTCATCATTAATCAATACTATATACTAAATCCAGAAACCAAAGGACTTCAATGTAATTAAAGAAAGTTATACAAATTAATTATACTATATAGTTTTAAATCACTAGCACCGTGTGATGGACCCGATTAAGGGATCTCAATGCAAATATTATATAGTTTGGGTTAAAATTAAATTATATAGAAGCTTGGTAATTTTTCTAAACATTTGTAAGAGACTAAAACATGGTCAATTTCAAACATGGTCAATTTTCTTAAAGTAAAATAATTAATTAAGATGGTCAATTTCCTTAAAATAAAATAATTAATTATGATGGTCAGTTTCAAGTAGACTAAAAGAAAGAAGATGCTTGGTAATTTTCCTAAATATTTATAGAAGACTAGAAGATGGTCAATTTCCTTAAAATAAAATAATTAATTAATATAAACATGCACACTTATGGTATTAATTATTATCATCATAAAATTATATATTAAATTTAAAATCTATGCAATTTTATTAAACTTTATAGTTTACTAGTTTGGATGCCCGTGCGTTGCAACGGGGTAATTAACTAACAAAAAATGGTTATAAGGTTTTAATATTTACATCTTATGTCTAATCATTTATTTAGATATGATCAAAAGTCAAAACATCTTATTTAAGAGACGCAAAAGATGTTGGGTTGATACATAAGTTCCAAGGATGCCTCATATTTATAATCATAAGACCACCATATGTTAATCTTTCGATGTGGGACAATTCTATTATTTTTATATAATCCTACATTATTTTTCAAATGTGGGACATATAACATACTAAGAAGTACACAATTTTATATATGTACAAATTATATGAAATCTATACGCTAATGATAGCATTTAATCAAATTATGTTATTTTCATAATTTTCTTAACGATATTTTTTTGCCAAATGAAATGTAAAAGTTTTTATATAAAAATTAGAAACATCACTTGAATATAATATAGGAAATAAATATTATAATAATTAAATATTATAATAATTAGGAAATAAAATACTATACTATCTGTTTATATTCTTACGTTTTTTTTTTCCATTTTTTGTCATAATTAAAATATGTACAAATGATATGATTTAAATTACATTTTTTTCCTAACACGACTTTTAAGATGTAATTGAGGAGGCAATAAAATGTATAAACAAATGCAAAATATTTATTTTGATTAATGGTTAAAAGTTATGACGTGTTTTAGTTACTCAAATGTATTGAGGCATAATAATTAACTATATTTGAAAGTTAAAATGAGTTCTACGATTTATCAAAGTAAAAAAAGCTTATTATTGATTTATTTGTGGATTCAAGATCGTTTTATGCAATACTTGATTGCATTATAATTCATAAATTTTCTATTTTAGTGCAGAGATTATCATTATATATGACACATAAATAACCAATTTATGTATATTTAGCACCCATTTTATTTTTTAATTATGATTTTGTCTTAAATAAAGTTATTATACTATCGGTTGTCTTAAAACAAACATTATAATATCACTAATATAGTAACATATAATCGCTTTTATAAATATCTACGTGATTAATATTTGTATGGTATTGTTGTAACTAAGGTTTGCCGTTAATACAAACACTTATAAGAACTCTCTAAGATAATATTTAAGCGATTCAAAAAATTTTGGGTTGATACCTCTAAATTTCAAATATGACTCCTATTTATAATCATGTGATACATCACCTCATGATAATCTTCTAATGTGGGACAATTCAACTATTTATATGTAGTATATTTACCACACCTACATTATTTTTCAATGTGGGACAAACAATATACTTAGAAATACACCATCTTTTTCGCACCTAGTTCAACATCTAACCCAGTTTTGTGACACCCCGCGATAAAGCGAAAAATATAACTAATAATAAATTAAAGCGGAAATTTATGAGATTTTAAAAACTTTTAAATTACTAGTTAAAGATTAACACGCGGGTGCCAAAAAGAAATGTAATAAATACAACAATAGACAAACTTAGGTTATTACAACCCAAGTCTAGAAAGCGGGGAAAAGATATCCCACGAATAAACACATAAAGGGTTTCTAAACTAGCAAACTAAGGTCCAAGGTTTCTCGCTAGCCCACACGTCTTCCCCACGTAAGCGTCTTCACAACCTGTCATTCATGTAAACATGAACGCCACAGTCAGTGGGGAGTAACTCAAGGTTCTCCCAGCCACAATATGTCGAAGCGAACATAACAAAGAACTAAAACAGGTAAGTCATGTAAGACACTTACAAAAGATATGAATATCAAGTTTATAATTAAACATGGCAATTAAATGAGATAGAACAAGATAGATCAACATTAGCATAATAAAGAATCAACTATTCATGTGAGACAATTAAATAATATAAAAGACAAGGATACGGTCATTTATACAAAAGCACGCATTTCAAGGAAATACAACATAGGTATGAGATTAGAATCCGAATCATGTGAAGCAGTCAAGTAAGGGATCAAATAGAAACTGTAGCCGTTACTTTTAAAACCTCTTAACAAACAAGCACATAGAACGGGATTATTAATGTCACACTCATTCTTATGGCTTGCATCTCACAATAAGTACGGATGGGGACATCAATCCCGACGTCCTTATCGCAACTAGAGGGCCCATGGCTCACCCCTAGTATCCGATAGGACCGTGACTCAGGGACGAGATGATTAATGTCACATTCATACTTATGGCCTGCATCACCATAAGTACGGATGGGAACATCACTTCCAACGTTCATACCACAACTAGAGGGCCTCTGGCTCACCCCTAGTATCCGGTAGAACCAAGACTAACAACACAAGGCATAAAAGATAGATACCAATATCTATAACCAAGCAAGACATTTACTACTCATATAAGACATCCAACTCTCGGCAGGACGGCCAACGAGAGAGGTGTCGAAAGGGTATAGTAACCAACTCTCGGCAGTGCGGCCAACGAGAGAGGTATCAAAAGAGTAACGTAACCAACTCTCGGCAGTACGGCCAACGAGAGCGGCGTAAATAAAATAAGATATCCAACTCTCGGCAGTGCGGCCAACGAGAGAGGTATTAAAAGAGTAACGTAACCAACTCTCGGCAGTACGGCCAACGAGAGCGGCGTCGAAAGAGTATAATAACCAACCCTCGGCAGAACGGCCAACGAGAGAGGTGTCAAAAGAGTATAATAACCAACCCTCGGCAGAACGGCCAACGAGAGAGGTGTAAATTAGTCAAGGAAGAAGGCATAGCATTATGACATTTTCACAAGAATACGACTCATCAATTAATCAAGTGGAATAAATCGTCGCTCGTATTTGAAATACGATAAATAAATGAGAATAAATGTGTTCCGGGTGTAATTCCAGAGCAAGTATCGTTACCACCCGTGGCTTGTAGAATAATGTCTTGAGTTGACCCCTTCTTGCTTCTATCGTTCCTCTCGGCCTCTCCTGCAACAATGAACGAACTGAGGGCTTGGCTTTGTGCCAAGCGTACTCACTCCGACGCTCAAGTCAGTAAACTTAAAGGATTAAGTTGTGTTACTTGGCTAGGTATGTATTGTAGAGAGATAAGGAAGATATTACCAGATGAATAGTGTATTTAGGTTAAGTTGTGGGATCCTTTCCTCAATGAAGGTTGAGGAGTATTTATAGACTTTCACCTTTTGTCACGTAGTGGCCAAGTGGCCAAGTGGCTAGCAGGTGGAAAGACCGTTCTACCCTCGACCGATGGACCTATGGCAGGCCGGCCGACGGGTCTTGGATATAAGTACGCGGATATGTGTCCCGGCTAGCTAGGTGCCAGGCCGAGACCCAGGTGACAGGCCGATGGATTGCATCGGCTAGGCTGTCTGATATGTTGACTTTGCTGTGGATGTCTCTGACCTTGCTCAGTATGTTGACTTGGTCAACGGTGCAGAATATGCCCCATCAATTTGCCCCCAGCGTAGTCTATGCCGTGGTATGGGCTCCGATGTATGTTGAGCATATATTCTGCACAAGTAGTTTTCAGAAAATTTTTCTGTATCGGCTTCTTCTTGTGCATCGGCGTGGTTCTTGTTAGGCCGTACCATATACCATATCCCCCCTCCACATGGATGCGTAAAGGGCATCCGATGTGGAAAAGAATATGACGCTGGCCGAGACCCGGGCTGAGAGTGCCGGTTGTTTTTGATTGCCCCCGGCCGGTGCTTCCTAGCTTGGTTGATCAGGTGGCCGGCGGAGACTAGATACCTAGGAATTTGTTGAGAATGATGAATAGGCGAAGAGATGTGAATGGGCGTGCTGAAGACGCTTGGTTACTGTTGCATCGATTGACGTTCAACTGTTGCAACGATTGACATTCTGCGGTTGCATGTCTGACACGTGTCTGCTCGCTGATTGGCTGACGCTTCATGGGCTGTTCCCTGATTGGTCCTTCTTTATGGGCTTTTTCCTATAAATAGGGCAGTGTTTCCGTGATTTTGGTCACTAATTTCATTTTCTCAAATTTTCTTCAAAATCTTCATCTTTCTAAACTTTCAAGGGTTTCCTTTTCTTCCAATCTTCAGAGTCTTTGATCCGGCGAGTGTTTTTTCTTTTAAGGTAAACAAACGAATTTTTCTTTTATCTTGCTAGTAATTTGTTGTGAACATGTCTTCTGCTGATGCCGGGACTAGTACTTCTGCGCCGGGGGGTTCCCCGTCGCGTCTTGACGAGGAAGGGATACTAGATGCCATCCCGCTAAGGTTTGGGGGCCCTAGGTCTCCTTCTCCCGTAGTCGGCCTGTCCATTCCGGAGGAAGGGGAGGATGAGGATGATGCTGATGATGATGATGAGAGGACTCCTGTTGATGGTGAGAGGACGACCATCCCGGATCATGGTGAGGCCTGCAGGACTGGCCTCGACCGTGTCTGGACAAACAAATTCGCAGGCAGTTCCGGAGAGACTCTTTTCGGAGATCATTTCTCCTTCGGTGAGGGGTATAAAATTGTTATCCCTGAGGAGGGTCAGGTGGTCTGTTGCCCTCCCCCGGGCCATATCGGCGTGTACATCAGGCATTTGGAGTATGGGCTCCGGTTTCCTTTGAACGAACACGTCATGGCCATCATCAAAGCTATGAACCTTGCCGTGGCCCAACTGCATCCGTTGGCCATGAGGACGATAATCGGCTTTGTGTGGCTCTGTCTCTTTAAAGGGGAGACCCCTACGGTCAACTTATTCCGCCGACTTCATAGTCTTCGGCCGTCAATCGCCCGAAAGGTGGGGTGGTACAGCGTGCAGACAGAGCCAGGATATGTCTCCGTAAACAAGCTTACTTCCTGCAAAGACTGGCAAGAGCGATGGGTGTACGTCCAAGTGCCGGAGGACTACCCATTGCCTCGGTCTTTCCAGAGCCTCATTTACTTGCGGTGTGAGACCCGGGAAGAGTATGAGAAATATATCTCCCGGGGTAGCAAGGTCAAGATGGACGCTTCGTTGGTCCCTCTTACTGCGGACGAGAGGCGGGCAATGCAGCTGTTTGATGCTGAGAAGGGATGGCTGCCCCCAACTCAGATTATTCTTCAGGACGAGCTGCTATGCCACGTCGGCCTCATACCGGCCCTCAGCCGTGGTGAGTAGGGTCGGTGTGAGGCCTACCTTTGCTTGTTATGTTCCTGTTTGGAGCTTTCTTACTTCCTTTATGTAACTCTTGTTTGATTTCTTGCAGATCGGTTTGGTCAGGATCTGTCTGAGAAAGACTTGGAGAGGCTGGGGCTTGATAAGGACGGGAAGGTTCTCAACCGTCATCCTACGGCTGAAGCGCGTGATCGCCGACTGGCCCCTAACGAACTCATGGACAAACAGACGAGGGCGTTGGATCAGGAGACGGCTCAAGCACGGGTTCTCGGTGGCGTGCCGAAGAGATCAAAGAAGGCAGCGTCCAAGCCGGCGGCAGTATCAATGCCGACTCCCTCCTCGACCCCAGTGGTCCAAGAGGCCCATGTGGAGGTCATCAATATCACTGAGGGGGTGGTGACCGTTGCTAAGGATCCTTCTCCGAAGAAGAGAAAAGGGCCGCCGTCCGCTTCCACCGTTGCCGGGGAGAAGCCTACCTCAGCCAGCCCTCCAAATAAGAGGGTCCAAACTGGTACGGATCTAACTTGTGGTTCGGATTTAGCCGGTTCGTTGGATATTCCCGATGACAGACTTTCTGATGTGTCAATGCACGGTGACATGGATGCCCTGTGTAAATTTTTTGTAGATCCACCATCGGCAGCCGACGTTCTGACTGAACGGCAATCGGGGAAGCAGCCTGAGAAGGCTATTGAGAAAGCGGGTGATAAAAATGTCACCGTTGACTCCTCCGCTCAGAAAATTCCTCCCACCGAGCTCGTGGCGGAGGGTGAGAGAATATATAAGAGGTTGGGGAAGTGGATCCATCTAGCCGGCTCTCACGTCATGGAGCAGGAAAGGACCATGACCCAATCTGGGCCGCTGATCGCAAAGCTTAAGCTTGATCTCTCTGCTGCGAGGGGGGAAACTGGGAAGGCTAAGCGGGATCTCCTTGCTGCCGAGAAGCGTGTGGAGGAAGCTGAGAAGCTGCTAGGGGCCGAAAGGGCCAAAGTGGAGGAAGCTGATGCCGCCACTGCCAGGATGATAGGGGAGCGGGACAAGTACAAGGATGCTTATGACGCCGTGGCTGCCAAGGGAGAAAAGTGGAAGGATCTGTTCCACAACCAGGCCGAGGCGCTCAGGGACGCGCAGGCTGCCCTTGCTCAAAAGGAGAAGGATATCGACATGTTGCAAGATGTTCTTCTCCCTAAAATGTGCGCCCAATTCCGGGACCAGGCCGAGGGGGCGACCAGGGAGGCAATAAAGAGACTCGTCCCCGAGGGCTCTTTCCCGTGGGATAAATTTGAGCGACTTTCGGACGAGATGGCGATCTTTGCGGAGGCGTGGCTGCGAGAGAAGGCGGAGGCAGCGAAGGCGGCCCAGATAGCTGAGGCCAAGGCGGCCTATGATGCGAAAGTGAAGGAGGGTGAGAGGCTGAAGTTACTTGAGAATGTTCAGTCTTCCTCAAAGCCGACCACCGAAGAGGTTGCTGCTACTGACGGAGGGCAGCAACAGGCATAGGGAGACGGGCGGTCGTCACCAGACTCACCCGGCGTCTCGGATAGCTTTAGCTGTTCGGGGCCAATTATTGAGCCTTCTCTCCCTGCCATCTTTTTGGCGCTTCAAATCCCAAGTCTGTACCCTTTTGTTTTTCTGTTTCCTCGCTTTTTGTAAAGCTTTGGTAGGTAGAGTTTAGGCTATCCTTATGGGGACGGCCGTCGTTTGTACTCTCCTTGCAATCATCTTTAATAAAGTTTTATCTTTTTGGTCCTCGGCTTGGCCGGGACTCTGATCACGATCCTTCACTTGTCTTCTTGCGTTATTAATTGAGTGCCTTCGTTTTCACACTCGGCATGGCCGAGGCGGTTTGAATGCATGTCTCAACTGTGTTTAACGTCTTTAGCGTTCGTAACTGTGTAGGCATATTGACCGCTAGATTGGCGTCTCAATTGCACTGAGTATACGTTTCTTTTTAGCGTATCGACCGGCGTGTTCCCCGTCGCTCTCGGCTTTGGCCGAGGTAATCGGGGTTGCGGCTTCGATAGCGTTCGTAACTGTGTAGGCATATTGACCGCTAGATTGGCGTCTCAATTGCACTGAGTATACGTTTCTTTTTAGCGTATCGACCGGCGTGTTCCCCGTCGCTCTCGGCTTTGCCGAGGTAATCGGGTTGCGGCCGATAGCGTTAAGAATCGTAGGCATATTGACCGCTAGATTGGCGTCTCAATTGCACTGAGTATACGTTTCTTTTTAGCGTATCGACCGGCGTGTTCCCCGTCGCTCTCGGCTTTCTTCGACCAGGTCTAGGGAGGCTCTTAGGCCCTCCTCGTTTTCAACTGGGTTAAAAGTGGCCGTTCTGAATGTTGGCACCGTCGCTTCGATTGGCGGGATCGCCGGAGCCGTAGACTAAGTGGAAGGGGTGTACCCGTTGCTTCTTTCTCCGTGGTCCGAAGGGACCACAGGGCGCCGGTAGTTCATCGGCCCACCTTCCCTTAAGGTCTTCAACTGTCTTCTTCAAACCGTTGAGGATTGTTTTGTTGGTCGCCTCACGCCCGACCGTTGCTCGTGGGTGGCGGACGGAGGAGTACGCAAACTTGATGCCAAGCTCTTCTAACCATTCATTATCGTCGCTCCAAAACTCTCGGCCGTGGTCAAATACCATAACTTGGGGTAATCCGAAGCGAGTTATAACATTTTCCCAGTTACCTTTCGACGGCTGCTTGTGGTCTTCGGCTGGTGCTCGCTACGGCTTCAACCCATTTGGTGAAGTAATCCACGGCGACGATTAAGAACTTCCTTCCTCCGGAGGCCGTTGGGAACGGCCCTAGCATGTCCATCCCCCACTGTGCGAAAGGAAGGGGATTAAGCACCGGTTGTAGGTCCCTGGAGGGAGCGTGTATCACCGGGGCGTGCATCTGACAGTTCGTGCACTTCTTGGTCTTTGTTCTGGAATCTTGAAGCATGGTGGGCCAGAAGTAGCCGGCTCGGAGAGCTTTGTGGGCTAGTGTTCTTGCTCCCATGTGATGTCCACAGATGCCTTCGTGAATCTCTGTCGATGCTCGGTTTCGCGTCAAGGTGGACCGACCGACACACCTCAAGAGTGGTCTTATTACGGATCTTCTCGTACGTTCCCCTTCGAACACCAAGTACCTTGCGGCGATCCTTTTTATTTTGGCCGAGGGATTGCGGCCCTCCGTAATTCACACAGTAAGTTTGTATTTCATTATCGGAGTCATCCACGTTGTCTCGGTCTCTATGTTACCCACCATGCCGACGGTCTCGGTGATGCTTTTCGCATTCCGATATCTACCAAAGACGGTTGGTGACATTCTTGATGGTTGAGCTGGCCAGTTTGGAGAGAGCGTCGGCCCGGTTGTTCTCGGATCTGGGAACGCAATGGATTTGGAAAGATTTCAACTTTGCTATGTCGGCTTTTACCCTCTCTAGGTACCTTACCATTCCGTCGTCTCGGGCCTCAAACTCCCCTCGATTTGGTTAGTAACCAACGGTGAGTCTCTCTTCAACACAATGTGTTCTCTCCCGGCACCCTAGCTAGCTCGACTTCGGTTATCACCGCCTCGTATTCGGATTCGTTGTTCGAGGCCGAGAAGGTGAATTTCAAGGCGTACTCAAACTCGTCCCCGTTTGGGCTGATGATAAAGATGCCGGCTCTGAGTTTGTTCGTCGTGGAAGAGCCGTCGGTGTAGACCTCCCATATGCCTGGGTTTGGCTCTTCCCGATATGTGCATTCGGCCAGGAAATCTGCAAGTGCTTGCCCCTTTTTCGAAGGCCTTGGTTTGTCTTGAATGCCGAAACCGAGAGTTCCACCGCCCATTTGATGAGCTGCCGGGATTGTTCGAATTTTTCCAAAGCTTTCTCCAACGGCTGATCGGTTAGGACCATCACGGGGTGTGCGTCGAAGTAGGGTTTTAACTTCCTTGTGGCGGCGACGACGGCGAAGGTCGCTTTTTCAATTAGTGTGTAATTTCTCTCGGCAACAACATGTATGGTGACAAAGTAGATTGGTCTTCTTGTTTGTCTTCTTCCCGATGATCACGATCGACCGTGGCCGAGGTAATCTTGCTATGTATAGGTATAGCGTCTCCCCCAGATCGGGCCGGACAGAGTTGGGAGAGTCTGAAGATGAGCTTTCGGTTGCTTGAAAGCCGTGCTCTGTTCCTCCCCCCCACCAAGTCTTTATTTCCTTTCAACACTTTGAAGAATGGGGTGCTCTTGTCGGTGACCGAGAGATGAAACGGGCGAGCGCCATTCTCCCGGCGACATCATAACCTCTTTTCGATTCCTTGGTTCCGGCAGTCTAGGATTGCTTGGACTTTGTCCGGATTTGCATCGATGCCTCTGGCACTGACAAGTACGCCGAGGAATTTACCTGCCCGGACACCGAAGTTGCATTTCATTGGGTTGAGCTTCATCTTGTATTTCCTTAGTGAACAAAATGTCTCGTGTAAATCGGCCAGTGCTGCATTGTCGGACTTGCTTTTTACAATAGCATCGTCGACGTAAGCCTCAATGTTTCGTCCTTTTTGGTTTTGGAACACTTTGTCCACCAGCCTCGTGTACGTTGCTCCGGCGTTCTTCAAACCAAACGGCATCATTTTGTACATGTATGTGCCGTTGGCGGTGATAAATGCGCATTTAGGCATGTCTTCCTCGGCCATGAACACTTGGTGATACCCCGAGAAGGCGTCCGGCGAGGCTCGACATGGTGTAGCCCGCCGTGGCGTCGATTAAACTATCTATTCGAGGCAAGGGATAACAATCTTTGGGGCATGCTTTATTAAGGTTGGTAAAGTCTACACACATTCTCCATGCCCCCGATGACTTCTTCACCATTACAACATTGGCTAACCACTCAGGATAAGTACAAGGCATGATGAAACCTGCCGCTAGTAATTTATCTACTTCGGCTTTGATGGCCTCGTCCTTCTCGGCCGAGGAGTTCCTCATTCTCTGCTTGACTGGGCGAGTCGTGGAGAGTACGTTCAGCTTGTGAACAATCACCTCCCGACTCACGCCTGGCATCTCGGCCGCTGAGTATGCGAAAACATCTTTATTCTTCCTCAGCAGGTCCAGGAGGTCGGCTCTGAATTTTGGTTCCAGGTTGACACCGACGGTTACGGTGCGGCCCGGATCAATCTCTACCTCCTCGGTCTCTGCTCCTTCGACCATGCCGATGGTCCGGTTGTTTCCGGATCTGGGGGTGTACTGTATCCGGAACGATTTTAGTTCTGAAGCGACAGCTCTCACCCTCACTAGATACCTTATCGTCTCGTAGTCCTGGGCTTCGCACTCTCCTCTGATCTGGTTAGTAACCAACAGTGAATCTGTCTTCACCATGATACGCTCTGCCCCGGCGGTTTTAGCTAGCTCAACTCCGGTTATCACCGCCTCGTATTTGGATTCATTGTTTGAGGCCAATGAGGTAAGCTTCAAGGCGTGCTCAAATACGTCTCCGTTTGGGCTGATGATAACGATGTCGGCCTTCGAGCTATTCGTCGTGGAGGGGTCGTTAGCGTAAACCTCCCATAAACCGGGATCCTCCTCGTTCTTCGAGATGAGCTTATGCGCCTCCCCCCGGTCCGAGACATATATCAATGTCAGGGCCCGGATGGATATTACAGCGTCGATTTCGCTCAAAGTGACCCGACCTATGAGAACGTCGTAGGCAGGCGTGCCGTCGATGACTACGAATTTAGACATAACATTCTTGGCTGCACCTCCCTCGCCGAACCTCACCGGAACCGACGGCGACCCGGGGGTACCGGCATCGCCCCGGAAAAGGCGTACAACGGGTTGGTGCAGGGGCTCAAATCTTCAATCCTCAGACCGAGGCCGAGAAAGCATTCTCTGCTCATAACATTCGTATAGGCGCCTGTGTCAATCAGGCACCCCTTCACCAAGTGGTTGGCTATGTCTAGGTGGACCACAAGTGGGTCACTGTGAGGGGCGATGACTCCCTCGTAGTCTTCCTTCCCAATGGTCATGTCGGGGATGTTGGAAGCGGGGGTTGCTGTGTTGGGCACAAAGTTGATGGCCTGATAAGGTTCATCTTGGTGCCGTTTGTGCCCATGAGCGGACATTGACTACTCCTACTCGCTCAGAAACGGACTTGTTGTTTGATCCGCCGACATCTGGTTTTTGGCCTCTGGCAACATATTTGCCGAGGCTCCCCTTCCGGATAAGTTCTTCGATGGCATCCTTCAGGTGTCGGCAGTCGTTGGTTAAGTGTCCGGTGTGGCCGTGGTACTCACAGTACTGGCTCGTGTCACCGTCACTCCTCGGCCTAGGGGGTCTTTCCCACTTCTGGCCCTCGTTCTTGCTCAAAGCGAAAACTTCGGCGGCCGATACGACTAGGGGGGTGTGATCCTCGTACCGTTTTTTGTAGTACGTTCCCGAGCTCCCCCCGGCATCCGCTGAGCTTTGTTTCCTGGCAGACTTGTCCGACCGTGACCGATTATTCTCACGGCGTCTTTCATCGGACCGTGACCCGTTGTTGTCGCGGCGTCTTTCATCCGGGTTGTCCTCCCGGAGGCTCTTCTTTTCTGAGTGCTCGGCCTCGCTGGGGCCTACCCAGGTCTTGTGATAGTCTTCTACCTTGATGGCTTGGTCGTCCCAACTTCTGGCGGCGTCCAAACCTAGGCCTCCGCACTTGATGAGCTCATTTTTTAAGTCTCCTCTTGGGAGACCCTTCATCAGCGCGAAGGCCGCCAGTTCGGGATTGATTTCTCGAATCTGCTGGACCTTTCCGTCGAACCTCTTCACATAGCTTCGTAGAGACTCGCTCCCCTCTTGTCTGATAGTTAGGAGGTCCGATGTCTCCACGGCCCTTCTCTTGTTGCAAGAGTACTGGGCTAGAAAGGCGTCCCTTAGGTCGGCGTAATAGTATACCGAGCCATCGGGGAGCCCCTTGTACCAACCTTGAGCCATTCCATGCAGAGTTGTTGGAAAAACTCGGCACCAGACCTCATCGGGCTGCTCCCATACCGACATGTAAGACTCGAAAGCCTCAGCGTGGTCGGCTGGATCACTGTCTCCTTTGTATGATAGAGGTGGCAACTTGAGCTTGGTTGGCACCTGGACTTCTAGGACGTAGGCGCTGAGGGGCTGTCTGACCACGTGCCGAACGACACGCGGCGATCGGCTCCTCGCATTCCTAATTCGGCTCCTCCCCTCGTAGCGGGAAGGACTTCTTCTTCGACTCGGACTTCTCCTCCAACTCTGCTTAGTCGGACTCCTCTGGCTCCTTTGGGGTAAGCCTCGTTCGTGGTGCGGGGACACCGTCCTCCCATGAGTGCGGGAAGGACTTAGGTCTACCGCGCCCACTTTGGGCTCCCCCGGCGACTTGGCTGGGTCAGCTTCTCCCAGCGCTCCGTTCAAATTTCTCGGAGTTACGTTTTGGGCCCTGGTCTTCTGGACGGTTTCCGCCGCTCTTGTCGGCGTGACAGTGTGAGCAGGCGTGTTACTGATTAGGTCCAGGAGCATTTTCAGTTTTGCTACGTCAACCACATGTCCCATGATGGTGACCTGGTTGACTGGCAGCGGCGTGTCGGGTATTGTTGGCATCCCGAACTCTGGTTGGATTACTCCGCCGGTGGAGGGCTGCATGACTCCAGAATTGTTGAACGTATCGTCTTGGTAGAATGCGGTTTCGTCGGTCACGACTGCGTCTTGTTGTTTCGACATCTTCTTAGCTTTTTGGGTGGGTTTTTTGTTGTTTTTTTTTTGTTTGGGAATGAATGTGACTAGCTTTTAGTGTCTTTCCCCACAGACGGCGCCAATTGTTCCGGGTGTAATTCCAGAGCAAGTATCGTTACCACCCGTGGCTTGTAGAATAATGTCTTGAGTTGACCCCTTCTTGCTTCTATCGTTCCTCTCGGCCTCTCCTGCAACAATGAACGAACTGAGGGCTTGGCTTTGTGCCAAGCGTACTCACTCCGACGCTCAAGTCAGTAAACTTAAAGGATTAAGTTGTGTTACTTGGCTAGGTATGTATTGTAGAGAGATAAGGAAGATATTACCAGATGAATAGTGTATTTAGGTTAAGTTGTGGGATCCTTTCCTCAATGAAGGTTGAGGAGTATTTATAGACTTTCACCTTTTGTCACGTAGTGGCCAAGTGGCCAAGTGGCTAGCAGGTGGAAAGACCGTTCTACCCTCGGCCGATGGACCTATGGCAGGCCGGCCGACGGGTCTTGGATATGAGTACGCGGATATGTGTCCCGGCTAGCTAGGTGCCAGGCCGAGACCCAGGTGACAGGCCGATGGATTGCATCGGCTAGGCTGTCTGATATGTTGACTTTGCTGTGGATGTCTCTGACCTTGCTCAGTATGTTGACTTGGTCAACGGTGCAGAATATGCCCCATCAAAATGAATTAAGGCTCATATAATAGATAAATGAAGATATTTCATATAGTTATGACATGAATAAACAATAAGTTCCACATTTATTATTCCTGTGAGAAATATGTAAATAAACGGCAAATAAGGAATTTAAGATACATAAAACATGTGACGGAATTCAATTTAATTAAACCCGAACAAAAATATTTCACGGATTAAAATTAACCCAACCAAGACAGAATATAAGGAATAACAGTAGGAGCATTAGAACTCGTTTCAAGGCCACAGCCCACAAGTCTCCAATCATTAACGCACTAATTTTATCTATGATCTCTTTAATGGTTCTTCTTAAGTAAATTTTCTATGTCTCATCGGGCTAATTTGCAACTGTCCAAAAGGATTGTTGACTGAGTCAATTAATAGTATTTTATGAAATTGTATTCTTTTTGGTGGTATATATCTTACAAGATTCAACCATAATTTCTAGATTTGCAACCCAGCTGCAAGTCGACCTCATTCTCACAATTCATCCTAACAAATCCATAATCAGTTATCAGTAAGAGTAACTCAAACTCCATCTCAATCGTTCAGATAGTAGATTTCACAAAGTAACAATGACAGTTAATTAGATCAAGATAATGCTCAAACAAAGAACAAGTAATTAAAATTGCAACATTTTATACCCCGAAGATTCAACCACCTAAGGCAACCAAAACGAGTTTGATTACACCGCAAAAAGTATGGCATTGTGAAATTGGACAACAATCTAATCCAACAGCAAAACAAAACACAAGCCATATACTATAACCAATCATATCAACAAATGATACTCCCCTTTGTTCCATCCCAAAACGACACCAATGAACCAGAAAGTCAACTGAGCACCATATAAAAAGAACCGAATAGCACTAAAACGACATCACCCTAAGATTTAAACAATTTCATAGCAATATTTGCAGCCCTCATTTTCACGGCTTTCACCTCTACTTTTGAGACCGTCTTAAGACGAAATTTTAAGCACTGAAATAATAGTATCCATCCAGTTAAATTACCCAACATAATTACCCACTTCACTAAGAATCCAAAGGTACCAACTTTTCTCAAAATGGATAAGTAAAACTCGAATGAAACCGTCTCAAAAACCGCACCACATTCACGACCCAAACAGAGAACGCAACCTCCCATATTACTCCCCTTTAACGCATAAAAACAGCCCATTTCCAACATCAATGCGAGACGGAAATTACCATACAAATGAGGAAGAAGCAAAGAACCACACATTATCATTTAAGAGCATATAAAACAATACATAAGACGGAAATTTCGACATTTGTCGAGTAACCTATCACCGTTACCTTAAACGCTCCTTATTCTTCGAATAAACGGTCCCCAAAGCTTGAGTCTTCCACTGGGTCTTCGAAAACTTGAAAGATGAAGGAGGAAATAAGGAGAAGAATGGTACAAAAATTAAGAGGATCGGTGAAGGAATGAGCATGAAATCTGGGTTTTTAGGTTGTCGAAAATGGAGTTCTATGGCTCTGCTAGATTTTTGTTGGTTGACTGCAGTATTGTTTTGTTTTTTTGACAGGGAATTCGAAAAAAAGAAAGGAAGAAGGAAAGGAAATACTGGTTGGGAAAGTTAGGATTGGTCCATTGGTCCAATCGTGAGGGTGAGTGAGTGTAATAAAATAATAGAAGTAGGTAGTGTGTTGTCCATTTTCGGTTGGTTCGAAATTAGCTTAGATACAAAATTGAAATGTGACGGTCTACAGCTAGACGGAAAAATGTCTCGAGTCTATATTAACTTGAGACGGAACTAATATTATTACTGTCACTATTATTATCCGACCAAAAATACGTATACATATATTCTTATATAAATTATGTCTTAAAAATAAATTTAATAATACGTATTTTTATGTAAATGAGCTTTTATATATTACTTTTATAAAAATTGTGTTTGACATAAAATTAATTAAATTGAATAATTCCAAAAATATAAAATAAATTAATCAAACGGTTTAATAAATTTTAAATGTCGAAATGGGAAATTCGCGGGTGTTACAAGTTTAATAATAATAAGAAAATACTATACTATTTATTAATATTCGTATAGTACATTTTTTTTAACTTCTTATCATAATTAAAATATATGCAAATAATATGATACTATATTCTAAATCTAGCATTTATTTACCACGAATCTAATTATATAATTTTTCAAAAAAAAAAAAATTATGTTACTTTTTTGCTAAATGAGATGTAGAAATTTTTATATAAAAATTATAAACATCACTTGGACATAATATAAAAAATATATATATCATACCGCGGATATAATGATAATAAACTCTTAAGAGGTCTCCTAGACAATGCTTAAGACTTAAGAGACTCGGAAGGTTTTGGGTTGGTATTTAGGTCCTAAAGATGCCTTCTATTTATAATCATATGATCACCCACCTTATGCTAAACTTTCGATGTGGGACAATTCTATTATTTATACGTAATATATTCACCACACCAACATATTTTTCAATGTGGGACAAATAACATACTTAGAAATACACCATGTTTTTCGCACATAATTCGACATCTAACCCGGATTAATAATAATGAGCAAATAATGGTGCTGTTTGGCCTTGCTTATGGAAAATGACTTTTCTTTTTTAAAAGGAGTTTATTCACAAGTTACTTTTGGGAAAAGTTTTAGTTGTTTGGCCATACTTTTGTAAAAGCGGTTTCTCACAAAATTTATATGTTTGGCCTAACTACTTTAATACAACTTTTGTTTGCTTATTTGGTTCTTTAGGTAAAAAGTAGAAGTAGAAGTAGTAAATATCTACTTCTCCTTTTGGGGGTGAATAATCAGTTTTTGACTTCTCAAAAACACTTTTAAAACTCCCTAATTTACCATGTTTGGCCAAGCTACTGCTTTTTCAATTACAAAAGCACTTTTTAAGCTTGGCCAAACAGCACCATATACTCCCTCGATTCAAAATAAATACAACATTCTTTTTTTTATACTATTCATGAACGAATAGAATCTTTACGATTTCTTGCAATATGTAAGACAAAATATGGTCATGTGGGATTTTATTTGATTCACCTATAAAGTACAATGAGAATATCAAATTTTTAAATTTCTTATAATGTAAACTTAAAGATATTTACGTTGTAATTTGTGTCTTGCGAAGTGTGTAAATGAAAATGCTGTATCTGGTCTTGAATGGAGGGAGTACTATCTATTAATATTCGTACGTTTGTTTTTAATTTTTTATCATAATTAAAAATATATGCAAATAATATGATACTATATTCTAATGTTAGCATTTCTTTTATCAAGAATCTATTATAGTATAATTTTCGTAATTTTTTTATAATGTTTTTTTGGGAAATGAAATGTATAAGTTTTTATATAAAGATTATAAACATCACTTGAATATAATACATAATATAGAAAATATATTTATATTATACTATGAAGATAATGATATAAACTCTTAAGAGCTCTTTAAAACAATATTTAAGAGACTCAAAAGGTTTTTGGTTGGTATATAGGTTCCAATGATGACTCCTATTTATAATCATAGGATCACCCACCTTATGTTAATCTTTCAATGTGAGACAATTCTATAATTTATACGTATTATAGTCAGCACACTAACATTGTTTTTCAATGTGGAACATATAACGTATTAAGATGTACACCATCTTTAATATGTACAAATCATATATGAAATCTATACTCTAATTAAACCATTTTTTACCACGAATCTAATTATATTACCTTCATAATTTTTATAACGACATTTTTTTGTCAAATGAAATGTCAAAGCTTTTATATAAAAATTAGAAACTTCTCATGAATATAAAATAGGAAATATAGATATTATAATAATTAAAAGATTCTCCACTTTATTTTTTATGTGGAAAATATTATTTATGAAACTTTCCTAAATTAATTTTTAATGATGTGGACGCTCTAGAATCGCTCGAAAAAACTCTCTTTTATGTATATATATAGATTAGATGTATAGATATGTTAATTATTTAACATACAAAAATATAATATAAGTAGGTTATAAATAATTCAAGTTAGATTCCATAATATATAATATTGCATAATTCTTTCGATTTGAATTAATGCATATATGTAATATATTTATATAAATATATAATCCTCTTAAAATTGCATGCCTAAGTAGTAAAAAGAATTTCGTCAGTAAGGAAAAGAATTGTAGTAATATTGGATATAGTTATATGATAGTAATCACTCATTTGAATAGTAAAAGTAACAATATTATCAGCGAGATTAGTGAAAGTGGTAGAAACAACAACGAGAGTAGTGAAATAATCAATATTAATGCGACAATAGTGAATAACAATAATTACGGCGGGAGTAGTGAAATTATCAATATTAATGCGGCAGTAGTGACAGTAACAGTAATTACGGCGGGAGTAGTGAACGTAATAATGATTACGGGCAAGTAGTGAAATGTTATTACTATTATTTCATTAATAAGAGTGAAATATTAATAGCGGGAGTAGTGAATTTGTTTCAAAATTTATTTTATCGTAATTTTAGGATATGTCATAGAAAAATATATTAATGATAAATTTATAGGTTATGCAACTTTAAGTAATTTAATTTAATGAAAAATAAAAATTTAATGGTAGGTAGAGGTAGCCCGGGCGAAGCCGGGCACCAATACTAGTGTACATATAATTTAGGAAAAAAGGACGGTTTTAGCAATAAATGAACAACTTTTTTACAAAAGTGCACTGTCTCACCGTATGAGACCGTCTTACACTATAATTTATGATATATAAATACATAAATCAACTCTTTCTAAGAATTTTACCCTACTTCATATTACCTATACCCCGCAGCCGCCCTCTTCCTCTCACAATTACTAACCGACTTTTCATCTTGCTTCCTTTCTTTGACTATCTCCATCTCAAAAATTATCCATCCTAATGTTATCCCCTTAACCAAGTGCTCTTGGTCTAGTGGAGATCCGAGTACCCTCAAAACATCCTAAAGATGGACTGCGAGGTCCCGGGTTCGAATCTCCCTAGAGGAAGAGACTTGGCCACATGTCTTCCAGTGAGGGGTAACCCCGTGGATTGAGCTTACATGGTACGTGCTGGTTAGCATGGTATTGGCGCGTGCCGGGGAGGATCCAACCTCCTCGTTATCAAAAAAAAAAAAAATGTTATCCCCTTACTACCTATAATGTTAATCGGCCTTTGTTCTTTAATTAGCCTAATTGTACACATTTGTCCACTACTTCACAACATTCCACATCCCTTCTCCCTCCCCAATCACTCCGCCTCCACAGTAGCATAAGACGGTTACTACTCATCCAACATTTCAAATCAATCGCACCTATTTTCCATTTCACTGTATTAGAACACGATTCTAGCGTGATCAATGCGAATAACCATATATTTGCGTTGTTGTGCCTCGGAATTTGTAGATCTATTGCTAATTGTATCTGGGTCTCCATAATTTTTGAAAAGCTAATTTCAAAAGAGGCGGTGTATTATTTTATGTTCAAATTTTCATTTTTAACTATATTTTCACACTTTAATCATTATTATATATCTTTTTTCTTGTTTAAGTATATTTTCACTACTTTTGTTATACTCTTTATTGTAGATCTGATACTCTTGTTAGTATTAAATCAGCCCTGTATTTGTGTTCCAAGAAAATATTCTTTTTTTTTTTAATTTAAATATGTTTTTAAGACTTTTTCCTTTTTAGCATTTTTTATATTTAGTTTTTTTTTCTATATTAGTGAGGTACTTTAGTATTTTTTTTTTCAATTTAAATATACTTTCTTTTTGGACTACTATTTAAATTATTTTCCATAATTATTTTCTGATGATTATTGTGTTTGTGTCATGAACCATAGTTAAATTATTTTGATTTCAACAAAAATTTCATTCTTTTTAATTTTTTTTTTCTTTAAACTATTTCTGGTATTTTTTATTTTAAATAAAGAATGGCTTCTATACGCAACTTTATTTTTTTTGCTGGTTATTAAATACTTAATCATTTAGAAAAATAAAATAAATATTTTAATTATTTTTTTAATAATTTAATTAATGACAAAAATCTGATCAATCATAAATATCATATAGTAAAGACAAATTAACTTGATTGATATTTTTTTTTGTTGAAGCAACTTGATTATTTTCTACTACGTATAATGTTCAATGAAGATTTGTTTTAGAAAAACTGAAAGTAAAAGCTTCTGAAGAAAAGGAACTATCCAGTTTGTATTAATTTTCTATACAATTTACCATTTATTTTATCTTTAGTGTAAGATTGAATGTGTTTAATTTTTTTTATCATAAGTTTTTTAACATATGAATATGAATATATGATTAAGAATAATCTAAATATAAATTGAGTTGATGAGAGGAGATGAGAGGAGAAGAGAGAGAGAGTAATTAAATGTTGTATAAATCATGGGGGGTCCCATATGCACCCAATTCTCTCAAATCAATCAGCCAATCAGAAGCCAAAGAAAAACCCAACTTTTATACTATTTAGATTTTTATCACTTTTTGATGATTTTTTACAATATATGACATTTAATATCTTTACTTATAAATAAAAATAAACTAGTTTTGTAGCCCGTGAATTTCACGGGATATTTATTTTTAGTGTGATGTTTTTAATGTTTCTAGTAATTGAGACCTTATAAAATATCAAATCATATAGTAAGATTACCTCATGAATAATTCATGATAGATCATTAACTAAAAATACGGGCATTGACATGTTAACATAAAGATCAAAGTCGATAAATTAAAGAGTGATATTTTTTCAAAGGTAAAATGATGAAAAAATTCAACAAATACCAAAATAAAAAATACAGTTGAAAAAAAAAACTAAAAAATTATTACTCATTCACGTTGATGTCGTCAATCTTACACTTAGTTTTTAATATATAGTTCTTTAAGCAATTCTAATATTTTACTTCTCCATATAGTCTTCTTTCTCCAATGAATCGTCCCTATAAAAAAGTAACCTAGTAATTAGTGCGAATTAACCAACAAAACAGTGGAATTTGTTTTATATAATATTATCGTTATTAACTTAACCTTCCTCTTTTAAAGAAAGAGGGAATATGAATGAAGTATTAGAAATGTAAGTATGTTAACCTTTGAATAGGTCAACACCACAAATCTTGGTAGACCCTAAATGAGAACAAGACCAATTACATACGATGAAGTTGAAAAATGTGATCAAAACATCATACCAATGGAACTTGCGCTAAAAAAGAAATAAATTAGTTAATAATCTAAAACCTTAATATATTTACCTTAATTGGAATAGAATCATAGGAAGATTAGTGACACATATTATATTACAAAAAATTAATTAGATAGGAAGAAATTGTAATTAATTTGGTGGGGGTGAAGTATTATGAATAGTATTAATCAATTTATTATAATGTTTAATTAAAAAAATGAATTAAATAGGAAAAAAATGTTAATAGAAATGGTGGGTGCATGTTAAGTAATATGAAAAGTTTTAATTTATTAACATGTTTTATTACCAAAATTTCAATTAAAATGTCAATTTTAATTATATATTATGACATTTAGTAACATGTTTTTATTACAAAAGTTCAGTTAAAATGTCAATATTGATTATAAATTATGAAATTTTGATGTAAATTTGTAAGGGTTACATAAATTAAATTAATTTATAGAAAAATGAATTAAATCTACAAAATAAGACAATTACGTGACAATGAGTTTTGATGCTCACATTTACGTGGCATTTACGTGGCATTTTTTGCTTCTACGTGGCTTTGTCTACGTGGCGTTTATTAGTAATTTTAGGTTAGCCTTTTAATTATATTTTATAGATTAACTTTCTCAACTCTTATTTTGTTTGCTTTAACTTCAATGTTTTAAAATAAAATACATACGGTTTTAGTTATAAAGTATTAGTAATAGTTAGCTATTCATGATAAACGTTATTATATAAATAATTTTGTGACTTATCAAATATCATATTAATTACAATAAATGTATTCGAATAATGCAACAATCAACATTAAGTTCTTAAGTTAGATCATTTCACGATACATTGCGTTCCAAATCAATTAATATTTATACAAAACGATGTGAATATAATTTGATACATTTTTCAATTTTAATGTATAACGTATGATGTTTATGTATTAAACATATTGAAGCAAAATAAGCCACACCTAGTCTCATTGAGCCCAGTTTTGGACCATCACACAATTTGAGGTCCAAAGCAAAACTTGTCTAAGAACGTGTAGATACCTAATTTCTGCACCTCCCGCAAACCACCCGGTGATGATTGGGCCGCATGTTTGATTCGCGGAACGATTTGTGACAGTTCGTAAGATTGTCGTCAAGTGATTGCTCAAATATTAAATGTCAACCTCTTAGTTGTCATCTACGTCCCGATACGGTCGTTTTGGCAGTAATTAGAGTACATTCGGAGTCCGGGTCAAAAACCGTCTCCATTTTCTGATAACTGTTAAATCCCGAGTCGGAATATTCTGGAATGTTCCGGATATTTCTATTCCATATTTCATAAATTCTATCTTTTGGCAAATAATATCCCGTAATA
Source organism: Silene latifolia (assembly GCF_048544455.1). Classification (NCBI taxonomy): domain Eukaryota; kingdom Viridiplantae; phylum Streptophyta; class Magnoliopsida; order Caryophyllales; family Caryophyllaceae; genus Silene; species Silene latifolia. The sequence continues at coordinate 147,012,199 of NC_133528.1, read as the reverse complement.
TTCATATTAAATATTAAGGAAGATCGAATTATTTCCGTCCTACCATAACTCAAACGCGGAAATCTTTCTTCAAAGGGAGGAAACCTCCACAGGGAATAGACGCAGTCTTTGCGCCTCTTCCAAGAGACGCATGTGGGCTGCTGCGCCTTTTCCCATGCCCTTCTTTGCATGTCTTACGTATCTTTTTCATATCTTTCCGAGATTCACTTCCAAAGAGTCTCCGAAACCCTATTCCTCCGTGTGATTAGTATAAATAGGAGCCTTCGCTCCTCATATTTCTCACGCGAGTGTCCGCCCTTCTCTTCTCCCTTTGCATTCTAGACTTTGTTCTTACTAATTGGCGCCTACGTGCTTGGACTTCCGACCACGTAAGCTCGGATCTTCCGGGTACCACCTCTCCGTTGCATGACCGACCAATTTGACCAACTACACTTAATCAACTTAATTAATCAATCGTTTTCCTCTTACGAGGGCACTCTCTTTGCATTCGCGTCGAGCATTCACTAGTCGATATCTTAGTTCATCTCGTTTCGTCAACATGTAAGTCTGAGGGTGTATATTCTCTTTTATTTATTGTATTTTGTTTATCGTATCATCGTTGTAAGATTTATGTCGAAAACACCATTAAAACCGATTTCCAAAACCGTGCTTTAAAACTCGTTTTTGCGGATTTCCGATGAGACGACGTCGAGAAAAGACGCAAGCAATGCTGCGCCTCTTCGAAGGAGCGCGAGTTCTGCTGCGCCTCTTCGTGAGGCTGCCGCAGTTCCTGCTTCTTTTCTTCTTCTTCGTCCTCTGTAATTCGTGTGTTTGTTATTTGTTTCGTTTATTTTCTTTAATTCTTCATCACAATAGTTTAATATCCACATGTATATTATATCACATAATTCATCATTCATTAATATGTTCAATTCATCATAAATCCGACTTAAATCCCTTATAATTCATATTTGCGGGTTTTCGTCATTAAATTCAAACCCGGGTTTTAGAGATTCAATTTGTTCATATTGAGTTTCTGGAATTCGTCATTGATATAATTTTCATCTGCTTATTCGCATATTTGTTGTATATCCGTCATATTTAGCCTAATTGACTTATTTCAACAGAGGACTCATTAATGTTTCCATCATAATTTCATGTAAATAATCCGTTTGCATCCGTCTCATCCATGTTTATCGCTTTCATGACCATCATTGACATGTAATAAAAGTATTAATCACTTTCATCCGAGTAAATAATTTAATCGATCCATAAAATTACCAATTAACATTAACGATTTGCATTTCCGGCTTCTACGGCCAGAACTCACCCTTGGAAGACGCAAAGAATCGCTGCTGCGCTCTTCTTCCGCAGGGCGCGATCTCTTGCGCTGTTCCAGGATGATTTCTGTCCCTGAACTCCGTTTCTGCCTTGACCTAGTTTAATTAGTCCACGTATTAACTAACTATTATCCGTAATATCGCTAATTCCTGTTCGTAATTCTTTCTTTCTTTCTTTTATTCCTTTTTCACAAATTATCCGTTTTAAAGGTATTTTCGACATAAATCGCCTATTCCAATGTAATTAATGTAATTTTCATCATTGTATTTCTTTTATTGTATTTCTTTTATTGTTTGTATGTTCTCACATGTAAATCAACATTAAATTCCAACTTCGACCCAATTGTTTGCTAATTACGTGTTTACCGACTTAGTTAAATTCTCACATGTTAGGATTAAAACTTGGATGTTGCATTGCATGCATATAACCGACGATATATCAAGTACGAATAACTTCCCTAATCATTAGTAGAGGCCGCTATCGAGGCGGGCGGGATTAGGTGTTCGATCAAAAGAGCTTCCTAATACGTACCCTCACCCCTTACTCCAGATCTCCGTGAGCACCCGTGTTCATTGGCATCCACGAGAGTCATTCTAGACATAGAATGCTAAGGGTAACGATTGCTTAGTGTTCATGTCACTACTTTGTGTCTTGACATGACACGAGGTATTCGAACGGTTCCAATTTCCCATAAAAATTGGTGGCGACTCCTTACAAAATGCAAACGCTTGTTTTTCGACCTTCACCAAGCGCCCCCGTGGGCGGCCCGTTGTCCACAGTTTGGCGACTCCGCTGGGGATAATACACTTACGTGTAGCAAGGGTGAAACTTGAACAAGGTTAAGGAATAAGTTTGTACAAGACAATTGTCGGTTTTCATAACTCGGTCTTCCTAGATCGTTTATTCGGCCTTCCTAGGCCCAACCCAACCCATTCGACCAATCGTCCCGTCTAAACGGTCCTAATTCTTATTTGGGCCTAAGGATGGATAGCGATTGACGTCATCCATACCATGATGCTTACTCTTGTTTGTATCAAGGGCCTTCACTACTTGAGGAAATGGACTAGGAATCGGCCTTACTCTTGTTTGGCACGAGCCTCTCCACAGACTTCGGGTTTGATGGTTCGGTATGGCAACCTACCCTTTAAACCAAAACCCTTCTAAATGCACTCAGCATCCCGTTATAATGCCTTTATAAATGTGTAAACCCTACGTGATCACCACTTCTAAACAAAACCATGACGAATTTTCAAAAAAATCAAAATCCTTATTTTCAAACAAGAATTTCGAAATAGGGCCTTCAATTAGCGCAAAATCCGGTTAAAACTCCGTCCGATTGTCGTGTCAAAATTCGGGCCACAAGCCCATTTCAAACCTCACTTCGAGTCCACTCCTACAACTACACTACAGTTGACTAGGACACACATTTTCAAAGACCTTGTCTTTCTTCAAAATCCACTCAACACAAGTGGCACACACCCACTTCACGAGTCAAAACTTTTCCTCTTTTAGCAAGTGTGATAGAATGGTCGATCGTGTTTTGATTTGTCGCCGATCTCTTATCCAGTTTCCAAGATGCCCGGATCAAGCAATGAAACAAACCTCCAGCAAATTCAAGAGAGTAATGATCGAATCCTAGCCGCGCTAGCCCAAATGCAAATCACTCAAGAACAAACCTATGACCGCCTTGAACTTATCGAAGGCCGTATCTTTGATGTAGAGGGAAGGTTGCCTCCCCTTAAAGGTGAAGTACTACGTTTTTCCGATGACGAGTCTAAAGATGAGAATCCTATCATAGGAACAACTGCAGCCGAGAAGAGACTCCAATACCTAGAGGAGCAATTGATGTACCTTAAGGGGGATGACATTTATAGGGAAAACTATCGCAAATATGAAGCCGTCAATTCCAAATTGCCAACTAACTTTAGCATGACGGATATCCCTAAGTTTAAAGGACATGAGAACCCTTTGAACCACATCCGTGCCTTCAAGGATTACATGTCTATCAAAGGCATCAAACCCGAGATGTTCTTAAGGATCTTTCCTTCATCTCTTGACACCATTCCGAAGCAATGGTTCTATACTTTAGATCACAAAAAGGTCGCTACTTGGGAAGACGCCGCAATCGAGTTCTCGAAACAATACGCGGATAATGCCGAGATCCAAGTCAACATGCGTACTCTAGAGGTTCTTACCCAAAATGACAAAGAAGGATTCACCGACTTCCTAAGTAGGTGGAGGAAGACTAGTACTCAACTAGTTGAACGCCCGGATGAGGCTACTCTTGTGGAAAAGTTTGTGGATAATCTCAAGCCCATATATGCCAACCATTTGAGATATCAAAACATCAAGACTTTCAAGGACTTAACTGTACTAGGGACGCGAATTGAAGATGACATCCGTAAAGGACTCTTTTCCAAAACGGTAGGTAGAGGATATCAAGGGTCCACAAGTCGTTCATACGGCTCTACTAGCAAGACCGACGAAGTCAACCTTCTCGAGCCATCCAAGAAAACTACTCCACCAAGGAAATTCACAAACCTTGGGGATACGTACTCCAACGCTCTAAAAAGGCTAATGAAACAAGGTAAACTCCAACCCATTGGACCTACTCCCGAACCCGAAAGGAAGTCCAAATTCTGGGATGAAAATTCCTACTGTGAATACCATAGGGGCAAAGGGCACGACACAGAAAAATGCTACAAGTTGAAACACGTGCTTCAAGATATGATTGAAGATGGTCGACTTCCAATTCCACCGGGAGGTAAACCCAACAACACTCCGAATCCTCTTGGAGTTCTAGTGATTACAAGTGATGAATCTACCTTAGATTGCTCACACCTCATTTCTCCCACCGAAAATGAAATTCATGCAATTGAGAAAGAAAGGCTCTACTCCACTATCTCCCTTACCATTTCCGACTTCATCACATGGGCAAGGAATGTAGATAGACAAGTGTGGGAACTAGAAAACATGGTAACGACCTTGCGCAATCCCAACGCAATACCTAAAGAACGCGTACCATTGATCTTCTCTCAAAATGCCACTATGCAAGAAGTAGTCATCGTGGTTGATAAACTAGTCGATCAAATCATACGACTAGAAAGTGACATCATGAGAATGAAGGAACTAGTGCATCAATGGGGTTTGGGCCGATGATGATGAAGACGAATACCTCATTGAAAACTCCTTAGTCAAGGAAATAGTCCAAAATGGTGAAGACCAAGATGTGGATCACCTAACTCGTTCGGGTCGCCCATATCAAAGCACTACTCAAAACGGTCCAACCAACGTCATCACACCAAATGACAACGAAGATGACCCCACCGATCATTTGCTCAAGCAATTACGAAGACCAAGGCCGATCTTTCACCGCAACTAGTGGCAAGCTCATTTCCGCATCGCCAAGCTTTACTGCAAGCTTTGGCCAAATTGAATGTAGCACATAACTCCACTCCTGAAGATGTAGTCAACTTGGTCTTCCAAGAATCACCGAAGCTAAGTAATCCTATTACTTTCTCAGATGAAGACTTGCCACCTTTTGGCGCTAGTCACAACCTTGCTCTATACATCACTGTCATTTGTCTAAAGAAGAATGTGCCAATGACTTTGGTAGATGATGGCTCCGCGGTCAACGTCATACCCCTCAAAACGGCATACAAGCTAGGCATGAAAGAGTCGGATTGGACTCCCACCAATCAAGGTGTACGTGCATATGACGGTACACGACGAAAAGTGGTTGGACTTGCTAGCCTAACCATAGCCATGGGACCAATCGAGCGAAAAGTTAACTTCCAAATAGTGGACATCGAAGCCTCATTCAACGTACACTTGGGAAGGCCTTGGATTCATGCTTCCAAAGCGGTAACATCCACCCTTCATCAAAAGATCAAGATCCCACTAAATGGCAAAGTTGCGACGATCACTTTGTCACCCATCAAGGCAATAATCGAGAAACAATCAAACAATCAAGTCCTTGCGGATCCCATATACGAACTTGGGGGCTTCCAAAGTGTGAATGTCATAGAAAGTGAGTTGGCACCCTTATACTATAATCCCTACTCCAACTTGGTGGTCAACCACATACTCAAATCTCAGGGATACTTCCCTGGAATGCCTTTGAACCCAATTCGGAAAAATACCTTCACACCATACAAGGAAGGCAACTCGACAAGGATACCACTTGGACTAGGGTACAAACCCACAAAAGAAGAAGTTCTCGAAATGCTCGCTCAAGTCCAAAATCACAAGCACGTGGGAGTCCAAATGAGACCATATCTCCCCACTCTAAATGGGTACTTCGTTCAAGAAGGAAGTTCAGAACTCTTTCACGGATTTCCCGAACCTTGGCATTATCTTGAGAGGAAGTTAGCCGGAATCGAGATCTTTCACGATTGCTACTTCATTCCTCCCGAAACGGTTCCTACCGTCAAAACCCGTCAAGCACCTTGCTTCGACGAACAAGCTGTGAGCCTATTGTTTGGAGAAGATCGATTCATTAGGGCCGCGCAGGATGAGATCATTACTATGATACTTCAGGACGATCGCTTCAACCCCACCGCGTTGATCACAGAAATCGACACAAAGCAGCAAAAAGGATGGAGGAAATCTATCAAATGGACCAACAACCAAGGAAGACTCTTCAAGCTCACTACTGGAGAAGGAGAGATGTTCAAAGGAGAACCAGAAGACGACGAGTTCGAGTCAGGGTCGGAGTCGGAGTCAGAGTCGGAGTCTAGAGAAGTCATTAGAGAGTCTACTCCTGTTGTCATCCCCACTCCCTTCGTTTCTCCTAGCTTAGCCTCGAGTAGTCACGGTAGTTCGGAAATGCCCCAACTCATCGTTCCTTTGCCACCACTGACCACGGATCAGTTGGCTTCTTTGTTTCAACTTTACTCAAATCTTAATATGAATAAATCAGGTTCTGCTTACTCTCTGTGTTCTTTCGAGTGCAATTCTGTTTATGATGATACTGAGGATGACCAAGACCCAGACTTGACCGAAATACCTCCCTACGTAGCCAAAGAAATATTACAAGAAGGGGAAGGGGGACCAGTAATAGAAGATACCGAACCCATCAACGTAGGAACCGAACTAGAACCCAAAGAACTTAGGATAGGGACTACCTTGAGCTCCACCGAAAGGGCCGATTTCATAGACCTCCTAAATGAATTCAAAGACGTTTTCGCTTGGTCCTACAAGGACATGCCAGGGATCGACAGGGATATCGCCGAACATAGGATTCCGATTAAGCCAGGTTTCAAACCCGTGAAACAAAGCTTCAAGAATGAGAACAGAATGGGCTCTAAAGATTAAGGAAGAAGTTGATAAACAATTCAAAGCCGGGTTCATCAAAGTTTCCGAGTATTCTGACTGGGTAGCTAACATAGTACCCGTACCCAAAAAGGATGGGAGAATCCGTGTTTGTGTTGACTTTAGGGACTTAAACAAAGCGAGTCCAAAAGATGACTTTCCTCTACCTCACATTGACATATTGGTGGACAATACTGCAGACCACGTATTACTATCCTTCATGGATGGATATGCGGGTTATAACCAAATCAAGATGGCCATGGAAGATATGCACAAGACCGCATTCGTCACCCAATGGGGAACATATTGCTATACAAAGAATGCCATTCGGATTGATCAACGCCGGAGCTACATACCAACGCACCGCAACTACACTCCTACATGACATGATGCACAAAGAAGTTGAGGTATATGTAGATGACATGATCGTCAAATCCAAGGAAAGAGAGGGACATATTGCGAACCTTCGCAAATTCTTCGCAAGGCTACGAAAGTACAACATGAGGCTCAATCCCCAGAAATGCACGTTTGGGGTAACATCTGGCAAACTCCTGGGATACGTGGTTAGTCAGAGAGGAATAGAAATAGATCCTTCTAAAATCAAAGCTCTGATCGAAATGCCACAACACCAAACGAAAAAAAGAAGTCGAGGATTCCCGGAAAAGTACAAAAGACATAAGTCGATTCATATCGAAACTTACAATGATTTGCGAGCCTATCTTCAAGAAACTCAAGAAAACAGACCACACCATGTGGGATGACGATTGTCAAAAGGCGTTTGACCGAATCAAGGAGATATTGGCTAAACCACCAGTGCTCACGCCGCCACAACGAGATCAACCTCTTGGTTTATATCTCACAGTAACTGAAACCGCCATGGGTGCCATGTTGGCTCAAACTGTAGGAAGCGAAGAAAGAGCTATTTACTATCTAAGTAAGAAGTTCCTGGAATATGAGTGCAAATACTCGCAACTCGAAAAGACATGCCTCGCTCTTGTGTGGGCAACGAAGAAGCTACGTCACTACATGCTTAGCTACTCCGTCAAAATATATTCCAAAATGGATCCAGTCAAATACCTCTTCGAGAAACCCGTCCTCAACGGACGTCTTGCAAGGTGGACTCTGATGCTCTTAGAATTCGACCTCAAATATGTGCCACTAAAAGTTATAAAAGGCCGCGCCGTCGCCGAGTTCTTCGCAGAAAATCCCATCAATGACGCACAAACCATAGATACTTGGTCATTTCCCGACGAGGATATACTTCAAACAGATGTAGACTCCTGGGATCTATACTTTGATGGAGCATCAAATTTAAGAGGATTCGGAATAGGAGTGTTGCTCATTTCTCCTGAAGGTGAGCATACACCAATCTTTGTCAAACTCGACTTCGAGGTGACAAACAACGCTGCAGAGTATGAAGCTTGTCTCATTGGGCTACAAGCGGCAGTAAGCTTAGGCATCAAAAACCTCCGAGTACATGGGGACTCATCGCTGATCATCAACCAAGTTACAGGATCTTGGAAAATCCGAAGTGAAAGCCTCGCACCCTATCAGGCTAGGATAGACCAAGTGGCTCAACTCTTTGATCACGTAACCTACTTACACCTACCTCGAGAGGAAAATCAATTTGCAGACGCTCTTGCGAAACTTGCATCCTTGATAAATATGCCAGATCACATGATGGAAATGCCTTTGTGTATCGAACGACGGTCAGAGCCGGCTTACGTCCATCAAATCACCGACGAAGAGGAAATCGCACAGGAACCCTGGTTCCAAGCAATCCTGAATTTCAAGCTTAATGGTACCTATCCACCGGATATGGACAAAAGGGGACAACGTGCTATACGCCTATTAGCTTTCCAATACATCCTGATGCAAGGAGAGTTATACAAAAGAACACCTCTTGGTGTAGTCCTACGTTGCCTTGATCATTCACAGGCACGAAAGGTGATGGAAGAAGTCCACGACGGAGAATGCGGTCCCCACATGAGTGGGCCTATGATGGCAAAGAAAATCACACGTTTAGGGTATTATTGGACCACAATGGAATCCGATTGCATCAAATACGTGAGACATTGCCACAATTGCCAAATCTTCGGGAATGTACAACATGTCCCTCCTTCGTTGCTATACGCGATGACATCTCCTTGGCCATTTTCCGCATGGGGAATTGACATAATCGGAAAGATAACCCCAGCCAGAACAGGAGGTCACTGTTTCATTCTAGTGGCGATTGACTATTTCACCAAATGGGTAGAAGCAACTTCCTACACTGGTCTTACGGCTAAAAATGTGGCAAAATTCATACAAAACAACATCATCTGTCGATATGGTTGCCCACATGAGATCATTAGTGATAATGGGTCACACTTCCAAGCTGAAACCGAGCAATTGCTAGCCAAATATAAGATTAAGCATCACCACTCTTCGCCCTATAGACCACAGACTAACGGCGCGGTAGAGGCGGCAAACAAGAATGTTGTCACAATTCTCAAGAAAATGACTGACAACTACAGAGATTGGCCAAGCAAGATACCTTTTGCCCTATGGGGGTACCGTACATCAGTTAGGACGCCCACTGGGGCTACTCCTTTCTATTTGACCTACGGCATGGAGGCCGTACAACCAGTCGAACTAGAAATACCATCCTTGCGTATTCTACTCGAAAGCCAAATCCCTGAAGCCGATTGGAAGAAGGATAGATATGAAGAACTCATCCTCCTGGATGAACGTAGGCTACGCGCCTTACATAATGTCCAAACATATCAAGCACGTATCAAACGAGCTTTCAACAAAAGGGTTAGGCCAAGAAACATCAAAGAAGGAGACTTAGTACTCAAATCGGTTAGAGCTCTTTTACCACAATCGACCCAAGGGGAAAATTCAAACCTAATTGGGCCGGACCATATCTAGTTAAATCCATACTCCCAGGGGGTGCGGTTAGAATCACAGACCTAGATGGGAATGAGTTTTCAAACCCCACAAACCTTAACCAACTGAAACGATACTATGCCTAGAATAGGACCACACACGCGCCTCGCGTAAACCCATGTGTCGCTCCTGTGGCACTAAATAAACGGCCCCCGCCCAAATGAAATAAGCTAAGTGTCACTATGCTCTTGCATTTTGACAAATTTGTCATCCTCATATCATCAAATAAACTAAATTCGCACCTTGAGAACAAGCAAAAGCTCATGCTTAGTTTCTATGTTCATTACAAGCTCTTGCTTCGAACAATTATTCTTTTACATTTACTCGAACTACGCGCAAGGGTTTGATTTCGCTTTTTTAAGTGAATACGTAGGCAATCCTTCACAGGATTCAACCCATTATACCCAAAATGTAAATAGAAGGACATTTGCGTTGCATTTGAAATTCGACAAGAATAATAAAAGAAAATCACAACGGTTTCATAACCATTCAACCTTTTTTTATTCCATTCGCTTTCTAATAATAATAGTACGTTACATAATAAAAATAGAATAGGCTAGGATTCTAAAAATCCCTCCTTTTTTATGACAACAATAATAATAATAATCAAATAATAAATAAGGACTCGGGCTATTCCTCCATCTTCCCCTTGCCCTTGTCACTCTTGTCATATTTCTTGTCACGACCTCGAGCCGGGCGCTCTTGCACCACTTCAGACCTAATCACCAACGGTCTTTCCCGAGGCCTGACTCTTCCGTTCTTGCCAACCACCATTTCCGCAACAGGAGTAGTCTTTGATTTCTTCGAAGGGTGAATGACCTGAAAACCGGCTTCTTCTTCTCCCTCTGTCAGATGCTTCTCCTTCTCTTTCTCTCCCTCGCGCACCTTGTAGTCAACAGGTTCGCGTTTCCTTAGTCTCTCGCGCTCTTCCGAAGTCGCAGCCTTTCTCCACCTCAGATAGGAATCCGACACCCACAAAGCATTGGCGGAGAAACTCAAGAACCACATGTTTCTTTGGGCCCATTTGATAGCCCACTCTCTTCGGCTCTCTCGTAGTAAGCGCCATAGCGATCATCTGCGGGACGGTGTCAAGCCTCGGGATCGTGCCTTCAGCCCAACTTGCCTCATCAATCTTTCCGGAAAGATGCATACCATGAACTCCAGTCCTGGAATGCGCACGGACCTAGTGGGATCCAAAGAAGACACTCCAGTGACGGACTTGAGGTGCCACCACGGTACAACCCACCTAATCAATGGGCCATCATCATTCTTCAGCTTGTTCTTCCAATAGTCACAGACCCGGGTGAAGTCCACCATGTACAACCGCGTCCTCATCGCAATCATACGGGAATGATAGGAAAGTGCATGAACTGGGGGCTCGAGCAGTCGGAGCCGTTCCATAAGCCAAACCTACCAAAAGCAGGTATTAGACACCAAGCAACAAAAAAAAAAAAAAAAAAAAAAAAAAAAAAAAAAAAAAAAAAAAAGAAAAAAAAAAAAAAAAAAAAGAATGATGTCTCTTACCCGCAAAATGACGGGACTCCCCAAGAACGGCAGATCGCGGTTGGATTTCCTATTATCCAAACCCAAGATGATCTCCCTAAGCATAAACAAGTGGGCTCTGCGCTCCATTTGCTCAATAAGACCCAAAAGACGGGGATCACCTCTCAAATCTTCATCAACGTGTCCTTGGAAGACATACACGTGCAAAGAAACGAAAGCCAAATGCCCTCCTTCCGCAACATGGGAAACAGTAGGGTCGGCCCCGTTAATGAATCGGTCTACAAAATCCAACATTCTCACGCCTTTCGGGGTAACTAGGCGATCCACCTCAAGTCTGGTCAGTCCAAGCAAGTCTCTGAATTTGCTCTTATACCCTTGTGAAGTGGAAGGAATGGCAGGTAAATGTTCAGGTTCCCATCCACCAATAGCAGCTATTTCTTTAGGAAATGGGCAAATGTCACCTCCTGGGAACGCGAAAACATGATAATTCGGGTCCCAATAGTCAAGGCAAGCTTCCAAGAACGGTTTTACAATCTTAATGAGTTTCAAACTCAACAAAGACCCAAGGTTATAAGCACCCATGTCGTGCTTCTCCACATTCGAAAACTCGTTGGTCCATTCCTTCAGACGGATCTCCAAAGTATTCATGATGACAATTTTCTCTTGAAGATTTATTTCGAGAGTTTTATGTGAATAGACGAGGAAGAGACGGAAGAATTGTGTGAATTAACGCCTCGTCGACGCTTCTATTTATACTAATTGTTGTTTCCAAAAATCCGCCAGAACGGACAAGCTTGGGAACAGGCGCAGCGCCTGCTGCGCCTCTTCAAAGGGACGCAGCTCATGCTGCGCCTCTTCCCCAAGCTCACTTCTGTGATTTCCGCGTTTGGATCTTTCCTAATTCTATAACGAATAATTTCCTATTCTTACGGGATTTTATTTTGGTAAATACGAGCAGTTTACCATGTTTCAAGTTTCCTATTTTCGCGGGCACGCATTTCGAGGCAACATCGACACCTTCGCCATTTCATGACACTCAAACTTTTTATTCTTAGGAAATGAATTTCATTTTTTTTATTTTTTATTTTTTAGGAAGTAAATTTCATTTTCTTTTTGGGAAACAATTTCCTTTTGTTTTCATTTCAACATTTCATTTCTACACTTACAGATTTCTCTTTTTCTTTTTTTTAGGGGGTAACCCTCCCTACCGTCCGGTCATTTCCGACAAAATTTTTGCATTTTTGCATTTTTTTCGTGTTCTTTCGAGTCTCATTTTGCGTTGGTCAAAGGCCATATGTATATAAAATGTATGTTTTGCGTGATTTCTATGTAAATTTCGGCAGCATGACGGCGTAAACTGTTATCTACCAAACCTGTTCAAGAACTAATCTGCAGATACAAGCAACACAACCCAGCAGCAAAGGCACTCGGGCCATCGTATATACAAATGTACAAGCAAACTGGGGGCTTGCGCCCAGAACAAAGTCCAAAGTCCAAGCAAACTGGGGGCTTGCGCCCCAAACAAAGTCCAAAAATGTTCAAAATCAGATGTCCAAATGTACAAAACTACTGCTGGGCACCCTCCAACTCAGCAACCCTCGCCGTAAGAGCAGCAATCTCGGCATCCCGAAACTCGAGCTCCCTCAACAAGCGAGTTGTCTCCTCTCGAGACCGGGTCAACTTTCGCTCCGACTCACGGCCAGCCTGTAAACAGAAGTAAATTGGCTCATGTCAATCAATTCATACAAAACTGAAAAACAAAAACCAAAAGAAATCAAATGAGGTTCATACCTGACGACCTCGACCACCGACAAGTGCCTCGATGGCGGTAGCTCGTAGCCGGTTCGCCACCCTCCATAGTGCCACGAACCGAGATGGCGCGACCTGCATTTCAAAAGAAATTCTCAGTAAATTGAACAAGTTCAATCAAATGTGTTCTTACACGAAAGGTATATAAGCCGGAGGCTCACCCTCCGAATCGATCTTGCCGCTCATCTAAGCTCGCATCCGTCACGGCTACGTCGAAGTCGAACTCGAGATCGTCGTCCTCCCTTGTCGCGTCGGATACTCGAGGGTCTCGGGGTACTCTGGGGGCTCGATGCCCGCCGCCTCGACCTCCTGCAAGGACAAATAATTCTCATTAATCGACGATCTTTCGTCGTAATTCTCAAAATCAAATCAAGGAAAAGTAAAAGATACTCACCACTACTGCGCGACGCCACCCTCCCGTAAAGGAACGCCGAGTAGTCCTCGCCGGGAGAAGAAGGTCGTCGCCACCGGCACCAGCCAGTCCGCCTCCTCTCTCGCCCGCAGGGCTCCCGAACATCGTCCTCGGAGGATCAACAGGAACCGTCAACGCGTCCCGAGAGCACCGACGAGCCAAACGCTTGCCCGGATACCACACAGACCCATCGACGTCCATAACAAAGAGGCTCGGGCTCCTAGGTCGAAGGACCTCAGCGACAAAAGGAGGCGCTCCGGCGTACTCCGCCCAAGGTCCGGGCACCCACGACAAGATAAGGCAAAGATAATTCCTATGATCAAGTGAAGGCAAAGGATAAGAAATATAAATGAATACGAGTGGGATACTCACGCTGACTCGGTGAAGGGCGTTCACGTCCCGCCGGTAGACATTGTGCGAAGAGCGCTTGCTCTTCGTCCGGCACATCACCCAATCCCTCACCACGGGATAGGCCTTCTCCAGCGGCTCCGTCCTCTTGGGCGCGAGACTCGGGAAGTAAGAGTACACCCACGCCTGTAGAAACGTAATAATCAATGACGATCTTTCGTGATTTAATAAAGAAAGGAATTTACCTTGGTCTAAAGGAAGGTTCATACCTCCAACAGTAGTCCAGGTCCGACAGCGCCAGGAGAAGTCCCCTTCTCCATCAACTCCGGACGAACCATGGCCCTCATGAAGCGGATGAGGACCGCAAAACCAGCAGTGACCCAGTCCCAGCGTCCTAGGGAACTCAGGTCAGAAAGAAAGGGAAGAAGCTTCGTCGATAGCCTCTCGCCCTTGTCTCCGAGGTAAATCGAAGACAGGAACCACCAAAGCCACAGACGAGCCCTCTGCTCAGCTGTACAAGGAGGAGGAGGAGCGATCTCCCTCCCATCGATCGTCACCGGCGCCGGGGTCTTCCCCGCAAAGTAGTCTCGGACGTAGGTACTGGGGTACCAAACCCAAGATCGCAACACCTTCGGCGACAAGTTCCAGCCGATCAATCTCCTCGCCTCGGCCGAATCCGCCCTCATAGCAGTCTCCGGCCACACCATCTCCTCGGTCCCACACGGCAGACCAGAAATCATGCCGTAATCCTCCAAAGTGACTTCCACCTCACCGAAAGGCAGGTGAAACGTGGAAGTGTAGACACCTCGTTTCTGCACCCCTCGCAAACCACCCGGTGATGATTGGGCCGCATGTTTGATACGCGGAACGATTTGTGACAATTCGTAAGATTATCGTCAAGTGATTGCTCAAATATTAATGTCAACCTCTTAGTTGTCATCTACGTCCCGATACGGTCGTTTTGGCAGTAATTAGAGTACATTCAGAGTCCAGGTCAAAAACCGTCTCCATTTTCTGATAGCTGTTAAATCCCGAGTCAGAATGTTCTGGAATGTTCCGGATATTTCTATTCCATATTTCACAAATTTTATCTTTTGGCAAATAATATCCCGTAATATTTACATAAGATATTAAAGATAATCGAATTAATTCCGTCCTACCATAACTTAAACACGGAAATCTTTCTTAAACAGGAGGAAACCTCCTGGGAATAGACGCAGCAGTGTCTTTGCACCTCTTCCAAGAGACGCAGTGGGCTGCTGCGCCTCTTCCCGAGCCCTTCTTTGCATGATTTACGTATCTTTTCTATATCTTTCCGAGATTCACTTCCAAAGAGTCTCCGAAACCCTATTCCTCCGTGTGATTAGTATAAATAGGAGCTTTCGTTCCTCATATTTCTCACGCGAGTGTCCGCCCTTCTCTTCTCCCTTTGCATTCTAGACTTCGTTCTTACTAATTGGCGCCTACGTGCTTGAACCTTCGACCACCTAAGCTCGGATCTTTTCGGGTACCAGCCTCTCCGTTGCATGACCGACCAATTTGACCACTACACTCAATCAATCTAATTAATCAACTTGTTAAATCGTTTTCCTCTTTCGAGGGCACTCTTTCCTTGCATTCGCGTCGAGCATCACTAATCGATCTTCTTAGTTTATCTCGTTCCGTCAACATGTAAGTCTGAGGGTGTATAATCCTTATTTATTTATTGTATTTTATTATTGTATAACAATTGTAAGGTTTATGTCGAAAGTACCTCATTAAAACCGATTTCTAAAACCGTCTTTAAAACCTTTTTTGCGGATTTCCAGTAGACAGACGTCGAGAAAAGACGCAGCAACCGCTGCGCCTCTTCGAAGGAGCGCAGCACTGCGCGCTCTTCGTGAGGGCCGCCAGCTTCCTCGCTTCTTTTCTTCTTCCTCCGTCCTCTGTAATTCGTATCAAATTTATTTCTTTTGTTTTGTTCGTCTGTTGATTCTTCGTTCATGATAGTTTAATAATTCATATGTATATTAACCATCATCATTAACATGTTTTAATCGTCATAAATCCGACTCAAATCCCAAATAATCAATATTTGCGGGTTTTTCGTCATTAATATTCAATTCGAGTTTTAGAGATTCAATTCGTTCATGTTGAGTTTCTGGGATTCATTGTTGATATATTTTCACCTGTTTAGTTATTAATCCGTCATTCATTCATCATGTTTAGTTAATAATTCGTTTAGTTAGTTTAATTAATCATTCATTAACATCAACCCTTCGCATAATTAATCCGTTTATTTCCGTCTCATTCATGTTTTACCGTTTTATGACCTCAATCATATGTAAATAATCTGCTAATAACTTTCATCCGAGTCAAATAATCTAATCAATCCATTAATTTACCAATTAACATTAACGGTTTGCAGTTCCGGCTTCACAGCCAGAACTCACCCTTGGAACAGACGCAGCAACTGCTGCGCCTCTTCCAAAGGGCGCAGTGCCTGCTGCGCCTGTTCCAGGTTGAGTTCTGTCTCTGAACTCCTTTTCTGCCTTGACGTAGTTTAATTAGTTTACGTATTAACTAACTAATATTCGTATTATCACCTTCTGATCTGTCGTGTTTTGTTCTTTTATTCTTTTTCTCAAAATTATCCGTTTTAAAGGTATTTTCGACATAAATCGCCTATCCAATGTAATCGTTGTAATTTTCATTATTGTAATTTATAGTTATTGTATTTCTTTCATCATTTGTATGTTTCCATATGTAAATCAACATTAAATCCAACTTCGACTCAATTGTATGCTAATTAGTGTCAACCGACTTAGTTAAATTCTTCACATGTTAGGATTAAAACTTGGATGTTGCATTGCATGCATATAACCGACGATATATCAAGTACGAATAACTTCCCTAATCATTAGTAGAGGCCGCTATCGAGGCGGGCGGGATTAGGTGTTCGATCAAAAGAGCTTCCTAATACGTACCCTCACCCCTTACTCCAGATCTCCGTGAGCACCCGTGTTCATTGGCATCCGCGAGAGTCATTCTAGACATAGAATGCTAAGGGTAACGATTGCTTAGTGTTCATGTCACTACTTTGTGTCTTGATATGACACGAGGTATTCGAACGGTTCCAATTTCCCATAAAAATTGGTGGCGACTCCATACAAAATGCAAACGCTTGTTTTCGAGCCCCTTCACCAAGCGCCCCCGTGGGCGGCCCGCTGTCCACAGTTTGACGACTCCGCTGGGGAAATACACTTACGTGTAGCTAGGGTGAAACTTGAACAAGGTTAGGGAATAGTTTGTACAAGACAATTGTCGGTTTTCATAACTCGGTCTTCCTAGACCGTTTTATTCGGCCTTCCTAGGCCCAACCCAACCCATTCGACCAATCGTCCCGTCTAAACGGTCCTAATTCTTTTTTGGGCCTAAGGATGGATAGCGATTGACGTCATCCATACCATGATGCTTACTCTTGTTTGTATCAAGGGCCTTCACTACTTGAGGAAATGGACTAGGAATCGGCCTTACTCTTGTTTGGCACGAGCCTCTCCACAGACTTCGGGTTTGATGGTTCGGTATGGCAACCCACCCTTTAAACCAAAACCCTTCTAAATGCACTCAAAGATCCCGTTATAATGCTTGTATAAATATGTAAACCTTACGTGATCACCATTTCAAAACAAATCATGACGAATTTTCAAAAATCAAAACCCAATTTCAATCAAGAATTTCGAAATAAGGCCTTTAATTAGCACAAAATCCGGTCAAAACTCTGTCCGTTTATCGTGTCAAAATTCGGGCCACAAGCCCATTTCAAACCTCACCTCGAGTCCACTCCTACAACTACACTACAGTTGGCTAGGACACACATTTTCAAAGACCTTGTCTTTCTTCAAAACTCACTCAACACAAGTGGCACACACCCACTTCACGAGTCAAAACTTTTCCTCTTTTAGCAAGTGTGATAGAATGGTCGATCGTGTTTTGATTCGTCGCCGATCTCTTATCCAGTTCCCAAGATGCCTGGGTCAAGTGATGATACGAACCTCCAGCAAATTCAAGAAAGTAATGATCGAATCCTAGCCGCGATAACCCAAATGCAAATCACTCAAGAACAAACCTATGACCGCCTTGAGCTTATCGAAGGCCGTATCTTTGATGTGGAGGGGAAGCTACCTCCCCCTAAAGGTGGAGTGCTACAATTTTCCGATGACGAGTCTAAAGATGAGAATCCTGCCCTAGGAACAACTGCAGCTGAGAAAAGACTCCAATACCTAGAGGAGCAATTGATGTACCTTAAGGGGGATGACATTTACAGGGAGAACAATCGCAAGTATGAAGCCGTCAATTCCAAATTGCCCACTAACTTTAGCATGACGGATATCCCTAAGTTTAAAGGACATGAGAACCCTTTGAACCACATCCGCACCTTCAAGGACTACATGTCTATCAAAGGCATCAAACCCGAGATGTTCTTAAGGATCTTTCCTTCATCTCTTGACACCATCCCAAAGCAATGGTTCTACACTTTAGATCACAAAAAGGTCGCTACTTGGGAGGACGCCGCCATCGAGTTCTCGAAACAATACGCGGATAATGCCGAGATCCAAGTCAACATGCGTACTCTAGAGGTTCTTACCCAAAATGACAAAGAAGGATTCACCGACTTCCTAAGTAGGTGGAGGAAGACTAGTACTCAACTAGTTGAACGCCCGGACGAGGCTACTCTTGTAGAAAAGTTTGTGGACAATCTCAAGCCCATATATGCCAACCATTTGAGATATCAAAACATCAAGACCTTCAAGGACTTAACTGTACTAGGGACACGAATTGAAGACGACATCCGTAAAGGACTCTTGTCCAAAACGGTAGGTCGAGGATACCAAGGGTCCACAAGTCGTTCATACGGCTCTACTAGCAAGACCGACGAAGTTAACCTTCTCGAGCCATCCAAGAAAACTAGCCCACCAAGGAAGTTCAAAAACCTTGGAGATACGTACTCCAACGCTCTAAAAAGGCTAATGAAGCAAGGTAAACTCCAACCCATTGGGCCTACTCCCGAACCTGAAAGGAAGTCCAAATTCTGGGATGAAAACTCCTACTGTGAATACCATAGGGGCAAGGGGCATGACACAGAAAAATGCTACAAGTTGAAACACGTGCTTCAGGATATGATTGAAGACGGTCGACTTCCGATTCCACCAGGAGGTAAACCCAACAACACTCAGAACCCTCTTGGAGTTCTAGTGATTACAAGTGACGAATCTACCTTAGATTGCTCACATCTCATTTCTCCCACCGAAAATGAAATTCATGCAATTGAGAAAGAAAGACTCTACTCTACCATCTCCCCAACCATTTCCGACTTCATCGCATGGGCAAGGAGTGTAGATAGACAAGTGTGGGAACTAGAAAACATGGTAACGACCTTACGCGATCCCAAGGCAACGCCTAAAGAACGCATACCATTGACCTTCTCTCAAAATGCCACTATGCAAGAAGTAGTCGCCGTGGTCGACAAGCTAGTCGATCAAATCATACAACTAGAAAGTGACATCATGAGGATGAAGGAACTAGCTGCAGTTAATGGGGTTTGGGCCGATGACGATGAAGACGAATACCTCATTGAAAACTCCTTAGTCAAAGAAATAGTCCAAAATGGCGAAGACCAAGATGTGGATCACCTAACTCGCTCGGGTCGTCCATACCAAAGCACCACTCAAAACGGTCCAACCAATGTCATCACACCAAATGACAACGAAGACGACCCCACTGATCATTTGCTCAAGCAATTACAGAAGACCAAGGCTGATCTTTCAGTCTGGCAACTAGTGGCAAGCTCATTTCCGCATCGCCAAGCTTTACTGCAAGCTTTGGCCAAATTGAATGTAGCGCATAACTCTACTCCCGAAGATGTAGTCAACTTGGTCTTCCAAGAATCACCGAAGCTAAGTAATCCTATTACTTTCTCAGATGAAGACCTGCCACCTTTTGGCGCTAGTCACAACCTTGCTCTATACATCACTGTCATTTGTTTAAAGAAGAATGTGCCAATGACTTTGGTAGATGATGGCTCCGCGGTCAACGTCATACCCCTCAAAACGGCATACAAACTAGGCATGAGAGAGTCGGATTGGACTCCCACCAATCAAGGTCTACGTGCATACGACGGTACACGACGAAAAGTGGTTGGACTTGCTAGCCTAACCATAGCCACGGGACCAATCGAGCGAAAAGTCAACTTCCAAATAGTAGACATCGAAGCTTCATTCAACATACTTCTGGGAAGGCCTTGGATTCATGCTTCCAAAGCGGTAACATCCACCCTTCACCAAAAGATCAAGATCCCACTCAATGGCAAAGTTGTGACGATCACTTCGTCGCCTATCAAGGCAATAATTGAGAAGCAATCAAACAATCAAGTCCTTGCGGATCTCATATACGAACTTGGGGGCTTCCAAAGTGTAAATGTCATAGAAAGTGAGTTGGCACCCTTATACTATAATCCCTACTCTAACTTGGTGGTCAACCACATACTCAAAAATCGTGGATACTTCCCTGAATGCCTTTGAACCCGATTCGGAAGAACACCTTCGCGCCATACAAGAAAGGCAACTCATCGAGAATACCACTTGGACTAGGGTACAAACCCACAACAGAAGAAGTTCTCGAAATGCTTGCCCAAGTCCAAAATCGCAAGTATGTAGGAGTCCAAATGAGGCCATATCTCCCCACCTTAAATGGATACTTCGTTCAAGAAGGAAGTTCAGAACTCTTTCACGGGTTTCCCGAACCTTGGCGTTACCTTGAGAGGAAGTTAGCCGGAATCGAGATCTTTCACGATTGCTACTTCATCCCTCCAGAAACGGTTCCTACCGTCAAAACCCGTCAAGCACCTTGCTTAGACAAGCAAGCTGTGAGCCTCCTGTTTGGAGAGGACCGATTTGTTAAGGCCGCGCAGGATGAGATCATTACTATGATACTTCAGGACGATCGCTTCAACCCCACCGCGTTGATCACAGAAATCGACACAAAGCAGCAGAAAGGATGGAGGAAATCCATCAAATGGACCAACAATCAAGGAAGACTCTTCAAGCTCACCACTGGAGAAGGAGAGATGTTCAAAGAAGAACCAGAAGACGACGAGTTCGAATCGAATCGAGTCGGAGTCGAGTCGAGTCGAGTCTAGAGAAGTCATTAGAGAGTCTACTCCTGTCGTCATCCCCACTCCCTTCGTCTCTCCTAGCTTATTTTCAAGTAGTCACGTAGTTCGGGAAATGCCCCAACTCATCGTTTTTCCTTTGCCACCACCGACCATGGATCAGTTGGCTTCTTTGTTTCAACTTTACTCGAATCTTAATATGAATAAATCGGGTTCGCTTACTCTTTGCGTTATCTTGAGTGCAATTCTGTTTATGATGATACTGAGGATGACCAAGACCCGGACTTGACCGAAATACCTCCCTACGTAGCCAAAGAAATACTACGAAGGGGAAGGGGGACCAAAGAATTGAGGACACCGAACCCATCAATGTAGGAACTGAACTAGAACCCAAAGAACTTAGGATAGGGACTACTTTGAGCTCTACCGAAAGAGCCGATTTCATAGACCTCCTAAATGAATTCAAAGACGTCTTCGCTTGGTCCTACAAAGACATGCCAGGGATCGACAGGGATATTGCCGAACATAGAATTCCGATTAAGCCAGGTTTCAAGCCCGTGAAATGTGCTTCGACGAATGAGAACAGAATGGGCTCTAAAGATTAAGGAAGAAGTTGACAAACAATTCAAAGCCGGGTTCATCAAAGTTTCCGAGTATTCTGACTGGGTAGCTAACATAGTACCCGTACCCAAAAAGGATGGGAGAATCCGAGTTTGTGTTGACTTTAGGGATTTGAACAAAGCGAGTCCAAAAGATGACTTCCCTCTGCCTCACATCGACATATTAGTGGACAATACTGCAGACCACGCATTACTATCCTTCATGGATGGATATGCGGGTTATAACCAAATCAAGATGGCCATAGAAGATATGCATAAGACCGCGTTCGTCACCCAATGGGGAACCTATTGCTATACAGTAATGCCGTTCGGATTGATCAACGCCGGAGCTACATACCAACGCACCGCAACTACACTCCTACATGACATGATGCACAAAGAAGTTGAGGTATATGTAGATGACATGATCGTCAAGTCCAAGGAGAGAGAGGGACATATTGCGAACCTTCGCAAGTTCTTCGCAAGGCTACGGAAGTACAACATGAGACTCAATCCTCAGAAATGCACATTTGGGGTAACGTCTGGCAAACTCCTAGGATACGTCGTTAGCTAACGAGGTATAGAAATAGATCCTTCCAAAATCAAAGCTCTGATCGAAATGCCACAACCTCAAACAGAAAAAGAAGTCAGAGGATTCCTGGGAAAAGTTCAATACATAAGTCGATTCATATCGAAACTTACGATGATTTGCGAGCCTATCTTCAAGAAACTCAAGAAAACAGACCACGCCATGTGGGATGATGATTGTCAAAAGGCATTTGACCGAATCAAGGAGATATTGGCTAAACCACCAGTGCTCATGCCACCACAACAAGATCAACCTCTTGGTTTGTATCTCACGGTAACCGAAACCGCCATGGGTGCCATGCTAGCTCAAACCGTAGGAAGTGAAGAAAGAGCTATTTACTATCTAAGTAAGAAGTTCTTGGAATACGAGTGCAAATACTCACAACTCGAAAAGACATGCCTCGCTCTTGTGTGGGCAACAAAGAAGCTACGCCACTACATGCTTAGCTACTCCGTCAAGATATTCTCCAAAATGGATCCAGTCAAATACCTCTTCGAGAAACCTGTCCTCAACGGACGCCTGGCAAGATGGACCATGATGCTCTCGGAATTTGACCTCAAATACGTGCCACTGAAAGTAATAAAGGGTCGCGCCGTCGCCGAATTCTTCGCAGAAAATCCCATCAACGACGCACAAACCATAGATACTTGGTCATTTCCCGACGAGGATATACTTCAAACAGATGTAGACTCCTGGGACCTATACTTTGATGGAGCATCAAACCTAAGAGGATTTGGGATAGGAGTGTTGCTCATTTCTCCTGAAGGTGAGCATACACCGATTGCTGTCAAACTCGACTTCGAGGTGACAAACAACGCCGCAGAGTATGAGGCTTGTCTAATTGGACTACAAGCGGCAGTAAGCTTAGGCATCAAAAACCTCCGAGTACATGGAGATTCATCACTAATCATCAACCAAGTTACGGGATCCTGGAAAATCCGAAGTGAAAGCCTAGCACCCTATCAGGCTAGGATAGACCAAGTCGCTCAATTCTTTGATCACGTAACCTACTTACACTTACCTCGAGAAGAAAATCAATTTGCAGACGCTCTTGCGAAACTTGCATCTTTGATAAACATGCCAGATTACATGATGGAAATGCCTTTGTGTATCGAACGACGGTCGGAGCCGGCTTATGTCCATCAAATTACCGATGAAGAAGAAATCGCACAGGAACCCTGGTTCCAAGCAATCCTGAACTTCAAGCTTAATGGTACCTATCCACCAGATATGGACAAGAGGGGACAACGAGCTATACGCCTATTGTCTTCACAATACGTTCTCATGCAAGGAGAATTATACAAAAGAACACCTCTTGGTGTAGTCCTACGTTGCCTTGATCATTCACAGGCACGAAAGGTGATGGAAGAAGTCCACGACGGAGAATGCGGTCCTCATATGAGTGGACCTATGATAGCAAAGAAAATCACACGTCTAGGATACTATTGGACCACAATGGAATCCGATTGCATCAAATATGTGAGACGTTGCCACAATTGCCAAATCTTCGGGAATGTACAACATGTCCCTCCTTCGTTGCTCTATACGATGACATCTCCTTGGCCATTCTCCGCATGGGGAATTGACATAATTGGGAAAATAACCCCAGCCGGAACAGGAGGTCACTGTTTCATCCTAGTAGCAATTGACTACTTCACCAAATGGGTAGAAGCGGCTTCCTACACCGCTCTTACGGCCAAAAATGTAGCCAAATTCATACAAAATAACATCATCTGCCGATATGGTTGCCCGCATGAGATCATTAGCGATAATGGGTCCCACTTCCAAGCCGAAACCGAACAATTGCTAGCCAAGTACAAGATCAAGCATCATCACTCATCGCCCTATAGACCACAGACTAACGGCGCGGTAGAAGCGGCTAACAAGAATGTCGTCACAATCCTCAAGAAAATGACTGACAATTATAGAGATTGGCCAAGCAAAATACCCTTCGCTTTGTGGGGGTATCGAACATCCGTCAGGACGCCCACTGGGGCTACTCCTTTCTATTTGACTTACGGCATGGAAGCCGTACAACCAGTCGAGCTAGAAATATCATCCTTGCGCATCCTACTAGAGAGTCAAATCCCGGAGGCCGATTGGAAGAAAGATAGATACGAAGAACTCATCCTCCTGGATGAACGTAGGCTTCGTGCCTTACATAATGTCCAAACATATCAAGCACGTATCAAACGAGCTTTCAACAAAAGGGTTAGGCCAAGAAACATCAAAGAAGGAGATTTAGTTCTCAAATCGGTCAGAGCTCTTTTACCTGTCGACCCAAGGGGGAAATTCAAACCTAACTAGGCCGGACCATATCTAGTCAAATCAATACTCCCAGGGGGTGCGGTTAGAATCACAGACCTAGACGGGAATGAGTTCTCAAACCCCACAAATCTGGACCAACTGAAACGATACTATGCCTAGAACAGGAACAAAAAACGCGCCTCGCGTAAACCTACGTGTCGCTCTCGCGGCACTAAATAAACGGCCCCTGGCCCATTTGAATGTCACTATGCTCTTGCATCTTGGCAAACTTGCCATCCTCATATCATCAAACAAACTAAATTCGCACCTCCAGAGTAAGCAAAGGCTCATGCTTATTTTCTATGTTCATTACAAGCTCTTGCTTCGAACAATTATTCTTTTACATTTACTCGAACTACGCGCAAGGGTTTGATTTCGCTTTTTAAGTGAATACGTAGGCAATCCTTCACGGGATTCAACCCACCATTATATTTAAAATGTAAATAGAAGGACATTTGCATTGCATTTGAAATTCGACAAGAATAATTAAAGAAAATCACAACGGTTTCATAACCACTTAACCTTTTTATTTCATTCAATTTCTAATAATAATAATACGGCAAATAATAAAAATAGACTAGGCTAGGATTCTAAAAATCCCTCTTTTCTTATTACAACAATAATAATAATGATCAAATAATAAATAAGACTTGGGCTATTCCTCCATCTTTCCCTTGCCCTTGTCGTCCTTGTCATATTTCTTGTCACGACCTCGAGCCGGGCGCTCTTGCACCAGGCCACTTCAGACCTAATCACGAACGGTCTTTCTCGAGGCCTGACTCTTCCATTCTTGCCAACCACCATCTCTGCGACAGGAGTAGTCTTCGATTTCTTCGAAGGATGAATGACTTGGAACCCGGCTTCTTCTTCTCTTTCGATCGATGCTTCTCCTTCTCTTTCTCTCCCTCGCGCACCTTGTAGTCAACGGGCTCGCGCTTCCTCGCCTTTTCGCGCTCTTCCGAAGTTGCGGCCTTCCTCCACCTCAGATAAGAGTCCGACACCCACAAGGCATTGGAGGAGAAGTTCAAGAACCACACGTTCCTTTGGGCCCACTTCATAGCCCACTCTCTTCGGCTCTCTGTAGTAAGCGCCATAGCAATCTGCGGAACGGTGTCAAGCCTAGGGATCATCTGCTTCAACCCGACTTGCCTCATCAATCTCTCAGGAAAGATGCATACCATAAACTCCAATCCAGGAATGCGCACGGACCTAGTAGGATCCAAAGAAGACACTCCAAGTGATGACTTGAGGTGCCACCACGGAACGACCCACCCGATCGGCGGGCCATCATCGTTCTTCACTTGTTCTTCCAATAGTCGCAGACCCGGGTGAAGTCCACCATGTACAACCGTGTCCTCATCGAAATCATACGGGCATGATAGGAAAGTGCATGAACCGGGGCTCGAGCAATCGAGCTGTTCCATAAGCCAAACCTACCAAAAAACAGGTATTAGACACCGAAAAAAAGAAGAAAAAAAAAAAAAAAAAAAAAAACGAAAAAAAAAAAAAAAAAAAAAAAAAAAAAAAAAAAAAAAAACGAAAAAAAAAAGGGAAAGAAAGAAGGGTGTCTTTTACCTGTAGGATAACGGGACTCCCCAAAAATGGAAGATCGCGGTTGGATTTCCTATTGTCCAAACCCAAGATAATCTCCCCTAAGCATAGACAAGCTGGGCTCTGCGCACTCCATTTGCTCAATAAGACCCAATAGACGGGGATTACCTCTCAAATCTTCATCAACATGTCCCTGAAAGACATAAACATGAAGCAAACAGAAGCCAAATGCTCTCCTCCTAGCAACATAAGAGACAGTAGGGTCGGCCCTGTTGATGAATCGGTCTATAAAATCTAGCATCCTCACGCCCTTCGGAGTAACGAGACGATCTACCTCAAGTCTAGTAAGTCCAAGCAAATCTCTAAACTTGCTCTTATACCCTTGAGCAAAGAAAGGGATGGCAGGTAAATGTTCGGGGTCCCACCCGCCAATAGCAGCAATTTCCTCCGGAAAAGGACAAATATCACCTCCTGGGAACGCAAAAACATGATAATTTGGGTCCCAATAATCAAGGCAAGCATCCAAGAACGGTTTTACAACCTTAATGAGTTTCAAGCTCAACAAAGACCCAAGGTTATAAGCACCCATGTCATGTTTCTCAATGTTCGAAAACTCATTAGTCCATTCCTTCAAGCGAATCTCTAAGGTATTCATGATGATAATTTTCTCTTGAAAATTTATTGGGAGTTTTTATGTGTGAATCGACGAAGAAGAGACGGAAGAATTATATGATTTAAAGCTTCATCGACGCTTCTATTTATACTAATTGCTGTTTCCAAAAATCCGTCGAACCGACACCGCTTGGGAACAAAGCGCGGCACTGGCCGCGCCTCTTCAAAGGGACGCACTCATGTCGCGCCTCTTCCCACCTCACTTCGTGATTTCCGCGTTTGGATCTTTCCTAATTCTATAAACGAATAATTTCCTATTCCTACGGGATTTTATTTTGGTAAATCCGAGAACTTTACCATGCTTCAGGTTTCCTTAATCCGCAAACGCGCATTTCGAGGCGACATCGACATTTTCCGCCATTTTTCTCACACTTTTATATTTAGTTTTCATTTTAATTCTTTTTTTCATTTCAACATTTACTTAGTCATTTCATTTTCTTAATTTCTATTTTTTCCATTTTCTAACTTATAGATTTCTCTTTTTCTTTTTTTTTCGGGGGTAACCCTCCCTATCGTCCGGTCATTTCCGACAAAATTTTTGCATTTTCACGTCCTTTCGAGTCTCATTTTGCACTAATTAAAGGCCTTATGCGTATATAAAAATGTATGTGTTACGTGATTTTCTATGTAAATTTCGGCAGCATGACGGTGTAAACCGTTGTCTACAAAACCTGTTCAAAAGCTAACCTGCGCAGTACAAATGACACAACCCAAAGAAAGAAAAGGCACTCAGTGCCGTATATACAACAAAAAAGCAAATATACAAGCAACCGGGGCTTCGCCCCAAACAAGTCCAAATGTGCAAAATCGAGGCTTCGCCCAAACAAGTCCAAATGTAACCGGGGCTTGCGCCCAAACAAATCCAAAAATGTTCAAAATCAAGTCTACAAAACCACGCAGACTCACTCTGGGCACCCTCCACTCGGCAACCCTCGCCATAAGAGCGGCAATCTCGGCGTCCCGAAACTCGAGCTCCTCGACAAACGAGCCGTCTCCTCCCGAGATCGGGTCAACTCTCGCCCCACTCACGATCGGCTCGTGGACAACAAGAAATTGGCTCATGTCAATCAATTCAAACAAAACTGAAAAACCAAAGATCAAGGAAAAACAAGTGAGGTTCATACCTGACGACCTCGACCGCCGACGAGTGCCTCGATGGCCGTAGCTCGTAGCCGGTTGTCCACCCTCCATAGTGCCACAAACCGAGATGGCGCGACCTGCGTTTCAAAAGAATTCTCGATGAAATCGAACAAGTTCAATCAAATGTGTTCTTACACGAAAACTATGCAAAACAAGAACTCACCCTCCGAATCGATGTCGCTACCATCTAGGCCAAGATCCGTCACGCCACGTCAAAAAGTCACGCAGCTCGGAGATCGTCGTCCTCCCGAGCGTCGGTCGGTGTACTCGAGGGTCTCGGGATACTCTGGGGGCTCGATGCCCGCCGCCTCAACCTCCTGCAAAGACAAATGGCTCTCGTTAATCGATGATCTTTCGTCGCGATTCTCGAAAATCAAAATCCAACAAGAAACAAAAGATACTCACCACTACCGGCCAATACGCCAACCTCCCGTAAAGGAACGCCGAGTAATCCTCGTCAGGGAGAAGAAGGTCGTCGCCACTGGCACCAGCCAAGTCCGCCTCCCTCTCAGCCTCAGAAGGCTCCCTAAACATCGTCCTAGGAGGATCGACGGGAACCGTCAACGCGCCCGAAAACACCGACGAGCCAACCGCTCGCCCGGATACCACACAGACCCATCGACGTCCACAACAAAGAAAAGAGACTCGAGCTCCTAGGTCGAAGGACCTCAGCGACAAAAGGAGGCGCTCCAACGTACTCCGCCCAAGGTCCGGGCACCCATCGCGACAATATAAAGGCAAAGGTCATTCCTATGATCAATTTAAAACAAAGTATGAGAAGAATAAGTGCATACAAATAGGATACTCACGCTTGCTCACCAAGAGCGTTCACATCCCGCCGGTAGACATTGTGAGAAGAACGCTTGCTCTTCGTCCGGCACATGACCCAATCCCTCACCACGGGGTAGGCCCTCTCCAGCGGCTCCGTCCTCTTGGGCGCGAGGCCCGGAAAGTAAGAGTACACCCACGCCTGCAAAGCATAATAATCAATGACGATCTGTCGGTCGTCGATAAAGAAAGAAATTGACTCTGGCCTAAAGAAAGGTTCATACCTCCAACAGTAGCCCAGGTCCGACGGCACCAGGAGAAGTCCCCTTCTCCATTAACTCCGGACGAACCATGGCCCTCATGAAGCGGATGAGGACCGCAAAACCGGCAGTGACCCAGTCCCAACGCCCTAGGGAGCTCAAGTCAGAAAGAAAGGGGAGAAGCTTCGTCGACAGCCTCTCACCCTTGTCTCCGAGGTAAATCGAAGACAAGAACCACCAAAGCCACGACGAGCCCTCCGCTCACCAGTACATGGGAGGGGGAGCCGTCTCCCTCCCATCGATCACCACCGATCCGGGGTCTTCCCCGCAAAGTAATCTCGAACGTAGGTACTGGGTACCAAACCCGACGCAACAGCCTTTCGGCGATAGGTTCCACCGATCAACCTCCTCGCCTCGGCCGAATCCGCCCTCATGCCGACTCCGCCACACCATCTCCTCGATCCCACACCTGGACTGAAATCATGCCGTAGTCCTCCAAGGTGACTCCCACCTCACCAAAAGGCAGGTGAAACGTGGAAGTCGTATCCCAAAATCGATCCAAGAAAGCGCGGAATAGGCTAAGGTTGGCCCGCAACTTCCTCTTCACGATATCCCTCCAGACCTGAACCAGAGGACCGAACGCTCCACGCTCGATCATGGCTCTCTCCTCCGCCGACAGCCGCTCGTAGTGCTCCATCGCCGTCGTGTACCCCGAGAACGACCGGATGTTCCCAGCCTCCTATTATGATTCGAAATAAAGCTATCTTTAGTTTTGAGTAAATTTGAAAGGAAATTTGAACAAAAGTAGAAAGGGGTAGGTAATGAGTTAGGGAATTCCTATTTACCAAGCTCTTCACCGTCCTGTAGGACAAATGACCCTCTGCAGCCCACACAAGGTGCCTACTCTCCCGTGTCTCGGCCACGCGGAGCTCCTCTCAGCTGACGACCCCCTCGTCCGAGGTGGGCCCGTCTCGGAATCTCCTCCTCATCAGCGGCCTCCTCCTCGGGAACCTCGTCTGCAGCAGCCATCACCGCAGCGGTGAAGGCCTGCTCCAAAGCCTCCTCAACAACAGCAGCGTCTATCTCCATGGGAGTCCTCCCAGAAGGAGAAGCATCGTCACCTGCAACATTAAAGTGAATCCAGGCCGCATCATATGACGACAAGCCTTTGTTAAGAAATTTTCGAGCCTTCAAGGCCCGGGAATTCCCCATTTCTGGCCATCCTTGGCCATGTTCTCACCAATTCAATCACTCATGTGACAAATTGGGTCAAGTCAAGTCCGAGTCAAAGCCTAGTTCCGGGTTCAAGTCGAAAATTCGGCAGCATTTCGCTATAATGGCGGTTATGCCCTAGAAAGGTGCCCTAAAAAAGTTGTCGCCAACCAAAATTTCGAAATGACAGAAAATTTACCCATCATCCAAGGGTCCCAAATATCAAATTTCATCACAAATGGGCAATCCTAAGGCCATTTTCGAAGCAATTTACGATCTAGCTGTGAAACCGTTTCAAAATTCCCTCAAGGGCTCAAAACTCGATGAAAATTCAAAGCGAATACATGTTTATGTTCCTAACATTGCCTACTATCCATTCCTAGCATCAATTTGGCAAGACAAATCCATTTGGGGGAAAAGCCCCAAATTTTCGATTAAAAGGGTCGAAAACCCTAATTATTGCGGCTCGAAATTCGACAAATACGGATGATTAATGCAAGATTAAGACACATACCACGATTAGTCATATTTAAAGCAAGCTTTTGAATCCAACCTCGACGAAAATGGTGAAGATTTGAGAGAGAAATTGAAAGAAATGAGTTTCGAAATAATGAACATAAACCCCTCTGATTTCGCGTTTTTACGCAGAATTGCTGAATTGGGGAAAAGACGCAGCAGGCGCTGCGCCTCTTCCAAGAGACGCAGCTCTTGCTGCGCCTCTTCCTTTTGTTCCCTCCATACGAATTTTCAAAAAACCGTTATGAGTTCGTTATTCGTGGGCCCATCTTTGGTGCGCCTCTTCCTCGATGACATTTTATCATTTTGGTCCGTTTCGACGATTTTCTTTCGTTCCGGTCCGCGTTTTATCCAGCGCGACAGTATTTTGCAGTATTGTCCAAACCCATTTTATCCCGCGCAGCAGTATTTTGCAGTATTGCTCAGTTCCTTTTATCCCGCGCAGCAGTATTTTGCAGTATTGCTCATATCATTTCATCCGGCGCAGTAGTATTTTGCAGTAATGCTCACTCGAAGTTTCTCCCATGACGATCAAGATGTTCCTAGTCGTCAATATAATCACCCAACGAGAGTTTGCTTGAGGACAGAGACAAGCAGATTCCCCAAAGTCGTCAGTATATTCCCCAGTACGAGTTTGTTTGAGACCAACGCAAGCAGATTCAACCTCCAAATTTCGCCAGAGTTCGCTTGAGACCGACGCAAGCGGACTCCCCAGCAGTTTCTACCGACGTCCTGCTGTTTTCAATATCTCTTGTTCCCGCGAAGTTCGATTAAATCTCGTATGATCTCTTCTTGTGGTCAAGAGCCTCCTTACGTATTCTAATGGACTTTAAACGACCCTCCCGATAGTCGACATACTCTAAAATGTTCCCGACGACAGTCCTTGGCTCGACCCCTTGAGCCGCCTCGCGTCGCCATAGTCGTCGGTTGTAATCTTCGATTGACCTGATGGCTATACTTTGACTTTCGCCTTGTCCAAGCCTCAGTCAAAGTGGGGGCTCTGTAGACACCTCGTTTCTGCACCCCTCGCAAACCACCCGGTGATGATTGGGCCGCATGTTTGATACGCGGAACGATTTGTGACAATTCGTAAGATTATCGTCAAGTGATTGCTCAAATATTAATGTCAACCTCTTAGTTGTCATCTACGTCCCGATACGGTCGTTTTTGGCGATAAATTAGAGTACATTCGAGTCCGGGTCAAAAACCGTCTCCATTTTCTGATAGCTGTTAAATCCCGAGTCAGAATGTTCTGGAATGTTCCGGATATTTCTATTCCATATTTCACAAATTTTATCTTTTGGCAAATAATATCCCGTAATATTTACATAAGATATTAAAGATAATCGAATTAATTCCGTCCTACCATAACTTAAACACGGAAATCTTTCTTAAACAGAGGAAACCTCCTCGGGAATAGACGCAAAGCAGTCTGCGCCTCTTCCAAGAGACGCAGTGGCTGCTGCGCCTCTTCCCAGGCCCTTCTTTGCATGATTTACGTATCTTTTCTATATCTTTCCGAGATTCACTTCCAAAGAGTCTCCGAAACCCTATTCCTCCGTGTGATTAGTATAAATAGGAGCTTTCGTTCCTCATATTTCTCACGCGAGTGTCCGCCCTTCTCTTCTCCCTTTGCATTCTAGACTTCGTTCTTACTAATTGGCGCCTACGTGCTTGAACCTTCGACCACGGAAGCTCGGATCTTTCCGGGTACCAGCCTCTCCGTTGCATGACCGACCAATTTGACCACTACACTCAATCAATCTAATTAATCAACTTGTTAAATCGTTTTCCTCTTTCGAGGGCACTCTTTCCTTGCATTCGCGTCGAGCATCACTAATCGATCTTCTTAGTTTATCTCGTTCCGTCAACATGTAAGTCTGAGGGTGTATAATCCTTATTTATTTATTGTATTTTATTATTGTATAACAATTGTAAGGTTTATGTCGAAAGTACCTCATTAAAACCGATTTCTAAAACCGTCTTTAAAACCTTTTTTTGCGGATTTCCGGTGAGAGACGGGCGAGAAAAGACGCAGCAACCGCTGCGCCTCTTCGAAGGAGCGCAGCACCTGCTGCGCCTCTTCGTGAGGCTGCCGCAGTTCCTGCTTCTTTTCTTCTTCCTCCGTCCTCTGTAATTCGTATCAAATTTATTTCTTTTGTTTTGTTCGTCTGTTGATTCTTCGTTCATGATAGTTTAATAATTCATATGTATATTAACCATCATCATTAACATGTTTTAATCGTCATAAATCCGACTCAAATCCCAAGTAATCAATATTTGCGGGTTTTTCGTCATTAATATTCAATTCGAGTTTTAGAGATTCAATTCGTTCATGTTGAGTTTCTGGGATTCATTGTTGATATATTTTCACCTGTTTAGTTATTAATCCGTCATTCATTCATCATGTTTAGTTAATAATTCGTTTAGTTAGTTTAATTAATCATTCATTAACATCAACCCTTCGCATAATTAATCCGTTTATTTCCGTCTCATTCATGTTTTACCGTTTTATGACCTCAATCATATGTAAATAATCTGCTAATAACTTTCATCCGAGTCAAATAATCTAATCAATCCATTAATTTACCAATTAACATTAACGGTTTGCAGTTCCGGCTTCACAGCCAGAACTCACCCTTGCAACAGACGCAGCAACTGTTGCGCCTCTTCCAAAGGGCGCAGTGCCTGCTGCGCCTGTTCCAGGTTGAGTTCTGTCTCTGAACTCCTTTTCTGCCTTGACGTAGTTTAATTAGTTTACGTATTAACTAACTAATATTCGTATTATCACCTTCTGATCTGTCGTGTTTTGTTCTTTTATTCTTTTTCTCAAAATTATCCGTTTTAAAGGTATTTTCGACATAAATCGCCTATCCAATGTAATTGTTGTAATTTTCATTATTGTAATTTATAGTTATTGTATTTCTTTCATCATTTGTATGTTTCCATATGTAAATCAACATTAAATCCAACTTCGACTCAATTGTATGCTAATTACGTGTCAACCGACTTAGTTAAATTCTTCACATGTTAGGATTAAAACTTGGATGTTGCATTGCATGCATATAACCGACGATATATCAAGTACGAATAACTTCCCTAATCATTAGTAGAGGCCGCTATCGAGGCGGGCGGGATTAGGTGTTCGATCAAAAGAGCTTCCTAATACGTACCCTCACCCCTTACTCCAGATCTCCGTGAGCACCCGTGTTCATTGGCATCCGCGAGAGTCATTCTAGACATAGAATGCTAAGGGTAACGATTGCTTAGTGTTCATGTCACTACTTTGTGTCTTGACATGACACGAGGTATTCGAACGGTTCCAATTTCCCATAAAAATTTGTGGCGACTCCATACAAAATGCAAACGCTTGTTTTCGAGCCCCTTCACCAAGCGCCCCCGTGGGCGGCCCGCTGTCCACAGGAAGTCGTA
Source organism: Silene latifolia (assembly GCF_048544455.1). Lineage (NCBI taxonomy): Eukaryota > Viridiplantae > Streptophyta > Magnoliopsida > Caryophyllales > Caryophyllaceae > Silene > Silene latifolia. The sequence continues at coordinate 146,978,367 of NC_133528.1, read as the reverse complement.
TCCCAGAATCGGTCCAAGAAAGCACGGACCAGGCTAAGGTTAGCCCGCAACTTCCTCTTCACGATATCCCTCCAGACCTGAACCAGAGGACCAAACGCTCCACGCTCGATCATGGCCCTCTCCTTCGTCGACAGCCGCTCGTAGTGCTCCATCGCTGTCGTGTAACCCGAGAATGACCTGATGTTTCTGGCCTCCTATAATGATTTGAAACAAAGCTATCTTTAGTTTTGAATGAAATTTGAAAGAAATTTGAACTAAAAGAATGAAAAAGGACAGGTAGTGAGTAGTGAATTCCTATTTACCAGGCTCTTCACCGTCCTGTAGGACAGGTGACCCTCTGCCGCCCACACGAGGTGCCTACTCTCCCAGGTCTCGGCCCACGCAGGAGGTCCCCTCAGCTGGCGACCTCCTCGCCTGACGTTGGCCCGTCTCGGGATCTCCTCCTCCTCGACAGCCTCCTCCTCGTGAAACTCAACAGCCATCACCGCAGCGGTGAAGGCCTGCTCTAAAGCCTCCTCAACAAGATCGCGGCGTTTATCTCCATGGGAGTCCTCCCAGAAGTAGAAGCCTCATCACCTGCAACGTTAAGGTAAATTCAGGCCGCGTCACATGACGACAAGCCTTTGTTAAGGAGTTTTCGAGCCTTCAGAGCCCTGAAAACTGCCCTTTCCATGCCATCTTTGGCCATATTCCCGCCAACCCAATCACTCATGTGATAAATTGGGTCAAGTCAAGTCCAAGTCAAAGCCTAGTTCCAGGTTCAAGTCGAAAATTCGGCAGCATTCCGCCATAACGGCGATTATGCCCTAGAAAGGTGTCCTGAAAAAGTTGTCACAAACCAAAATTTCGAGATGGTAGAAAGTTTACCCATCATCCAAGGATCCCAAATACCAAATTTCATCGCCAATGGGCATCCCTAAGGCTATTTTCGAAGCAATTTACGGTTCAGCTGTAAAACCGTCTCAAATTTCACTCAAGGGCTCAAAACTCGATGAAAATTCGAAGCAAATACATGGTCATGTTCCTAACATTGCCTACTATCCGTTTCTAACATCAATTTGGCATAGCAAATCCATTTGGGAAAAAAGCCCCAAATTTTCGATCAAAAGGGTCGAAAACCCTGGTTTTCGCGGCTCAAAATTCAACAAATGTAGATGATTAATGCAAGATTGGAACACATAACTCGATTAGTCATGTCTAATGCAAGCTTTTGGATCAAACCTCGACGGAAATGGTGAAGATTTGAGAGAGAAATTGCAAGAATTGTGTTTCGAAATAATGAAATACAATCCTTCTGAGTTCGCGTTTTTACGCAGAAATAGCCAAATTGGGAAAAGACGCGGCCCGGCGCTTCTTCCAAGAGACGCAGCTCTTGCTGCGCCTCTTCCTTGTGTTCCCTCCATACGGATTTTCAAAAATTCGTTATGAGTTCGTTATTTGTGGGCCCATCTTTGGTGCGCCTCTTCTTCAACGCTATTATATTCTTTTGGTCCGTTTCGATGATTTTCTTTCGTTCCGCCCGCATTTTATCCAAATAAGCAAAGATTTTGCAGTATTGCTCAAGATCATTACGTCTAGCGCAGTAGTATTTTGCAAAAGATCGCTCACTCAAGATTTCTCCCACGACGATCTAGATGTTCCTAGTCGTCAAAATATTCCCAAAGAAGAGTTTGTTTGAGACCGACGCAAGCGATTCAACCTCAAGTTTTGCCGAGTTCGCTTGAGACTAATGCAAGCGGATTCCCAGCAGCTTTCTACGACGTCCTGCTGTTTTTTCAATATTTCTTGTTTCCCAGAGTTCGACCAAAGTTCCATGTGACCCCGATGCCTTCGGACACCAAGTTATCTTCGAGACCAAAGAGTTTTGCCGAAGCGTCTTGATCCCGCTTCACCCAGGGGGTATCTCGGTATGGTTTCTTCTTATGGTCAAGCGAGCTTCCTTACGTAGTCTAATGGACTTTAAACGACCCTCCCCGATAGTCGACGACTCTAAAATGTTCCCGACGACAGTCCTTGGTTCGACCCCTTGAGCGCCTTGCGTCGCCATAGTCGTCAGGTTGTAATCTTCGATTGACCTGATGGCTATACTTTGACTTTCGCCTTGTCCAAGCCTCGGTCAAAGTGGGGCTCAGAGATACCTCATTTCGCACCTCCCGCAAACCACCCGGTGATGATTGGGCCGCATGTTTGATTCGCGGAACGATTTGTGACAGTTCATAAGATTGTCGTCAAGTGATTGCTCAAATATTAAATGTCAACCTCTTAGTTGTCATCTACGTCCCGATACGGTCGTTTTGGCATTAATTAGAGTACATTCGAGTCCGGTCAAAAACCGTCTCCATTTTCTCGATAATCTTAAAATCCCGAGTCGGAATATTCTGGAATGTTCCGGATATTTCTATTCCATATTTCATAAATTCTATCTTTTGGCAAATAATATCCCGTAATATTCATATTAAATATTAAGGAAGATCGAATTATTTCCGTCCTACCATAACTCAAACGCGGAAATCTTTCTTCAGCAGGAGGAAACCTCCTGGGAATAGACGATAGCAGTCTTTGCGCCTCTTCCAAGAGACGCAGTGGCTGCTGCGCCTTTTCCCAGGCCCTTCTTTGCATGTCTTACGTATCTTTTTCATATCTTTCCGAGATTCACTTCCAAAGAGTCTCCGAAACCCTATTCCTCCGTGTGATTAGTATAAATAGGAGCCTTCGCTCCTCATATTTCTCACGCGAGTGTCCGCCCTTCTCTTCTCCCTTTGCATTCTAGACTTTGTTCTTACTAATTGGCGCCTACGTGCTTGGACTTCCGACCACGTAAGCTCGGATCTTTCCGGGTACCAGCCTCTCCATTGCATGACCGACCAATTTGACCAACTACACTTAATCAACTTAATTAATCAATCGTTTTCCTCTTACGAGGGCACTCTCTTTGCATTCGCGTCGAGCATTCACTAGTCGATATCTTAGTTCATCTCGTTTCGTCAACATGTAAGTCTGAGGGTGTATATTCTCTTTTATTTATTGTATTTTGTTTATCGTATCATCGTTGTAAGATTTATGTCGAAAACACCATTAAAACTGATTTCCAAAACCGTGCTTTAAAACTCTGTTTTTGCGGATTTCCAGTAGACAGATGTCGAGAAAAGACGCAGCAACTGCTGCGCCTCTTCGAAGGAGCGCAGTTCCTGCTGCGCCTCTTCGTGAGGGGCCGCCAGCCTCTGCTTCTTTTCTTCTTCTTCGTCCTCTGTAATTCGTGTGTTTGTTATTTGTTTCGTTTATTTTCTTTAATTCTTCATCACAATAGTTTAATATCCACATGTATATTATATCACATAATTCATCATTCATTAATATGTTCAATTCATCATAAATCCGACTTAAATCCCTTATAATTCATATTTGCGGGTTTTCGTCATTAAATTCAAACCCGGGTTTTAGAGATTCAATTTGTTCATATTGAGTTTCTGGAATTCATCATTGATATAATTTTCATCTGCTTATTCGCATATTTGTTGTATATCCGTCATATTTAGCCTAATTGACTTATTTCAACAGAGGACTCATTAATGTTTCCATCATAATTTCATGTAAATAATCCGTTTGCATCCGTCTCATCCATGTTTATCGCTTTCATGACCATCATTGACATGTAATAAGAGTATTAATCACTTTCATCCGAGTAAATAATTTAATCGATCCATAAAATTACCAATTAACATTAACGATTTGCGCTTCGCCACACCTGAAGAACTCACCCTTGAAACAGACGCAAAGAATCGCTGCGCCTCTTCCGAGGGCGCTAGATCTCTGCTTGCTTTGTTCCAGATGATTTCGTCCCGAACTCCGTTTACGCCTTGACCTAGTTTAATTAGTCCACGTATTAACTAACTATTATCCGTAATATCGCTAATTCCTGTTCGTAATTCTTTCTTTCTTTTATTCCTTTTTCTCAAATTATCCGTTTTAAAGGTATTTTCGACATAAATCGCCTATTCCAATGTAATTAATGTAATTTTCATCATTGTATTTCTTTTATTGTATTTTTTTTATTGTTTGTATGTTCTCACATGTAAATCAACATTAAATTCCAACTTCGACCCAATTGTTTGCTAATTACGTGTTTACCGACTTAGTTAAATTCTCACATGTTAGGATTAAAACTTGGATGTTGCATTGCATGCATATAACCGACGATATATCAAGTACGAATAACTTCCCTAATCATTAGTAGAGGCCGCTATCGAGGCGGGCGGGATTAGGTGTTCGATCAAAAGAGCTTCCTAATACGTACCCTCACCCCTTACTCCAGATCTCCGTGAGCACCCGTGTTCATTGGCATCCACGAGAGTCATTCTAGACATAGAATGCTAAGGGTAACGATTGCTTAGTGTTCATGTCACTACTTTGTGTCTTGACATGGCACGAGGTATTCGAACGGTTCCAATTTCCCATAAAAATTGGTGGCGACTCCTTACAAAATGCAAACGCTTGTTTTTCGACCTTCACCAAGCGCCCCCGTGGGCGGCCCGCTGTCCACAGAACGTGTGGAACTTTTCGGTCTAGGATCCTCCTATGAAGAGTTTAGAGCACTTTTGTATAAGATCTTTTGTCTTGAAAGGAATTGAATCATATTGAACAAGGTAGACAAAATCGGGTGGACCATAGCTACACGGTTTGCAATGTCAAGTACAAGGGTCGTTGTCAAGCTTCCCAATTTGACCAAGACAATTCCTTACCTCCTTCTTACATGCTCTAGCTCTTATACACTCCTTTTGGCCGGACCTTGTGAAGCTTCCAAGGAGTCCAAATAAACATTGTCCTTACTAGTTTACTTTCTTGCTTTTATTTAAATTTTCAACTTGTGTAAGAACTTTATGTAAGGCCTTTATGGCCACTTTTTGTACCGGTTTTCTAGGGTCTTTTAGACCGTTAGATGCTAGGTTAGATGGATGGTGAGGATTGTTTGGCTTGGCCTATAAAAATAAGGCTTTCCTCATGCATTTTTCAGATTGATGAATGATAAACACAAGTTAGAAACCTTGTTTTTTATTAATCTTCCTTGTTTAGTGCTGGAAAACCCTCTATTGCTTAGTGCTTAGAGTCGGGTAATTTATTTGCTTAGTGCTTGAAATTTCCCTTAGGCTTAGTCTAGTGGCTTAGTGCTTGGATTAAGTCATATCCCAATCACGCTTGCAACTCTATACGATTGTAGAGTTCAGGGTACCGTGGTTCTAAACAGCTCTATCGACTGTTTGATTCCAGTCCTCGGAGTTTCTGTCCAGTTTTTTAGTCGTTTTTATCACGTTTAAACAATCCATATCACTGTCCAAATTGAGTCATATTCAATCAAAACCCGAGTCTTGAGTGTTTCACTTCAAATTAGTTATCAGAGCAAGGTTTAACACAATTCCATTATTGTGTTAGTCTTGGGAAGAAGCCTTATAGTGAGTTCATACTACCCTAACCACATCCAAAAACACAAAAACAACCATGAGTGATGAAAGACTACTCGGTATTGGGAACCAAGTTACTAAACTCTCGGAGAAATGTGACCGTGTGTTGAATGCTCTCAATGCCTTCATGGCCAACATTCCAACACCAACAAAGAAAGGAAGGCCACTCCGTGGTAGGGAAAAAAGCCATAGCCTAATGGGAAGAGAGCAACCTCACAGAACACAAGAGTCATACTCAGATTCAAGTGTCCTCAACAAAATCTTAAAGGTACAAAGTCCTAACCTTCTTGATAGCCTAAATCCGAATGTGGGTCTTAACTTAGTAACATGGAGGCCGGGGTGATGCATACACAACCCCAACCCTTAGAAATGGACCAAAAACAACAAATATTTCGATCTAGGTGCACCATAAAGGGGAAGGTTTGTAACTTAATCATTGATGGGGGGAGTTGTACCAATGTAGCATCTAGTACCCTTGTCGAAAAGCTTTCCTTACCCACACAAGAACACCCATGTCCTTATAAATTGAGATGGCTCAACAAGGGGGCCGAGGTGAGGGTTGATAAGCAATGTTTAGTATCCTTTTCCATTGGTAAAAACTATGTAGATGAGGCCCCTTGTGATGTTCTACCCATGGATGCTTGTCATCTTTTACTTGGTAGAACTTGGGAGTTTGATAGGGATTCGGTACATTATGGGAGGGATAACACTTACACCTTCAAATTTGGCTCAAAAAAGATTATCCTTTCACCACTACCACCACCTATCAAACCAACAACTCCACCATCCATGGTTGAACCGTCAAGAGAGGTCTTGTTAGTCAATGCGGCCGAGATGTTACAAGAGTTGAAAGGGGAAGATGATATCTATGCCTTAGTGGCCAAGGAAATACTTGAGGAAAACGAGATGATCCTCCCTTTTGAAATCTGAGAGCTCCTAAATGGCTATGAAGATGTGTTTCCTAGTGAGCTTCCAAGTGGCTTGCCTCCCCTTAGGGGCATTGAACATCAAATTGATTTCATTCCGGGTGCTACACTTCCCAACAAAGCCGCATATCGGAGTGATCCAAAAGCTTCTCAATAGTTACAAAAACAAATTGGGGAACTTATGAGCAAGGGTTTTGTGAGGGAGAGCCTTAGTCCTTGTGCCGTCCCGGCCTTGCTTGTGCCAAAGAAAGATGGGTCTTGGAGAATATGTACCGATAGTAGAGCCATTAACATCACTATTAAGTATAGGTTTCCTATACCTAGACTTGATGACATTCTAGATGAACTTAGTGGAGCTCAAGTGTTCTCAAAAATAAATTTGAGGCAAGGGTACCATTAAGTGAGAATCAAGGAGGGAGATGAGTGGAAAACGACTTTCAAGACTAAGTATGGGTTATATGAATGGCTTGTGATGCCATTTGGTCTCTCTAATGCACCTAGTACGTTCACGAGGCTCATGACCGAGGTACTTAGGCCTTATTTGGGTCGATTCGTGGTTGTTTAATTTGATGATATCTTGGTCTATAGTCCTTCCAAGGAGGAGCATTTCAAACATTTGCAAGCATTGTTCGAAACCCTTAGAGAACACAAGTTGTATGGTAAACTTGAGAAGTGTTCATTTATGCAAAGTGAGGTTCAATTCTTGGGTTTCATTGTTGGAATATGTGTCCTCCGACAATAATGCGATCACAATTGTTGATCATATTGATCACATGTTTAAATCTCATTTTAAGAATACGTAAGGGATGATTCATTTTATAGTCAACTGATCAACATTAATCGGTAACGATTGGCTTGCTAGAGTTTGACGTTACTATCGTGGGACGGTGGTGGTCAGTTGATCCCTTAAGGTCACACCTAAAGGATGATGCCCTTATCTGTAAAGTTGATTAATTGTATGACGATACAAGTTGATCAATTCCTTAAAATTGAACAATTCATTTGTGAGAGAGAATATTGATTTCTTATTTTAATGAGATTAAATAAGATTTATTTTGGTAATAAAATGCTTTATTACTAAAATTGTTTATTGTTTGAGAAACGATAGAAATAAGGATGAATGGTTAATTATAATTACAAGATGTTGTGAATTATAATTTTATGATCCATTTTATTTATGTGATCAAGTATCACTAGTCAATTTGTTGCATGTAATTTAATTAATTTGTAAAATGATATTTATGTGATGAATATGCATTAAATTAATTAATAACATGTATAAGACTACATGTGACATTTTGTGTGACAAATGACAAATTGACAAAATAAAATGGTAGTCCATTTTAAGTAGGTAGACCGAATTGGAGGAGTATGTAGTGGGTTGTGCTTATATTATTTTATGTGATATAATTTAAATAATAAGCCTACACTACACTAGCCTTACATGCCTAAGGTTTTGAGAAGACAAAAGCTAAAAAGTAAAAGATCATATATTGGTCTCCTCCTCCTAAAAACCGTGACCCCTCCTCCTCTTTAGTGGATGATTTTTCTCTAATTATTCTCTTAATGCTTGTCCATTCAAATGACATGCATAGTTTTTTCTCTCTCACATATTCATCCTTTTTCTTCATCAAAACATGAGATTTTTGATTGAAATTGTTCATAAAAAATTACTAAAATTATTGGTGTAATATATGAGTATTAGTAATCAATTTTAAGGTAAACTACTAAACTCATATCTAGCTAATATTATTTAGTGGGGATAAGGGATAATATTGGGTGCAATCAAGAGGAGTGACTTCTATACTTGAGGTCTTTGGAGGATCATCCTTATATATGGAAAGCTCAAGAACAAGTGAGGTAGGAGACTTCATTTGTGCCCATTTGGCCGAAATTTTCATATGGTATGAAACGATTTTCCCTTACTCTTATTCTAGTTTTGCATGCATAAGATCTTTAAGTTTTATGACTAAAACTTTAAACCAAAATATGTGATATTTAAAATATGATTTCCTACATTCATCATCTCCAACCAAGGCATTCTTGTTGATCAAGAGAAAGTTAGGCAATCAAAACATGGCCAACACCAAGGACCATCACGGATGTGAGAAGTTTCCACGGCCTAGCCTCTTTTTATAGAAGGTTCATCAAAGATTTTAGCACCATCATGGCTCCCATAACCGAATGTATGAAGAAGGGCGAGTTCAAATGGGGGGAGAAAGTCAAGGAGTCCTTCGACACCATCAAGCGGCTACTTTATGAGTCACATATTCTCTCCTTACTCAATTTCAATAAACTATTTGAAGTTGAGTGTGATGCTAGTGGGATTGGGATAGGAGCCGTCCTCTTGCAAGAACACAAGCTTATTGACTACTTTAGTGAGAAATTGAGTGGTGTAATACCCGCCCTTTTAGAGACCCTTTGACCAGCATTGACTGACCTTGGGAACGGTAATAGTCCTTAGAAGTGCGTGCCAAGTTACCTTGAGTTGTGAGTTATGCGTGGTACTCGATAAAGTAGAGGCTACTCGATCGAGTAGCTTAGTTACTCGATCGAGTAGGGGGACACTCGATCGAGTATGTGGGACACTCGATCGAGTATCGGGTTTTCAGCGAGGGTTTATAATCGCGTTTTGTTAAATCCGCAAAATATTTCCGCCTCATTTCTTCAGATCCTTTAGTCGCCTCTTTCCCTTCCCTTCACCATAAAACCTCCATGGAAGCCTTTGAAGGTTCTTGTGCCTTAGGAGAGCGTAACTTGAGTCGGGTAGCGGTCTTTTGCCGGGTTTCTCCTTGTAGGTATGTCGTCATCATCATCAGTATCCTTGTCTTTGCAGTTAGGGTTTGCTTGGTTGTAATAGATGATTGCGTTGTGGTTATAGGTGTTGCTTGATTGCTGGATATGTCGTATGTTGGCATGGATTGGTTGCAGTTTCTTAAAGGTAGGTTCGCCTACTCAGTTTCTGTAGATGGTCTAGTGTGTCGGTTGTTATGTCGTTGTGGTTGTTGAATATTATCGTATTCGTATTGTGATGGTTGTTGGTTGTGATTGTTTGTCTCTGGTTCTCGAGATGCGTTCTCGGCTGAGTGGAGTCACTTGCGGGAGTGGCTTCACGCCCTAGTTTCGCCCTCCGTGGAACCCGCCACGGGAGGGGATGTGAACATTAATGGACAGGGTTATCGCTCGGTATGATGAGCGGGAATTTGGTGGGTATGGCTGCGGTCCCCCACTGGCAGGGCTGGTCCAGTGGACAGTCGGTGACGGAGATTGATTGAAGTGGTGTGATTGTGTGTGAGACTGCTTGTGCTGTGTCATGTTGATAGATGTTGTTGGTTCTGTCATGCCTTATCTCAGTACTGACCTTGTGTGGTTGTCTTGTTTGTTTCTGTGTCTGCCGTGATCCCTTATGGTGAGCAGTCTGTCTTCGCAGGTGTTGATGTTGTTGATAGCTGGAGTCCGGGCAGGGATGTGTCTTCACGAGATTTGATAGTAATAGAGTATAGCCTTTGAGTTGTACCTTTATTTGGTTAAGTTGGTTCTAATGCTTGTAATATAACTATAAATGTTCTTTTGTCGACTTTTGATCATTACTTACCTCGGGCAACCAAGATGGTAATGCCCTTATATACTAAGGAAGGCCTAGTTAAAGCTCCTCTGAATATGGGGGTGTTACAAGTGGTGCCAAGCTCAATTATTCAATATATGACAAGGAGTTCTATGCCATTGTGCGAGCCATGACCCATTGGAGTCACTACTTGAAGCCACGACCCTTTGTCCTCCATTCGGATCATGAGACTCTCAAATACATTAATGGTCAACACAAGCTCAATCATAGGCATGCCAAGTGGGTAGAATTTCTACAATCCTTTAACTTTTCAAGCAAGTATATCGAAGGGAAAGACAATGTAGTGGCGGATGCTTTATCTAGGAGGTTCCTTATGTTGAGTTTTATGGAGCAAAGAGTCCTTGGGTTTGAGCACATGAAAGAGTTATACCAAGAGGATCCAGATTTCAAAGAGGAATGGGAACTACTTCAAGGAGGCCAAATCAAATTAGGAGCAAGTACTTAACTCAAAATGGCTTCTTGTTCTATGGAAACCGATTATGCATACCAAGGGGACCTTATAGAATTCTATTGGTGAGAGAAGTCCACTCTTATGGTATTGCCGGTCACTTTGGCATCCAAAAGACTTATGACATCCTCCAAAAGCAATTCTATTGGCCCAAGATGCTTGGAGATGTCCAAGATGTGATCAAGAGGTGTGCTCCTTGCCAAAAATCAAAAGCCTACTTCCAAACGGGTCTCTATACTCCTCTACCCGTCCCAAATCAACCATGGGAGGATATTAGCATGGATTTCATTATTGCCTTACCAAGAACTTCAAGAGGTAATGATTCCATCATGGTGGTTGTGGACTGTTTTAGCAAAATGGTTCACTTTATTGCTTGTAGAAAAATGGAGGATGCAATTAGTGTGGCGGAGCTCTATTTCAAGGAAGTGGTCAAACTCCATGGCATTCCCAAGTCTATTGTCTCGGATAGGGACTCTAAATTCATGAGCCACTTTTGGAGGACCTTATGGAAGCTACTCAAGACTAGGTTGCTCTTTAGCATCTCCCACCACCCCCAAACCGATGGTCAAACCGAAATTACCAACAAAACCTTGGGGAGGATACTAAGGTGCACGGTTACCAAGTCCTTGAGAGATTGGGACCTCAAGCTAGCTCAAGCCAAATTTGCATTCAACCGCGCTCCCTCTACCACCACGGGCAAGTCACCATTCGAGGTAGTCTATGGCGTCAACCCAATGATGCCCACGTATTTGGCACCCATCAATAAGAACACTATTGATTATGATGCTAAGAAGAGGGTTGAACAAATGCTCCATATCCATGAACAAGTCAAAGAGTAATGAGGTTCACAAAGCTAAGTCCAAGGGTTCTAGGTGGTCCAAGAATTTCGAGCTCGGAGATCTTGTATGGTTACATCTAAGAAATGAGAGGTTTCCCGACAAGAGAAAGAACAAACTTATGCCAAGAGCTGATGGTCCCTTTGAAATACTTGAGAAAATTGGTCCTAATGCTTACAAGCTCAACCTCCCCGGAGATTATGGAGTTTATGGTACATTCAACATTGGAGATTTAAGTCCTTATTATGAAGATCTTAGTGATAATAATGTCGAGGATTTGAGGACAAATCCTTTTCAATAAGGGGATATTGAAGCAAAACAAGCCACACCTAGTCCCATTGAGCCCGGTTTTGGACCCACGCAATTTGAGGTCCAAAGCAAAACCCGTCTAAGAACATGTGGAACTTTTCGGTCTAGGATCCTCTTATGAAGAGTTTGGAACACTTTTGTATCAGATCTTTTGTCTTGAAAGGAATTGAGTCATATTGAACAAGGTAGACAAAACCGGGTGGACCATGGCTACACGGTTTGCAATGTCAAGTACAAGGGTCATTGTCAAGCTTTCCAATTTGTCCAAGATAATTCCTTACCTCCTTCTTATATGCTCTAGTTCTTATACACTCCTTTTGGCCGGACCTTGTGAAGCTTCCAAGGAGTTCAAATAAACATTGTCCTTACTAGTTTACTCTCTTGCTTTTATTTAAATTTTCAACTTGTGTAAGAACTTTATATAAGGCCTTTAGGGCCACTTTTTTGTACCGGTTTTCTAGGGTCTTTTGGACCGTTAGATGCTAGGTTAGATGGATGGTGAGGATTTCTTGGCTTGGCCTATAAAAATAAGGCTTTCCTCATGCATTTTTCAGATTTGATGAATGATAAACACAAGTTAGAAACCTTGTTTTCTACTAATCTTCCTTGCTTAGTGCTGGAAAACCCTTTATTGCTTAGTGCTTAGAATCGGGTAATTCCTTTGCTTAGTGCTTGAAATTTCCCTTAGGCTTAGTCTAGTGGCTTAGTGCTTGGATTAAGTCATATCCCAATCACGCATGAAACTCTATTCGATGGTAGAGTTCAGGGGTACCGTGGTTCCAAACACTTCTGTCGAATGTTCGATTGCAGTCCTCAGAGTTTCTGTCCAGTTTTTTAGTCGTTCTTTTATCACGATTAAACAGTCCAAATCACTGTCCAAATTTAGTCATATTCAATCAAAACCCGAGTCTTGAGTGTTCACTTCACATATAGGATCAAAACTCAACCTATTTGAATGTTTTGGTTGTGTGTGTCTTGCATATGCTATGTGTCAAACAACATATTAATAAGAAATTTGTATTTTTTGTTTTTTGAAATGACTATATAAAAATGGGTTAATTGATAAACAGTACCAATATAATGACCCTTTTTCATAATCAGTATCAACATAATCAATAATTAGAAATCAGTACCAAAATATTAACTTTTTTCTACGACAGTTATCAAGTCGTCTTAAAACCCCCTCTTAACCTACTCGTAAAAGTCCAAAAAGCCATCATTCAAATACAAATCTCCACTCGTTATCACATATTTAAAACCTCTTAAATCTCAAATGTATCTTCATTAAGTTTTTCATAATTTTTTCAAATATCTCACTCGTTATCACATTATCACTTGTCAAATATAATTTTCTCATTATCACATCATAAAAACTTATCTCTTAGTAATTATCTTTAATTAAGTCATGTTTTTAATATATACAATGACTCTTTCAAATATATTTTTCCTGGTAGATTTAATGGTCTAAGTATTATTACTTTCTCAAAATATTTTTCTTTAAATAAATGTGTGGATGTGGGAATTTGATGTATCCACGAGGGTTTTTCAAACACAAGCACTACTACAGATACAGCCTATAACAACGGGTAAAAATCGTTGTAAAATAAAAAAGCGGACGTTAAAGCGGCCGTTGTAGAAGGTATTTACAACGGTTTGCTTATTTAGTGAAACCGTTGTCTAAAGTATTCACCACGGTTAAAAGCCGTTGTTGTTGGGTGTTCTCCGTTGTGGAAAGTGTTTCAAAATTTTGGAGGGAATCATATAACTACGGTTGTCGTATGTATAACCGTTGTTGTAACTTTCCCTCCAAAATTGTGAAGACTTTTGACAACGGGTTTATGGTACATACCCGTTGTTGAAATTTTTAGTAACAACGGTTCTTTGTTTAATACCCGTTGTTGTAATTTTACCTCCAAAATTGTGAAGACTTTTAACAACGGTTCTTCGATTAAAACCTGTTGTTGAATATTATGCGCGGGTATTTGTGAATGTCATTCACAACGGTGTTATTTTTATTAACCGTTGTGAATACCTTTCACAACGGTTTTTTTTTAGTAACCGTTTTTATTACAAACTCCTAATGTTTTGAAAAAATAAAATTGTTTCATGCCAATCATTCAAAAACCTGCACATATATGTCAATAGCACCAGCATAAATCACAGCTGGGTTTATCAGAACTCAATAGATTGTGAATTCAACCACAACAGCAGCTGCATCATATATATATATATATACTTACAAGGAGTTGAATTTACATATGAACTAATCATTCCCTAACAACAAAAAATTTACTAATAAGTTGATCTAAACTTTAAGTATATGCATTTCTAGCTAATATTTTCTAAGACGTAGTTGCCCCACATGTCTCTTACCTCGTCTATATCTACACTTGAGTACTGCTCAATCTGTTGTGACTGGTTGATTGCATACTGCGGCAAAAACAAAGAGAAGACATTATGGTATATATAGCAGCAAGCAAGACAACATTAGCAACATCATGGTATATATATATAGCAGCAAGCAAGACAACATTAGCTCTAATTTAAAAAAAAAAAAGTAATAAACACATGTTTAAATTATTACTAACCTTTTCTGGAATAACGAGATATCTTCGCCTAATAATCTCCAACATGAACCGACAAGCGTAGTATCCACATTGTATGCTATCTGGCTGGCGAGGGGCCTATTATTACATAAAAAAACAGACGAGAGAAGGCTCACATCAGAATCTTGAACTTTAGGTATTGTATTAATTAGTATTAAACACAGATTTTGCACTTAATGTTATTGTATTTGAGCACGTACCCTCGTTATCGTAATAAATTCGGGGCCAACATCGAATCTTCCGTGGGTTGATCCTGCTCGTTTGCTCTTTTCTTCTTAAAGGCCCTTTTTTAAAAAATAAAAAAGGGGGCGAAAAACTAATTTTTTTAGGGGCAAAAATATGAAAGAGCTTTTTTCTATAAATAAAAAATGAAAATGTTATTATAAATAAATCAATATTATAAACTTACATATTAATCAAGTGCTTAAAAGTCTCGCTTGGTTGATGATGTAAAGAGTCCAACCGAAAACTTTATTCCTTGTCGGCATGATGTCTGCTAGCACCCAATGAGTCCTACATCAAGAGACATCATCATTATTAATAACAAGTACATATATTAGGTATGAAAATGCAATTGTAGGGGGAAACGTAATATTAATTTGTTTATTACCCTTTTTCATTATAAGCGCCAAAAATCAGCTTCTTGGTTGTCGCCAATTGCTGAGCAATATAATCTACCCGTTGTTCGAACGTGAAATCCGGAATAAATAAAGATAAAACATAGGGGCACAAGAATCCGTATAGATCAGATGGAATATTCTTCTCGGGGATCACTCTCAATTTCAATATCCTACATTATTACGGTATTAATTCCGGTATTTAAAACACTATCTAGTAGTCAGAATATTAGACTATGAAATTATTTATTAAGAAACTTACTTCATCCAAACAAATATGTGTTGGACATCAATCTGGTCTAGGCCAGCCCATACGGCTAGCACATCCCATGATACATGTGCTTGGCGCTCAACCCCTAGAATATCCTCTTCGAGCGGAATAACTATCAATTGCTCGGTGGCTATGCGATGGCCACCTCCTCATGCGCCTCTTCATCGTCACCGTTCTTACTTTTTGCATGTAATCCTTCCCTTTATATTGTGTGGAGTTTAAAGTCCTAATAACTTTCTGGTCCGGGAAAGAATGAGTCTTTGATTTTGTCCCCTACACAAAATTACCATGCTTTTTATAAATACAGACAAAATATAAATAAAGGGAGCGAGGTTAATTTTTAAAAAAATGGAGAAGTTAATTAAATACATACCTCATCAAGTTGTTGTGAAGTCGAGGTCGTTGGCATGTCTGTGGACTTAGGCTTATCCGCCAAAGCCGCCTTTTTTGTTCCCTACAAAAAAAAAAAATAACATATAAATTTAACATATAAAAACATTCAACAATTAAAAATGTAACACATATATATATATAAAGGTATTTCTTCTAACCCCAATCGCTTTCCGTTTCTCAGCGGAGGCGGCGGAGATATCTTCGCCAAGTAGATGTGAGTATCGTGCCATTGGATGAAACTTCCAAGCGCATCTCCCGAATGGTAATGTCGTCACGAATCGGGACAGAAAAGGTTGAAATTTTTCATGGCCTGGATTGACAGTAGTTATCTCTACTATTCTATGATTCGGCAAAAGTTTTTCGCCATGAACTACGCTTTCGCTGCGCAGATTTGTTTTCTACGAGACCCCGCCAACACGCACACAGTGGCTTTTCGATTCTATTAGGGTCAGAAGAATAATCGGCCTCTTGTTTACGGCCTGAAGAATATACACATACATACATTATTATATCTTTGCAAAAACGCTTCAAAGATTCAAAAGATTTTGCAAAAACGCTTTCGTCTCGGGCCGATTTTTGCACAAACTTCAACATTCATATAAATTTAACTAATTAAACACTTCATGCATACCTTATCGAAAACAGGAACCGACTTGAAGGGGATGTATCTTTTTTTCCATCACCCGTCTTCTCATCAAGTTGCATCTCCTTTTCACACCCATTATTTACCTAATAAAATTAACCAATTCAATGGCACCATGTCGGAAGTTGGCAAAGTGAACACACCCCCGATCTTACCCAAAAAAAAAGAAAAGAAAAATAAGGAAGTATTAGGTACCTGATCGGCTTTAGTTGTTACAACTTCAGAAGCATTATTAGGTACCTGATCTTTCTGAATCTCGTTGACCGATACTTCTTTCTCATGTATTGCCAAGGTAGTAGCGGCCTCTTCACCAATCTGTTGTACCTTATTATTACCCCCTTTAGAAATGACATCCTCCATCATCTTCACTTCTTCTTCGGAAAGCTTACCTCCAAAGATTCAGCTTTAGTAGTACGGATGCCATTAATCAAGTCGCTTGCCAAGAATGTAATGTGTCAGCAATTTTTATCCCAACAATAACATGTGAATTGAACTTAAATGAAAATAATAGAATAAATGTTACCATGTCGGCGTTCTCGGACTTAGTCTTCCTTTTCTTCTTTATCTCGGGCGGTTTTCCCATAATATTTCGTTACTCCAACCTGTAACGGGACGCCCCTCAAACGACCTGGATGTTCGGGTCGGCCGATCGCTCTAGCAAGAACGTCATTACGACCACTGGGAGTGAATTTCCCTTCTTCTACCTCTTTCAATACGTTATCCTATAATATATTAAATAAACTTCAAATTATATTTGTGACTAAAATAATAAAGTTAGTAATGAACTCGTCTTAATAAAATAATGCTTACTATGTTGGCCAAAACTTCCTCATCGTATTTGTCATGCGACGACCGAGATCCTTTAGGCGTGTGCCCATGTTTATAAGTTACATGCCGATCCACCTCTTTCACTCCCTTTGCCACCTACACATTAACATGGTAACATTTATACACGTAAATGTGTATCAATGCAAGTCCAAGTGTGATTAAAAAAATAAAGTCTCACAGGGCAATAATGCATGCTACTTACGAGGTCCTCTTCTATCTTTCTCAGAACCGCCTCGAAAACCATAGAATTTCCCCTTCTTGCATGAAATGTTAGCACGATTTCTTTTGCTAACGGCCTTCAAATAATTATATAAAAGCGCAAGTAGATGAGATAATAAAAAGATTATATAAAGGACTCATTAATTAAAAAAATGATAGGTAAATCATTAAAAGGCGAGGATATTTAACTCCGAAACTTCTCGTAGTTCTCATCTTTTTGAAAAGATCCCATTCTTCCTGCTTGATGGTGGGACACTTGTTTTCCGGTGGGCTCTTACGCATCTCCCCCGTTGCCTTGTCCACATACAACCAATCCCTAGCAACGCCACACTTCCACTGCCTGTGGACATCCGCTGCCTTATGCATTAAATACTCATCATGGCTTTTATCGGGTATAATAAAGCCTTCCTTTACACGAGCCAAGTATAACTCCGCCAATTTTGGATTCAAAGTTCTAACATCATCTAAATGGATAGGCACAAACTGTCTTGTGCAAGCACCAATCCAACTGGATAAAAGACCCGCATTTGGACCAGTAGGGAAACCCATCTCACTCCATGTTATTGGGAACGGCTGTTTAGCGGCTATAGCTGCAAGGACTTTCTTGCACTTCGTAGCACCCCTCTCACCAGGCTTATTATCACCAGGCTCATTATTCTTTTGACTTCTTTTACGTTTTTCACCCATGATAATCCTAAAACCCAAATATCAATGATATAGCTAGAAATGAACAACTTAACAACGTACATGCAGAGTATTATCTAAAACCCTAAACCCTAATAGGAATGAAAATTTAAAACAATAGATTGAGCTTCTAAAATCCTAAACCCTGATAAGAGGAGTAAAGTAGATGATGCGGGATGATAAAGATAACAAAGAAGACGAAAAACAAACAGATGCATGAAAAAAGAAACAAGATGATCGTCTTAAAACCCTAATGACGAAACACAAAATTAAAGTGAACATACCTGTTGATGATGATGATAAAGAGAACGAGCAGGATGATAAGGGAAGGCAACGGAATCTGGGCTTTAAATCGGCGACGGCGGCGACGAGAATGTAAAAAGCGAGGAAGAGAGGAGAATTAACACAGGATACCAACGGTTGGAGTAATAATGTTGTGTGTGTTTGTGTATGGCATGCTGGATGGGTTTCTATATTAGTTTTTTATTAAGACAAACTATTAACAACGGGTGCTCAAAGAAGAACCGTTGTTATATGTTAATAACAACGGGTCAATAAAAGTCAACCGTTGTCAAAACTTTATTACAACGGTTAAAATATACCCGTTGTAATATATTTTCACCAAATTTGCGCCAAAATGAAATATGTCAAAAAATCATTGACAACGGGTAGAGGTACTACACCCGTTGTTGAAAGTATTAACAACGGGTAATTTAAATATAACCGTTGTTATTGTTGAACCTCTTTTTTTTTTTTTTTTAAAAATTATCAGTAATTCCATTACAGTCAAACTGTAACAATACATTATTCAAAGAATTTCAACACCAAAGATCCACATCTAATAATAAGATCAAGAAAATAAGACAACTTACACCAAAGATGCATGCATACTTGTATGTGTCCCGATGAACTATCTCGGGATCGGGGACGTTTCTTGGATGTCATAGTTTCTTCGTTAACCCAAATACCTTCACCATGGTCATCACGCATATAGATGCTTTCAGTGTCCTCATGATCAGTGTCAACATCGTCGAAATAAGATACAGTGGTAGACTGATCCATTCCCTCAAAAACGACATCCCGATCATCATCATCATTATCGGATGGACTACTCCTTCTTTTCCTTATAGACAAGACAATGACCACTTCTTATCCATAGGATCGGTGACATAGAACACTTGTTTAGCTTGGGATGCCATTATGAAAGGATCATCCTTATTATTGCCAACCTTACCCAGATTGACCAACGTAAATCCCATCTTATCCTTTCGGACACAATGGATGTTGTTATCAACCCAGTTACATCGAAACAAAGGCATTGTGAAATCAATGTAATCTAGTACCAATATTTCTTGAATAACACCATAATAAAGGCATTTTCCCCAAATAGGCTTTTTATCTTTTGAAGTAGCAAAGTGCATTGCCAAACCATTAACAACGGTTAAAATTTAACCGTTGTTATTAGTTATTTCATTAACAACGGTTGTTTAAGTATGACCCGTTGTTAAAACTAATAACAACGGTTAACAACCCATAACCGTTGTAAGTAAGTTTGGTAAAATTCGCGGAATAAATTCTACAACGTGTTTTGATGATTTTCGTGAATAAGCGTTGTTAAAGGGCCGTTGTGGTTGCCTGTATTTGTAGTAGTGAAGGAGTCGCCGCCAAATTTAAGGAAATTTGGAAACCGTTTTAGAGAAAATGGATTCGTGTGAAAGAACGTGTTGGGAAGCTCATTCAAACATCCAACCCCACCAATTGTAAACAACGACCTCTACCAATGTCAAACAATGGCCAATATTAATCAAACTAGTATTTGTCGTATGCATCCATTCATATTAAAGTCTAACATGTGAAAGCAATTCTAATGGTTTAAATGCACATAACTTCGTCAAGTGATTTAAGTTCATTTAGCTATTCTAGCATAAATAAACAAGCAGAGATAAGAGAAAGAAATTCATTCTTACTCTAGCGGCGCTGCAACAAACATGGGTTAGATCACAATAACAATTGCAATAAAAACCAATAAGCAAACAAGACATTAACAAACATCAGTCAACGAAACAAATGGCCTCTTGGCCGAATGCTATACACGTCCAACATGGCCTACTACGAGTGCATATATAACCTATTCTAAGTCAAGTCGGGTTGCAAACACGTGATATGAGGTAAATTAATTATATGCAAATGAAAAGAAGCAAACATGCATCTAAATCAAATAATTGTTTCACAAACGATTGACATTTGAACAAGGCAAATTAGAGGACTAAATATTAGTCTAAAACAGCCTAAAAAACCGTGTCTAAGGGTACCCTACACGACACAAATCGACAATGCAAACAAACATGACGATAATTGAACAAACACGATAACGGTTTCAATTAATTGATAATTAAAACAATTAAATCTAAACATGCTTATCTAATCATGTGAATCATGCCTATCATACATAAAATAGACTAATTCTTAGCCTAGAAATTCGAGCCATACATGGTAAACACACGGCATACATGCGAGGCAAACAAATCGACACAAACAATTCTAATTCATGCGTTTTCATGCAATTCTAATTAATTAAACTTAACTAGTATAGATCCCGCGCAAATGCGCGGTTTTTTAGATAAGAATATTAGAGAATTTAATAATTATACTATTGATATTTAACCCCATTTGAAATTTAATTATAAAATTTATTATTAGTAATTTTGTATTAAGAGCTAGAAAAGAGATTGTTCAACACTTTTTACTCCGTATAAGATTGTCGGTTTTAATAAAATTATTTTATTAACTTTGTTTTAATAAAACGTTGTTTTTAATTATATCACTATATCCTGAAGGCGTTATATAAACAATTAAAAAAAAGTAATCAAAATTTAAGTTTTCATATAGTATAGAGTAAAGATGGATATTAAGTTAAAGTGTACAAAAAATATATCATAAGTAAAAATATTTATATCACATTGTACATATAATTAGTGCAATTTCATGTATGTAACAAAATAAGAATATCCGTTAATATGTCTATGCAAATTAAAAGAATATTATCTCTTTTTTAAATGGTATATAGAAATTATTTATTGTATGAAATTAAACAGCATGGTCCAATTATAGATATGATATTATGAAGCTCATTTATAACTTAAGTCGAAATTAATCAAGATGGCCCAGTTGTAGATATGATGTTACGAAGCCCATTTAATCAAGATGGCCCAATTGTAGATATGATGTTATGAAACCCATTTATAGCCTAATTCATTTAGGCGGGAAAACTTTAGAGATTTCTTATTCTTTTAGTTTAAGGGGGATTAATTAAACTAACATGTGAATGAACAACTAAATCAAATCATACAAACATGCATAATCTAATTTAAGTAAGCAAATATCATGTTCATTCTCATACACCTCATAAATCAAGCTAATATACGAATTAAAATTAAACAATTTTATTATTTAATTCAATTAATCATAAATTAACAAAATAATATAAAGATGCAAAATTTAATTATAAACATACTAATTAAACATAAGAAGCATGTTATAATTTCAGATTAAGAGCATAAACATCAAATTAGGCATAGATTTGAGCATACGTGTAAATCTAACATAATTAAACATAATCATGTGAAAGACAAATCATATAATAATAACAACCGTCTAATCACTAACAGAAATTAATCCACACAATTAAATAAGCCATCCACCAGTATTCATCATCATACTTAATGCCATCCTCCTTCATAATTATCAACAACAAAATTATTATCGCAAATTAAACATAATTAATACAATAAAACGATAAAGCGATAATTAATGAAAATTAATGAAAATAAATAACATTAAAAAGGAAAGGAGTGATTTTTGTATTCTCAACTTACATGTATCTCGGATGCAAGTTTCTTGGTACGTCTACGCCGGTTTTCAAATCAATAATCGAAATCCGAACTTGAAATAAACAAACACGTTTCACGTGTTTTTCCCGATTTGCGCAGCGAACTTCAAACGATCACCACGGCTTCAATACTTAACGATTTTTCAAACCGAAATATGTTTTAGAATCCTTGAAAACAAAGTCTACAACTTTGGCAAAACACCAGACCTAAATTACTTTTAAAATTATTAAAAACAATGATGAACAAGGGCTGACAGAAACGCGAGTAAGGGTAAAGAATCGAGCAAATTAATGCTCGAAATGTTACCTATGCTGTTGTAAGAGGACACGAATCAATTAAGGGCACTACCTAGATTGTGTATGCAAAATTTGGTGAATTGTAGTGGAGATTTGAGGGTGTTTCAAGGCAATTTTCAAGAGCTATGCGAGTGTGCTATGTTTTCTGGGTTCGTGCTCAAGGAAGAAGATGAAGATCTTCGTTGAGTTTTTATCAATGCTTGAGGCTATGACTTATATTCTTCGTGGGCTCTGATATATCAATTTTGTGTCCCTACTTTCGAATGAGGCAAACGAAGCTTATATAGCTAGGTATTAGGGTTTTAAAACCGGTTGGAGAATAGGAAAGTTGTAAAAACTCAGTTTTGGAAAGTGATCTTATGCAACGATTTCTCTATCTTTTTACGATCTCTTTGGCTGGCAATGGTAAGTATAGAGATATAGGGAATATCTTAATTGATGGGCAAGGCTAGGGAAGAGCTTGTAGCTCAAGAAACGAGCTTCAAAGCTCACGCTAAAACAGAGCACGAGGAAGGGCTCGGGTTTGCTTGGTTTGGGTTCGTTTGGCATGGGTTTGTGGTTGGCTTGGATGGATTATGTACCATGGTTAAGGGTAGATGTGTGAGCTAGGGAAGGGTTAAGGATTTGGGTCAAATAAGAGAGGAATTAGTGCGGGTTTGGGCTAAAAAAACAGAGCACGGGATTGGTGTATAGGGGTTGGTTTGAGCGTGGGCTTGGGAGGTTTAAGGAGGGGATTGGGCTGCTTATGGTGAGGCTTGAACTTGGGATCATGGGGGAAGGAAATGGGTTTGCCTCGAAATTCGTGCCAAAACTCGGCCTGAATCGCATAAAAAATCGCTTCTTAAAACACTTAAAAAACGGGTTTAAAAACCGCTTTTTAAAACACTTCAAAAAGAGGTTTAAAAACCGCTTTAAAAACTCGAACATTCGAATTAAATAAAACGATAAATAAAACCGTCACAAAAATCACATTTGATCCTTTTAAACCAAAAAATCAAAATAAACAAACTTGATGTTTAAACCAAAAATCAAATAAAAGCTTTTTTTTAAATAATTTATGACGATAAATCGTAAATAAAAACTCCCGACTCGAATTACATTCAAATTGAATGACATAAATTACATTTATTCCAAAAATAATCAAATCTTAAATAAATGAAATAAAAACTTTATTCCATAAATTTCAAAACCAAAAATGTAAAGAAACAAATAACCATTTATTTCAAAATAATTCAAAATGTCAATTTAAATAACAATTTAAATTAACAGAAACCGTCGACGTAACCTTGCTTAACATCCATGTGATGTACCTGTATCACGAGCACGTCATTTGAGAATACATGTGTCCTATCGTCATCGGGTGGCTGGCGGGTTCTCTATAAATTCCAATATCGACAGATACGGGTATCTACAGAGCTCCCGCTTTGACTGAGGCTTGGACAACGCAAAAATCAAAGTATAACCCAAGTCTCTCTCGAGCTGAGGATTCCGCGGGTCGTTTATAGTCCGTTAGACTTGCGTACATAAGCTCGTCGACCATAAGAAGAGATCATACCTGAAACACGGTTCTGGAGGCCTCAACTTAACATATAGGATCTGAACTAAATTTATAGGATCTAATCTGAACTAAACTTCTAGGATCTAATCTGAACTGAACTTATGAGATGTGAAATGAACTTAAATTAAATGACTTTAATTTTAAAAAAAAAAAAAAAGGCCTAACAACCATGAAAGAAATAAACAAAAAAGGGTTTTTCTATATGGTAACCCTCAATTTTTCCAGATTCTACATGGTAACTCTTCATTTCACAAAACAACTTTGATAACCCTGTAATCAATTATTTACACTTAACGTGACCCTTAACTCCTACTCCGTCAATTATTGCCGTTAAATAGCTTTGACTTGGCTGACTAGGCATTTGACTTGGCTGACTTATGTTGTTTGTGGCAATTGACGGGGAAAATGACTTAAAAAAAATATAAACCCTAACCTTGATCAAAATCCTTTAGTTTCCCATTTCAATCACTCCCTCACTTCTCTATTCTAGGACTCTCATTTATCTTGAGCCAAAATTAGGGTTTCAGCCAAAATCGTCTATCATCATCATCATCGATGTCAACCATTTCTTCTCCTACCTCCCAACCATCATCTGCTAAGTGTTAAAGTAATCATCTTCACCTATTTAATTATTTTGTTTAAATTATGGTTATTGATTATTTGTCATTATTTTGCTTTGTATTTTGCAAAGTTGTAATCTTTCAAGTTAATTCTGATATTATTTGGTAATTTTTCCTTTGTATATTGATGTTGATCTCTTTAAAGCACAAAAATTGAAGTTGTTGTGAATGTTTCTCGCAGATCCAGAAATTTTGATTACCACATTTCGTCCACATCGATTGCAAGGTTGATTGAGAAACTCCATCCTTATTATTGGGTGATTTTTCCAATTTGAGGAAGAAGACATAAAAGTATGGGATGGTTTGAAGAAAATATGAAAAATATAGAAACACAAATTATCGAGTTTTGAAGAAAATCTGGAAATAAGGAAGAAGACGAAGGAGAAGTAAAGTTGAAATAAGGTGAATTTGGGAAGAATGTTAAATAAAGAGGAAATTGCAGGGAAATAATTGGAGTAAATTGGAGGGAAATGAAGGTAAAAAAGAAGTCAGGGAAATAAGGTGAAAAAAAGTCAAACACCTAGCCATGTCACATGCCAATAGCCAAGTCAAATGCCACACCACATAAGCTACTTAACTGTAATAATTGACGGATTAGGAGTTAAGGGTCACATTAAGTGTAATTAATGGACCACAAGGTTATCAAAGTTATTTAGTAAAATGGAGAATTACCATGTAAAATTTAAAAAAAGGGGGGGTTATTATATAGAAAAACTAAAAAATGTAGTAGAACAAAAATACAAATAAATTGGTCTTTTGCAATTGGTGTTGATTGGTCACATTGGTGGGACACGGGAGTGACTAAGATGGAAGTCTTCAAAGTGTCGTTACAATGAAAGAATGAAATAAATATGCAAAAAAACAAGGATTGCTTCAACCTAGGATGGTGGGGATGAATCACGAATCATGAATAACAACAATGCAGAAGTTTCGAATATATGATACTCTATTCCAAAAGTAGCTTTCGTCTTTAATGCAAATCACATGTATATGCCCTAATTTTAGTATATGGAACCCTTATACAACAACATTACTACTATTCCTTTTAATAAGAACAATTATAGCAATAATAATTTGAGTAATAAGTCTCTCTTAAAATAAATATATATTCGCCACAAATTACTGACGGGTCAAATAATACTTCCTTCATTCAACTCCACTCTATCGCATAGTTAGATAAGACAAATCTTGGGAGAGGAAATTGTTTATCTTTATCTTACCATGTGTGTTTTATTGACCTGTCACATCACAAATGAGAATTGATAAGATTCTCCAAAGTCTTAAAACTCTGCCACATCAGTTTGCTACTAACTCAATGTACTATTTCTTTATTGTTCAAACTCGGCTCAAAATTTATACATTATCAGTCAGACCTACTTCAAACACTACTTTTTCACTTAACTTGATAAAACGTGCGGTTTAAAAAAAGAACAAAAATAATAGTATAACACATGGGTTTATTTCACTAGATGTCTTCTTTTGAAAGTGAGTCAATACTCATGTAGAATCTTAAGTTGAGTCTTGAAATTTAATACTCAACTTAAAACTTTATCAAGATTAGGGTTGATTATTGCTAGTATTGACTATTGAGTGAGTCTTGTCTCAAAACTTACCAAAGTCATACCCTTAACATACACCTGAGTATTGCACACTTTACGTAATTACGTTATTGTTCTCCTTTTTATTATATTCTTTTGGGAAAGTCCTTTTTATTACTTCCTCCGTTTTTTATGATGTACTCATTTGTTTTGTTGAATATATGTAAGGAGTATTTTAACAAAATGGGTACATCATATAAAAATGGAGGAAGTATATTAATAAGATTATAAATAATCTAAAATTCGAAGTTCGGTGATCGATGTAGTTCTAGATCTAAAGTTTGCTTAATATAAATACATAATGCATCTAGAAATGATTCGACAAGTGAATATATCGTATTAAAAATTATGTTAATTATTAATGAACCAAGCAAAATACTGAAATGGCTAGAAACGACTAATAAACGACTAATTTGAAATCAATCAATCAATATATAAATCTATTTCAGGCTTTTTTTGATATTTTCCTATTAGAATTATAAAATTATACAGTTATTATTAAGTAAATTAATTATTTATAATTTTCCTATTAAGAAATATTTAAATATTTAACGAAATTAATAAATTGTACACTTATTATTGTAACACCCCCATTTATTTAGGAGCCTTTAGCAAGACATTCCCTATAAATAGGACTGTTACCATCTCGGTTGCCCGAGGTAAATGATACAAATTAAAACAAACCAAAGTACTTTAACTGAAATAATGGTTTTATTACATTGCCAACCGATTAAATTTAAACCTTACATTACAATTTACTATGCAGCGGAAATTACTAAAATAAAATTGTATAAGTCAACTAAGTGATCTAGACAGCAACTATGGTCCAAGTCGAGCTCACGTCCCAATGCTCCCAAGTCAGCTAATCTTTAGTACCTGTCAAATCTGCTCCCCATTATGGTTCATCACAGGTGTTCACGAATACACTGTCAACCACGAGGTTGAGTAGGATAAAATAAATTAAAACAACCAATCTCTCACAACTGTCAATATTCCAATCTCAACTGTTCACATATCACATCTCGACATCAACTATCCACGTTATCCACCAAAGACTAAGCCTGAGGCCTTCCAATTACTCACACACGTTATCCACCAGAGACTAAGTCTGGGGCTTTCCAATTAATCATACACGTTATCCACCAGAGACTAAGCCTGGGCAGTCCAACAACCACTCACGGGTCTTAAATCTTTAAGTCATACGGATTATAATTAGACAATTAATTATTTTGGGTCGTGTCTAACATTGACACGGGTTTTTATGACGGGGTTTATTTGCGTTGTTTTTAAGACGGGTTTTGGTTACTAATTTACGTAATAATATAATTATTAAAGTTAATAAATAAATATAAAGAGTTGATAATGAATTATTAATAAAGTATAAATAATTAATATTGAATAATTTGCTATTGTTTAGGTGACGGATTTTTGAGACGGGTTTACTGAAGAATATTTTAGTTGATTGCGTAAATTGGAGTATTGTTAAAAAGGTAGGATAATCTACCCAACTATATCTGTTTTCCGTGTTTAATGGATGGATGTTATTGAAAGGATGATTGGTTTATGACTGCTTATTTAATTAAGTTAATTGAGTGATTAAATTGTTAGTTGTTGGAGTTGTGTATATTTTATACGATTATATTGTGAAACGGTTTATGAGAATTGGACTGCCCCAGGCTTAGTCTCTGGTGGATAACGTGTGTGATTAATTAGAAGGCCCCAGGCTTAGTCTCTGGTGGATAACGTGTGTGAGTAATTGGAAGGCCTCAGGCTTAGTCTTTGGTGGATAACGTGGATAGTTGATGTCGAGATGTGATATGTGAACAGTTGAGATTGGAATATTGACAGTTGTGAGAGATTGGTTGTTTTAATTTATTTCATCCTACTCAACCTCGTGGTTGACAGTGTATTCGTGAACACCTGTGATGAACCATAATGGGGAGCAGATTTGACAGGTACTAAAGATTAGCTGACTTGGGAGCATTGGGACGTGAGCTCGACTTGGACCATAGTTGCTGTCTAGATCACTTAGTTGACTTATACAATTTTATTTATGTATATTCCGCTGCGTAGTATATTGTAATGTTAAGGTTTAAATTTAATCAATTGGGAATGTAATAAAACCATTATTTCAGTTAAAGTTATTAAAGTACTTTGGTTTGTTTTAATTTGTATCATTTACCTCGGGAAACCGAGATGGTAACAGTCCTATTTATCGGGAATGTCTTGCTAAAGGCTCCTAAATAAATGGGGGTGTTACAATTATTATTATTACTAGTTTAGACCCCGTGCAATAAATGCACGGTATATATAGTTTTTTATTTTTAATAAATTACTTATATATTAGTGGTATCTCATTAATTCATATTTTTCATCTTTGTATCTTGCTTTGGAAAAAAAAGTTATAAGTGACAATTAATCAAGAGAATTGAGTAATGTGCTCGAATGTATTTTAAACAAAATATTTTTTATAACACAAAGCTAATGATTTCAATTTTTAAATTCTCGTAATTTTTTTTATCCAAAAGTAATAATAGCGATTTATAGTTATGTTTTATACCTAATATGGCTTAAGTCATTCTTAAATAATAGCATTACTAGATTTAACAATTTATAGTTCTATATAAATTTAGTTATATTTTAACTAAAAGATTATAGTTTAGACTTTAGTGAAAATAATATAATTTGAAATATAACATAATTATTATTTTCCTTATTAGTAAATCTAATTAATTGTAATTAGCTTCTTTATTTAAAAAGATACTTTTTTGAAGAAAAATTGTGAGATTATCTATTCTTTTAGTAGATATGGGATTAATATTATTATTATTATTATAAATCAATTATTTTCAGTTTTTTCAATTAAAAACCATTTTATTTAAAAAAATATTACTTTATGTTAAAAATTAAACACTTTTCATTATTATAAATCCTCATTTTAACATATAATTATCATTGTTTATCATAAAATGATCACTTTTTTTAATCTTTTGCACCATACACTTGGACACAATAACTACTATTCTCTCTTTCTTTAGGCTTTAACTAAATGAGACAAATAGGGAAGAACAAAAGAGAGTTTTAATGATTATAATTTTTGAAGTTTAATCTAAGATTAATATCAATTAATTAAATATAAACCTATTTAAAATTGTCTTATTCATTATGGGTAGGACACAAATCCTATAGGGCGAGAGACGAGTTCACTCTGCGTGTGTATTTTTGTGATAGGTAGGGATATGGGTATGACGGGTTTTGGGGAGGGGGTGCGTTTCTCGAGGGATAGGGTTAATATCTAACGTTTAAGAGTGTAATTTAGGGAATAAGCAGATATCGATAGGGGGGAATTGTTCGTGGACTATAGATGAGGTTGGGTAGAAAGGGTTAGGTTGGTTAGTTGGGTAGGAAGGGTAAATGCACGTGAAAAATTGGATATGGTGAGATAATAGTAGAACAGATAAAATAGGTGTATTTCATTTGATGATCGTACTATGAGGAAAGGAGAAAAACACACATTATAATTTTTGAAGGGGTAAATTTCTCTGAAATATCATGTATATAAACGAAACCATAAAATAGGTTCAACTACAATCTTGAATCTTCCTTTGATCCACTTAATCCAAAATAGTACGGAGTTTTTGTGAAAATATAGTGCTTTTATATATATATATATATATATATGAATATATATATATATATATATATACTCGTGCTTTTATTGAGGAAATGGTAAAGAAAAAGGGTTATTGCATGCTTATGATTATATGGCATAATGACAAGCTTAACCTAGAGTGGACTTCTGAATTTATGATTCGTCACATTATACGTGTCTAGTCTAAGTAAGTATTTGGCCTACTTTTAAAAAATGTTTTTAGTTAAAAACAAAAATTGGCTCAATATACCATTTTCAAAAAAAATTAAAAGTAATTTTTTAAAAGCTCAAAAACCATTTTTTTGTTGTTTGAATAGAAACACCGATTTGATGCTTCTAGTTTTGAAAAGCACCTCTTGAAAATTAAGCTTCAAAAGTAATTTTTTTTTTAACAAGTTAAGTTAAACATGCTCTAAATTGAATAACTCGACGGACTATGGAGGTTTTTCTCCCTATGAATTTACAATAAGTATCTCTTGTGACGGGTATATCCATTACAAGTGGGAGACCCGTCGTAAGCTTTAACACGAGTAATATAATATTATATTTGAGAAAGAAATAAATTCAAGAAATAAAAGGATCATAATTTGTGTAATTGCTATGGAGTATGAATGTATGATACTCCCAAGTCTCCAATTACAAATTCTTCATATTTTCTTCCTTTTGTTGCAAATCATAAGTCATAATTACTTGTTATGGGACGTGGGGACCATGGTACAATTGTACATCAGTACATGTACAGTAGCATTGACAGTCTATACTCTATAATAGTGCGCAAACCAAACGATAAGACTTCTATGTGATGTGCTGAAGATATATAATTACGAAGGTACCCTCCTTGCTTGAATTCAATTTTCAGGTCTTTGGCTCTTTGCCTAAGTTAACAATCTTAGTGTCTTAGGTATCGGTCTAAACGAGCTGAGCTGAGCTGAGCTGAGCTTAGCTTAAATTCACTTATGATTGATCTTGACTCATATTGTAAAAATTGAGTTCGGTCTCGAATTCGAGTTCGGCTCACTTCATTTTATGAGGGAGAAATAAAACAAGCTTAAACTATTGATTAGAACGAAGAGTGTAGATAATAAACGATGATAATTATTCATACACGTAAAAGGCCTAACATTATATACCAATAAGGATTCTCAATTTATTCTCTCTATTTCCTCTCACAAACTCATTCAATAATACTCCCTCCTATTCCGAATAAGTGTCTCATTTGGCCAATGGCACGAAAATTAAGGAATATAGTTAAAATAATGAAAATTATTGTATAGGGGTAAGAATATAGGAGTTAAATAATGAAAAGTATTGAATATGATGGGTTAGGGGTGGTTGAGGTGGTAAATAAAGAAAAGAGTCAAGGGTAGGAAAGTAAAAAATCATGTCTAAATATGACAAATGGGACAGTTATGTGAATAGACGAAAATGACAAATAGACAGTTATTTAGAATAGGAGGGAGTAATCTATATATATATACATAAAAGAGAGTTTTTTCGAGCGATTCTAGAGCGTCCACATCATCCAAAATTAATTTAGGAAAGTTTCGAAAATAATATTTTCCACATAAAAAATTAAGTGGAGAATCTTTAAATTATTATAATATCTATATTTCCTATTTTATATTCATGAGAAGTTTCTAATTTTTATATAAAAACTTTAACATTTTATTTGGCAAAAAAATGTCGTTATAAAAATTATGAAGATAATATAATTAGATTCGTGGTAAAAAAATGCTTTCATTGGAGTATAGATTTCATATGATTTGCACATATTAAAGATAGTGTATTTCTTAATATGTTATATGTCTCACATTGAAAAACAATGTTAGTGTGGTGATTATAATACGTATAAATTATAAAATTGTCCCACATCGAAAGATTAACATAAGGTGGGTGATCCTATGATTATAAATAGGAGTCATCATTGGAACTTATTCACCAACCAAAAACTTTTTGAGTCTCTTAAGTATTGTTTTGGAGAACTCTTAAGAGTTTATATCATTATCTTCACAGTATGATATATATATATATTTTCTATATTATTTATTATATCAAGTGATGTTTATAATCTTTATATAAAAATTTATACATCTCTTTTCCCAAAAAAGTATTATAAAAAAATTATGAAAATTATATTATAATAGATTCTTGGTAAAAGAAATGCTAGCATTAGTATATAGTATCATATTATTTGCATATATTTTTAATTATGATAAAAAAATTAAAAACAAACGTATGAATATTAATAAATAGTACTCCCTCCATTCAAGACCAAATACAACATTTTCATTTACACACTTGCCAAGTCACAAATTACAACGTAAATATCTTTAAATTTACATTATAAAAAATTTAAAAATTTGATATTCTCATTGTACGTACGTGAATCAAATAAGATCCCAGATGACCATATTTTGTTTTACATATTGCAAGGAATCGTAAAGATTCTATTCGTTCATGAATAGTGAAAAAAGGGAAATGTTGTATTTGGTCTTGAATCGAGGGAGTATAGTATTTGCTTATTATTATTAACCTGGGTTAGATGTCGAATTATGTGCGAAAAAGTTGGTGTATTTCTAAGTATGTTATTTGTCTCACATTGAAAAATATGTTGGTGTGGTGAATATATTACGTATAAATAATAGAATTGTCTCACATCGAAAGTTTAGCATAAGGTGGGTGATCATATGATTATAAATAGAAGGCATCTTTAGAACTTAAATACCAACCCAAAACCTTCTAAGTCTCTTAAGCATTGTCTTGGAGAGTTTTAAGAGTTTATATATCATTATCTCCATGGTATGATATAAATTTTTTATATTATGTCCAAGTGATGTTTATAATTTTTATATAAAAACTTATACATCTCATTTAGTAAAAAAGTAACATATTTTTTTTTTTTGAAAAATTATATAATTAGAAATAAACTGGGTTGGATGTTGAATTAGGTGCGAAAAAGTGGGTGTATTTCTAAGTATATTGTTTGTCCCACATTGAAAAATAATGTAGGTGTGGTAAATATACTACATATAAATAGTTGAATAGTCCCACATTAGAAGATTATCATGAGGTGAGGTATCGCGTGATTATAAATAGGAGTCATATTTGAAACTTAGAGGTATCAATCCAAAATCTTTTGAATCGCTTAAATATTATCTTAGAGAGTTTTTATAAGAGTTTGTATTAACGGTAAACCTTTGTTACAACAATACCATACAAATATTAATCACGTAGATATTTATAAAAGCGATTATATATTACTATATTAGTGATATTATAATGTTTATTTTAAGACAATCGATAGTATAATAACTTTATTTAAGACAAAATCATAATTTAAAAATAAAATGGGTGCTAAATATACATAAATTGGTCAGTAATGTGTCATATATAATGATGATTGTAAATAGAAAATTTATGAATTATAATACAATCAAGTGTTGCATAAAAAGATCTTGAATCCATAAACAAATCAATAATAAGCTTTTTTACTTTGATAAATAGTAGAATTAAATCTTTTTAACTTTCAAATATAGTTAATTATTATTATGCCTCATTACATTTGAATAACTAAACCACATCTTAATTTTTAACCATTAATCACAATTGCACCAGAAAAAGAAAATATTTTGCATTTGTTTATACATTTTATTGCCACCTCAATTACATCTTAGAAGTCGTGTTAGGAAAAAAATGTTATTTGAATCATATCATTTGTTCATATTTTAATTATGACAAAAAATGGAAAAAAACGTACGAATATAAATAGATAGTATAGTATTTTCTCATTATTAAATTGGGTTAGATATCGAAATAGGTGCAAAAAAGATGGTGTACTTTTTCGTGTGTTATTTGTCTCACATTGAAAAATAATGTAGGTGTGGTAAATTTACTACATATAAATAGTTGAATTATCCCACATCAGAAAATTATCATAAGGTGGGGTGATCCTAAAAATTAATTTAGGGAAGTATTATAAATAATACGGAGTATATAATATATTTCGATGTAAAAAATAAAGTGGAGAACCTTTTAATATTAAATATATTGCATATAAATAGTTGAATTGTCCTACATCAGAAAATTATCATAAGGTGAGGTGATCCTAAAAATTAATTTAGGAAAGTATTATAAATAATATATTTCGATGTAAAAAATTAAAGTGGAGAATCTTTTAATTATTATAATATTTATTTCCTATATTATATTCAAGTGATGTTTCTAATTTTTATATAAAAACTTTTACATTTCATTTGGCAAAAAAATATCATTAAGAAAATTATGAAAATAACATAATTTAATTCGTGGTAAAAATGCTATCATCAGCGTTTAGATTTCATATAATTTGTACATATATAAAATTGTGTACATTGAAAAATAATGTGAAATTATACAAAAATAATAGAATTGTCCCACATCGAAAGATTAACATCAGATGTGGTGGTCTTATGATTATAAATATGAGGCATCATTGGAACTTAGGTATGAACCCAACATCTTTTGCGTCTTTTAAATAAAATATTTTGACTTTTGATCATATCTAAATAAATGATTAGACATAAGATGTTAATATTAATTATTAAGACCTTATAACCAATTTTTTGTTACTAAATTAATTACCCCGTTGCAACGCACGGGCATCCAAACTAGTATTTATACTATACCGAGTATACTCTTTTAAGTATTAACCCTTTATTTATATATGATAAATTGTGACAGTTGAGAGAGAATGAGCTCTCCCTTTCCTAATCTTGACTCCGTATGACCATAGTCCATATATACCCAAAATATTGTGTAAGCTAGTTGTATAGGATTGGAATCCTTAACATGTTTGCACAACTTGAGAAAAGAAACAACAATAATTAAAACTCTATTCAAAATTGTAAAAGAGTTGACAAAGGGAAAGAAAGAACACCAAGAGAGAGTGAGAGAAAGATATGAGAGCAAGGGCAAAAAAGATATGATTATCCATTGCAAACGTCACTTTCATATTTTCTGTTTAATTTAAAAACCATTAGATGTACGTCTTAATTTAATTAGTGTATCAAACCCTAATCCAATAGTCCTACTACTCGTTTTACCCAAATTCTTAATCAAAGCAATAATTAATACGTATATTTCACTAATTTTAGCAGGTGACCTATGTTTCGCGTGTAAATTGATAAAATGTGACCACTTTTTAGTAATTAGTGACTGCTCTACGATAGTTATAGTGGTCACTTATTAAAAGAAATGGTCAATTTTTTAGTCATAAAAGATGATATTATTTACCTCCAAAATAATCAGCCCATTTATTTAAGAGTGGTCACAAATTTCTCGTCACACCTACAAGAGTCGCATACTAGAATTTGCGCAGATTTTTGTACATGTAAAATGGTACTCCAGTATAATTTTGTGGGTTGGTTGGACATAAAAGAGGGTAAAAACAAGGATTAGGATGAATGGATGATGGTGGAGATTGGGGATGAAGGTTGAATAAGAACAAATTGTGCAAAAGTAAGTCTAAAACGACGCTGAAGAATGAAGGGTGGTGGGGCTTGAATCCTCAATAAACAGATATTTATCCATTTATTACTCTATAATTCTATTTCGTACTTATCTTGGGACGGGTTCGAATTTGACAGGTTTTAATAGTTTTAATTTAGATTCCGGTTTTTTCCTTTTATGCATAAAAAAAGTGTGTGTATATATATATGAATATAAATATAAATATAAATATATAATTTATAAGTAGTTATACGCCTTCATGAAACCATAAAATCCACTCTATTAAAAAAAAGGAAACATTTATTACACATGAAACCATATCACAAAATCATTACACCAACCTCCACTCTCCCAGCTCCCATCAACTAAAACTCCATTTCCCTTCCAAAAAAAAACCTAAAACTCCATTTATTACTTCCCTTCCATTAAAATATGTTCCGTCGTCAAGTATCTACAATTCCGGGAAAAGTCCGAGAATTACTTCCTCTGAGTTTTAGTATGTTTTTTTTTAATTGATAATTTGAATCACACGCTAATTGCTATCAAATTGATGATTTTTATGTTTTTTTTTCTGGCACTTTTTTTTTTTAATTTAGGTTTTGTAATTATATTCATGTTTTTTTAAAAAAAAAATTGATGTAGGTACCTTTACTGGTGCGGAGGTACGCCGGAGCCGTTGGGATGACTCGACCTACGACGATCTTTGGACTAGATTGTTCGCAGGTAGTTTATTCAACCTTCTTTTCAAACTATAAAATCCCTTGATTATTGCAATAAGAAATTAAAAAAGTAATGCATTTCAATTTTGTAGACTGTACGAGCAAGGAAGGGAATGTTCCTCTCGACTGGACTCCTTGGCTACAGGTTATTTCTCTTGATTGGACTTCCTTTTATTTTTAATTGCCAGAGATTTTCACAAAT
Organism: Silene latifolia; assembly: GCF_048544455.1. Lineage (NCBI taxonomy): Eukaryota > Viridiplantae > Streptophyta > Magnoliopsida > Caryophyllales > Caryophyllaceae > Silene > Silene latifolia. The sequence goes on along the minus strand of NC_133528.1, from coordinate 146,942,484 downwards.
TACTAATATTTTGCTACGAATATTGTTACGTTTATTAGTCTTTTGCCACGATTTTTGTTATTATTGTTGTTTGTCTTCAATATTTTGTCTTTATTTATTATACTCCCTCCGTTCCGGTCGTTTGTTTACCTTTTACTAACTTTAAACCCGTGCAAAAATTACACGGATCTACTCATTCATTTTATGTAAAATCTAAATAATGAATGAAGATTTTTACAAAAAATGGACAAAGTTCTGACTGAATAATGTTTTATCAAGATTTATTGATAAAAAAAGTATACAATTTATATACGAAAGTTTTGTCTATATTTATGTTATATTCTAAAAATTAGAAAAAAAAATATTTACAGATTACTCGTATATTTTATGTTATTTTCGATAGAATCATATAAATATAAAAGCTCAATATCATTTCTCTCTCTTAATAAAATTAACTGCCCAACAATTAAAACCAACAAGTAGTATATAATAATAAACTAGTTTTGTGACCCGTGAAAATCACGGGTTTGACTTTTTTTGTGTTTTGTTTTCGGTGTATTGTTCGTGAAAGTGTTTTTTGGCTTTTTCTGTACTTTCTTTTTTACTTGGAGATATATTATAGTTAGGGTATTTTGAAATTTTGTGATATGAGTCAAAACTATGTAATGAGGAATGACACCGAAACTCCTAAATCTGTATGATGGTTTGATTTGTCTTAATGACAACCCCTAAGTTAGTATTCCATTTTAATATTCGAGCATTGTAACCACTAAATTAAACTTACTTAAGCGAAACAAAAATACTTGGTATATTTGAAATAAAAGTAAAAAAGAATAAAATATTAATTGTTTATACCTCGACATTTCACGTTTAGATCCTTGGTAAGTAACTCTGAAAATAAACAAAAATAAATTAGAATCCAATTAAATAGAGTGTAAAAGACTAAACAAAAGTATGCAAATAATAAATTATAGGTGAATGGAAGTCCCCCCGCCTTTTGTGGTCTTATTTATAATCTTGGATTATATGACTTTTATTGATATATCTCTTGAGTTATCGGTTATAATTGATCTAAATAAACCCTCCTAATGTTAATGATAATGAGAGTTATTGAAATTAAACTTTAATGAATTATAATGAGTTGATGTAAACATCATTTTAATGAGTTAATTTAACCAATTTTTATTTTTTGTCTTTTTAGTTGCCAAGATCATTAACGATAATGGCGTAATAAAAAATTTAATGCATATTTCTTAGAGAGTTTTTTAAAGTTCTTACATAGTCATTTATTTAGCCAATTTTTATTTTTTTGTCTTTATAGTTACCAAAATCATTACTCATGTAGTTATGAAAATTTTAGTGCATATTTATCTTTATTTTGTCTTTTTAGTTACCAAGATCATTAGTCATGGTTATGAAAAATTTAGTGCATATTTATGTTAGAAAATTTATAAAGGTTCTTAAATGATCACTTAGTTAGAGTAAGATGATGTCACTTGATACTTAAGGAATTAATCAAAATATCATTTTTATGTTTTAATAATAATAATAATAATAATAATAATTAATAATAATAATTAATAATAATAATGATAATAATAATAATAATAATAATAGTAGTAGTAATAATAAAAATAGTAGTAATAATAAAAATAGTAATAATAATAATAATAGTAATAATAAGGATAATAATTTATGAATGAATGGATTATAAAAATGTCATGTGAAGTAAAATTAAATGATTTAGGTAGCCTTTTGATTGTATATTCGTTTTGTTACAATTTTCTTACTAAAATTTACACGTGCTTCTTAATACTCAAAAGTGAATAATAATGTTTAATTAAACTAAATGTACAACAAATTCTTGCACAAATGAAGATATATTGGTATAGTAGTACAAGACAATAATTACACATTGTGTTTGAAACATAAATAGTTTGATCTACGAAATTAAATATGAGAAAGTGGAAAAAAATTACCCTAATATGAACAAAATAGTTATCCAAAATCCGTTATACAAACTTTACAACTCATTGTCATTTGACGCAAAATACATTTTTTTTATTATCTTTATCTACTAATAAAACGATACATCAATAATTTATTAGTTTATACCTTAAGTTTTATCTTTAGTTTTCACCTTAGTCTTGTGCGTTTTGATTATCTTCTTTCTTCAAACTACTTGCATGAGGCACTACCATATCTACATTCACGTGCCTTTGATGATGTTGTAGAGTTGATATACATGTTTTATTGATCAAAGAGAAAACATCAACATGACGAACATTTAACAAAAGAATCAAAATATACTCACATGTAGGCCATTTAAATTAACCCAGATGAAAAGTATAAATTCCAATATAAAGCAAACGACTCATAAGAACGAATAACATAAAAAATTAAAATACTTTATCATACTACAAAACAACAACAATAACAATTTCATATAAGAGATGTTAATTCATTTTTATATACCATATGTAATATGTTCATACTCACCAAAATCAAAAATAATATTCAACCATGAAATATAGTATGTAATTTGAAAATTTATGATCAATGGATATTAAATGGAGGATTAGTGAATGGAAACTATTAGTTTTATATCCATTATACAACCATTACTTTTAAACTTTTCATTTTAATTTTCATTTATTTTGTGAGTTATGAGTATTATTAGATAAGATTATACAACCATTGATTCTCATTTTTCATATTCCTTTTCATTTATTTTGTGAGTTATGAGTATTAATAAATAAGATAATTTATTATGAGGACCTTAAGAGGTAAATTAATTAGGAAAAAGGTTAATGAAAATTGTGGGTGTTCAATTGCCTTGTTTTTAGATGCATGAATAGTTTTTCACATAATAAGTAAATTGGACTAATGTGAAAAATGTCATAGCTTTTCAATTGCCTTGTTTTTAAATAGTATTTGAAGTAAAATGTCATACTTTTACTTTTAGGAACGTTATTAAACTACAAAATTATTTTTATTTTTAATTAAAAAGGTTTTAATTTTAGGAAAGTAAAGTATAATAATTTATAAAAAAAATACAACACTTTCAACAAACACTTAATCAAATTTATAAATTAGAAAAATAAGTATGAAGGACTTTTAATCAATTCATTAACAGCTTTTATTACAAAAACTATAATTTAAATGTTAAATTTTATTTGTGAATTTGTATAGATTTCATTACTTTTGAATTTTTTTTAACTCATGAAATATTTAATGTATAAAACTAATTTAAGATTAATGCTAATATCCTTCGATTTGGTTTATCTTATATGTTACAAAAATTATGAAATTTGTAAGGGAATTTGTATAAATTACATCACTTTTGAAATTTTTTTAACTCAAGAAATATTTAATGTATACAATTAATTTAAGAATAATGATAATATCCCTTTATTTATTTTAGCTTATATGTTACAAAATATATGATGACACTTTTGTGAGAAATTTTTGTAAATTTAATAATCAATACAAATTTTAAAATTATAAAAATGCAACATAGAATAAAATTTAATTATTATGCCACATGGAATTAAATTTAATGCTTTTAAAAGTCTTTTACTTTGATTTACTTTAACTTATATGTTACAAAATATATGATGACACTTTTGTAAGAAATTTTAGTAAATTTAATCATCAATATAAATTTAAAAATTATGAAAATGCAACATAGAATGAAATTTAATGAGTACGCCACATGGAATTAAATATTTAAATGTAATGATTTTATAAGCCTTTTAACAGTATTGTATAGATATAGTCATAGTAATATCGTACGAAGTAATGTATTATAAAATGTCATTTGAAATAAAATTAAATGGTTTAGGTAGCCTTTGTTTAACTTTACCCTTTTAACTATAATTAATAATAATATAATATTTTATGGATTAATAAAACTAAATGGTTTATGTAGTCTTTTAAGTAAATTGTATAGATATATATAGATCATAGAGGTTGGGTGAAATGTGAATAATAAACTACTCTTTTTTTGTCATTTTTTTGCTACTCCTTTGTCTCCTCATCGTTTTGGTTTGTTAATTAGTAATAAATTAAATAGATAATTAAAATGTATAGAAAGTAAATTGATTGCTAAGCCTATGTGGAATTAAATTAATTGCAGTGACATGTGGAATTAAATTTATTGCTTTTGCCTAACCTTTTAATTATATAGTATATATATTTTTAATTTTTTTTAATTATCCTTTTTTTAAAGTTGATTATCTATAAAATCTTATTAAAAGGCTAAGTTAAAACGCCACCTAAAAGCCACGTAGACCATATAAAAAATGCCAAATTGAATTACTAAACGCCGCCTAGCACCCTCAAAACCCCATGTCAACGGCTCATAAAAAAATTAACCCAATAAATTAAATTAAATTGTCTTTACACATTCTCACCTCCTTGGCTCCTCAATCCTCATTCCGAATTAAATCTATACTGTGACACCCTTAAATTTAGCCTTAATTAATTACATAAATTCTACAGAAAAACTGGTAGGATATGTTTGTAATTGGTCCAACTATATAAAAACCTGTAATTTCAAAAAAATTTCTAAACCAAACACAACATTTCCAACGTTCCCAAGAGACGGGTACCAAACCTGCAATGCTAACGAGCTAATTTACATGCCATAGCTAATCTATATGAAAATGTAAAGATACAAACCCAAAATAGAAAAGGGAGACATATGTCCCTTCAAATTATATACAAAACCAAAAGATAAAAGGTTTACTATAAGAATAGCCAAAACTAGGTCCAAGGTTCCTTATGCTCACTAGCTCGTCTGTGACCCCAACAAAGCATCAACAACCTGTCAATCGCATTTTATACAAACACGAAAGCCACAATTCAGTGGGGAGTAACTTCGAGTCCTCCCAGCCACGAATCGTCAAAATTAATGTAACATGTAGTAAAACATGTAAACAATATGATAATTAATCTAATTTCCAAGTATTATAACATATGAATACTAAATTGACCAATTTAAACTATCATGTGAAACATATAACAAATTGTAATCCAAACTCTATCAACCATAGCCGGCTTGCATCTCACCTTCTATGATTCATAGAATCATCAGACAAGAAAGGGCAATATATCAAAGACAGGCATAAGTTCTTAGTACGGTCAATAGTCACTTTGTAACTCGAGTCTATACCACGAGGTAGGGAAGGTAATCGAACCGGTATCTTGGCTCAGCGGTTAATATTAATAAAACATGTCCAAGACACAACACAACCCTAGCCTAAAATCTGCGCAGACCTAGACATGCGGATACACACCACCGCATCCAAGACCCACAATTTTTCTAAAACAAAGTGAGTACCCTAAGGAGTCCACCAAAGGGTTGGCTAGTACTTAAGCTGACCACTTACTAACAAAATAAGTAACGAGGTCATGCCCCAACTTGGATATAAATCCACTAGTCAGGAACACAAAGGCTATCAAGCAGTGAACATATACTCGTCAAAGACTATAAAGACCTATCTATGATGAAGGCCGAAATACTCACCTAGGACCTAGTCCCAGCTAGTCCCAGCTTGAATACTTTAGCCCACACCACACAAGACAAGTAAGACACCCACTTAACCATAAGAGGACAAGAAGTCCAACTTACCAACCTAAATGCTAACATTCTATCATGTGAAAGGCTATATAAATGTCTATTCAGCAAACAATCTAACAATATCCTCAATAAGTATTCAATACTAATTTCCAATTCTAACAATATTAACCATGTTAAAGGCTTCAGGGAATCTAGGGCCGTTTCTACAATATAAGAAGCTACTTAAATCAACTAATTACACATGTGAAATAAAAATATAATAAATGGCCTAAAACAAGAAAAAGGCCGATTATCTAATTCATTCAACCGAATTTTTACCCGCAACCCCACCTGCGACAGTGCGGGTTAAATTGCGGTGACCAATCACTCAATTAATCGACATCGCATCGATCAAAGGGACTAAGGCTCGATTTTGACAATCAACAAAACATTACAATTATCGCTATATAATTCATTCTGAGCCTAATCTTTACAATTTCATTTTCTAACCTATACTAACATGTGCAACTACCAAAATAAATATAATTTTTACCTTTAACATAATTTTTATTACTAATTTGATTTAATTCAAAAGTTTACCCATACATTACTTATTCTAATTATCTCATTAATGAACCTAAAATGACGAACAATGCATGGAAAACCGCGAAACAAGCAATGGGCCGACCCGGGCCAGCCATGGGCTCACGGCTGCTTGCCGGCCATTGCCGCCACCATTACTCCTCTTTTTTTTTCCATTTTTATTCATTATAAGACCGTCTGAAACATAATTAATCGTTCCCAATACTAACTTGTTAACTAAAACTAACAAAAATACATGGATTAAACATGCATGCATCAAATTTAATCATGTGAAAGTTATTACTCAAACAAAAATCACAAAACATACAAAAACAACAAAGCATGTGACGATCTTTCGTCGAGTAACTCGAAATATGTTACCTTAAGCTAGAAAATGAGCAATTAGCACTTTAAAAACCCAAACCCTAACAACAACTAGCCGCTATCCTCGACGATATATGAGTCCCCAAACTCGTCTTCCAAATCTTCACCTAAATAAACAATAAAAACACACAAATAAGCATAAATACCGAATTTTACCCAAAATTCGTCTTAAAACAACTTCAAGAAAACTGAAATTAAATTATACCAGGTTGTAGATCTCGACGAGGGGATTCCGGAAAGGTAAATTTCGTGAAAATCCGATAAGAAATGCAAAAGTTATGGTGAATTTAAGCTTTGATTTGGTATAAAATGGTGTTTTGATGATTTTGGGAAATGTTAGAGGATGAAGAACAAAGAAAATCAGAAAAAAATGAAGGGGAAGGGGGAGTGACGCGTGAAAGGGAGAAAGGAAAGGAGGGAGTCGGGTTTGAGTCGGGATTTTTCGAGTCGGTTTTGACTCGTTTCGATAATAATTAAAACCGTAAGTCAAATGCAAATTCCGACAAGACCAAAGCTTTTAAACACGAGATTACAAGAAAATTGAGTATTCATACGACCCATTTCCAAATTCGTTTACCCAACGTTCAAAAGAATTGTCATTTTCCCCCCGATACGCCCTTATTTTGAAATAAAAAAGTTTTACACGGTTTAAACTATTTTTAAACATTTCGAAACTATCAAAATAAATACTTTTCTTCAAAATATAATAAAATTATATTTCTTTGAATTATTTTTACTTTAAATACTTAAATATCAACTTTTATTTGATTAATAAATTATTTTCGAAATATATTAACGGTCCGAAATTACGGGGCGTTACATATACTATAACTCTCACCATTTTATGTTAATGAAGATAAGATTTCCTAATTAAACACAGTTGAAAGAGGAAACGTAAGTCTTTTAACTCTGTATTTATTGAATGTAGAACATGAACAATTAAGAAGACAAAAGAGCAAAATAATAAAGCAAGCCAAACATAATGTATATCCTTCTACTCTTATATAAATATACAAAGCTAAGCATCTAAATCACACACTGCATCCTTAATGGCCACCTCAATTAATTTACCTTAACACCATTTAATTACTCCTATGCGTTGTTGCCAATAATGGTGCTGGAAACTAAAAGGTCCTGATATTGTAAATAGTTGACCGTATTCGCATAAACTTTCTAACTTCTTGCATTATTGCTCCAATGCGTTACGTAAAATTACTATAAATGTTCCTCATCGACATTGTTGAAATGCGAAAGAATTGTTTTGCATCGTCACCAATAACATGATGAAACATGCCCAATCTATAGTAAACAACTGGCACCTAATTCTTAATTTTCTTATATGATATTACCTGAGTGCATCTGTGCATGTGTGATGTTCTTATTTATTTGTTGTTAGTCATTATCATTATTGTAAAGTTACTACTGTAAGTTTGTAATTATTAGTTTATATGATTATATTGAATATGAAACAGAAAAGTAAAATTGAAGCAAGAGATGGAGCGGTGGGATTGGCAGCTTCCTTCTATTTTAGATTTGATGGTTATTCATAGCAATACACCCCTGAAATCTTCGACATCACCTACGAAAATAAACTGAAAATTGTGTAGGGTATCTCCCTTGATTTAAAATTGTATTTTTTAATAGCTTTTTTGTTGTTACTTCAGGTTGTTAATGGAGTAGATAATTGATTTCAAAGAGTTTGGATTGGATTACTTGGACTAATAATAATTAGAGATTTAGATGCAAAGGAATTTGCGTGCAACATCACCACCAGAAGTGGATTATATACTACTCCGTATTTCGTATTACTTTTGTGCATGTCTGGGTTTTCCGCTATATGATGGAACGTGAATTGTAAGTACTTGATCGGGCTTGTGATGTAAAATAGATGATATATTCAACTTGCATATTGCGTCGAAATTAAACGATCCCCTACTATTTTATCTCCCTATGTGGTTTTGCTGGTTATGAGCTTCTGGAGATTGGGTCACTACCTTGTATTGCATACCTCTTTTCATATTGAAACATCTCTTTATATATAGCTTACATTTAATAATTCAGATCATATATATGTTAATATTAATAAGATGATGCATTTCCTTTCAATCTTGAAGAACTATAAAAATTTGGGTTGATTTTAAAGGTTCAAGATACAAGTCGTTAAATTAAGATATAGGTTGCCGGAAGCGAGCAAAGTTGATTAAGCCCAAGTGTACGAGATATATTCTGAATTGACAATGAGAACTACGGTCTACGGAGTATTTGTTAGAACATTTCCGCTTTGCATGGTCAATCCATAACCAAAAGACTAACCTATAAAAGCATTACCAATGTGAATATAAAGCTGACACCTCCCCCGTCTTAAAATCTTAAAATGCACGATAATTTTATGGCTCCCACTAAATAATTATTGTGTGTTTTAATTATATTCTCATGAAAATATCGAGTAAAAGCATGCAATACAAAAAACAATAAAAGTAAATAAAATCTTTCCAACATGTAACAACCAAAAAAGGGAGTACTGAGGCTCATAGAATTTGACAAATTTTTTCACAAAGTTGGATTAAGAATTAAAGGTTACCTCTCATAGCTAGAAAGAAAAAGAAAAAAAGTGCGACTTAATCAACAAGGAACAAAATAAAGGGCACTTGCTTGCTTTGTTACCTTGAGGAAATAAGGATAATGACTTAGTGTATCAATCAATACTTCCACATTACAGAACTAAGGGTGATATTAACCATATGCACAACAAATGGGAATCGATAAGCAAGATAGAAATAGACTTGTGATTTTCACGGGTAACAAAATTAGTTAAATAAAATTAACCGCCCGACAATTAATACCGACAAGTAATATATAATAGTTAATTATCTCCTTTTAAAGTTAATTATCTTAAAAAGAAATTTCTAAAATAAAGTAATAAATGTTTTTACTTTTTGTTCAATAATTTTAAATTACAATTGTAATATTTGAGTTCTAAAGTCATATTTTAGTTTTTTTTTGTTTTAAGTTACAATTTACATTTGCAATTAAAGTAAATAATGTATGTCATGCATTCAAAAATAATGTAAGTGTGATGAACATACTACGTAAATAGTAAAATCGTCCCACGTCGGAAAATTACCATAAGGTGGGGTCATCCAATTATAAATAATATAATTATCCCATCGAAAGATTAACATAAGGTGTGATGATCCTATGATTATATATATGAGTCATCATTTGAACTTAAATATCAACCCAAAATCTTTTGAGTCTCTTAAGTACTGTCTTAAAGAGCTCTTATATGTTATAGTTGTCTTATATGTTATATTTGTTGTGCTCTAACAGTTAAATTGATACAAGTGACCTTGATTTTCTTGATTCAATTATCTAATTATATTATACTTTAATCTAACAATCGAACACCGATTAGACTAACTAACAAATGTAACAATAAGTATGCATGATCTCCATAATTAATAAGTCTTAAATAAGATTAATATTGATTAACTCAATTTAATGAGAATGAGAATATAAAAATGAGTTAGGTATGATTTCATTACAATGGGACCAACTCACTGAATATTAGTCAAACAATTAAGCGGACAACAAGTTGAAGAAGTCCAAGTATAGCAAAGAGCTCCAAGGTTTAGCTACCATATTAGCTCTAGCAACTGACAACACACTCATAATAAAATGCTACAAAAATATTTTCTTAAAAAATCCATAGGCCATAACAACTTATGTAGTCTTAATACCAAATTTATTTGTATTTTATTATCCACGAATTTTTATTTAAGACGGAATTATCCGTCTTCAATTTTTTTTTGTTTAAATATGTACTTAAATTAAAATACTTACAAAAAGAGTTCATACATCAGTTAAGAGGGAAAAATCCAAAGAACAAAACTTTATTAAATCGAGTTGGATGTCGAACTAGGGGCGAAAAAAATGATGTAATTCATAGTATATTATATGTCACATTGTAAAAGAATAAGATGTGGTGAACATACTACGTATAAATAGTAGAATTATCCTACATCGAAAAATTACCATAAAGTGTGGTCATCCTATTATAAATAGTAGAATTGTCCCACATCGAAAGATTAACATAAGGTGTGGTGATCCTATTATTATAAATAGTAGAATTGTCTCACATCGAACATTAACATAATTTGGGGTGATCCTATGATTATAAATATGAGTTATCCTTGGAACTTAAATATCAACCCAAAATCTTTTGAATCTCTTAAATATTGTCTTAGATAGCTCTTATAAGAGTTTGTATTATTACCTCCACAATAGTAAAATTTATTTGTATTATAGTTTTGATTTTGGTTGTTTCACAATTATATAATTATATATTGTTATATCTGTTAGAAATCTATATCTCATAATACTCAACATATTCATATATTTTCAATTTAATTTAGTCATAAAATTAATTAGATCTTATGCATGCAAACATAAGTAAATATAGAGAAGAAATCATCATTCTTACATTGGAAATTTCGGATTATAGGGCACAAGTAAGATCTCCTTCTTACTTGTTCTTGAGCACTCCTAAAATGGATGAACAAAGGATTCAAGTATAGAATCCCTCCCAAGGAATAATACCCAAGGTAACCTCTTAAAAAAATTAATATTATTAATACTAGAACAATATTAATTTAAATAAAATTGATCCAAAATATTTATTTTGGTCTCTTAATTTCGGTTAAGAGAGAAAGAAATTTGGAGTTTTATTTCTCTAGTTTTCTTAGAGAGTTTTTGATTTCTTACACTAGAAATCATATGAATTGTGAATGAATGAAAATGATAGAGAAAAACTCTCTATTTGGTCCTCCAAAAACCGGTGGAAGGAGGGATTGGGGAGCCAATGCATGAGCTTAATTCTGATCTAATCAAGAAATAGGCATGCAAGGCTAGGTGTTGGTGGTGTAATCATGTTGTTTTCACTAAATTTATTAAACATAATTTAAACACCATACTACCCCAAATTTCGGTCCATATGGGATAAAATGGATTCCATTTTATCTTTGTCAATTTGTCACATGTCACAAGTCATGTAAAATTGTCATGTATTTTTAACGTATTAAAAATCAACGCATTAATAAAATACGTCATGTACAAAATCGACTTAGTAATTCACAATTACTTGTACCAAAACATTTTACCAATTATAAATTACAACATCTTGTATTTATAATAAATTATTCATTCAGTTCAATTTGTTTCGTAAACAATAATTTCATCTAAGCAATAAAACAATTCGATTACTTAGACCGTATCTTATTTAATCAAATTACAATGAGACACGTAAATATTACTTCAAAAATCGTCCGTTAATTTTAAGCAATTTAATTAACCCGTATTGTTATACGATCAATTAAATAATCAATTAAGAGTGTTACCCTTTAGGTATGACCTAAGGGGATCAATCGATCACCACCGTCAACACGACGAATGTCAAACTCTAGTCACCAATCATTACCGATATGTGTGGACCAGTTGACAGTAAAATATTACTTCCCAATTGTATTCTTAAAATGAGACTTAAACATGTGATCATCATGATCGACAGTTGTGATCGCATTATTGTCGGAGAACACATATTCTAACAATCTCCCACTTGTCCTCGACAAGTGTGCGTCACCAATTCTCTTGTCCTATTACTATCTCCCACTCAATGCAAGGTGTCTTTTAGGTCGTACTTGCAAGTGATCATATCGAGAGTGGTTTCCTCGATCTAGAGAACAACTGATTGACCGGAATCATCCACCATGGATACCTTCCGAGCGTGGCCACGCATTTCCAGTTCATTACTCCTCGAGTGGCCCTGAGATATTGTTATAACACTGACTAGGGGTGGACAATTTCTATCGCACTTATTCCCTTCGACTAGCCACAGCCATCATAACCCAAAATATGCCCATTTGACCCCATTTACGAAGGTCGTAGTAACACAAATCAAAGTTAATCTGAAATTGTACCATCTTAGGCGAACAGTCTTTAGTCAAAAGAATCGACTCATTAGAATACTATAGTAGCTCTCGCCACGACCAAGCTATATAAATTTGCCAGAACTCTATAAGCGGTCATAAGGCCCGATAAGGTGTTCCTAATAGTCTGCCTATGTGATCGACTAGTCATTCTCATATGACTCCATGGCACTTGAACTTGCCATCAATCGCATCACACTCTAGTCACTTCGAGACGTCACCTCATACAAGTGACTATGGGCGAATACTATGTTAATCCGTGTTCACTTTAACGGGGTTCAATATCGTCATACAACCCGTTTAGATGTAACAAAGTGTAATAAAAGAGTTTTAAAGTAAAACTTGAACGACAAATGCGATTATCACATATGAATAGTCAATGCCTGATTACTACTTCATATTCTATCATCCAGTTTGATCATGAATGTAGTTGTTCATCTCAATTCAATTGAAATGACATGACTCATCATGTTAAGCCTATGAGAAGGCTTTGGTTAGTAGGTTTTATCAACTTCTTGTACCTTACTCAACCTTACTACATACTCGTTTTCCTTTGTAATGTATACATTTGCATTACAAAACTTTCTGAGTACGTGTCGAGATCCAATCAAGATATAGGCCCTCTAGCCTTAGAATAGCTCCCACTAATTTCACAGTGTGCGGGACTCATCCTTCTTGCACATCTCATGATTTCAAGTGTACTCAATTTCCGTTGTAAATATTTCTCATTGTTCTTTATTACCTAGAACGATTCTAGAAAATCTATTTCTTAAATAACATAGCCACAATGGTATCTTAACCATCCTAATGTGTTTTGATTATGGTTATGTCGGAAACCATGCGCAATCTCAATTGTTAATTGTCACTTGTGTAACACCCTTACACAAAATTGCATCAAAAACACTTTGTTTTACATCCTTAATGCTTCTGCAAGCACTTAAGGGTAATCTTTATAGCTTACTTGGTAACTATTACTTAAATTTGACTTGAAACACTCCATCATACTTAAAGTATATGAAGTGTTATACATCATTTCCTATTTAATTGATTCGGCAGCGGAAGCAAATGGAATCAAACAAATATGTTCAACTTGATTGAACTAGTCATGAATCTTATCAACATAAGACTTCTTATTTGACGCTAATATCATGTGGATTTATCTCCATAAATCTGGATATTAAAGATGTATTATAATACTCTGATAACGAGGTTTTGTCGCACTCCCCCAATCAAACAATTTACTCAACTAATGTAGTAGGGTAGTCGAGGTCGAACCACAAGGAGCAAGGGTGATTACTAATTGTTTAAATTCTTATGCTTAGCTAAGTCGACAATAAAAGACGAGGTTGTTATACTAATGCTACCTAAAACATAATGAAATACAAACTAAACACGAAATAGGTAAATGAGCAAGAAAGAAGGACAAGTTGTAATTCAAATGATTAAAAGGCCTAGAACTCGGTTCTCCCACAACAATTCATAATTCCACATATTGATTCCCTAGGCTAATCGTTAGGTAAACGGGCAAGGAGGAGATGGCTCTAATTCGCCTAAGACCCCCCTCTCGGGTTCGAAGTAGGACACTAGCACTACCCGCCAACCCCCCTCTCGGGTTCGAAGGTCGGAATCCCTAACTCAACACCCAACAACCCCAAAAACGTGCACATTTCCAAGGAGGTCAAGAACTTGGTCAAGGTCATTAAGTACTCATCGTATTCCGGGTCATCCCACTCCCTCTCTCAAGGGTCGATTTCAAACGCTAGTCTAGAGGCACCCTCCCTCGGTTCTCCCTTTCGGTCTCAACCTTGGTTGGTGACAAGGACAATTTCCGGATATCCAAATTACAACCTAACCAACTCTCGTTGGTGGACAAGGGTTACGAGTCAACACTACCCAAAATCGATCCTTAAACCATGTAATTCCTCTAAACTACCCTCACCAATTTCCCCAAACAATTATCCCATATGAGAATCAATTAGTGAAACTACTCATGTCGAGTCAAACCGAGTCCTAGTAGAAGACTACTCACTAATCATGTTCCTAATTGCAAGAGAAACAACAAAGATGGAAACTTTATGCAGAATCATGATGGAAGTACAAATTCTATTACTAATCATGCAACAATCCAACTTAAATTATAAGGAAAAACAATTTAATTCAAGAGACAATGAAGATTAAACTAAAGGCACAAACTTTAACTCAATAAACTCAAAGACTCAATCTTTAACATGAGAAATTCAAAGATTCAATCTTTGAGAGCAACAACAATGGAAAACAAAGAAAAGATGAACAAGAAAGAGAATAGCATCAATTAAACAACAAGAAGTCTAACATGAACAATTAAACAAGAATTAAGAGAAAAGCAAAATGTAAACAAATGAAATTAAAGAGAGAAATAAGAGTAAAGAATTATACCAATAACATGGGAACTTTGAATTGATGGAATGAAGAACTTCGATAAACAAGAGATTGATTAAACTAATTAAGTAATGATTACAAATTTTATTGAAGAAATATTGAAAGGGAAATATTTAGGGTTCTACAAATATTGAGAGAGTAAGAGAGACTAATTTCTAATCTAATTTCTAGGTAGTGTTGTGGTATGTAATGAGTAAGTAGTAATCTTTATACTAGTCTAATTAATAATAATCATAATAATAATAATTATACTCTTTTCTAATCCCACCATAATGGGTCCTCCTCTTGCATTTTTATAATACATTGGAGTACTTGGTTGAAACGACATAAAGCCACAAATAAAACGCAGCATTGAGTGTGATAAAGCAGGGGCAAAGACGTCATATCCTCCTCCTTTTCATTTCTTGTCTTCATACATATCGATGTGTAGCAGCGGGGGTGTCCTGCCCGGCCCGCGGCGGCCGGGCTGGGCACCGGTAGCGAGGTCAATAAATAAGGGGAAGAATTAAAGGAGGCGTGTTGTCTGCCGGTGAGCCGGCAGAAGGGCCACCGGTAGAGAGCAACGATAATTGATGCGCGAAAATGAAGAGGTGCGTTATGCCGGTAGGCCGGCTGCCGGTTGCTATGCCGGTAGCGAGACCTTCGCAAAAAGGAGGAAAAATGGGTGTGTTCTGCCGGTTGAAGGAGTCGGCAGCCGGTAAGTCGGCACGGAGCACATATGCTATTTGATGTCGATGACATTGTTGATGCAGGGGAATTCGTGGTTGTTGCTGCGGAATGAATGGGTGCGTGGTAATGATTGATGAAATGGTGGAAGGTTGATGAAAGGTCGAGGGATGTCGGGTTAAATGATGAAAAGAGTGACGGATGATGGTGTTTGTCATGGTTGTCGAGGGTTGCAGGGGATCGAAAATGGTGATGGAGTGATGCTTGAGAACGATAATGGTGGAAACTGGTGATTGAATGGTTATGGTGAAATGGTGAAATGGAAATGGTGATGAAGGAATTGGTGGTATGTCAATGGTGGTGTGGCAAGATTGATGGAGTTGTTGCGTGTTGTTGATGATGAAGCAGGGTGTTGGGGTTGACTTTGTCAAATGGTCAGCTTTGACCATTTCTTTTGTTTTCATTTGATTCACATGCTTGCTCTTTGACTCGTCTCAATCCCGTCTCAACTCAACTTGGCTCGTGCTTCCGTTTCATTATTTTGTCTCACCTACACATTGTATTAATAAAATAATAATAATATTAATATTGTATAGAGATCCGACTAATTAGTAAATATAACTAATACGACTAATTATTATAAATTAGTTAATTAAATGAGCTAATTAGACAATTAAGTACACAAAATCGAGTCGGAATTAGGTATAAATGCGGGGCAAAAAGTAACCAAAATACGACTCATCATACTCAAAGAGTCTTAAATCATTCCCAATGATCAATATGTCATCTACATATTAGACTAATTAAAAAAATTTCCGTAACTCCCACTAAATTTCATGTATAAACACAACTTCTCGACTTATCGGGAAAATATTTATACCATGATCAAATCATTGATTCCAACTCATTGATGTCCTACTTAAGACAATCTCTTAAGTTGCACATTATCTTAGGATTGTAAGAATCTATAAAACTCATGACATGTATTGAATACATTCCTTCTGATTGAAGAAGTGGGTTTTAGATTCACTTGTTATATGTGTATCATCATAATGAAATACAATCCCTAAGAAGATCCGAATAGTGCAAAACACTTTGTAACTAATCAAGCTTTGATATCTCTCTTAGATATCCAACAATTCCACTCGGAATTTATTTCGGATTTTCATGGCTCTAAGCCTTGTATTGAGTTGTGACTTAAACACTCTCATTTAAGTCATATGATCATTACTTTCTAGAAGTAATTTGAATCAAACAATTTCATTGTAAGTTGTAAGCTCTTTACTTTTTAAAAGTAACACTAATTCATCATCTTCAACAAGTGATGACTTTAACCTCCTAGGTTTTGAAGAAACAACGTCTTACACAAAACGTCTAATGTAGGCAAGAAAGACCAGTTTCTTGCGACATACAATTCTTGACATAATTCTTTTGTGGCTCTTGAATAATTTATCCCACACTGTCTTCTAGAAATAAACTTGTATTCTAAGAAGACAGCTTCACGAGCCACAATTCTGTTGTACTCGTGATTATTGTAAGGAAAAATGAGCATTTGTTTCTTGTGAGAACTTACAAGTATGGTACCCTACCATTTCATATCTCATATGAATCGTTTTAGATTTAGTGGAAAAATAAATTAGACAAAAATGATAAATTCCCCCAAAAGGTTCAAGTAACTCAAAGTAACTTGATTGAAGTCCAAACCATATCGAATAGCGTTTGAATTCTTTATCCAACCACACATTATCCCATAATGTATGCTAAGAGAGATTTATTTGTGATACTATATCATATTTCATTTGGCTTATATCAAAGTCTTCACTTTGATAACCCCATTACGACTAGATCGTGATTCTTTGAACTCTTTGAACTTCTTCAAAGATTTCTCTATTTACCTTATTAAGTGAACACATTAGCGTCAACTTAAGTCGTTGGTAAAAGAAAATGATCAACCTATTTTGAATCAATGATTAACAACCTCGATCTCCTTTTCAATCAAAAGGCATGAGACATCTTGCTTTGAATACAAGATACGCATATACCATAAGATCTAATGGTTTCAAGAGTACTCGATAACTCTTTGCGTTCATCATTCCAGAATCTAAGGTTTAATCTTGGGTTACCAATTTGACTCTTGCATCATCTTCATGATATATCATTCTAGTTTGGTTTAGAATATAATCACCTTGATAATGGGCTAGCCATACATCAAATCATGGTGTATAGGGTCACAAAAGTGAAACCTCTTTTGTATCTTAACAAGTTTATATTCTTATTTAGAGTTTATTCACTTAATAGTCATAATTAAGGTATAAATATAAACCGAAAACTAGATTGAGTACACAATGACTCTATCTCTCGACATCATTGTTGCTAGTCCTCATGTTCTAATCGTCCTATGTATCAAGTACAATGATGAAAACCACCATTGGTTTCTAATATTGACGAAGTAGTACTAGCAAAACTTATGTTAATCGAATAAACATTTAAAGAAGAAGGTCCCATTAGATATCCCACAACTAACTTGCTGATTCTTCAATAATTTGGGGTAACTTCCTTCTTAGCGTCCAACAATTTAGACAATGGAAACTTTATCGGTCGAGATTGATGGGTTTAGTACCGTTATTCTCAATAACTTTACTTTTAACATTACCTTGTATCAATTCCATTCTAATTTTACTTCTTTAAAACCTTATCCTTTTCTTAACGGTTTAAGAGAATGCTCCCACTCATTTCAATGAGTCTTTGCTAAGAGAAGCAAAATTGAAATTCATGAAGACTACTCTTCAATTTATTCGTTTTAGTCTTAAAACTTGTGTTGAAGTGGTTGCGGTATTTTGGTCAATTTTGATTTCCACCAAATCTAGTTACCAAAATGATGTAACGTTTCAAAGTACTTAACTCAATTAAGCATATGAGAAGCAATTTATTGTAAGTAGATATGTTAGTCAAGAATCAAAAACCCTTTTGATCACAAATAACTTTTATCTATACTCTTCACAAGAGATCCTTACAATGGATAATACAAGGTTTTTAGAAGAAAATTCATATTTGTCTTTAGTTACGATGTTTTAATGGAGATTTGAATCGAAAATCGAAATGATATCGTATAAAATTGTGGTAAAGAAATAGAACAAAATAATAACGGAATAGCGGAAAACTTAACATTTATCGATTTAATAATACTTGTAAATAAATTTAACAAGTAAAGCATTTACATAGTGACCTCTACCCAACTATGATAAATAATTCCGAGATCCAAATTCATATTAACTTGGGCACGGGGTAGCCGATGAAACCCTTATCAATATAACTCGGTGGACTAACTCTTTAATCGATTCTACTTTTAGAACTCTCGGTCGATAAAATTACTCTAATATTTATCTATAGCCCGAAACACATGCGACTACGGTCACAAATACTTCCGTTGAGGTCAATCCAAATTTCAAATAAATGTGTCCATGATCCAAATTCACATTAACTTGGGCACGGGGTAGCCGATGAAACCCTCATCAACATGAATTCGGTGGATAGACATTTATCACCCACTTCCTCTACGTAACAAGGTTTCTACCCCGGGGTGGCCGAGTGCACTCCCTCGCGAAATAGGTTTTCATGATTTCTACTTTTTGGTAAGGCTATGTTTCAATTGTTTATTTTTAGCGAGAAGTCATGTCAATTTATTATCTATCACGTTTTAAGTGAACTAAAGCGGTGAAATACGATAATTGTAATTGACACGGTCGATATACTCGATAAAAATGATAATGCATGTTTTAGTTATGGCGATTTAGCGATGCATGCAACATATAAAAAAAATGCAAAGCAAAAATAAAATCCTAGTATGGCCTTCCTAAAATAGAAAATCTAATTAACTATTACATATTCGGAAACCAACTCCATTGGTCCCTTGAACTTCGGTTTTGGCACGCATCTCGAGGTAACACCGTGTAACACCCCGGTTTATGAAGGAGCCTTAGCAAGACATTCCCTAATAAACCGGACTGTTACCATCTCGGTTTCCCGAGGTAGTGAATAACAAATTAAACTCCAAGGCAAAATTATATAATAATATCCGTTTAATTGATTATATAAAATACGGGGTATTACAGTCTTCCCCCCTTAACATGAACTTCGTCCCGAAGTTCGCTCCCGAACTCAGACCTCAGAAGGGGTATTGTATATCGTACAAACGGACGTCACGCATTTCTAACACAGTTAACACCCACTTTTGACACATCAATTAAACATAACAAATACGAAATGTTACACACCGTCTTTAAAGGATCACCTTCTTGAGTGGCACCATCTTCAAGAATCTCCGGAATAAATAAATTACATAACAAATTACATAATATCCTATTATACATTTGTAATTAAAATAAAAATAAATCTATTAAATTACAAAACGGTGATACGAGATCACAATAAATTACAACCGAATCGATATTCCCATACATTTCGGGTAATACCAATTAAAAACTAAGGCCATACTAAGTAAAATTACATAAAAGAAAATTATGACAATCATAAATAAAATGCAGCATTATAATATGTATGAACTGTTGGAATATGTGTCCTCCGACAATAATGCGATCACAATTGTCGATCATATTGATCACATATTTAAATCTCATTACAAGAATACGAAAGAGATGATACATTACATATATAGTCAACTAGTCCACACATATCGGTAATGATTGGCTGGCTAGAGTTTGACATTACTGTCGTGCGACGGTGGTGATCAGTTGATCCCTTAAGGTCACACCTAAAGGACGATTCCCTTAATTGAAAAAGGTTAATTAATTGTATGACGATACAGATTAATTAATTCCTTAAAAATGAACAAATTATTATCATAAGAGAGAAAATGACATCTTATTATAATGTGATTAAATAAGATTTTATTTAGTAATTTAAGAAGTTATATTACTAAAATTAATCGGTGTTTGCGAAACACGCGAGATGAGAATGATAAGTTAGTTATAATTACAAGATGTTGTGAATTATACTAACTAGTATTTAAATGACCATTTTATGTGAAAGTAATTTTGAATTACTAGTCAATTTGTTAAATGTGATTTATTTAATTTGTAAATGATAATTAATTTGTTAAATATGCATTTTAAATTAAAACATGACATAAAACATGTCACATGTCACATGACATACAATTGTACAATTGACAAAAATAAAATGGACTCCATATTACATTTAATAACCGAAATTATTGGTGGGCATTTTAGTAGCTTTGTCTTATTCATTTGTCTCATTCATTTGTCTATGACACTTGATAGTGACATGACTATGGACAAAGGCTTACACTAGTTTGTCTTGTGAAGACAAAAAGGAAAAAGGCAAAATGGTCCTAATACCACTAAGACCACCGGTTTTTGGTGGAGGATATTGAGAGATTTTTCTCTCAATTTTTCTATTCTCTCATGTTTAAACAAAACATAAACTTCTCTCTCTTGTTCATCATAAAATCAAGTTTTATGAATCTAATTTGTATAAATCAATAACTAATAATACTAGTAGTAGTAGTATATGAGTATTAGTAATCAATTTTAAGGTAAACCACATTACAAATATCTAGTACATATTAGTTTGTGGGATTTTGGGATAGTCTTGGGTGGAATCAAGAGGAGAATCTCTACTTTGCGATTTTGGAGGATCATCCTAACATTCTTTATAGCTCAAGAACCAACAAGTAGGAGATTGTAATACCCCGTATTTTATATAATCAATTAAACGGATATTATTATATAATTTTGCCTTGGAGTTTAATTTGTTATTCACTACCTCGGGAAACCGAGATGGTAACAGTCCGGTTTATTAGGGAATGTCTTGCTAAAGGCTCCTTCATAAACCGGGGTGTTACAAAGTGGTATCAGAGCGAACGATCCTCAGGCTTAAACCAATGAACCCAATGAACATAGGAAGAGTCTAAATAAAATGAACCCCGGGATAGAACTGTTAGGAGCACACTAAGGTAAGGTATGAGTTAGGGGCCCCCTCACACCGAACCAGCGGCCCTCTCAGTTTGACCCGGAAATCCTGAGTGTATATGAGAGAAAGGGTAGAAAAGTTGCTTGAGGTTGAACATGAAATTCATATATCGTTGCCTAAGTGTTAACTGATTGATACATTGATTATTGCATAAAAGAGTTGATGTATACCTTGAGACCCATATATTCTAACCATTCTGCAGGACAACGCTACGGTAAGTATTTTGTATGAATGATGACGTGATCATATAATGTTGTGGAAATGAGAAATAAAATTTTGAGTTCAGGTTAATAATCAATGAAGTGTTGTGGTAGCCGTGAGCATGAAAATAATTGTGAGTCGATGATAGTTACCTAGGTGGATGTTGAATGATGTGCTGATAGTACTATTATGTCTAGTAATATGCGGTTATGTGATCCCAAAGCCATGCTAGTATAGTATTGTGATAGTAATTAGAAACACTATTGAATTACATGTTTATAGTCATAGCCATCGTGATTTAGATGTAAGGAGTAGATCGAGATGCGAAGGGATTCTATGGGGTAAATGTTAAGAAGTACACAGTGCGAGATTTCAGTTAGAATGGGTTAGTATCGATAATATGGTTGTAAGAGTTTGGAACATAGAAAATGAACGACTTAGTGCTGAAACTTGTTTTGTTTGATTGTACTCTTTAATTGACCTTACCGCCATTTCTTTTCTGTTTATTGCCTATGGATGAAAATTTTATGGGAGATAGCCTCGTGAGTTATGTTCATTTGGCGTTGGTTTCATGCTTATAGGAAATACGGATTAGGAGTAATAAATATTTTAGTGGGCTGTGGTCAGGAAGTTTCTGTGCAGTGATGTTTGACCAACGATTTTGTAAAAATCCTCATTTAAATTGTATTAATCATTTTCGCATAATTCCAACTCCATCAATCATAAAATTCGCATATGTTTTCAAATTGATAAGCCACGAAAATTCTTGATGTCTCTATATTAAACGGTAGGTTTTGCAAACTGACCCAAGTTTTGGACCAATTGCTGTCACATGTTTGTTTGGACCAACTGAGTTGTAAAATTCTTTAAAAATGAAGTTTTTGTGCTTTAGACCTAATTCTTTTTCCCCTGTGTTTTTAACTCTCCGTGTTTTATAAAAATAATATGAATCAAGTTTTAATCGAACGGTTATTTGTTCGTGATCTTTGAAAGTTACAACGTGAAACATGACTTGTAAAATGTGTGTTCTAGGTTGAGTTTCATACAGTTGTTTGATTAATTCATGAGCCTTAGTAATGTGAATTTATAATGCTTTATATGACGATAGTAGCACGCATGTTCAGTAGTTATGTATCTTAACAAGTGATAAAATTAAAACTTAGTTGATAACATTGTTGGCATGATAGCGTGAGTAAAATTGGATAGCTTAAATTGATTCTTAATCAAGAGTGAAATATTTTATACGAGTCCAGTTGTTTGCATATTTTACATACGTTTGGCATGTTGTAATATCTCTGGTGTGTTCATCATATTTGCGTAGTGGTCGGATATAAATAAATATAAAACTCTATTGACATATCTTGGTAAAGTTGATGGCATTAAAAGTTAATTTGATGGTTCTAATATATTCGCATGAATAATTATAATAATTATGTCTAAATGTTTACACATGGATGGTAGTAATGAGTATGTCTAAATGTTCACACATGTAGGATGCATCTGAGTTCTAATGTCTTTCATATGAGTTGTGTGCCCATAGTTATATTTATTACCTTCATCGCATTAAATTATTTCAGTTGAACCTAAACCTATAACATGATGATAAACAGTGAGTTATTTCTTATTGGATATGTTCGTTATTATATGGTCATAAAATGCTAAAGTGATTCTTGCAATCGTAACACGACATATGACATATCTATATTCTCGAGTCGTTACTATCAATTATATTCTAATAAAGATTGTTTATGATAACTATGTTGGCAATTATAATAGGATAACCCTTTTGATGATTCACATGATATGCATTGGTTTAAATGATAGTCGTTATAGTTATATTTAATTGAGCCTACGAGTTGCCTAATTATTAAAACCGTACAAATCAGAGAAGTTGTTCAAGTTGCTAATCTTTTATCATAGCTAGTGTTCTACAAAGTATATGATGGCAAATGTATATGTCTAAGTTATTTATACGATATCTTTTGTTTTGCTGAAAATGAGTATACTAAGTTGCTAGACACAATTGAATGATATGGTTGCTAAGATGTTAAACACATGAGGGATATGGAAGTAATGTTGTCGTTGTCATAGATCATATGTTGTTATTTTTTTTATTGGGAAATATGTTTTCAGAATTGATATCGTGCAAACAATTTTTATAATTTAAAATATGAATTATGAGTTTGTTGTCGATTGCTTAAATTCATCGACCTAATTCGTGACCTAAACCAGTGAGTGAATAAACGGTTGTACGGACATGTCAATAAGATCATGTGATTGTGAGGGATAGCAGTGGTAGATCTGTTTTCTGTGATAGGTTTACAAATGTGAGAAGTTTTTAAATTGTTTTGTTGATTTTGCTCTCGCTCGTTCATAGTCTATAATTGATCATCAAATTTGTTTGGTTGTGAAACCGTGTAAACCTTGGTTCCTTTCTTGTTGTTCTTTTAGTGTGATGTTGTGTTTTTAAGTTAAGCATGAGCTAGTAATAAATGTTACTTGTTGACAATCAGTTAATTCCTTAATAAAACCTTGTTTCGACCTTAATGATGATGCGCAATCTCTTATCATGTGTTCTTTCCTGTCACATGTGGTTGATAATGATTTTGTTGCATAGGCATACGAAAATTGAAAAGAGGTTACGAGGACGTAACCATGTTTCTAGTCGGGTAGGATTGTAAAATCTTAATATTATATTGCACTTGTTTGTAGATCGTAGTTTTGATCAAGTAGATGTTTCGTTGTGGGGTACCTATGCAAATGAGTTCTATATGTTTTATTCATACTTCTGTTAGTTGGTTGAGGTGTAAAAGGAGAGTATAAGTTAACTACTGGTATTGAGTTATGAGTTATGGGGCCTTTGTGCCGAGTTACATTTGCGGTCCAGTGAGACCATGGTTATTGAGTTACTTGAGTTTGAGATCGGAATTTAGATGGAAGATGACGGTGTTCTCAAGTGATTATTTAGTTGTTATATATTGTGTTCTCAGGTAATCATTAGTTGTAGTTAGTTGGGTTAAGTGAAGACGAGTTAAACTTCGGGACGAAGTTTATTTTTTAGGAGGGCAGAATGTAACATTTCGTATTTGTTATGTTTAATTGATGTGTCAAAAGTGGGTGTTAACTGTGTTAGAAATGCGTGACGTCCGTTTGTACGATATACAATACCCCTTCTGAGGTCTGAGTTCGGGAGCGAACTTCGGGACGAAGTTCATTTT
Source organism: Silene latifolia (assembly GCF_048544455.1). NCBI lineage: Eukaryota > Viridiplantae > Streptophyta > Magnoliopsida > Caryophyllales > Caryophyllaceae > Silene > Silene latifolia. The sequence goes on along the minus strand of NC_133528.1, from coordinate 146,917,477 downwards.
AAGGGGGTAAGACTGTAATATCCCGTATTTTATATAATCAATTAAACGGATATTATTATATAATTTTGCCTTGGAATTTAATTTGTTATTCACTACCTCGGGAAACCGAGACGGTAATAGTCCGGTTTATTAGGGAATGTCTTACTAAAGGCTCCTTCATAAACCGGGGTGCTACAGAGATCTTGTTGGTGCCCAAAATGGCCGAAAATTTGATGGTGAGAAAACGATTTTCTCATCTTTTGTTTTTAGTTTGCATGCATAAGATTTGTATTTAATTTTATGACTAAATTAAATGTAACATATATGAATATGTAATTTAATGAGATATAGATTTCTAACAAGCGGTATCATGAGCCTTAGGTTGTTTGCATGCAAATCGGTTATAGTTTTTCCGAGTTATACGATTAACATATAAAACTTATAAATTTGTGTTTATTATGAGATATCACGAAGTCAATTATGCATGTTAAAGTTTCTGATCCTAAAATGTATTTAGGATATTTTGGTTAATTTATGGATTTTTATTGTTCATTTTATATAATAATGGCATTAAAAATGTGATTTTATGATAAAAATGTCATTTTCGAACTAAAATTAGCTAAACTTCGATTTTTACAGTGGTTTTTGGATATGTTTTTAGTTATATTATTTTTAGATGACCTGTAAATTTTCATAATTTTATGAGTTCTTATACTCGAAATATGGATTTTTCATGATAAAATCGAATTTAAAAGTGAAAATAGGTTAATATGAGAAATATTTCGAATCTGGTCATAGAAATTTAGTATGTTTTCACATGAAATTTTACAAGATGTGTGTAAAATAATAGGCTATAATGAAGTCTTTATGCATGATTTATGAATTTTTGATGAAAAATAGCATAAATAGTGACTTTAATTAGTGAATAATTGCTAAAACATACTTCATGACTAAGGAAAAAGTCACATGTTGAATTTTATTACCTATTTCAGATATAAAATTGAAAAGTTGATAAATATAATTTTTCTCATGTTTTTATGATTATAATTGATAAATCCCATAAACCGCAACATTGTTTTTCCCGATAAATTTTGAAATTTTTTAACCTAAGTTTTTTGAATATTATGAGTGTCATGGTATTTTTCTAGAATGTTCATGAGTTTAAAATTTTAAATTTCAAATTTATTTAAAATTTTTATGATTTATTTGAAGTTTATGGGTTTATTTTGTAATTCTGAGTCCATTTATGAACAATTTTGAGAAATATAAGTTAATTATTGTCAAATAGTTAGTGGAGACTAATTTTTAGTCCTAAGTTGTTTAGGGTAATTAACTTGTACATAAATATGAATTTATGTAATTATAGTGATTTTAAAAGGTTAAATCACACAAATCCGTAAAAATCGATTAATATACTATATTGGCTCCTTAAAAGCGATTTAGCATAAAATTGGTCATGTTCATACATATTATAATGCTGCATTTTATTTATGATTGTCATAATTTTATTTTATGTAATTTTTGAATTATGTAATTTTACTTAGTATGGTCTTAGTTTTAATTGATACTACCCGAAATGTATGGGAATATCGATTCGGTTGTAATTTATTGTGATCTCGTATCACCGTGTTGTAATTTAATAGATTTATTTTATTTTAATTACAAATGTATAATAGGAAATTATGTAATTTGTTATGTAATTTATTTATTCTGGAGTTCCTTGAAGACGGTGCCACTTAAGAAGGCGAACCTTTAAAGACGGTGTTACCTAGAGATGCGTGCCAAAACCGAAGTTCAAGGGACCAATGGAGTTGGTTTCCGAATATGTAATAGTTAATTAGATTTACTATTTTTTAGGAAGGCCATACTAGGATTTAATTTATGCTTTGCATTTTATTTATATGTCGCATGCATCGCTAAATCGTCATAACTAAAATATGCGTTATCTTTTAAATCGAGTATTTCGACCGTGTCGATTACAATTATCGTAGTTCACCGCTTTAGTTCACTTAAAACGTGATAGATAATAAATTGACATGACCTCTCGCTAAAAAATAAACAATTGAGACTTAGCCTTACCAAAAAGTAGAAACCATGAAAACCTATTTCGTGAGGGAGTGCACTCGGCTTTACCGGGGTACAAACCTTGTTACGTAGGGGAAGTGGGTGATAAATGTCTACCCACCAAATTTATAAAGATGAGGGTTGTTTTCGGCTTTACCGATGCCCAAGTTGATGTAAATTTGGATCATGGACACATTTATTCGAAATTTGGGTTGAACTCAACGAAAGTATTCTCGACGGTTGCCGGATGTGTTTCGGGCTAAAGATAAATATTAATATAATTTTATCGACCAAGAGTTCTAAAAGTAGAATCTATTAAAGAGTTAATTCACCGAGTTATATTGATGAGGGTTGTTTTCGGCTTTACCGATGCCCAAGTTAATATGAATTTGGATCTTGGAATCATTTATCATAGTTGGGTAGAGGTCACTATGTAAATGTTTTACTTGTTATTTACAAGTATTAATAAAACGATAAATGTTAAGTTTTCCACTATTCCGTTATTATTTTGTTCTATTTCTTTACCACAATTCATATATGATATCATTTCGATTTTTGATTCAAATCTCCATTAAAACATCGTAACTAAAGACAAATATGAATTTTCTTCTAAAACCTCAAATTATCCATTGCAAGGATCTCTTGTGAAGAGTATATATAAAAGTCATTCGTGATCAAAAGGGTTTTTGATTCTTGACTAACATATCTACTTACAATAAATTGTTTTCTCATATGCTTAATTGAGTTAAGTACTTTGAAACATTACATCATTTTGGTAACTAGATTTGTTGGAAATCAAAATTGACCAAAATACCGCAATCACTTCAATAAAAGTTTTAAGACTAAAACGAATAAATTGAAGAGTAGTCTTCATGAATTTCAATTTTGCTCTCTTAGCAAAGACTCATTGAAATGAGTGGGAGCATTCTCTTAAACCGTTAAGAAAAGGATAAGGTTTTAAAGAAGTAAAATTAGAATGGAGTTGATACAAGGTAATGTTAAAAGTAAAGTTATTGAGAATAACGATACTAAACCTATCAATCCCGACCGATAAAGTTTCCATTGTCTTAATTGTTGGACGCTAGAAAGGAAACTACCCCAAATTATTGAAGAGTCAACAAGTTAGTTGTGGGACATCTAATGGGACCTTCTTCTTTAAATGTTTATTTGATTGACATAAATTTTGCTAGCACTACTTCGTCAATATTAGAAACCGGTGGTGGTTTTCATCATTGTACTTGATACATAGGATGATTAGAATATGACGACTAGCAACAATGATGTTGAGAGATAGAGTCATTGTGTAATCAATCTAGTTTTGGGTTTATAGTTGTACTTAATTATGACTATTAAGTGCATAAACTCTAAATAAGAATATAAACTTGTTAAGATACAAAAGAGGTTTCACTTTTGTGACCCTATACACCACGATTTGATGTATGGCTAGCCCATTATCAAGATGATTATATTCTAAACCAAATTAGAATGATATATCATGTAGATGATGCAAGACTCAAATTGGTAACCCAAGACTGAATCTTAGATTCTAGAATGATGAACGCAAAGAGTTATCGAGTACTCTTGAAACCATTAGATGTTATGGTATATGCGTATCTTGTATTTAAAGCAAGATGTCTCGTGCCTTTTGGTTGAAAAGGACATCGAGGTTGTAAATCATTGATCCAAAATAGGTTGATCATTTTCTTTTACCAACGATTTAAGTTGACGCTAATATGTTTACTTAATAAGGTAAAAAGAGAAATCTTTGAAGGAGTTCAAAGAGTTCCATGAATCACGATCAAGTCGTGATGGGATTATTAAAGTGAAGACTTAGATATAAGCCAAAGGAAATGTGATATAGTATCACAAATTAATCTCTCCTAGCACGCATTATGGGATAATGTGTGGTTGGATAAGAAATCAAACGCTATTCAATATGGTTTGGACTTTAATCAAGTTACTTTGAGTTACTTGATCCTTTTGGGGATTTTATCATTTTGTCTAAATTATTTATCCACTAAATCTAAAACGAGTCATATGAGATATGAAATGGTAGGGTACCATGTTTGTAAGTTTTCAAAAGAAACAAATGCTCATTTTTCCTTATTATAATCACGAGTACAACGGATTTGTGGCTCGTGAAGCTGTCTTTCTAAAATACAAGCTTATTTCTAGAAGACAGAGTGGGAGAAATTATTCAAGAGCCACAAAAGAATTGTGTCTAAAATTTGTATGTCGCAAGAAACTGGTCTTTCTTGGCTACATGAGACGTTTTGTGTAAAACGTTGTTTCTTCAAAACCTAGGAGGTTAAACTGTTTCTTCAAAACCTGGGAGGTTAAACTCATCACTTATTGAGGATGATGAATTAGTGTTACTTTTAAGAAAGTAAAGAGCTTACAACTTACAAAGAAATTGTTTGATTCAAGTTAATTACTTCTGGAAAGTAATGAACATATGACTTACATGAGAGTGTACGTTTAAGTCACAACTCAATACAAGGCTTAAGAGCCATGAAAATCCGAAATTAATTCCGAGTGAAATTGTTGGATATCTAAGAGAGATATCAAAGCTTGATTGGTTGCAAAGGGTTTTGCACTAGTTGAAATGCTTAAGTCTATTTGGATCTTATTAGGGATTATATTTCATTATGAGATATATAGCGAGTGAATCTAAAACCCACTTCTTCAATTAGAAGGAATGTATAAAATACATGTCTTGAGTTTTGTAGATTCTTGCAATCCTAAGATAATGTGAAACTTAAGAGAGGGTCTTAAGTAGGACATCAATGAGTTAGAATCAATGTTTTGATCATGTTATAAAACTTTTCTCGATAAGTCGAGAAGTTGTGTTTATACATGGAGTTTAGTGGGAGTTACGGAAATTTTAAGTAGTCTTATATGTGGATGACATATTTGTAACACTCCCTCATACCAAGGTACCTTACCAAGGACTACCCTAGCATGAAAGGCTGTTACCATCTCGGTTTCCCGAGGTTAGTATATCAAAGTTACAAATTCCAAACAACATTTATTAAAGTATAAAAGTTAAAGATTTCATTATCTCAGACCAACTCAAAATAAACGTACAAGGTCTTAATACAAATGAAATCCAAGACATCTAAACTCATAACAACGGAAGCTAGACTTGACGTGGTGACTCCCCATGACTGTCCCATAGCTAAACATCTGCATTACCTGTCACAATCTGCTCACCATCCCCGAATGGATCACCGCAGGTTTTACAAAACAACAACACGGGGTCAGTACTACTCAATCAATATAAGACAACAACAATACAACCAGCTGATCATCGATCTCACACGAAGTGTGTAGCCCTGCCAGATTACCCATCGCAACAGGTAATCCTCGCCGCCAGTGGGTGACCGCAGCCCATCCCCACCTAGTCCAGCTCATCATCGAGCGACTAACATCCCCTGTCCCTTAATGTGCACATCCCCTCCCGTGACGGGTTCCACGGAGGGCGAACTAGGGTGTGAAGCCACTCCCGCAAGTGACTCCACCACAATCACACACACAAAGATCACAAACATGTCACAACACCACAATCGTCACAAAGACAACCACACCAATACCGTCACCACAACACCCAACCTCCGATGATCAGCAGATAACAACAATTATAAAACATATGCAATCTCAATCAATTAACAGTACTGAGTAGGAGAAACCCTACCTTTTCGCAATCCGCTTAAGCTGCAATCAACCATACAAATGCATAACAAATACCACATCGTCACCTACAACAACAATCACATAATTCCAATCACTAACAACAAAACCCCATTTTTCCCCAATTCCGTAAACATACAATAACCCCAACGAATACAAACAACATAGAATAACACTTACCAACAAAGAGGATGGGGAAATGTACGTAAGGACTCCGAAGGTTTCGCAATCAACAAAGCAAAGGGGGTGATTAGGGAATAATTAGGGAGAGATTAGGGTTACGTAAGAATGATGAAGTAGAAATGATATTTTGAAACTGACGCGGATATAAAATAAATCTTAAACGTTCCCTAATCAAACCGTCGAAATAACACTTCGCCAAACCGGACACTCGGTCGAGTAAGTGTATACTCGGCCGAGTGTCCCATACTCGGTCGAGTGTTCACTTTACTCGGCCGAGTGTTCCTCGCGAACCAAAACAATACACAACCTCGGCTACTCGGCCGAGTAGGTTCTACTCGGTCGAGTAGTCACCAAGGAAAATCCGTAGTGTTACAATCTTCCCTCCTTAAAAAGAACTTCGTCCCGAAGTTCACACTCTACTATAAAACAAAGCACAACACTACGCCACAAGACTATACCAACCGCATATAACAACACCATAGAACTATACAAGTCACCACAAAAATCATTATCCCGACTCAAAGCAAAACAACAACAATACAAAACACGACCGCGAAGTTCCAACCTAACCTATAAAACATGGACACTTAACATCAACTCCACAAACCACTCTTCCTTCCACAACATGGCTCACGATATCGTCTCAACTATAGCATAGGCTCTCAATACTGACTCCATAACATTACCCAATAACCACAATATAATGTTGCCAACCTTGTATCACTTCCATAACACTCAATAGCACTCAATCCACAAAAGAAGATCAATCATAAAAACGGAATGTTACATTCTACCACTCTTAAAAGGAACTTCGTCCTCGAAGTTTACTCACACTCCTCAACATCATCATCCAGCTGCCAAAACTCTCGAACTCATAAATATCATCATTCAACTGTCAACACTGTTGAAATATTCTCTCATTGCTAAACATCGAACTACTACAAGCACGGTCATGACCTTTAATAAAATCAACACAAATATCCGTCCTTTATGCTACACCAACACTCTACTTCCAATTATACTACCATATGCACAACCATCAAAATCTCTTTTATCGCATTCTACTCCTCTTAAGATAAATGTTACGTCCTCGTAACTCACTAATACTAGATCCTTAGTTATACCTCTCATTATCTTCATCACCACCACATGTCAAAGATAACCACTTATAATCTGAACAGTCGCCATGCATATATCTTAGGCTCTCTTACTTAAACAACTCTCATCCTTCAATTCACTCGTCACACCCCCTAACCTATACTTCAAAATCCTTAACTTAACCCAAAACTTCAACTCTTCCACATTACCGCAACATGACATATATCTTTATATAAACTATATAAAATTCATATCACCAAAAGCATAATTCACACTCCACACTTGTTACGTACACTCACACTAGCTCCTCAAGTTCTTTTCTTTCATTACCGCAAAACTCATACATAACTGAACATGACACTAATTCCCAATATCCTGCACTCACTATCTCAACAAAAGATTATGAACCACTTGTCGCTTTCAGATCATTACAACACATATTCCACGAATCACTTGCCATGACTATGACTACCGATGCCTCATCTTAAAACAAGATAAAAATTACTGTAACAACTTCTCACAACTGTGTCCCATCAACAGAATATCACTATACCATGGCAACAACGAAAACATATACAACTCTCTTTCACATCATACTCTACCCTCATTCCCAAACTGAAACTGGTAAGAAACATCAACAAACAAAACAACGAAAGTCTCCGCATGTTCAACCAAAACTCACCAGAACAAACAAAACAAACAACAATATATGTTTAACTGGTAAGCACTTTCGAAAACTCGTAACATAGTCATCTCACCTACTCCACCACAACCGGTGACAACATCGCAAAATTGCCACCAACAGCCGCACCACGGTGCGAAAATACCCGCATCACAACAGTAAGTACCGTGCCATACACAATCCCATAAACACTGACTCAATATAACATCTTGGACAACAAAATTACTCAAAACTGCTTTACCAGATTATGACACAACATATTATACGGAATAAATAGACAAGAATCTCATGCATACCATCCATACTTTTCATGGATTAAACCTATATCATGAATACACATGCAAGTATAACCAGTCTTGTCAGACTACCCAACTATCATTTTTTTTTTTTTTTTTTTTATCATCATTCCATTAAGTTACCGTATCCAACATATATTACAAACATTCATATAACAACTTTATGACTATCACACCATACCGCATCTCGTGAGGTCACAACCTCACACAAACATTTACATACTCCTAAGACCCATAATCACATCCAAATAGCCAATCCTGATTACGTAAGTTACCACTTGACAATGAATACCTCTTATCCGGACTTAACTCAGGTGCCCTTCATAACATATCTTCTTTTACACACATTTATCACCACCCGGCGAACGTAGCCCTATCATCTGTACCCAACTACTAACGAATACCTCATATATCCATACCTTAAAATCCCTCATAACCAAACATTAATCACCTTCACAAAATCAACCTCATTAGAACAACTAACTTCCCCAAAATAACATCATCCTCAACCACTAGTGACAATACTATGACACCAACATTTTTCATGTGACTACTCTCTTACTATCACTTCTTAATATAACAATCCTTTTTCTCCCTTTGGTTCTCATCCCAAGCAACAACATCAAATATATCAACAAAAATCACCTCAACACTATTTCCAATTTCATCCGTAATGGTATCGTCACCCGACTCACCACCAAAATCTCATATCGTGCAAATTCTTTACCCAACTTTTGCTTTCTTTAATTCCTCGAAACTCATGATTATCATGTTGTCCTGGAACTTATATATAACTGTAACTCAAATCCTCATGATAGTATCATACATCTCTACGATTCCTTACTTTTACATCACATATCCTCAGTGAACATGTTCCTAGTTTTACTCCCCTTATTCTTTTCTTTTACCCTCGACAAACTCCCTTAATGATTCAACTCTTCATTATTTCTATCTAACTCTCTAGTGTTCCGGTTACCTTCACATTGCTCCAAACTCAATTCCCATTATTTTATGTCGATATCATCTCACTCATTCTTACCATGGGTCTTCTCTCATTATACTATAACTCCCAATTGTCACTAATCTATCCATAAAATCAACGTTTAAAGTTCAAACAATTGCATCTCCCTTTTTACGTCACTAGGAAACCAAAATTCATCTCATACCGTTAGCTGCCCAAAGAATTACTCATTAGGCTCACATCGTGAAAATTCCAAATTCCCAAACTTGGTCACCATCTACAAATCCACATCACAACATAACTTCCTCTAAGTTCACTGTATACCTCTCTTCCCTATCTTCTTACAACAACCTTCCATTACATATATCCTTAAGCAACTCTATCCTAGCTGTCTTCCTCCATAAATCCTTACACATCCAAATATGCCACTATTCGTATCCCTTATCTCAATCTTTCATTTTCATGCTTCTTTACACTTACATCACCCTTGCCCATATACACTTACTTTTATACTACTCAATACACGACTATATCACTCATCATATCTCACAAAACATGCTCTTTACCTCGATTAGCTCATCATTCTTCCCTTTTCTTTTTCCACTATCCTTCACAACCACATTAACACATGTCTTCCTTACCCAACACATGTCCCTCATAAGCCATCATTCTCCATGTCATACCTTCCGGTAACTTACGTATCAAGACCGTCTCACATATAAAAGAATGCGTTAAGACTCAAAACATACATGTGTATATACCCTATGACTCAAAACAATGAAAACCATAGCCACCGGCTCAAAACAAAAGTAAAAACATAGCCACCGACTCAAAACAAAAGTAAGAACATAGCCACCGACTCAAAGTGGCCGCCCAACGAGGTACTCGGTCGAGTACATAACATACTAGGTCGAGTACAAGGTACTCGGTCGAGTAACTATATTACTCGGTCGAGTTTTCGACTCGAAGCAACTCAATTGCCGCGAGAGGAATACTCGGTCGAGTATTGGGAATACTCGGCCGAGTAGAGACTTTACTCGGTCGAGTATAAGACTACTCGGCCGAGTTCACGACTCCAGACGCTAAACAGTATTATCACAGAAAGATTACTCGGCCGAATATGGAATACTCGGTCGAGTATAAAAGACACTCGGCCGAGTAGGGACTACTCGGTCGAGTATAGGCGCAGTTCTCAGCACCGTCCAGTTTTCGTAAAACAGTCATATCTCACTCGTTACTTGGTCATTTTGGGCGTGTGACCTATCGTTAGAATCGTAAGAGGACAAGCTATCACCTCAACTTGGAATCACAGCAATATCTTTTCTAGAACTCGACTTATGACAGTTTTAAGACAACCCTTCCAAAATCGGTTTGTATACAAATCAAAATTTCTTTTCAAAACAACTTTAACATGCATAAAACAAACAATAACGACCCAATGCTTCTGAAAACCAGTACATAGTTGAACATTTATCATATTCACCTTAAAATTAAACACCACATTTACATATACAGACGCATGACCTTAATCACATGCTTCTACCAACAATCAAGCATTAAAATCATCAGATTCATATGCACATGTACCACTACCATACTTCATGCTCAACATTGTATTAAACAGGTAACATGATCACATTCTTCATGCTCAATATCAACCAGATACAATTTCACAATTCACTTTTCATCTTTTACCATGTTCCAACACTTAACATGCCAACATATTCCATGCTCAAAGTCTCAACATCAACAAATCGTCGAAATATATCTTTCAACAACTATCACATTCCACTTCTTTCATCATTTAATCCAACCATGCACAAGATTCAAACTATAGATATCAAACACACATAACTCAAACATATAACAATTTCCCCCCATGTGACCGGCTTGAGATCGTAAGGGCCTTAGTGCGACTTCGGGACGTCTCCCAAGTCTTTGCGGCAGCTCCAAACAACTCTCCCCGGGTTCATTTTATTTAGACTCCCTAAGTTCATTGGGTTCATTTGTTTTAGGTGCCGGAATCGTCGGCTCTGATACCACTTTGTAACACTCCCTCATACCAAGGTACCTTACCAAGGACTACCCTAGCATGAAAGGCTGTTACCATCTCGGTTTCCCGAGGTTAGTATATCAAAGTTACAAATTCCAAACAACATTTATTAAAGTATAAAAGTTAAAGATTTCATTATCTCAGACCAACTCAAAATAAACGTACAAGGTCTTAATACAAATGAAATCCAAGACATCTAAACTCATAACAACGGAAGCTAGACTTGACGTGGTGACTCCCATGACTTGTCCCATAGCTAAACATCTCATTACATTACCTGTCACAATCTGCTCACCATCCCCGAATGGATCACCGCAGGTTTTACAAAACAACAACACGGGGTCAGTACTACTCAATCAATATAAGACAACAACAATACAACCAGCTGATCATCGATCTCACACAGTAACCGACTACACACCGAAGTGTGTAGCCCTGCCAGATTACCCATCGCAACAGGTAATCCTCGCCGCCAGTGGGTGACCGCAGCCCATCCCCACCTAGTCCAGCTCATCAACGAGCGACTAACCATCCCTGTCCCTTAATGTGCACATCCCCTCCCGTGACGGGTTCCACGGAGGGCGAACTAGGGTGTGAAGCCACTCCCGCAAGTGACTCCACCACAATCACACACACGACATCACAAATTTGTCACAACACCACAATCGTCACAAAGACAACCACACCAATACCGTCACCACAACACCCAACCTCCGATGATCAGCAGATAACAACAATTATAAAACATATGCAATCTCAATCAATTAACAGTACTGAGTAGGAGAAACCCTACCTTTTCGCAATCCGCTTAAGCTGCAATCAACCATACAAATGCATAACAAATACCACATCGTCACCTACAACAACAATCACATAATTCCAATCACTAACAGCAAAACCCCATTTTTCCCCAATTCCGTAAACATACAGTAACCCCAACGAATACAAACAACATAGAATAACACTTACCAACAGTAGGATGGGGAAATGTACGTAAGGACTCCGAAGGTTTCGCAATCAACAAAGCAAAGGGGGTGATTAGGGAATAATTAGGGAGAGATTAGGGTTACGTAAGAATGATGAAGTAGAAATGATATTTTGAAACTGACGCGGATATAAAATAAATCTTAAACGTTCCCTAATCAAACCGTCGAAATAACACTTCGCCAAACCGGACACTCGGTCGAGTAAGTGTATACTCGGCCGAGTGTCCCATACTCGGTCGAGTGTTCACTTTACTCGGCCGAGTGTTCCTCGGCAGAACCAAAACAATACACAACCTCAGCACTACTCGGCCGAGTAGGTTCTACTCGGTCGAGTAGTCACCAAGGAGAATCCGTAGTGTTACAATATTGATCATTGGGAATGATTTAAGACTTTTGGAGTAATATAATACATCTTTAATATCCAGATTTATGGAGATAAATCCACATGATATTAGCGTCAAATAAGAAGTCTTATATTGATAAGATTCATGACTAGTTCAATCAAGTTGAACATATTTGATTGATTCCATTTGCTTCCGCTGCCGAATCAATTAAATAGGAAATGATGTATAACACTTCATATACCTTAAGTATGATGGATTGTTTCAAATCAAAATTTAAGTAATAGTTACCAAGTAAGCCATAAAGATTACCCTTAAGTGCTTGCAGAAGTATTAAGGATGTAATACAAAGTGTTTTTGATGCAATTTTGTGTAAGGGTGTTACACAAGTGACATTTGACAATTGAGATTGCGCATGGTTTCTGACAAAACCATAATCAAAACATATTAGGATGGTTAAGATACCATTGCGGCTATGTTATTTAAGAAATATATTTTCTAGAATCGTTCTAGGCAATAAAGAACAATGAGAAATATGTACAACGGAAATTGAGTACACTTGCAATAATGAGATGTGCAAGAAGGATGAGTCCCGCACACTGTGAAAATAGTGGGAGCTATTCTAAGGCTAGAGGGCTTATGTCTTGATTGGATCTCGACACGTACTCAGAAAGTTTTGTAATGCAAATGTATACATTACAAAGGAAAACGAGTATGTAGTGAGGTTGAGTAAGGTAGAAGAAGTTGATAAAACCTACTAACCAAAGCCTTCTCATAGGCTTAACATGATGAGTCATGTCATTTCAATTAAATTGAGATGAACAACTACATTCAAAATCAAACTGGATTATAGAATATGAAGTAGTAATCAGGCATTGACTATTCATATGTGATAATCGCATTTGTCGTTCGAGTTTTACTTTAAAACTCTTTTATTATATTTTGTTACATCCAAACGGGTTGTATGACGATATTGAACCCCGTTAAAGTGAACACGGATTAGCATTGTATTCGCCCATAGTCACTTACATGAGGTGACGTCTCGAAGTGACTAGAGTGTGATGCGATTGATGCAAGTTCAAGTGCCATACAGTCATGTGAGATGACTAGTCGATCACATAGGCGATCAAGTAGGAACACTTTGTCGGGCAGTGACCGCTTATAGAGTTCTGGCAAATTTATATAGCCTGGTCGTGGCGAGAGCTACTATAGTATTCTAATGAGTCGATTCTTTTGACTAAAGACTATTCACCTAAGGTGGCACAGTTACAGATTAACTTTGATTTGTGTTACTACGACCTTCGTAAATGGGGTCAAATGTGCATATTTTGGGTTATGATGGCTGTGGCTAGTCGAAGGGAATAAGTGCGATATGAATTGTCCACCCCTTTGTCAGGGTTAAAACAATATCTCAGGGCCACTCGAGCAGTAATGAACTGGAAATGCGTGGCCACGCTCGGAAGGTATCTATGGTAGATAATTCCGGTCAATCAGTTATTCTCCAGATCGAGGAAACCACTCTCGATATGATCACTTGCAAGTACGACCCGAAAGACACCTTGCATTGAGTGGGAGATAGTAATAGGACAAGAGAATTGGTGACGCACACTTGTCGAGGACAAGTGGGAGATTGTTGGAATATGTGTTCTCCGACAATAATGCGATCACAATTGTCGATCATATTGATCACATATTTAAATCTCATTACAAGAATACGAAAGGGATGATACATTACATATATAGTCAACTGGTCCACACATATCGGTAATGATTGGCTGGCTAGAGTTTGACATTACTGTCATGCGACGGTGGTGATCAGTTGATCCCTTAAGGTCACACCTAAAGGACGATTCCCTTAATTGAAAAAGGTTAATTAATTGTATGACGATACAGATTAATTAATTCCTTAAAATTGAACAAATTATTATCATAAGAGAGAAAATGACATCTTATTATAATGTGATTAAATAAGATTTTATATAGTAATTTAAGAAGTTATATTACTAAAATTAATCGGTGTTTGCGAAACACGCGAGATGAGAATGATAAGTTAGTTATAATTACAAGATGTTGTGAATTATACTAACTAATATTTAAATGACCATTTTATGTGAAAGTAATTTTGAATTACTAGTCAATTTGTTAAATGTGATTTATTTAATTTGTAAATGATATTTAATTTGTTAAATATGCATTTTAAATTAAAACATGACATAAAACATGTCACATGTCACATGACATACAATTGTACAATTGACAAAAATAAAATGGACTCCATATTACACTTAATAATCGAAATTATTGGTGGGCATTTTAGTAGCTTTGTCTTATTCATTTGTCTCATTCATTTGTCTATGACACTTGATAGTGACATGACTATGGACAAAGGCTTACACTAGTTTGTCATGTGAAGACAAAAAGGAAAAAGGCAAAATGGTCCTAATACCACTAAGACCACCGGTTTTTGGTGGAGGATATTGAGAGATTTTTCTATCAATTTTTCTATTCTCTCATGTTTAAACAAAACATAAAATTCTCTCTCTTGTTCATCATAAAATCAAGTTTTATGAATCTAATTTGTATAAATCAATAACTAATAATACTACTAGTATATGAGTATTAGTAATCAATTTTAAGGTAAACCACATTACAAATATCTAGTACATATTAGTTTGTGGGATTTTGGGATAGTCTTGGGTGGAATCAAGAGGAGAATCTCTACTTTGTGATTTTGGAGGATCATCCTAACATTCTTTATAGCTCAAGAACCAACAAGTAGGAGATCTTGTTGGTGCCCAAAATGGCCGAAAATTTGATGGTGAGAAAACGATTTTCTCATCTTTTGTTTTTAGTTTGCATGCATAAGATTTGTATTTAATTTTATGACTAAATTAAATGTAACATATATGAATATGTAATTTAATGAGATATAGATTTCTAACATGAACATGCCCAATTTTATGCTAAATCGCCTTTAAGGAGCCAATATCGTATATTAAACGGTTTTTACGGATTTGCGTGATTCAACCTTTTAAAATCACAATAAATTACATAAAATCATATTTATGCACAAGTTAATTACCCTAACCAACTTAGGACTCAAAATTAGTCTCCACTAACATATTGACAATAATTAACTTATATTTCTCAAAATTGTTCATTAATGGACTCAAAATTACAATAAAACTAGGTTGTATCCCGCGCTTCGCGCGGCCTGTTTTAAAATTTAATTATTATAATTGAAGAAAAATAACATAATTTCTATATAATCTTTAATATTTTTACTTAAAAATAAAAATAAATTAATTTTTCTCAAATTTAATTTTTTAAGGTTTAATTTCAATGTTTTAAAATAAAATACATACAATTTTAATTAAAACTAATAAGTGTTAATTAATTATGCAAGATCAACGTTTTATAAATTATTTTGTGACTGGTCAAATTTCATATTAATTAAAATAAAATTTATTCGAATAATGCAACAATCTACATTAAGTTCTCAAATTATATCATTTCCCGATACGTTATGTTCCAAATCAATTAATATTTGTTCAAAATGATGTGAATAAAATTTTATGTAATTTTTAACTTTTTATATATAACGTGCGATATTTATGTATCAAACATATATTGTTCAAACTCAACTTATTCAAATATTTTGATTGTGTCTTGCATGTATTATGTGTCAAACATATCTATAAGAATTGCACCTTTTGTATTTTTAAATAACTATATATAAATGATGTTTAAGAGTTTACCTGTAAATAAAATAGGTTAAACTTTTTCAAATAATATTTTTTGAGGTTTTATTTCAAAGTATTTAAAAGTTAACATATAAAATATTTAACTAAACGTACTACTCCCTCCCATCCAAACCAAAGGTAACATGGGAGGAAGCACAAGTTTTAAGAAAATAGAGAAAAAGTAAGGGTAATATTGGAATTAAAGTAGGACCACTTGTAGCTTAATTAAAGAAGGGCCACAAATATGATGGCATTTTCTGTAAATAATAAGAGTGTATGAGGGGTCTTTAGTCATGTTTTTTACCAAATAAGGAATGGGTAGTTTGGTTTGGATGGTCCGAATAAGGTAAGTGTTACCTTTGGTTTGGATGGGAGGGAGTATTTAGCTAGTCATAATCAATATTTATATACTTGAAGTATACATATTTTAATTGAAGATATTAAAGAAAAATGTAAAGTTTATTCTACTTTTTCATGTCGTTTATACTACTATATTATTTAATAATCATTACTTTAGTTTTGATTATTCAAATGTACTCACGATCACTATGTGCATACATACTCGTACACATACTCGTTATCACATTATTTAAATCTATCGAAATCTCATATGTATTCAATTTCTCGCAATATTAATTTTCATTCCCACATAAAAACTTATCTCTTTGTAGTTTATGTTTTCAAGAAATACAACGACTCTTCCAAATATATTTTTCTTAGGATTTAATGGTTTAAGTTTTATAACTTTCTCAAAATGTCTTTTTACGTAAACATAAGATATTATGAAACACTCACTTTAATCATCTCTACAAATCAAAGTATTTCAATAAATATAATGAAAAGTATACTCAGTTTGAAGCATTTTTCGCAATAAATGTAATTATTTACATTTTAGAATTTTTATCAAAATAATGTTTTAATAAATTTAGAATCAAATTACTGTAATTATTTAATGTAATTTTATAATAAAATTTATAAACTATAATTAATATTTTGCTGAGATTTATACAACATTTATTATGCTTATATTTAATGTTCAGCTGTCATTAATACTTGTATTTAAAGCTGGGTTGACACGTGGCGCATCCACGGCGCTTCAACCCAGATTATATATATATATATATATATATATATATATATATATATATATATATATATATATATATATATATATATATATATATATATATAAGATGCCATAAACTCCAAATAAATCACAAAATTTTTTGAAAGGAAGTCATTTCCCTTGCTTGCAAAAAAAAAAAAAATCACAAAAATTTCAAATAAATTCAAAATTTGAAACTTTAAAATCGTGAATATTCTGGAAAAATACCATAACACTCATAATGTTTAAAAACTTAGGTTAAAAATTTTCAAAAATTATCGGGAAAACAATGTTGCGGTTTATCGGATTTATCTATTATAATCATAAAACATAAGAAAAATTATATTTATCAACTCTTCAATTTTAGATCTGAAATAACCAAATGTGTTTGGTGTGGTGGTTGCTCACCTCATCCCTTAACCATGAGGTCAGGGGTTCGATCCCTGCCCTTGAGAATGGAGCAAACTCTTTGGCCAGCTGTTTACCTCTTCGTGAGAGCACGCGCGGCGAGGGGATTATACTCTGTTGTCGACGGTGGACACCCCGGTTTACACCAAAAAATAAATTTTAGATCTGAAATAGGTAATAAAATGCAACATGTGACGTTTTTTCTTAGTCATGAAGTATGTTTTAGCAATTATTCACTAATTAAAGTCACTATTTATGCTATTTTTCATCAAAAATTCATAAATCATGGATAAAGACTTTATTATAGCCTATTATTTTACACACATCTTGTAAAATTGTATGTGACAACATACTAAATTTCTATGACCAGATTCAAAATATAACTCATATTAACCTATTTTATCATATAAATTCGATTTTATCTTGAAAAATCCATATTTCGAGCATAATAACTCATAAAATTATGAAAAATTACAGGTCATCTAAAAATAATATATGTGAAAACATATCCAAAAATCACTGGAAAAAACGAAGTTTAGCTAATTTTAGTCCAAAAATGACATTTTTATCATAAAATCACATTTTAATGCCATTATTATATAAAATAAAAAATAAAAATCCATAAATTAACCAAAATATCCTAAATACATTTTAGGACCAGAAACTTTAACATGCATAATTGATTTCGTGATATATCATAATAAACACAAATTTATAAGTTTTATATGTTAATCGTATAACTCGGAAAAACTATAACCGATTTGCATGCAAACAACCTAAGGCTCATGATACCGCTTGTTAGAAATCTATATCTCATAATACTCAACATATTCATATATGTTTCAATTTAATTTAGTCATAAAATTAATTAGATCTTATGCATGCAAACATAAGTAAATATAGAGAAGAAATTATCATTCTTACATTGGAAATTTCGGATTATAGGGCACAAGTAAGATCTCCTTCTTACTTGTTCTTGAGCACTCCTAAAATGGATGAACAAAGGATTCAAGTATAGAATCTCTCCCAAGGAATAATACCCAAGGTAACTTCTTAATAAAATTAATATTATTAATACTAGAACAATATTAATTTAAATAAAATTGACCCAAAATATTTATTTTGGTCTCTTAATTTCGGTTAAGAGAGGAAGAAATTTGGAGTTTTATTTCTCTAGTTTTCTTAGAGAGTTTTTGATTTCTTACACTAGAAATCATATGAATTGTGAATGAATGAAAATGATAGAGAAAAACTCTCTATTTGGTCCTCCAAAAACCGGTGGAAGGAGGGATTGGGGAGCCAATGCATGAGCTTAATTCTCTAATCAAGAAATAGGCATGCAAGGCTAGGTGTTGGTGGTGTAATCATGTTGTTTCCACTCAATTTATTAAACATAATTTAAACACCATACTACCCCAAATTTCGGTCCATATGGGATAAAATGGATTCCATTTTATCTTTGTCAATTTGTCACATGTCACAAGTCATGTAAAATTGTCATGTATTTTTAACGTATTAAAAATCAACGCATTAATAAAATACGTCATGTACAAAATCGACTTAGTAATTCACAATTACTTGTACCAAAACACTTTACCAATTATAATTACAACATCTTGTATTTATAATAAATTATTCATTCAGTTCAATTTGTTTCGTAAACAATAATTTCATCTAAGCAATAAAACAATTCGATTACTTAGACCGTATCTTATTTAATCAAATTACAATGAGACACGTAAATATTACTTCAAAAATCGTCCGTTAATTTTAAGCAATTTAATTAACCCGTATAGTTATACGATCAATTAAATAATCAATTAAGAGTGTTACCCTTTAGGTATGACCTAAGGGGATCAACTGATCACCACCGTTGCACGACAGTAATGTCAAACTCTAGTCAGCCAATCATTACCGATATGTGTGGATCAGTTGACAGTAAAATATTACTTCCCAATTGTATTCTTAAAATGAGACTTAAACATGTGATCATCATGATCGACAGTTGTGATCGCATTATTGTCGGAGGACACATATTCCAACAATAACATCTCCTTTCTTACTCAAATTTAGTAGTTTAGCAATAAGTTATTTATTTTTTAATTTTTAAGCTGATTTTTTAAATAACGAACATACACCAGTAGTATTCTTATTATATAAGAGACTTTAAAAGTAACGTTAAATAATATTAATTTTTCAAGTTTTAACATTTTTTTTTATCTAGAGAGTCCAACTCTTAAAAACTACTTAATATTTATAAGAAAAAAATGTTAATTTTTTTACATAAGAAAAACTTTGGTCTTTAGATAAGATTAGTTTGTTAGCAATAAGATAAAATTGCACAAATGTTACCTATATATGTGCGAAAAACTTTAGACTCTAGATAAGATTAGACTGTTAGGAACACTTTGTCGGGCAGTGACCGCTTATAGAGTTCTGGCAAATTTATATAGCCTGGTCGTGGCGAGAGTTACTATAGTATTCTAATGAGTCGATTATTTTGACTAAAGACTATTCACCTAAGGTGGCACAGTTACAGATTAACTTTGATTTGTGTTACTACGACCTTCGTAAATGGGGTCAAATGTGCATATTTTGGGTTATGATGGCTGTGGCTAGTCGAAGGGAATAAGTGCGATAGGAATTGTCCACCCCTTTGTCAGGGTTAAAACAATATCTCAGGGCCACTCGAGCAGTAATGAACTGGAAATGCGTGGCCACGCTCGGAAGGTATCTATGGTAGATAATTCCTGTCAATCAGTTATTCTCCAGATCGAGGAAACCACTCTCGATATGATCACTTGCAAGTACGACCCGAAAGACACCTTGCATTGAGTAGGAGATAGTAATAGGACAAGAGAATTGGTGACGCACACTTGTCGAGGACAAGTGGGAGATTGTTGGAATATGTGTCTTCCGACAATAATGCGATCACAATTGTCGATCATATTGATCACATATTTAAATCTCATTACAAGAATACGAAAGGGATGATACATTACATATATAGTCAACTGGTCCACACATATCGGTAATGATTGGCTGGCTAGAGTTTGACATTACTGTCGTGAGACGGTGGCGATCAGTTGATCCCTTAAGGTCACACCTAAAGGACGATTTCCTTAATTGAAAAAGGTTAATTAATTATATGACGATACAGATTAATTAATTCTTTAAAATTGAACAAATTATTATCATAAGAGAGAAAATGACATCTTATTATAATGTGATTAAATAAGATTTTATATAGTAATTTAAGAAGTTATATTATTAAAATTAATCGGTGTTTGCGAAACACGCGAGATGAGAATGATAAGTTAGTTATAATTACAAGATGTTGTGAATTATACTAACTAGTATTTAAATGACCATTTTATGTGAAAGTAATTTTGAATTACTAGTCAATTTGTTAAATGTGATTTATTTAATTTGTAAATGATATTTAATTTGTTAAATATGCATTTTAAATTAAAACATGACATAAAACATGTCACATGTAACATGACATACAATTGTACAATTGACAAAAATAAAATGGACTCCATATTACACTTAATAACCGAAATTATTGGTGGGCATTTTAGTAGCTTTGTCTTATTCATTTGTCTCATTCATTTGTCTATGACACTTGATAGTGACATGACTATGGACAAAGGCTTACACTAGTTTGTCTTGTGAAGACAAAAAGGAAAAAGGCAAAATGGTCTTAATACCACTAAGACCACCGGTTTTTGGTGGAGGATATTGAGAGATTTTTCTCTCAATTTTTCTATTCTCTCATGTTTAAACAAAACATAAAATTCTCTCTCTTGTTCATCATAAAATCAAGTTTTATGAATCTAATTTGTATAAATCAATAACTAATAATACTAGTAGTAGTATATGAGTATTAATAATCAATTTTAAGGTAAACCACATTACAAATATCTAGTACATATTAGTTTGTGGGATTTTGGGATAGTCTTGGGTGCAATCAAGAGGAGAATCTCTACTTTGTGATTTTGGAGGATCATCCTAACATTCTTTATAGCTCAAGAACCAATAAGTAGGAGATCTTGTTGGTGCCCAAAATGGCCGAAAATTTGATGGTGAGAAAACGATTTTCTCATCTTTTGTTTTTAGTTTGCATGCATAAGATTTGTATTTAATTTAATGACTAAATTAAATGTAACATATATGAATATGTAATTTAATGAGATATAGATTTCTAACATGAACATGCCCAATTTTATGCTAAATCGCCTTTAAGGAGCCAATATCGTATATTAAACGGTTTTTACGGATTTGCGTGATTCAACCTTTTAAAATCACAATAAATTACATAAAATCATATTTATGCACAAGTTAATTACCCTAACCAACTTAGAACTCAAAATTATTCTCCACTAACATATTGACAATAATTAACTTATATTTCTTAAAATTGTTCATTAATGGACTCAAAATTACAATAAAACTAGGTTGTATCCCGCGCATCGCGCGGCCTGTTTTAAAATTTAATTATTATAATTGAAGAAAAATAACATAATTTCTATATAATCTTTAATATTTTTACTTATAAATAAAAATAAATTAATTTTTCTCAAATTTATTTTTTTAAGGTTTAATTTCAATGTTTTAAAACAAAATACATACAATTTTAATTAAAACTAATAAGTGTTAATTAATTATGCATGATCAACGTTTTATAAATTATTTTGTGACTGGTCAAATATCATATTAATTAAAATAAAATTTATTCGAATAATGCAACAATCTACATTAAGTTCTCAAATTATATCATTTCCCGATACGTTATGTTCCAAATCAATTAATATTTGTTCAAAATGATGTGAATAAAATTTTATGTAATTTTTAACTTTTTATATATAACGTGCGATATTTATGTATCAAACATATATTGTTCAAACTCAACTTATTCAAATATTTTGATTGTGTCTTGCATGTATTATGTGTCAAACATATCTATAAGAATTGCACCTTTTGTATTTTTAAATAACTATATATAAATGATGTTTAAGAGTTTACCTGTAAATAAAATAGGTTAAACTTTTTCAAATAATATTTTTTGAGGTTTAAATTCAAAGTATTTAAAAGTTAACATATAAAATATTTAACTAAACGTACTATTTAGCTAGTCATAATCAATATTTATATACTTGAAGTATATACATATTTTAGTTGAAGATATTAAAGAAAAATGTAAAGTTTATTCTACTTTTTCATGTCGTTTATACTACTATATTATTTAATAATCATTACTTTTGTTTTGATTATTCAAATGTACTCACGATCACTATGTGCATACATACTCGTACACATACTCGTTATCACATTATTTAAATCTATCGAAATCTCATATGTATTCAATTTTTCGCAATATTAATTTTCATTCCCACATAAAAACTTATCTCTTTGTAGTTTATGTTTTCAAGAAATACAACGACTCTTCCAAATATATTTTTCTTAGGATTTAATGGTTTAAGTTTTATAACTTTCTCAAAATGTCTTTTTACGTAAACATAAGATATTATGAAACACTCACTTTAATCATCTCTACAAATCAAAGTATTTCAATAAATATAATGAAAAGTATACTCAGTTTGAAGCATTTTTCGCAATAAATGTAATTATTTACATTTTAGAATTTTAATCAAAATAATGTTTTAATAAATTTAGAATCAAATTACTGTAATTATTTAATGTAATTTTATAATAAAATTTATAAACTATAATTAATATTTTGCTGAGATTTATACAGCATTTATTATGCTTATATTTAATGTTCAGCTGTCATTAATACTTGTATTTAAAGCTGGTTTGACACGTGGCGCATCCACAGCGCTTCAACCCAGAAATATATATATATATATATATATATATATATATATATATATATATATATATAGATTCGGGATCATATGAGAACCATCAAGATAATGAGAACTCGAGAACCACTTACAACCCTTAGATCTTATAAAAAAGCGACTTGAGATAAACTCGCCTATTCCCCCAATCCCCAAATCCTCCAACACTGCATTTTCTACAATTGCTTTCTCGCTCTTTTTTTTCTTCTCACTTCGATAATTGCGATAGATTTCTTCATTCACTGATTTAATCTCCCGATTATATTCGCAGATTTCACTGTAAGTTCATCATCTTCGCTCCAATATTTCTCTCTTTTGTATGCAATTCACGTATCGTTTATTTCTCTAATCCATGAAACCCTAATTTTTGCAATTTTTCTATGTTAGAATCTTCGATAATTTCTGTTTCTCCCGACTTAGGCTGGTTCTGAATTCTTCTGATTGTTTACTTAATCTAATTTACCAAAGAAATATTCTTTTTGTTATGATTTGCTTCACCTTGGTATTTTTGTTTGATTGTTTACTTAATCTAATGTTATCGGGTTTCTTTGGGATGATTCGTCGAAGCGGTTTACTACTCAAATTCCAAAGACTTCGAAACAACCCGGATGAGATCAACACGATAAAGATTTTTAACCAAAAGACTGTCTATCCCATCTCAACTTTTACGGTGTTGGTATGATCCATCGTTGCTCCATGTAGTTGGTGGTAATCTCTGTGTATAAAGTTTTGTGTTATTTGTTTGAATTAGCCTTAATTTTGTTATACCTAGCCCTCTCTTGGAGAATTAGATACTTTTGTAGAAGTTGAATTGAAGAAAAGGAATCCTAGAGCAGTAGCAGGGGCAACAGAAAGAGAGATGTCTTCTTTTCCGGATATGTACTTTTATCAAGTAGGGAGAATTGAGTTTGATGTACAGAATTGGACTGAGATGCCAAGGTAGGGCAGACAAAATCTTTAAATCTGGGAGGAACTTGTCTAGCTCTAGTGGACTGTCGAGCAGGGATATTGTTGAGACCAAAGTGTCATTCGGATTAGTAGTAGCGGGTGAGGTAGCATTCTGGGTAGTATTATCAGTGTGTGTGACATTATTTGGTGTAGTATTATCTGGAACAATAGTATTTGGTGTAGTATTAATTTGTGGTAGAGTTTGTGAGATTGTGTATGTCTTTGAAGTGATTATACAACCTGCTGCGGCAACTACTATTGTGATTAATTTTGTGGCACTATCAGTTAAGCCATCAATGCATATTTATAATCGGAGATTGACCCTTTCTTATGGATAGGAAATGGTCTATGATGGTTTCGTCTCTTGTACAAAGAGCCAAGTTTCGGGTAGTTAATTATGTATCTTTGATTCATGGTTATCATTTGTTAAATAACTGCGCTTACAAAGTTAATTTTGAGCATATACACACTGCTAAAACTTTTATATGTGCTAGTCATGGAATGAAGCATGAAAATTTTTAGTTACATTGCACTTGGGTTAAAAAGAAAGTCGACGGATTAAGGTGGAATGGATGTATATGGAATACAATACACCTATAAATATTTATAAGAAAGTCGACGGATTAAACTTATTTTGAGCATCGTCCGGCCCGTCTTACCCTCACCCTCCAATTTTACTTTCCTGTCTGATTCAGTTTTTGTTATATCTAGCATCATGCTATTCTTAAGGTAAACCTTATATCGATTTTTGCGCATAGTTCTGTATGTTTCAGTGGAATTTTCTTTCGCTTTCATCCAATTTTTTGTAATTTATACTATATAGTGACATGTTTACTTGGCTACTTAACTTATTTATAGCGAATTGTAAAGGTTATTAGCTCAATGGTAGAGCGATGTGCATATTTTGCACAAAGGTATGGGTTCGAATCCCATATAACCTATTAAATAACAAATCCCATGATTTTAGGATAGTCGTCTGTATACATGCATGAAATAAGTGTTATATGTGCATGAAATAAGGTTCTATGTGCATGAAATAAGGTTCTATGTGCATGAAATAAGGTTCTATGTTCATGAAATAAGGTTCTATGTGCATGAAATAAGGTTCTATGTGCATGAAATAAGGGTTCTATGTGCATGAAATAAGGGTTCTATTATGATACTAATTTGTGTTGGTTAAGGACATTAATTATATGGGCATAAAATAAGATTTTATGTGCATGAAATAAGGTTCTATATGCATGAAATAAGTGTTAAATGAGCATGAAATAAGGTTCTATGTGCATGAAACAAGGTTCTATATGTATGAAATAAGGTTCTATGTGCATTAAAAAGTTCTTCAGTTGCACCAATTGGTTATATTATATTATATTACTAATTACTGTTGGGTAAGGACATTAATTTTGATTATATGTGCATGAAATAAGGTTCTATGTGCATGAAATAAGGTTCTATGTGCATGAAACAAGGAAAATGTCTGTGAAGGAGATTTAATATATTTATCGGCCTTTTCAAGGCATTTTAGGCTTATGCATAGAAACTACCAGTCCTTGGCAATTACAATGTAAAAGAATGTAAAAGAAACACCGGTATTTGCTAGCCAATGTGGGAATTGAACCCACATCTTGTGCACTGCACAATGCTCTCCCGTTTGAGCTAATTGGCTCTCGAAATAAGTAAAATGTGCATCCTGTTTTGCAGCCTAGTAACTTCATAGTAAAATAGGACTTTTTTTTTTTTAAATACTGTGGTTGGGGTTATACAACTGGGTTTAGGGACAATAATCAAAAGTTGATCTTATCACCAACTAGTTTTAAGATGTGACCTTACTTGTGACCAGTTTATCTTGCTTGCTTCAACTACGTAACTATAGACCTATTGTGAGGATATGAGGTGCTCCACAAGTCTTTGCCCGGAGCGTGATAGTTCAACTTTGGCCGTCAAGGGTAAAAATGGTGATGTGCTTGAAAAAGTGTAGAGTACCATATCATCATGGTGCAGACTGGAGAGTCTTACTGTCTGGGTTTTCCATGAGTTGTTCAGAGACTGGATGTAAAGTAGCCATCATTCTGTCAAAAGGGAGGTTCCAGCAGGGCTAGACTATTAACGTCTTCCAAAGTGTCCTGTCTCATAAGTGAGGAAACTAGTTTGTACATCATCAAGTTAATCATTTTACCACAAACAAATAGGAGAAAAGAAAGGAAACGGAGAGTCAACCGACAAAAGCACGATTGTCTCAATTTATGCAAGGCTAGACGCAGTTCATCGGCAAATCTCATCTATTTAGAACAAACACGTGACATTTACATTCACCAACCTACTGCAGTCTGTCAAGATAAACTAACAACCACAGGCTAACTTGTAATTTCTCAGTTTCTGATACGACATTACCCAAACAATTCTAATTATCTTTGACGGGTTTTAAACTCGAGTAATAATTACCTTGGAAATGTTAGGGACTAAAGAACGAAGTGTGTAAAGTCTCTCATTCAGTTTCTTCCTTCGCTTTCTTTCAGCAACAAGGTTCTTAGACTGAGGTCCTTTAGTCACTCTCCTTCTATACTTAGGATCATCATCATCATCTAGTTGATCACTGTCAGAGATCGAATCAACTCGGCTAACCTCTTGTTTTGGCAACGAACCCTTCTCATCATCGTCCCCGAAATACATTTTCAGAGTTGTCCAAAACATGCAAATCATCAACATTAGGTTGAATAATAAGCTCATCAAATTCAGCTAGTGTTCTTTGATTTAGGTTTAATTTTTTCTCGTACATGACCATGTTGGTTGTGAGTTTTAAGGATATCCCATTCACATGGGTTAAGATTGCTTTTGTCATTTGGGTCTTGTTGACGGGACAGGTGGGTCTGATAGGTGGATTTTCAGGTGGTGATGTTGGAACGATAGGTTGACGTGCTATTGTAGTTTTGGGGGTCTGTCACATAGGCATATGATGGAGGAGGAAAAGTGGAGGCTGCTATGTTCTGTTAATGATGATTTCATGCTGTATTAGTTTTTTTGTGAGAGCTTCTAAATTTATGGTGGTGCTTTGAGTCGGTACAATTTACATCAGTCATCTGTTTATAGGATTCCTAGTCTAATCCTTCAAGAACTTTGGAAACTATATCTTATAGTTCCGTAGGTTTGCCTAGTTGGACAATTTAGTCAGTGCAAAGTTTAATGGCATTCATGTATATGGTTGTCGATTGGTCCTATTTGAATAGTGACTTCAGTCAGCTCCTTGAGTTGTAAGTTATGGCCGTTGCCAAAGGTTTACATTGGGGAGTGAATGTAAACAAATAGCACTCAAACTAGTTGATTGCTTTGAGACCGGAAGAGACAATCGGGACAAAATTTACACTTCTTTTTTAAGGGAGTAATTTCTCTATTTATAAAGAAATTTTAATTGGGTATTTGAAAAGATTGAAACTTTGGTAAATCTCAGGTAAGGGTCGAGAAAATCGAAGGTGTAGAATTTCAGATATCCATAATCAAAACAGACCAAAATTTCGAATTTTCCATAAGCGGAACCCACATTTCCTACCAAATTTCCAGTAACCACCCACCGGCCACCACCCCCAAAACCAGAGAGATAAACAGCAAAAAAGAGCAGAAAAAGTTGAGCAATCACAGCACAAATCACACAGTATAAAACTTGAAAATAAGCACATTCACACAAAGATAAAACTCGAATCAACAAATTCGAAACAATTGAGGTAATTTTTCAATTTCCCCAACCCTAATTTCAATTACATGTACCCCAATTATACGAATATAAACTCGAATCAACAATTCGCCAATCCTAATTTGTTGACAAATTAACAAATTCGAAACACATAAAGTCGAAAATCAAGGAAATTAATAGAGAAATTAAACAAACCTCGTCGAATTTTGATGACCAGTGAAGGATGTCCGATTTACGTCGCCATGGATGAAGAAAGCAACAGATATTGGTGACCTGGGGAGAGAGAAAGAGTAATTTGGTTAAACGAGTAAATGAAGGAGGATTGAATAAAAGTTGTGGTATGATGTCGGTCATTCATTTGTTTCATATCTAAGGGTTGTGAGAGGTTCTCAAGGTTCTCATTATATTAGTGGTTCTCACTGGATCCTGACCCTATATATATATATATATATATATATATAGGGTCGGGGTCACGTGCGAACTAAAGTATGATACGAACTGTGCGAACTAATGCTACCAAACGGTCCAAACGTTACAATGACACAATAGTGTGCCATCTGAGTAATTCTTGACGCTTTTCTCCGTCAACAAATTTTGGGCGCCACAACTGATTTAGCAACTTCAGTAACAATAATGCTGAACATGTAAAGTTGCATCTATAATGCAAACAGAGCCTATATCTAATACGGAGTATTCTGTACAATTGTCGATAGTGCTTCACGATAAGATTTGCTTTTATCCACTTCTCACTTGTGGAGTTACAAAGGTCGGGATTGAATTTGGATGTCAAAAGATACTAATAGCATTAGGCGTGGCT
Organism: Silene latifolia; assembly: GCF_048544455.1. Classification (NCBI taxonomy): domain Eukaryota; kingdom Viridiplantae; phylum Streptophyta; class Magnoliopsida; order Caryophyllales; family Caryophyllaceae; genus Silene; species Silene latifolia. The sequence continues at coordinate 146,888,571 of NC_133528.1, read as the reverse complement.
CAAGTTTAAGACTGCAAGTCAGCGCCTAAAAGCTAAGTTACAAGGAAAAGTTAAACAAAACAAGGATGCTAAAAAATGTAACAGGTTCCCAGAAAAATCATAAGTATGATACCGTCTCCCCTATGGGTAAAAGTATCTTAGTTAAGCATTAAACTATTTGCGAGTATATTCAGAGTAACAAGCAATTACAAAATTTTAGTAATAATCAAGAATACACATATTGAATGAAGAGTTAAGAACGATTTAACACCTAAGAGGGGGAGGGGGTGAATTAGGTGTACCTTTTAAAAATTTTATTCTTAACTTGGTTAATTAGTTAACTTAAGTAAAGAATATTGAAGTACAAGACTTGAGAAACTTAATTGAATGTAAGTTCACAAGAGGTAGACAATGATTCTATGTCACGGTATAGGTGACGTGACACGTAACTTGATTAGGTACATGCGAGAAATAGCAAAGTGGAAGAACGTAAAAGTAAATGAACAAATAAACGACATTTTAAAAATTGGTTCAGCCTTTACTCCGAGGCCTACGTCCAACCGTTATTTTATTGCTTGTTTAGAAATTTACTCAAACTTACTAAACCCCTTACAATGAAAATAACTCGCCAACCTACTCCGGTTGCACTCAAACTTAAAGCTACTCCGCTTCAAGAGTTTATGGGTTCTATCTCAAGGTGTTACAGAATCTTGAATCTCAAGAGTTCACTTAAATGAACATGGAGATTACAATGAAGATCTAACACGAGAATCATGGAACAAACTCATCATGTCACAGTACAGCGAACTGATACTTGGAGGTTTTACAGCTTTTTCGAAAACAATTTGAAGACTTTAAAATAAGAAAAACGTTTTGCAAATACTTGAAGAACAAAGCTTTCAATGCACAAATGATTTGCAAGGTTTTTACAATAAATGCTTTGGAAGTCTTGAGAAATAAATGTGACTAAGACACTCTATTTATAGTGGATTTAGTCTTAGGTAAGTACACTTTGAAAAATTAAATCCAATATTAAAATGATAGCTTTGAGTGATGGTAAGTGTTAGACTTGTAGGCTTGGGGCTTAAGAAATCAGAAAACTTAAGCTTCTACACTCAACATGTGACAATTTACCAAAATGGCAAAAAGCTTTTCTTACTTTAGAAGTTTGACAAGTCTTCTTTGCCATTTTAGTAAAAGGTGTTTGCACAAATCTAGAGGCTTAGACAAGTGGGCTTGTGACTCCAAAAATTTCAGATTATTTTCAAGCTTTTGAAAATTCAAATTTTTAAGGTTTAAAGTTTGCAAAGTTTTGACACTTTAAAAACATTTGGACGAAAACTCCTCCGTATGATAGTACCAGAAACCACGGTGCAAACAGTTGCATGGTTTTGCCATTACTTGACTTAAATGAGAATGTTACACTTACTCTTACATATATCGACTAAGGCTTTGGAAAGTATCATTGTCTTGACTTCCTTGATTGGCTTGATCATCTTGAATCATTGTTGAAAGTTCATTTGATTGCTTCATTCACTAATTATTTCAACTAAGAGCAAACAATTAAATAATAAGGGGACTTGGCATCATCAATCTAATGATGACAAGTCCAAACATGTGTGATATTCCCCCTTAGCCCATGGTTAGTCGATCGTTGGTCAATTTCAACATAAACATAATTAATAAACATGATCAAGGTAGTCGAAAGGTGCAACATGCTTGGCCAAAGCAAAACATCTAATCATGGAAGCTAAGACATAATTAAGGTGGACGTTAGCCTAAGAGTTAGAAGATCACACATGACATAATTAAACTACTTTCCCCTCTTGACATCGTCAAAGGAGGAGAAAACATGTTCAAAAAGGCAAGCAACACGATTAAAACACACGCAAATAGTTCAAGCAAGATAAAAACAAACAACCGAAGGTGCAAAAGAGTGTCTTAAAACAAAACAAAGAGCCAAAGTTCAAGAGGAGAGACGGGTTAAAGAGGCATGAGTTTAGGAGGCATTCTGAAGACGTTCAAGAAGATCTTCATTCATAGTGCGAAGATCACCAACTTCATCCCTCAACTTGCCCTGTTCTTTGACCAGCCGATTCACAATCCCAAGGAGCTCATCCAACTTTGCTAGTACCACACCCATTTCAATGGTAGAACCCACTGTAGAACCCGACTGATTCTTCCTTTCCAATTTGCCATTCTTAATCTCCAAGTTCATCCGAGAAAGAAGGCCCAGTGTCATTTCATCACTCAATTTCTCAATCGCAGGGCTTCCCTTCAACACTAACCCCTCCCTCTTGAAAATGATCGAGAGCCACATACCATAAGGAACCACGACATTTTTGTCAAAGTTGCCACTTTGGAACTCAGTGGACATCTCAAGAATTCGGTGAAACATAAGACGGGGAAGGTTAATGGGTTTGTGCTTGACAATGTGATGAATCAGAAGCATGTCAAGGAGAGAACATCTCCCACGGCTATTGTTGGAAGGGACAAGGTTACGAAAAACCAGGTTAAAGATGAACCGGATGGGTGTGGTTAATTCAAAGGCATATATGTTGGTAGGGCCATCATCATCATGAGGTCGAAGAACCTTCATGACCTGGGTAGAGGTAACCTCATCAACTTCACCCCAATCACGTTTGGGAAAGGAGGTAAGCCCGACATTACAAATATCAAGATGAGCAGCAAGTTGGTTGATGGTTAGGACAAAGGGTTTCTGATTGATAAAGGCTGAGAGAGTTCCAGATTCAACATCTACCTTGACTGTTGCATAGAATTGGATGATTTCGGACAAGTACATGGGGCTATATTTGTCCAACAAATTCACCCAACCCAGTGCATACATGGCCTCTTTGAAATATTTAAAAGCAGGAGAGGTGTCATACCAAGATTTCTTATAACGCCTTCCACTGTGGAAGCAACAAATCAGCATACCGTGGCATATCTTGAAGATCTCCTCCGGGAGATCAAGAGAATTGAGATGGTTGAGGATATCATTCTTGAATGATTCGGCATAAGGAGCAATAACAAGGTCCATGCATGTGTTGAGAGGCACCTTCTCCTCAATGATCTCATTCTCATCTATGCTCGGTAAATCCCGTTGATAACGAGCCCTTTTGGGTGCTTTTGATTTTGATCCGGATCCCCTTTTTCTTTGAGTAACCTTGGGTTTTGGAGGGGATGCCTCCGGGGTCACATCCTCGTCATCATCACCAAATATTTCAAGCATCTTTCTCTTGGACCGGGTTCGTGATGCGGGTTTTGAGAATAATGGGTCAAGCCCATCATCAAACACCACTGTGGCATCATCACGATCTTCAACATCAACAACTTCATAATCGATTTTTTCAGCATTGGAACCGATTTCCCTTTCAACAGTGGAGGCCTCCATTGCATCAATCTCACTCCTCTTATCCTTCTCTAAAGTGTCACTCACCAAATCCTTTAAGAGCACATCATCATCATTCTTTTCAACTACAACATCACTATCCTCCTTCCTTTCCTTTCCTTTTGAATCTCTTTCATTTTTCTCATCTAATTTTTCTTTTTCTCCTTCTAATTTCTCTTCACTTTATTTTTCTTTGTTTCCCTCTAATTTTTCTTCGCTTTCTTTTGATTGCTCTTCATCTCTCTCTGATTTTTCCTCACTTTTTGATTTTTCTTTACTATCATTTCCCTCTTTTGATTTCTCACTACCAAGTTCCCCCTCTTTAATCTCACTTGATTGTTCTTCTTTTTCATTGGTTTTGGCAACCTCATTTGATTTCTGAATTTCTTCATCATTTTTGTTTGCCTTAGAACCGGAGTTCTCTTCATCGGTGTCAATATCCACTTCAGCATCAAGTTGGAGAGAAATAGGAGGATTCCTACTTCGTCCTCCTCTGCCACGACCACCGCCCCTTTTGGCAGTTGTCTTCTTTCGTGCAACAGTTGGTTTGGCAGTGGCGGAGATGATTTCATCTGGTTTTGCAGCGGTTTTGGGAGCCATCTTTTTCTTGGCAATGTATTTTGGATTGAAGGTATTTCTGAGTTGAAGTAATTCTTTTGAAAGTCTTGGAGGCATTTTAAGAGAGAGGAGAAAAGGGAGGTTAATGGCGGTTTTGGGAATCCGAAAAAGGTGAGGGTTGGTTGTTTATTTAGTGGGTAATAGGAGGTGTTAGTGGAAACATGGATAAAAATGAGGGATTGGTGTAATTAATCTAGGTGAAGGACGGTTGAGTGTTGATAATGTGAGGCTAGGGTGTAGGCTTTTAAGTATGATGGGACATAAAGTGATTTGGGAAGCTCAATGCAAAAATAACTTAAGTGCACTCATACGGTTGTCAGTTACATTTGTTCGACATTTGCATGCATTCTACCATATTAACTAACATTTAATTACATGTAATTCCTCCCTCTAATCAATCATTGGAAAACGTAATTTAATTTAGCGGTATGTCACCTAATAAACCAATTTCCGACCGAAGTCTTTCGAATTGTTCTCTTTCTAACGGTTTTGTAAGAATGTCCGCAATTTGATTTTCCGTTTTACAAAAGCTTAAACAGATATGACCTTTCTCAACTTGATCACGTAGAAAATGATGTCGTATGTTGATGTGTTTAGTTCGTGAGTGTTGTATAGGATTCTTTGATATATTAATTGCACTAGTGTTGTCGCAAAAAATAGGGGTAGTCTCGAAAGTAAGGCCATAATCATGCAATTGTTGACGTACCCAAAGAATTTGTGCACAACATAGAGCGGCACTCACATATTCGCTTTCGGCCGTGGACAATGCAACGGTGTTTTGTTTTCTTCGAAGCCCATGAAATGAGACACGGTCCTAGGAAAGTAGCAATGCCCGAGGTGCTTTTCCTATCCAATGTATCACCAGCATAGTCCGCATCCGAAAAACCTACAAGATCAAGTTCGTAGTGAGTTGGGTACCAAAGATATAGCCCTTGTGTTCCAATCAAATACCTAAAAATCCGTTTGACGGCTTTGAAATGAGATTCTTTAGGATTTGCTTGGAAACGGGCACAAGCACACACACTAAATTGTATGTCGGGTCGACTAGCGGTTAAGTAAAGTAAGGAACCGATCATACCTCGATATACCTTTTCACTAATGCTCTTACCGTTTTCGTCTTTGTCAAGCTTGACTTTAGACACCATTGGTGTAGGCATAGGATTAGAATTAGTCAATCCAAACTTACTTAGCATTTCTTAAGTACTTTTGTTGGTGAATCATCGTTCCATTCTCACATTGTTTGATTTGAAGACCAAGAAAGAATCCAAGTTCTCCCATCATACTCATTTCAAATTCCGAAGTCATCAAATCAGAAAAGTACTTATAAAGAACATTGTTAGTTGCACCAAAAATAATGTCATCGACATATACTTGCACAAGCAACAGTTCATCTCCTTGTGACTTGATAAACAACGTTTTATCCACGGACCCACGTATGAAACCATTTTCCAATAGAAACTTTGAAAGCCTATCATACCAAGCCCTAGGAGCCTGTTTTAAACCATAGAGTGCTTTATCTAGTTTAAAAACGTGGTTGGGAAACTCGTTGTTTATAAAGCCCGGAGGTTGTTCAACGAACACTTCTTCATCAAGGTATCCATTTAAAAATGCGGTTTTGACATCCATTTGAAAAAGCTTTATACCTTGAAAAGACGCAAAAGCTACAAGCATTTGTATGGCTTCAAGCCTAGCTACCGGTGCAAAGGTTTCATCGTAATCAATTCCTTCTTGTTGGTTAAAACCTTGCACCACTAGTCTAGCTTTATTCCTTACGATTTCTCCAACATTATCTAGCTTATTGCGAAAGACCCACCGTGTACCAATTACGATGACGTTGGGAGGGCCTAGGGACAAGATGTCATACCTTGTTCCTTTCAAATTGCTCCAATTCCTCTTGCATTGCAATCATCCAAAGATTCATCGATCAAGACTACTTTGTGACATGGTCTCGTTCGATTTTTGAGATGAAGGCATTGTGTGCACGAAAATTTTGAAGCGATGATCTGGTTTTTATTCCGAGGTTAGGTCACTTTGGTTAAGTTTGATAAGGGATGTGAGCTTTGGTGTTTCCATTTCTTGGGGATAAGTGAGCTAGAAGATTCGGTTTGTTAAATGCCTGCAACAGATGAGGGGACCGTTTGCATGAGGAATGTTTGAAGGAGGTGATTGTGGTTCGTTTATGATTAGATTGGGCTGTTCTTCACCATCCTTGTTCCTCCTGGATGAGGTAGCATCATCTTGTGTAGGAGGACGATTAGTTCCCCCTGAATTTTGCACATCCTCCTCATGCAACATTGGCTCCAACTGTTGCTCAGCTTCTTCTACCACTTGATCCATTTCATGTCGTATCATACCAATCTCAAAATCATCATCATATTCATCATCCTCATCATCAACCTGTGTGTTTGACACAAAAAGACTAGATTCGTCAAATATTACATGAACGCTTTCTTCCATTTTCATAGTCCTTTTGTTATAGACTTTATATGCTTTACTATGATCGGAATAACCAACAAAAACTCCTTCATCACTACGAGCATCAAATTTGCCAAGGTTGTCTTTTCCATTATTGTGCACAAAGCATTTACTATCAAAGCATTTTAAATGTGAAAGATTAGGTTTTCTTCCTCGTAGTAGTTCATAGGGAGTTTTCTCAATGATTTTTCTAATCATGACACGGTTGTAAATATAACAAGATGTGTTTACGGCTTCGGCCCAAAAATTCTTGGGAACCTTAGAGCTAATGAGCATGGTCCGAGCCATATTTTTAAGAGTTCGATTCATTCGTTCCACAACCCCATTCTTTGTGGGGTTCTTGCGGACAAAAGTTATGACTAACACCATACTCATTACAATAGGACTCAAATGACGAGTTCTCAAACTCGGTTCCATGGTCGGATCTTAGTGAGACAAGTTTATATCCAAATTTGTTTTGAACCTTTTTGACCCAAATTAAGAACTCATCAAATGTTTGATCCTTAGAACTTAAGAAGAGAAGCCAAACAAATCTTGTGAAGTCATCTACAATTACACAAATAAAACGACTTCCACCTCTACTCACAACTCGCATGGGACCACATAAATCAATATGAATGAGTTCAAGAGGTAAGGAGGTGCTAACAACCTTTTTGGATTTAAAAGAGCACTTAACTTGTTTTCCTTTAACACAATCATCGCAAAGTGATTTAAATTCAAATTTAATGTTAGGAATGCCGTCAACTAGATCAAGTTTCTTAAGGGTGTTAAGTGTCTTAGCATTTACATGACCAAGTCGTTTGTGCCAAAGCCAAGGGTCGTTCTTTTGAACACTCATGCATGATAGTGATTGACCCGACAATGCATACAAGTTAGTCATATAGACGTCTTTAACACGTTTACCTTCAAGTATGAGTTCTCTAGTTTTACCATTGATGATTCTACATTCACTAGCAAGAAATTCAACAATATTACCTCGATCACAAAGTTGTGAAATGCTCAAGAGATTGTGTTTTAGACCTTTGACAAGCAACACTTTGTCCACGCATAATGACTTTGACTTACCAACTTTTCCAATACCAATGATTTCACCTTTTTTGTTGCCGCCAAAAGTCACCATGCCACCATCGTAGGCTTCTAGCGAGAGGAATTGGTTTTCATCTCCCGTCATGTGACGAGAGCATCCACTGTCTAAGTACCAATTGCTGCTGCCCCTCACTAATGCCTATAAGAAATCAAACATTTAGTTTAGGAACCCAAACTAGTTTGGGCTCCTTCTTGACAACGACCTTTTTTGACTTCATCTTTCTTTATCCACACTTGTTTAGCATTCTTAGTGTTTCTTTCTAAGTCACGGACTCTTTTGTCACAACCATTAAACTCATGACCTGTTTTGCCACAATAGTTACAAATGATGTACTCGGAAGACCAAAGATACTTTCTTCTTCGGAAGTCGGTTTGACTTGGATCCTGGTTTCGAGTGCAACAAAGTGTGTGCTATCGTTGCATTTGAAACCAAGTCCAAAGATTCTTTGCAAATTTTTCATATTCTTGTGATTGTTTTAAGAGAAACTCCAAAACATTCTGACTTCCTTCCCATTTTAAGTAGAACATCTTAGCCTCATCTAGCTCTTTAGTTAATGTTTCGATTTTAGCAAGATGATTAAGATTCAATTTACCTAAATTGTCGAAAGCTTGTTTTGCAAGTCTTGCTTCATCACTAAGTAACATTCCAATTTGTTCCAATTGTTTATTATCCCTTTGATACAATTTGAGATCAGCTAAAAGAGTTTCACGTTCCTTAGTTAAAGAAGACACTAATTTCGAGAGAGTATCTATTTCTTTTCTTGAATCAGATGCCACAGTAGAGACCTCTGTGGCATGAGTCTGTTCAGCTCTTTTTAACATCTCAATTTGAGCAAGAAGGTCATCATTTAATTTTTGAGCTCGTTCTAAGGCACTTTTGACATGACTAGACTCATCATTTAACATTTCAGCAATCTTTACAAGATCATGTTTTTCGTTGTGACAAGTAGCTAAGTTAATCAAAAGTTGGTCACGTTCTTGTGTTAGTGATGACACATTTCCTTTAGAACTGGATGCAATAGTACAGGGATCTGTTGCACTGGTTTCATCAACTTTGTTGGCTAAAAACAAATTTTGTTTTCGAAGCTTTTTGATTTCTTTTTTCAAGACCCAACATGGAACTAGGTTGATCATTCTCATTTAGACTTTCTTTAAGGACTACATTTTCCTCAGCTATGTCCTCAATTTCGATTTGCATAGCTTCCAACTTATTAGTTTGGACACGACATTTATCTATGAATTGATCTAGGAGGAGACAAACTTTGTCTTTAGAGAAAGATCGAACCTTTTTCTTGAGCTTAATTACCTCATGGTCCAATCGAGTCCGAATCCACGGAGTGAGCCATAAGACACTTGATGTCTTCTTTCTTTGATGATTTGGAAGCATTTTTTGAGGAACTAGACGAGATGCTAAGTTTGGCGTCTAATTCATCCTCAAGGACATCGTCCTCTTGAAATCGAGACATGCCCCAAATAGCAGTCATTACCTTGTTTTTGTAATCACGTTTTGCAAAGTCACGTTTTTCCTTAGATTTGATATCGTTCCACTTTGGGCATTCTTTGATTTGGTGACCTTTGTCACCACATTTAAAGCAACCAACAGTGGAGTTAGATATTCTCTTAGAAAAACGGCGTTTACTAGAGTTGTTGCTATACCTTTGAGAGTTTCGACCATTGATCATGCCAACAATGTTTTTAGTGAACATTGAAAACTCATCATCTTCATCCTCCTCATCACTTGAGAGAGCATTAAGAGCGAGTCCTTTCCCTTTAGAGCTTTCACTAGAACGCTTCATGAGAGTTAACTCATGAGCCATAAGTGAGCCCATAAGTTCATCAAGGGTGAGCAATGAAAGGTCCTTAGCTTCCTCAATAGCCGTAACCTTCGGTTGCCACTTTTCAGTTAGGCTACGAAGGATTTTATGGACTAAATCCTCGGATTGAAAACTCCTACCTAAACTCTTAAGGTCATTGACAATACTAGAAAAACGTGAAGACAAACTATTAATTGACTCATCTCGTTCCATATTGAACATCTCATATTGTTGCATGAGAAGATCAATACGATATTTTTTGACTTGTGACGTTCCCTCATAGGCAAGGTTTAGGGTGTCCCAAATCTCTTTGGCCGAAGCACATCCAGATATACGATTAATCTCTTGGTCACCGATCCCATATTGAAGAATGGACATGGCCTTAGAGTTTTTCTCGATTTTCTTATAGTCGGCCTCAACATACTTATCCTCACTTTTCAAGGAGCTAGTGCCATCAGCATTAGTCACTTCGATTTTGAGGGGACCCTTTTGAATGATTAACCAACATTCATAGTCCGCACTTTTGACATAGTGCTCCATGCGATGTTTCCACCAGGCATAGTTTTCTCCCTTGAAAATGGGATACTTAGTGTGTTTTGAATCGTCCATAACTATAGGATCAACTCTTTGGATTTAACCAATATCAAGAGCACAAGGCTCTGATACCAATTGAAGAGTTAAGAACGATTTAACACCTAAGAGGGGGAGGGGGTGAATTAGGTGTACCTTTTAAAAATTTTATTCTTAACTTGGTTAATTAGTTAACTTAAGTAAAGAATATTGAAGTACAAGACTTGAGAAACTTAATTGAATGTAAGTTCACAAGAGGTACAGCAGTTCTATGACACGGTATAGGTGACTGTGACACAGAACTTGATTAGATACATGCGAGAAATAGCAAAGTGGAAGAACGTAAAAGTAAATGAACAAACAAACGACATTTTAAAAATTGGTTCAGCCTCTACTCCGAGGCCTACGTCCAACCGTTATTTTATTACTTGTTTAGAAATTTACTCAAACTTACTAAACCCCTTACAATGAAAATAACTCGCCAACCTACTCCGGTTGCACTCAAACTTAAAGCTACTCCGCTTCAAGAGTTTATGGGTTCTATCTCAAGGTGTTACAGAATCTTGAATCTCAAGAGTTCACTTAAATGAACATGGAGATTACAATGAAGATCTAACACGAGAATCATGGAACAAACTCATCATGTCACAGTACAGCGAACTGATACTTGGAGGTTTTACAGCTTTTTCGAAAACAATTTGAAGACTTTAAAATAAGAAAAACGTTTTGCAAATACTTGAAGAACAAAGCTTTCAATGCACAAATGATTTGCAAGGTTTTTACAATAAATGCTTTGTAAGTCTTGAGAAATAAATGTGACTAAGACACTCTATTTATAGTGGATTTAGTCTTAGGTAAGTACACTTTGAAAAATTAAATCCAATATTAAAATGATAGCTTTGAGTGATGGTAAGTGTTAGACTTGTAGGCTTGGGGCTTAAGAAATCAGAAAACTTAAGCTTCTACACTCAACATGTGACAATTTACCAAAATGGCAAAAAGCTTTTCTTACTTTAGAAGTTTGACAAGTCTTCTTTGCCATTTTAGTAAAAGGTGTTTGCACAAATCTAGAGGCTTAGACAAGTGGGCTTGTGACTCCAAAATTTCAGATTGTTTTCAAGCTTTTGAAAATTCAAATGTTTAAGGTTTAAAGTTTGCAAAGTTTTGACACTTTAAAAACATTTGGACGAAAACTCCTCCGTATGATAGTACCAGAAACCACGGTACAGCGTACCGTTGCATGGTTTTGCCATTACTTGACTTAAATGAGAATGTTACACTTACTCTTACATATATCGACTAAGGCTTTGGAAAGTATCATTGTCTTGACTTCCTTGATTGGCTTGATCATCTTGAATCATTGTTGAAAGTCCATTTGATTGCTTCATTCACTAATTATTTCAACTAAGAGCAAACAATCAAATAACAAGGGGACTTGGCATCATCAATCTAATGTGTTCTAACATTGAAGAATAAACTTATATAAAAAGAATTAATCCTAAAACATCAAAGAATAGGCAGCTGAAATTAAAAAGCATGTTTGTTACCTCTGAATATGTTGTTTACTCCCTCTCTTGAATCTATAAATATTATTAAAAGGCTAGACATTAAACACCACGTAGACAAATGTGACATGACAACAATTAATTGTGATGTGGCAAAATATAGTCCACATGGAAATACTAGCATAGTAGTACACATGAAAAAAAAAAAATTACCGATTCCACATTTAAAAGTTACTTTCATAATCTATAAAATACTATTAAAAGCCTAAGCTAAAATGGCTCATAAAATCCACGTCAACAAAGTCACGTGTGATTGTAAAATGACACATCTGATTGATATATCATAATCATTAATCCCTCTATAACTATTAAATTTAGAAATCGACTAGATAGAAGTTTTATGAAATGGCCACTAAAAGTGAACGTTTCATTGTTCCAACTTCATGACCTTGATTCTCCACATTCTAGCACATTTATATCTCTTCTTATCTCCTCCATCCATAATTGCTACTTAAATGAACTTTTGATCATTATAAACTCTTCAATAAAATTCAATTTCTTACGTTATAATAAGAGTAGCTATGTGCACTATTATATAATGTCAAATTCAAGTTGAAATTCCCATTTATACATTTCTTAACCAATAGGTCTTGGTATAGACGGGTGGGGCAAACAGACGGGTAAAGACCTCTAATAAAATGGGTAGGGGGACAAGGTGGGGCATCCCCATGTGCTTCCCACTTTATGGCAAATGAGTATTTTGTGAGGAAAAATGGTATCCGTCTATATGTATAGACGGATAGTGTCCGTCTATAATGAGAATTTGTGTTTCTTAACACGCATTTCGTTTTTCAAGGCAACAACCACATTTTTTTGTTCGGTTGCTATTTTGATCTAATTGTCTCTTCTCATGATTTGCTATTTAATGGCTGACAATGTATTAAGCCCTCAACTTTAAAGAAAACTTAAAAGTTGTCTAATTTTAATTTTCTTTTTCCATGTAAATGCAGGGATATTTTAGATGAAACAATGACGGATGAAGTCGAGATGATGGATTTTAAGATGTCTTATTTACGGTGCTTTTCTCGAATATTTGAGTTTAGAAATGCATTGTAATTTTTCATATAATCTATCAGGATTGTTTTGTTTCACTACTAATATTTTTTGTGAGTGTTGTGTTTTATCCAACCTTGGTTATATTAATTTTTAAGGTTCCTTTATTCACTTAATTGATAATATTTTACAATTTAGAACAATTACAAGCAAATCATCAAAGAACTGCAGGTAGTACAATTTGAACCACTATTTGCAATGGTTCTTGATCATTGGTGACGGAGCATAATGGTACGGTAAAGTCCCGATCAGAGACTTGCATGTTAAATTTGCGCCACTTTGCTAACTGATTTTTTATGCAAGTATAACCAGGGTGGGGAAAGGACTTTTCGAGGTTTTTTTGGAGCATAATTCAACATTTTATTATTTAGGTAATTAACTCATTGGTGGCTTCGTATTCGAAAGCGAATAATGGGACACTATTTTTTGTACCCAACTCCAATATTTAGCCAGCAATATTTCATACTTAGTATTTGGACAGTTTAGTGCAGTAACACTTTGTTTCCTTTGTTAAAATTAGTGTGGTCGCGGTTGTGTTGTTAGATTTGTTAGTATGGAAGAGAGATGCATATATCACCTTTGAATGTTAATCGCACTTGAATACTTGATAAGAATTAAAAACAAACTTCTATTTTAGTGTGAAATCATTTTATAAGTTTAAGAAAAAATGGTACTCTAAGTTGTAAAAAAGTATAAATAATTATTAAAAATAAAATGACTATACATAAATAGGTACGAAATTCACAATGATATGTTGAGACTTGAGAGTATTATAATTAGCTTCTCAAAATTGTATTACTTTGTGACGATTTCCTCAAAAAATAATGACATCTACAAGCTTTTTTCTTGAGTCATCTTCAATTGAGAATACTATTCTATTTTGCTTTGCCTATGCGATGAAGAAATAATTCAGTATGTGAAGATTTTTTGGATAGCTACGGTGAATACAACTTAGTATTTTTATAATATCATCATTTTAATAAAGTTATAAACTAATTGAAATATTATTTAGATCTTAAAAACTATATCATTACTCATTAGGCTGCAAAAGTCAAATGAGAATAATATAAATAAGATTCACTAGCAAAAAAACACTAAAAAAAACGATGTGAATATCAAGTCAGTACAAAAAGCAGCAAATTACATTTATTAATGAAAATTTAGAGAAGTTCTATGATTTTCACGAGAAATTAAACTAATAATGACATTAAAATGTATGTTGAATATCTAATTAAATTACACAATCACGTGTTACTAATTACAAAAATATTAATGATTACCAAATATCTATATCATCTAATTAAAAGGCTAGGTAAAAGCAATTAATTTTATTCCGCATGTCACTAGCAATTAATTTAATTCCACATAGGATTAGCAATCAATTTACTTTCTATACATTTTAATTATTTAATTTATTTATTTATTAATTACCAAGCCAAAAATAAGAGCATAAAAAGGAGTAGCAAAGAAATGGAAAAGCATATGCACTAAATTTTAAGAACCTTTATAAATTTTTTAAGATAAATATGCACTAAATTTTTCATAACTCTGTGAATAATGGTCTTGGAAACTAAAAATACAAAGAAAGATAAATATGCACTAAATTTTTCATAATTACATGAGTAATGATCTTGGTAACTATAAAGACAAAGAATAAAAATTGGTTAAATAAATGACTAAATGATGTAAGAACCTTCATAAACTCCCTAAGATAAATATGCACTAAATTTTTCATTACTCCATCGTTAATGATCTTGACAACTAAAAAGACAAAAAATAAAAATTGGTTAAATTGACTCATTAAAATGATTTTTACATCTTATAACTCCTTATAATTCATTAAAATCTAATTTCAATAACTCTCGTTTATCATTAGCACTAGGAAGGTTTATTGAGATCAATTATAACCGAGAACTCAAGAGTATATCAATTAAAATCCATATAACCCAAGATTATAAATAAGACCACAAAAAGGCGGCGAGACTTCCATTCACCTATAAGTTTTTATTTGCATACTTTTGTTTAGTCTTTTACACTCTATTCAATTAGATTCTAAATTATTTTTGTTTATTTTCAAAGTGTGTTTACCAAGGAAATAAACGTGAAATGTAGAGGTATAAACAATTAATATTTCATTCTTTCTACTTTTATTTAACATATGCCAAGTATTTTTGTTTCCCTTAACCAAGTTTGATTTAGTGGTTTTAATCATCAAATATTAAAATGGCATACAAACTTAGGGGTTGTCATTAAGACAAATCAAACTATCATATAGATTCAGGGGGTTTTGGTGTCATTCCTCATTACATAGTTTTGACTCATATCACAAAATTTCAAAATACCCTTAACTATAGTATATCTCCAAGTAAAAAAGAAAGTATAGAAAGCCGAAAAACAATTTCACGAACAATACAGCGAAGACAAACAACAACAAAAGTCAAACACGTGATTTTCACGGGTTGCAAAACTAGTTAATGGTAAAAAACTAAATTTAGATAATTTTAATTTCATAGGATAATTTTTAAATCACTCTCATACAAAGTGGATTTAATAATGATAATAATCTATAAATATAATTAAAAAGTAAGTCAAACTATCAACCATTAACTATATGTCTTATTTTAATTTCATAAGATAATTTATAAACCACTCTCATACAAACCTTTTACATTACATTTCTCCTTGCTCCATATTTATGTATGTAAAATCAATAATACTATAATCTAAATACAAAATCTATATATCTAACTTAAAGGCATGCTAAATTACCTATCATAATCTACATGTCATATCTATACAATAATATAAAAAAGATACCTTGAGCATATGTATAAGACATGCGACAGCGTAAAATCACTAAGAAACTTTCATTTGATAATATGTGACTAATTAATAATATTCATTCATAGAATTAAGATAGAATACTTATTATCACGTTTATGACCCCTTATTCATCTCTAACTCTTCATTTTCTCTTTAGCTCTTCCTTTTCCTTTTTGATGATTCATTTTCCCTCCTAAAATTTAACTCCTTATTTGATGCTAAGTTAATATAAATAAAGTCTTTAAAATAAGCACTTTTATTTTTTACCCTCTTTTTCTAACCTTTTGGCATATTCATATGTTATTGAAACTTTCCATTGCATATAACTTTTATTAATCATTTGCATTTGTGAAAAAACTAAAGTTATATCATACATAAGATTTGTGTTTTATTTGGTATTGTTTAAATAAATTTTATTGATGTCAATTTGTATTTCTCAACTTGATTTATTTTTGCAGAGGGAATGGTACAATTTTCTTATTATTACAAAGTTGGATTGTGCAGTTAATTATGTTATACATAAGGTATGTTCTACGAGTTTTGTTTGTGTAATTTATATAATCTTATTGTAAAATGCACATTTTTTTTGTAATTTATCCACTAATATGGCTTTGTGGTAGATTTATTTTATATTATCTTTATGTAAACCCTCTTACAAGATTAATTGAATTATCGTTAAATGTATGTTTGTTTCTTATTCTATTTTTGTAGGTGATGCTTCCTTTGTCTTCTGATAATATTAACATAGTGTGTTAAAAAAAAACTACATGGGAAATGTGTAGGCAAGAGAAGGATTTAGTTGAACAAAAACTTGATATCCGTCCTTGAACCATGTTCTAATGATATTAAAACTTATTTGGTACGTAATTGTCTCACTTGATACAAAAACAAAACATTTTTAGTTTTTAATTCGAATTTAGAGGATCTTAGTAAATTGTTTTTTTTATAACTCTGTTTTTGTAAAAAAAAAAAAAATACAATATAGTTAAAAGGCTACTTAAAACATCTAATTTTAATTCACATGTCATTTTTACATTGGTTAATATTAAGGCTACGTCAGACTTATTTATTAAAATTCTTCATAAGATTTACTAATATTTTTTGATGGAAATCATAATACCGATCATGATTTAAATTATAAAAATTAATTAACAATTTACTCTCATCATTTAAATCGTACAATTTGTCCATCTAACTCTTCATTAACCATAGAGATAGTAGTTGAAAGGTCTTATATGTAGTAAATAAAAAGTCTAATAATTTGGATTATAAAGCTATTAATAATATTTTTTAGTGGAAACCATAAGATCATGTATTAAATTACAAAAATAAATTAAGAATTTACTCTCATTATTTAAAATTTTAAATCGTAAAATTTATCCATATAATTCCTCATTAGTAATAAAGATAATAACTAAAAGGTCTTATATGTGATAAATAAAAAATCCAATAACTTGGATTGTAAAGCTTTACAATTTCTCATATTGTTACTTTTGATTTATTTCAAAACCATCTTAAACTAGTTTGGATGCCCGTGCGTTGCAACGGGGTAATTAACTTAGTAACAAAAAAATGGTTATAAGGTCTTAATACTTACATCTTATGTCATTTCCAAAGATGCCTCATATTTATAATCATAAGACCACCACATATTATTTTAATCTTTCAATGTAAGACTATTCTATTATTTTTATATAATCCTACATTATTTTTCAATATGTGACATATAACATACTAAGAAGTACACAATTTTATATATGTACAAATTATATGAAATCTGTACACTAATGATAGCATTTTTACCATGAATCAAATTATGTTATTTTTATAATTTTCTTAACGATATTTTTTTGCCAAATGAAATGTAAAAGTTTTTATATAAAAATTAGAAACATCACTTGAATATAATATATGAAATAAATATTATAATAATTAAAAGATTCTCCACTTTATTTTTACATCAAAAACTATTATTTATGATACTTTCCTAAATTAATTTTTAGGATCATCTCTCCTTATGATAATTTTCTGATGTGGGACAATTCAACTACTTATATGTAGTATATTTACCACACCTACATTATTTTTCAATGTGGGACAAATAACACACGAAAAAGTACACCATCTTTTTTGCACCTATTTCGATATCCAACCCGATTTAATAATGAGAAAATACTATACTATCCATTTATATTCATAAGTTTTTTTTTTCATTTTTTATCATAATTAAAATATGTACAAATGATATGATTTAAATTAATTTTTTTTTCCTAACACGACTTTTAAGATGTAATTGAGGAAACAATAAAATGTATAAACAAATGCAAAATATTTTCATTTTCTAGTGCGATTTTGATTAATGGTTAAAAATTATGATGTGTTTTAGTTACTCAAATGTAATGAGGCATGCATAATAATTATCTATATTTGAAAGTTAAAAAGATTTAATTCTACTATTTATCAAAGTAAAAAAGCTCATTATTGATTTGTTTGTGGATTCAAAATCTTTTTATGCAACACTTGATTATATTATAATTCATAAATTTTCTTTTTTAGTACAGAGATTACATTATATATGACACATTAATAACCAATTTATGTATATTTAGCACCCATTTTATTTTTTAATTATGATTTTGTCTTAAATAGAGTTATTAATATTGATTGTCTTAAAATAAACATTATATTATCACTAATATAGTAATATATAATCGCTTTTATAAATATCTACGTATTTAATAGTTGTATGGTATTGTTGTAACTAAGGTTTGTCATTAATACAAACTCTTATAAGAACTCTCTAAGATAATATTTAAGTGATTCAAAAGATTTTGGGTTGATACCCCTAAGTTTCAAATATGACTCCTATTTATAATCATATGATGGACAATTCAACTATTTATATGTACTATATTTACCACACCTACATTATTTTTCAATGTGAGACAAACAATATACTTAGAAAAACACCATCTTTTCCGCACCTAATTCGACATCTAACCAGTTTAATAATAATAATAAGCAAATCTATAATATCTGTATAGTACATTTTTTTTTAACTTATTATCATAATTAAAATATGAGCAAATAATATGATAATATATTCTAATGCTAGCATTTATTTACCACGAATCTAATTATATAATTTTTCAAAACAAAATTATGTTACTTTTTTACTAAATGAGATGTATAATTTCGATGTGGGACAATTCTACTATTTATAAGTAATATATTCACAAAAATTGGATTTTTTTTCTGATGTGGGACAATTATAATATTTATACGTAATATATATTTATCAAACCTGCATTATTTTTCAATGTGGGACAAATAACATACTCAGAATTACACCATCTTTTTTGCACTTAGTTCGACAACCAACCAGATCTCGAATACCGAATACAGACAATTGCTACTCATTATATCTAATAGTTATATTTAAATTTAATAATATGATCAAGTACTCTCCATTAATATTTGTAAGTTATTTTTCTTCAAAAAAAAATTAAAAATAATTGAGATACAGAAATTTTCCGTAGTACCCAGATTTTCCATGTTACCCCTACTTTTAAAAATTTGCCTATGGTACCCTTGAGGTTCAATTTTTTTGCCCATGGTACCCCCTAATGTAAAGGCTGTTAAATGGACGTTCAGTTTGATGGCGTGAAAATAAAATAACAATTAAAAAATAATACCCCCGTTATTGTTTTATTAGTACGGATATTTCTTTTTTAAATGCAAATTTAATTAACTATATCATTATAATATTGAAAATTTCTCATGGTAACCTTGAACTTTGATAGATTACACATGCTACCATGGACGCTTGTTTTCTATTTTTTTTATCATAATTAAAATATGTGCAAATGATAAGAACCTATACTTTAATGATAGAATATTTTTTAACACAATTCTAATTATATTATTTAAACATTGTATATTTACGGATTTACCACACCTACATTATTTTTCAATATGGGACATATAAATCTATAGGTAGAAAATATAATGATATAAACTTTTAAGAGCTCTCCAAGACAATACTTAAGCGACTCAAAAGATTTTGGGTTGATGCCTAAGTTCCAAGGATGCTCATAGAATCACCCACCTTATGCTATATTTTGATGTGAGAAAATTCTATTTTTTATATGTAGTATATTTATCACACCTATATTATTTTTCAATGTGGGGGGTATAACATACTATGAAATACACCATCTTTAATATGTGCAAATTATATGAAATCTATATATACTCTAATGATAGCATTTCTTACCATGAATTTAATAATATTAATTTCATAATTTTTTTACCGACATTATTTTGTCAAATGAAATTTAAAAGTTTTTATATAAAAATTAGAAACATCACTTGAATATAAAATAAGAAATACATAGTATATATTATAATAACTAAAAGATTTTCCAAACATTAACTTAGGCTAGAAATTATTATTGTAGAGACAGTAATATAAACTCTTTTAAGAGTTATCTCTGACAATACTTAAGGGAATCAAAAGATTTTGGGTTATGACTTCTATTTATAATCATAAGATCACCATGCCTTACGGTAATCTTCCGATGTGGGACAATTTTAATCTTTATACATAGTATATTCACCACACTTACGTTACTTTTCAATGTAGGACAAATAACATACTAACTACTAAGTACACCATTTTTTTTGTACCTACTTTGACATCAACCTGATTTAATAATGAGAAAATACAATACAATACAATATACACTCTAATGATAGCATTTTTTTGTCACAATCTAATTATATAATTTTCATACGATATTTTTTTTCAAATGAAATATAAAGTTTTTATATCAAAATAATAAACATCACTTTAATATAATATAGAAAATGTATATATATGGGACATTTCTATTATTTATACATAATATATTCACAACACCTACATTATTTTTCAATGTGAGACATATAACATACTAAAAAGTCTATATCTTTTATATCAAAAATTTTTGGATTAATACCTAAATTTCAAGGATGCCTCCTATTTATATTTATAGAATCACCCTACCGTATACTATTATTTCAATGTGAGATACATAATTTAATTATTTAGACGTAGTATGTTCATAATGCCAACATTATTTTTCAATGTGAAAGATATATACCAAGAAATACATGTTTTTTCTTAAAAAACCACTATTGTATACATATTATTTTTCTTTGAAGGTAAAAACCACTTAGTCTCGATCATTAGATATGGATCTCTACATCGTACATATAACGATTCATTAAAGCTCTATTACTGCATTCAGAAGACAACCATTAGTAAAATCTTTAGTTTTGTAGTGTGTCAGGAGACTACCATTAGTAAAACCTTTTATTTTTTGATTTTCTTGTTCAACCTTTAGTTATTTTTTGATTTTCTTGTTCATATTCATAACTCTTTCCCGAGTTGTTCCCAATGATTTCCACTTTATTTTTTATATCATATCGTAGATAACGATATAAAATCTTAAGAGCTCTTTAAAACAATATTTATGAGACTCAAAATTTTTTTGGTGAATACATAAGTTCCAAATATGCATCCTATTTATAATCATATGATCACATCACCTTATACTAATCTTTCGATGTGGGACAATTCTACTATTTATATGTAGTATATTCACCACATCTACTTATTTTCCAGTGTGGGACAAAATATATAAAAATTATACAATTTTACGTATTAAGAAGTACACCATCTTTAATATGTGCAAATAATATGAAATTTATACTCTAATGATAGCATTTTTTAACACAAAGCTAATTATATTATTTTCATAATGTTTTTAACGATATTTTTTTGCCAAATGAAATGTAAAAGTTTGATATAAAAATCGGAAATATCACTTGAATATAATTTAGGAAATATACATATTATAAAAATTAAACATTAATTCCTTCACTTCTGCCGCTTCATAATGTGTCACCTGCCCTGTCCGATCGCTGCCGCTGCGCCACAACCGCACAGTTGAGATCATTGGCTTATATAAATATGCAAGCCAGTGAGATGTGCTTCGACCGCGTCCACACAAACAATCTATTCAGCCAGTGCTGACCAGAGGGGTCCTGATTCCCGGACGGAGCCGTATGACGAGCCTAATAAGAAAAGAAAGTCTCCCTTTCCCAAGGCTACAACTAGCCTTTCCTTGAGCTAGCTAGCTATGCCGGTCCTGCGGAGCTTTCGGAGAAGGGTAGCCTAGTGTGTAAGGAGATCCATAGATATCTAGAGAGAGAGATCCTTAGATTTTCCACTTTATTTTTACATCAAAAATTATACTTTCCTAAATTGATTTTTGATGATGTGGACGCTCTCAGATCGCTCGAAAAAACTCTCTTTTTTATATATATATATAGATATTGTAATTAGCACACTTGCGAAAAATTGAAAAATAAGGTGTATATGTGCATGTGATTCAAACGTATATAGTCTTCTTAAAAGTACTCCATATTTCTATCTTTTAAGATTTTAAAACTTTAAACGTTTAATAAGTTGTATAGTTAGTTTTGTAATTAAGATGATGCTTATTTAATTTTAATTTTAATTTTAACTATTTCAATTTGCAGATTATTGATTGCGAGGAAGCTATTAAAAAGTGGAGATTACATGTTTGGATCTAAATGTGAAAAACGAAAACATATTTTTTACTCTTTTAGTTGGCTTACAAAGCATCATCATTTATCATCGGCGAGATTCTCTATTTTACATGTATATCGGCGAGATTCTCTATTTTACATCATTTATCATCGGCGAGAGTATCTATTTTACTTTCTTAAAAAAACCTATCAGATATGTAACCGCGATTTTGGAATGCTTTGTTTATTGACCTAACGACGCAGCCGTTTTTGGCTTAATTATTTATGACGTACATCATAAATACATAAAAATAACAAATTTGTAAAAAATTTAAACAAACATTTATAGTTATAAAATTAGTTACATTAAATTGTTGACTACAAAATATTCATGAATAATATTAACATGTATTAAAATATATGGAAATAAAATTCAAATTCTATCTATATTACTATGATCATGAAAAATAATGTAAAAGAAGAAAACATTTACAAATGTTTGGTTTATAGCTTATTCGCGATAAAAAAAATATTTTATATTTTAGTTCAAGATGGACGTCAACAAAAGCAAATAAATGGGACAAATAGAACAAGTCCGCAATTTTCGCGGGTACAAAAGTAGTTCTCATTTAAATTGTTTTTACTTAATTAAACGTTACAACGGTTAATAGAAAATGAGAGAAAATAATAATTTACTTTATAAAATATCATTGTTATTTCCAAACGTACAGAAAAAAAATAAAAATAAGTATATATCTATGATTAACACTTCTTATTATCATTTTCATAGAGTTGGACTAAGAAAAATATAATTCAGTCATCGAGCAGAATTGATATAATTCCGTAACAAAAGCCAAAATAAGAATAAAAGAATAATAGGTTACAATAACAACCACAAAAAAAGTCAACATAATTATGTGAATATCAAGCCATTACAAAAGTAATAAAAAATAATTTACATGATTTTCACGAGAAATTAAATTAGTATATACTAAAAAAGGCATGACAAAGCATCACATTCCCTTTGACAGAATTTTTGCAAACCACATCCTTATGCATTTATTTTATTTTATTTTAATAAAAAAAAAGATAAATTGTTGGAAGAGTTTGTAGAATTAAACACAATCATTAAAATTGGCTTTTCATTTTCAAAGTAATTAAACAATCGTTAAACATCAAAATAAATACTAAATAAATTTTGAAATTTTATTGTTAGAGTAAATTTTACGAATAAAATAATCTTTATTCTTTCAACGTTTATAATCCTCATCATACTCTTTCAATACAATGTTAACCGATTAATCTACCTTGAATTATAGTTCGCAAATAAAAATATAAAAATTTCTATTTTAAAAAATTATTTTTGGTTGAATTAATTACGTAACTCAAAAATTTTTAATGAAAGAACAATAAAATAAAACAAATGACTGGAATGGAGGGAGTATAATAAAAAAAAGACTTAAAAAAAATCAAAGACAACAAGAATAATAACAATAATCGTGACAAAACACTAATAAACTTAGCAATATTAGTGGCATTATACAAATATACGTATTAGCATACAAATCGTATCTCCTATTAATACGTGTGGATACTAGTGGAGGCACTACAATTGGGGTGCTCGTGATTATTTGTAGTAGTTGGGTTATTCTGATCCGGTTATTATTTTTATTATTTGATGGATATTATTTGCTCACAGATTAATTCCGCTGCGAGGTAATTCGATTGCCCTCTTTATTTAGTTTAATTTTTATTTCTAACATGCATATGGTCCTGGAGATTTGTCTATTAAAAATCGTTTTAAGTACTTACAAATCCCTTCAAATAAAAACAAAGAAAGAGGTGTCAAGTGGACCAAATTGGGTGTAGTATGTAGAGGATCAAATTGTTTATCAAAATTATTTTTAAAATAGAAAGATAAATATTTGATTGAAACATTTTAAAATGAAATTAATAAATAAATGACCGAGACGGAGGGAGCATTTTGCACTACATTTATCTATTTATTACTCTATAATTCTATTTCGTATTTATCTTGGGGCGGGTTCGAATTTGACAGATTTGAGTAGTTTTAATTTAGATACGGGTTTTTTCCTTTTATGCATAAAAAAAGTGTGTGTGTATATATATGAATATAAATATAAATATATAATGCATCAGTAGTTATACGCCCTTCATGAAACCATAAATGAATTATCCACTCTATTAAAAAAAAAAGAAACGTTATTACACACATGAAACCAAAAATTGAGTATCACAAAATCATTATTTACACTAACCTCCCACTCTCCCAACTCCTCCATTCTCTCTCTACAACAACAAAAATATCATCACCAGAAAAACACCATCACCATACCATCAACTAAAATCCCATTTATCTACTTCCCTTCCATTAAAAAATATGTTCCGTCAAATATCTACAATTCCGGGAAAAAGACTAGTCCGAGAATTACTTCCTCGGAGTTTAGTATGTGCTTTTTTTTCTTTTTTTTCTTTTTAATTTTTTTTTAATTATAATTGATAATTTGAACATAAGAGATGTGTTTACTACGCTAATTGCTATCCTTCTTCTCCATTAAAATATATGTTCCGTCAAATATCTACAATTCCGGGAAAAAGACTAGTCCGAGAATTATTTCCTCGGAGTTTTAGTATGTGTTTTTTTTTAATTGATAATTTGAATATAAGAGATGTGTTTACTACGCTAATTGCTATCAAATTGATGATTTTTATGGGTTTTTTTCTAGCACTTTTTTTTTTAAATTTAGGTTTTGTAATTTATTCATGTTTTTTTTTTTTAAATTAATGTAGGTACCTTTAGCGCTACGCAACCCGAGGTAGGCCGGAGCCGTTGGGATGACTCGACGTACGATGATATTGGGCTAGATCATTTGCAGGTAGTTTACTCAACCTTCTTTTAATGTTCTGAAAATTATTTTGGGTAAGACTATAAAATCCCTTGATTATTGCAATAAGAGATTATAAAAGTAATACAATAGTGTTTCAATTTTGTAGATTGTACGGCCAAGAAAGGGACTGTTCCTCTTGATTGGACTCCTTGGCTACAGGTTAATACTCATACCTTAGCTTACTTTAACTAACTACATGTTGAGACTACACCTATGCATAATCAGTGATGTACTTGGACTGATTAAGGTGCAAGCCAGCCGACGCCGGGGTTACTTCCACGCCTAAGAAACATGAGAGACAACCAAGGTCTTTGAGGGAAAAACGTGAGGATATAGCTGTAATAAACCTGTCAATTTCAGTCGGAGTAGAACCTGTAACAACTATATCATCAACATAAACAAGAGCGTACAAGCGAACATTAGAACGATCGAAAATAAATAGTGACAGGTCGGACAGAGAGCAGCGAAAACCATACGAGATAAAATATATTTTGAGTTCGGTAAACCAAGCACGAGGTGCTTTGTTGAGTTTATGGATTCAAGTACCTAAGAGGGGGAGGGGGTGAATTAGGTACTATTTAAAAATTTAACTTCAACTTTATTGATTTAAAGTGAGTTAAAGGAGATGAGAGAATATTTCGAATAATATTGAAAAACTAAACAAGTATCAAGATGAATGTTTGCTGAAGTATGAAAGTAACAACTGTTCTGACTGTAGCTATTTGTCTCAAGTTATGGAATACGAACTGCAGACTAAATGTGACAGTATGATGAACTGTTACTTCAAAGGTTCAAGCAAGGCAAAACAAACAAGCAAGATAAAAACAGCGGAATAACTTAAAGAAGATTAAAACACGAGATTTTTGAATTGGTTCGGCAAGAAACTCAAGTGCCTACGTCCAATCTACTTTTTATTGAATTCTTTTAGTGATATACTCCGACAACTAAAAGACCCGTACAATAAAAGCAACAATCTACTCCGGTTGTGTTACAAGTCCAAGAACTACTCCGTTCTTATGACAAGCCAACTCGCAACCTACTCCGGTTGCCAAAGAGTTGAAGACTACTCCGTCCTAACTCTACACACACACAAAGAATGTTTTAAGGATCAAACTTCCACTATCTTATTCTTAACAAAGAATTGAGGTGGACAACTTTTACAAGATCAACAATCTTAAGTGAGAGAGCTTAGTAAGTTAAAGTAACAGTAGCCAAGATTGTAACAACTTGAAGACTCTTAGAAGTTTTGCAAAATAAACACGGTTTTAAGCTTTGAAAAACAATTTGCAAACTTGAAATAAATTTCAGAAAAAGTCTTAGGATTTTTAGAGAGAAATGACTCGCCTTTTATAGAGAAGATGGGTAAGGGAGTTGCTAGGGTTTTGAAGGGTCAAAGACCTCACATGTGATGAGTCTCAACAACCACCCAATACTTGCACCAAAGAAGGTTCTTATGCAAAGGCAAAAAGAGAGAAAAAGTGTTTGAAAATTATCCATAAAAGCTCATGCAAAATCAGAAAACAAAGAGGGAAAAACAAGTCACATGATGACAAGTTTACACAAATATGGCAAAAAACATTTCTTGTTTTCTAAAAGACCAAAGGGTCAAATTTGCACAAAGAGGAAACATTTTGAAAATGATAATTATTCAAACCACTTTTTATTGAAGGCCAAATCCTTATAAAAATCTGAAGTTTATCTTTCAAAAATAAGAGACACGTAAAAGGCTTTCGAAAGATAAAAAGACTTCAAGTGTTACGAATTGAGGCAACAATCCAGGCAGCTGTTACTTGTGAAAGTAACAGCCGTCTTGACTGTTTCTATTACTCTAAGATACTTTACTTTCTCACTTGTACATTAGATGACGCTTAAGACACAATACAATGGGATGATTAACAACTCAACACTTCTTAATCCAAGCTTGATTTAACCATAAATCCTGAAAAGGTAAACTAAGATAACACACATTAAATGGGCATGTTATCATCAATCAAAGGAACCCAACAAATTCCCTCTTTGATGATGACAAGCCCTAAACGAATGTATAAGCAATGTAAACACCTTAATTCAAGATTTTAATCAAGCAAGATCATATGAGAGAAGGGACTATATTACCTTATATAAAGCAAGAACTAGAATCAAACTAACCATGACAATTTTACATTGCCCCAAAACAAGAGTAAAAGCTAAGAAGGTTAGGCCTAGACATTAGTTAATCAATATGCAAAGAGATTAAGAGCATGAGTTTACCTTTTCCCCCTCTTGACATCATCAAACGGATAGGGATGTCAATGGCATTAGAGTGCAAACAACCATAAGAAAAACACAAAAAGACACATATAACCGTGACAAGATAACAAAGTCAACACAAACATACAGTTTAACATAAGTTAACCATAGTTCACCATGGCTAAATAGAGTTTAACATACACCACCAAGCATAAAATATAACGAGTAAAAAAAAGTCTTAGGAGGGCACAACAAGGTGGAACAAAATAAAAAGGCAAGGATAATAGTCAAGGATTTGAAATAGGTAGGATAGGCTAAGGAGAGGAAGCTTGGTCACCATCCGAGTCACTACCCAAGGGATCATCATCCAATTGAACATCATCACCATGTTCCTTTGTTGAGACAAGAGTGGAGATAATGTCTACTTCACCACGAATGAGGTCCACGGTGGAGGCAAGAGCCGAGATGGCCATATCCTTTTGACTAGCATCGTGCTTAACCCAAGCACTCAACTCAGCCACAGCTTGAAGAACTTCCCGCATACTACCCGTACTCACTTGACTAGATGACCCAGCCTCGGGGCCAGACTTAATCTTCACAGAAATCAATTCATCATTATCCACTTTGATAAGCATTTTCCCATTTGACCATCACTCATGATGTCACACATGTCTAAGGAACCCAAACTAGAACTCACTAATACCCCATGTGCCTTGAGCACGATTGACAACCACATTCCATAGGGTAAGTGTAGCATGCTAGAGGAGGGTTTGCGGAGTTTGGTCGAAATGAGATGAAATCGCTTAAACATTAACCCAATCAAATTCACCTTTTTATGAGTTGCAATGTGATAAATTAGGTATTGTTGGGCTATGGATAGTTTGCCCCGGTCACCCGAAGGGTAAATGGAACGACAAAGCATATTAAAGATAATTCGAAGAGGAGGGGGTATTTGGGTGTTACTAACTGGACCACAAGTGACTGTTTTGGGACACACAACTTGAGCGACACCTAGGGGTGAGGCGTAAGGTAAGGCAACCCAAGTTTCAGAGGGGAGATTATCATAACCTCCGGTTGAGATATTAAGAGCGGTAGCAAAATCAGACTGAGATAACTTGAGGGGCTTACCATTAACCTTAGCCGTGAGGAAATCACCCGATTTATCCACTCGGACCGATGTAAAGAATTGAACCACTTCACTAACAAACACGGGTTCACGCAATTCCAACAATTTTTCCCAACCTTGATCCAAAATCATATCACGAACACTATGAAACGAGGGAGACTCGAACCAAGATTGTTTATACACCCGTGGAGAATGGATGGCTTTGGGGTTCATCAACCGTTCACAGTTTTTGTAGATGGAGGTGGGAAGATCCAAACTTTCTAGTTGATCCCAAACATGAGCCACATCCCATTTAGAGACTAAGGATACCGAATCAGAGGGTAAAAGGTACACTAATTTTTTCTTTGAGGTTTTCGATTTTTTCAAGGGAGGTTCACTGGGTGTTTCAACAGGAGGATTAACAGGTGCGGTTTCGACTTCACTTTGTTCAAGGGTTTCAGAAATAGGAGGTAAAGAGGATTCGGGCACAGTTGCTTTTCTTTTGTTGTTTTTCTTTGCCGGAATCGGCTCTGACTCAGTAGACTTAGTCGGATTCTCATTCAAATCAATTGGAGTTTCTTCAATATCATCGACATTCACAATCACAGTTTCGGAGGAAGAGCTTGAGACAGTACTACTCTTTTTCCGACCTCCTCGAGTACGACGCCCGACCATGGTGGAGATGAGGATGTCGTCAGATGGGACCGAGGTTGGTGGGACAGTGGAGAGAGGTGTTGGATGAGGGTTTGGTGGTTCTGGGATAGGTGAAGGTGAAGAAGTCGTGGTTGAGTTTTGTGGAGGAAAGGCATGGGAGATTTTTTGTGAAGGCATGGTTTGAGATGTCGTTGGTGGGTCAGATGTGACAGGTGAAGAGGTCATTTTCACGGGTTTAATGGGTATTGGGGTATTGAAAGACGTTTTGACCATGGTGGGTTAAAGGGTAGGTGAGATGGAGGGATTTGGGAGATAAAGAGATAAGTGGGTTGTGGGATTTTGGTGGGTTGAGGGAGTTTGGACGGTGGATTATGGATAGAAAGTGGCCCAAATATTAAATGTGGTAAGTGAGGTAGTTGGCCCAACTAATCAATTTTAATGCTCGAAATAAAAACGCAAAGTAGTATATTATAAACGTAAATTTAGATATGAGGTTGAGTGATTACCGACTCACGAATACGGTGTCAATTTTTGGTCTAAAAATATTATGAATGCACTTAGAACGCTTAATAACATATGTCCATTTTAATTTAATCAATTAAGGAAATGTGTAAAACTCACACTAAAAATCACAAGCAATTAATTAACCCAATTTCTAGTCTAAATTTCTCAAAAAGTTCTCTTGCAAGTGGCTTAGTGAAAATATCGGCAATTTGATTTTCGGTTTTGCAAAAGATAAGTTTAACATGTCCTTTTTCCACATGATCACGAATAAAATGGTGACGAATATCAATATGTTTGGTTTTAGAGTGTTGAATAAGATTTTTGGAAATATTTATTGCACTCGTATTATCACACATTATGGGAACGGAGTCAAAAATAATACCAAAATCCAAGAGTTGTTGTCTTACCCAAAGTAATTGAGAACAACAATGTGCGGCACTAACGTACTCACTTTCGGCCGTTGAAAGCTACCGTATTTTGTTTCTTTGAGCCCCAAGAGATTAAACAAGGACCCAAGAAGGTTGCAATTCCGGAGGTGCTCTTTCTATCAACCGTGCACCCCGCATAGTCCGCATCCGAAAAGCCTATGAGATCAAAAGGACAATGTAAGGGATACCATAAGTATAGATTTTGTGTTCCAATCAAATACCGAAGAATTCGTTTAACGGCTTTATAGTGTGATTCTTTCGGATTTTCTTGGAACCTAGCACATAAACAAACACTAAAGAGAATGCCGGGACGACTTGCGATCAAGTAGAGAAGTGAGCCTATCATACCTCTATACACCTTATCGCTAACATTCTTACCGAGTTCATCTTTGTCCAATTTGGACCCGGCTACCATAGGTGTATCATGAGACTTACCATTAGTCATCCCAAATTTCTTAAGCATTTCCTTAATATACTTTTGTTGATGGATCATGATTCCATCCTTTGATTGCTTAATTTGGAGCCCAAGGAAAAATCCTAGCTCACCCATCGTGCTCATTTCAAACTCCGATTTCATTAGTTCCGAAAAATATAAGTAAAGGAGTTCATTTGTTGCACCAAATATAATGTCATCAACATATACTTGTACAACCAACAGTTCGTCTGGTTGTGACTTCAAGAACAATGTTTTGTCAACGGAGCCTCTTTTAAAACCATTTTCAATAAGAAATTTAGACAATCTATCATACTAACACCTAGGTGCTTGTTTTAAACCATAAAGAGTTTTGTCTAATTTGAAAACATGGTTAGGCAAATCATTGTTCTCGAAACCCGGTGGTTGCTCTACAAAGACATCTTCTTCCAAATATCCATTTAACAAAGCGGTTTTAACATCCATTTGGAAGAGTTTAATGCCTCTGTGAGCCGCAAAAGCTATAAGCAATCGTATGGCCTCAAGTCTAGCTACCGGTGCATAGGTTTCATCGTAATCAATACCCTCTTGTTGGTTATAACCTTGCACCACTAGCCTAGCCTTGTTCCTTACAATTTCTCCCGAGTCATCAAGCTTATTGCGAAAGACCCACATAGTACCAATGACGGTACGATTAGGCGGTCTAGGGACTAAGTGCCATACCTCGTTTCTTTTGAATTGATTGAGTTCTTCTTGCATATCAAGCAACCAGTCTGCATCAGTCAAGGCGACTGTTACATTTAAAGGTTCAATTTGAGAAAGGAAGGCATTGTAGGCACAAAATTCATTGAGATGAGCGAGATTGTTGAGGGATGATCTTGTTCGAATTCCCGAGTTGAGATCGCTTGTGAGATTGGAGAGTGGATGAGAGCTTTGATGTTTCCACTTCTTTGGAACAATGGTTTCTTGTTCCCCCTCAGCAAAGATCGATCCACGATGGATCAAGTTTCTTTTGGCCTGGAGTGATCTTCATCATCACCGCTTTTTGGGTTGATTCGATTCGAGGTGGAGGCAACATCGTTGGGTCTGTTGCTTCCAGAGAAGAAACAGTAGCAGATGTGCTACGTGTTCCCCCTGAGCTGCTGATTTCCTTTGAAGGTGAAAGTCCCTGTGTCTGTTGCAAGTCAGTGTTGGGAGCTTCTTCATCCGCGAACACGAAGTCCTTTCGAACAAGACCAATCTCAAACTCATCGTCATCGTCATCATCTCCATCATCCACGTTTTGTACTTGTCCAAGCACACTAGATTCATCAAAAATGACATGGATGCTTTCTTCAATTAACAAGGTTCGTTTATTGTAAACTTTATAGGCCTTGCTATGATCGGAGTAGCCAATAAATACTCCTTCATCACTACGTGGATCGAACTTACCCAAGTTGTTTTTACCATTGTTATGAACGAAACATTTGCTTCCAAAACATCTAAAATATGAAATGTTGGGTTTTCTTCCACGTAGCAATTCATAGGGAGTTTTATTCAAAATACTTCTTATCATCACACGATTATGAATGTAGCAAGCGGTATTTACCGTTTCGGCCCAAAAGTTCTTAGGCAACTTACTAGATAATAACATTGTTCTAGCCATTCCTTCAAGGGTTCTATTCATCCTTTCAACCACACCATTTTGTTGTGGTGTTCTAGGAGCCGAGAAGTTATGGTCTACACCATTGTCATCACAATAAGCACCAAATGATGAGTTTTCGAATTCGGTTTCGTGATCGGTTCTCATTGAAACAAGTTTTAAATCAAGTTTATTTTGAATCTTTCTTAACCAAATTAGAAACTCATCAAATGTCTCATCCTTAGAGCTTAAGAAGAGTGCCCAAACAAACCTAGAGTAATCATCAACAATGACACAAACATAACGACTACCACCTCTACTTCTAGTTCTCATTGGTCCACACAAGTCGATATGTAAAAGTTGCAAAGGTTGAGATGTACTCACAATTCTTTTGGATTTAAAGGAACTTCTAACATGTTTGCCTCTAGCACATTCATCACATACTTTATCAAAATCAAACTTCATATTAGGAATACCTTCAACTAAGTCGAGTTTTTTAAGAGTATTAAGAGTTTTAGTACTAACATGACCAAACCTTTTATGCCATAACCAAGGATCATTGTTCATTACACTCATGCAAGACATGGTGTGACCGTATAGAGTGTTCAAATTAGTTAAGTACACGTCTTTGACACGTCTTCCTTCGAGTATTAGTTCATTAGTAGTGGCACAAATTATTCGACACATATTGGCACTAAATTCTACAATATTACCCATATCACAAAGTTGAGAGATGTTAAGGAGATTATGCTTCAAACCTTTGACAAGCCGCACGTTGTCGACACAAAGTAATGATGACTTACCAACCTTTCCAATGCCAATTACTTCACCTTTCTTGTTGTCACCAAACCTTACCGTGCCACCATTGTATGCTTTGAGTGAGAGGAATTGGCTTCTATCACCCGTCATGTGACGAGAGCATCCACTATCCAAGTACCAATTGCGCCGCCTCACCAAGCCCTACACAAGATTAGATTTTGAGTTTAGGAACCCAAACAAACTTGGGTCCCCTTTTGTGATCAACATATCTTATGGTGTCTTTCCTAATCCACATTTGCTTAATTATTTTGATGTTCTTGTTAATGTCATGAAATCTTTTTCTACAAGTGTTGAGGACATGACCATTCTTACCACAATAATTGCAAATAATGTATTCGGGAAGACCAACATACTTTCTCCTTCTAAAATCAGTTTTAGGCTTCTGGATGTAACAGTCTGAAGTTGGTGGTTCGACATGGTGGTCGGATGCAGAGATCGAAGGGCTGACTCGAGAAGGAAAACACGGATGATTTTGATCGTGAGGATCGTATTAGACTCGTGATACCATGTAAAATATGAGAATAGAAGAATATATTTGATTGAATGATTACTGTGTACATTGAGAGGTATAGAATTAATATCCTTAACCAGAACTCGAGGAGATAGGAGATCACATATGACTAGGACTCTGACTTAGCATTAAATTATCAAAAACTCCCTTTTATATACAACTTTTTAAAAATTACTCCCTTTAATAAAATTTTTTAAAACTTACTACCTTTAAATAGCAGAAAGTTAGAATTTGATACCAAAATTCATCTCAGGGAAATCAATAAGGAATATTCCGGCCATTTTGATTTTTTGCCTCCAAATGTGTTTTTTTCTGACGAAAATACCCCTCACCCTATGTTTTTTATATCCATTGTTCATTCACATTATCCCTGCTAGTTTGTCTTCCTCTCTATCTCACCGATTATCCACCAAAATCAAACTCGTCTCAAAAAATTTACCCCATATCTGATTGTGTGTTCATGTGAAGAACACAAAAAATCAAGAGATCCCACCTTAATTATTGTCTAAGCATCGTTGTACATAGCAACGAATAACTCTTACTGAGTAGAAATAAAAACCCAGAAAAATTTCCCAGATCGGAGGTCTATTCAACAAGGAAACGAAAAGTTCATTATTGTTTTAAGGCTTCGTGACTTTGTTGTCATTAAAGCTAAAATGTGCAAAAATATTCTTCTGGAGTATAACCCCTATATTTGTTGCCATTTATACTCATAAAAATTGCCATCTACTATATTTTAAGTTCATGCTAAAAATCCACTGGAAAATCTTTGCAAGTGAAAATAAGCTTTATGAGAAAGAAAAAGGGAGGAGGTAACCTCATGAATAAAATTCACAGAATCACAGAATGAGAATGAATCTCAAATTTTGATGTTTCTGGGATGAGCCGAGACCTACTATTGTGTCCACAAGTTTCTGCAAAAGTCACTTGCAATTAGTCCAAAGCATGAAAGGAGAACGAGCGAGGAAGGCGGGTCGGCGTCATTGTCTCGTGTTACCTACGGGTTGGTGTCTGACCATCTTAACCAGCCGTTGGAATCAATAAGAAATATTCCGGCCATTTTGAATTTTTGCCTCCAAATGTGTTTTTTTTTTCTAACGGAAATTAACCTCTTAAAATTTCCAATAAAATAGGGGCAATTAACAGTAACTTGAGGAAAAATCAAGGTAAAAAAATTACAAACTTGCTTAATGCTCAAGAGGATGAATTAAAGTTGGCGGTGATTAGACGAGACTAGATTATGCATAAGATTTTGATTAACAAGATTAATGAAAGGGTAAAAAGGGGAAATAATAACTGAGGGGCAAATTGGACCATTCACATCATATTTCACCGGAAAAGGCATTTGGTATCAAATTTTAAAATTTGCCTATTTAAAGGTAGTAAGTTTTAAAAAATTTTATTAAAGGGAGTAATTTTTAAAAAGTTGTATATAAAAGGGAGTTTTTGATAATTTACTCTATCCTTAACAACCAGAACTCGAGGAGGTAACAATACCCCCACCTCCGCCCAGTTTCTTCAATTTACAGTTAGGGCAACCGTCACAATAGAATGTGACGCAGCCAGGCGAGGTAGATCAAAGGGTATAACCTGAATCTGATTCCGGAGGATTGAAACACAGCGAGGAAACCGACCCTCGAGGATATGCAATATGATATGATCTTTGACAATAATTCTTTTAGCCTTGATTTCTTCCCACATTCCTTCCTGAAAATCAGATGGATATCTAGTTGCCAATGACACTAGCTCGCTAATAAACACTAGATAACCATTTTGTTTGGATAGTTGCTTGTTCATATCTAAGAAGCATTTTCTTGCGTGATTTTGTAAATACTTCTCATAGAACTAGTGGGTTTCAAAAGAATCCTATATAAAGATAAAAAAACATTATTATTATTATTATTATTATTATTATTATTATTATTATTATTATTATTATTATTATTATTATTATTATTATTATTATTATTATTTATGCACAGATACAAAGAAACCCACCTATCTTTCAGAGATTTTATTTTTGCTTTCATGGATTAAAGGAAGGCTTTTTAGAAGGGTGTAGAAACGTCTTGTGTTTGGATGGTTGTTTCTTAAAGACTTTCTTATTTCTTAAAAAAAAGTGTCCGGATAAATATAAGGTGCCTGATCAACACGCAATGAAAAGATGTAGAGGAAGACCAAAGAAGACTAATGAAGCCTAAAATTCACGAGAAAATCATGGTGATATACATAACTGAACCGCTGTATCAACTAGAAGAGAAGGCAAGGCAGAGGTAGGGGAATGCGGGGAGAGGGGTGCTAGAGTTAATCAAGGCGATGGTCGGAGAAACAGTGTAAGTGTTCACACCTTTATTAGATTATTACAATGTATTTATTGCTAATTATGATAATAGTCATGTTTGTATTATTGTTAGGTTCCAAGAGGATATGGAGTATATGTCAACCATGAGGGAACTACATTTGTTAATGCGAGCTTATAAATTCAATTGTTTGTTAAAACAAGTTCAAATTTGTAGCTTTTTTCATTATTGTGAAGGAGAGCTTCCTTTCATACTCGTATGACAATTGCCTTAAAAAATTGTGTTGGTTGTATAAGTAATATTGAAATATGCACATGATTGAATTATTTTCGCAGGATTGAATAGTAGAGTTCATTGTCTATGACTAGTTACATTTCGTTTATTGATTGAATTACAATCCATTACAAAATTGAACCAAACAAGTGTTAAAAGGTATGAGGTTCTAACTCCATTCCATTTCATTCCCACACTTTGAACCAAACAACCCCTTAATTTCCTTTGGGAAATTTCATCGAGCACCTTTCATACATCAACCTCTAAACAGCAATTCAAACAGTATAAAAATCAAGAGAAGCCTCTTAATAGAGAAATATAGACAAACTCGATATTAGTCAGACTCGATTACATCTCTATCCACGGTTTGCTATTCATCTGTAGCTCTCCCTCTCCCTCTTGGGGGCGTCTAAACCCTTAAAATGTAAGTCAATTCTCCTTAATTTCTCACCTGTTACCAAACTCCCAATTATTTGTTTAACTTTTTTATTATTTCTCAGCGGTATTTTAATCGAACTTAAACAAATGATTACAACGTCCATGAGCATTATTTGAGACCTGTCTAGTTACAGTCTTTCTTCCTTCTGATTTATTAATCAAATTGTTCTGTTAACTTTGGAGTTTACCCTCTAAAGTTCTAGTCTTTTTAATTTATTAGAAGTAGAAATTTAGAATCGAGATTCGGGAAACATTATCATATTTACTATTCTTATGTTCGTTGTTCGTACGAATATGTATGTATGAATATAAACTTAAAAATCAATCAGCTATTTACAAACTTCTGATCGGATCATTGCTTGATTTTTATTTAATTTTCTGACAGGTTCCTCCCCACAAAGTATTTGAAAAAAAAAATTATCACTTTCTGAACTCGTAGACACGGGTTATAGCCTCTTGAAGTTTTCCGGAACAAAAAATTGGGTATTTCGGCAAAAATCAAAACTTCAAGGGCACCACGTACATTTTCCCTTAATTTTAAATTGTACGGGTTTCATTAGATTATTACCCTTGTTGTGCAACCCCTAGAGGATTATTGGTTAAAATTGAGATGCTAGTTTATTGTGATTGGATTTGGTTAATTAATTAGATTATTACCCTTGTTGTGAAGCAACAGTGAAAGATGAAAACAGACCCCTTTGAAGGTTATGTGGATGCTGATGTGATTGAGATATTTAAAAGTGATGACAAGGAACGGTTCGTGCGACTGCTCTCAGCTAATGCTCATACTGTAAATTTGAAGAATGCGGTGAGGAGGTGTGCATTGTTTCATGCCAAAAAGTGTTTGCTCGCAATCATCCAAGGGGAGGCTGGCATAAGTCCCCATCAACTTTATGCTAGAGAAGCAGCTCAATATTCCGCAGAACCAACACCTCTTGCTTATGTTGCTTACTTCTTCCCTGAAGCGGATGATATTATTGACCTAATGCTCAAGCAAGGGCCAGCTGATCAAGCCAACATTAAGTGTAAACTGTATACATATGCTTTTGATGATCATCCTATCTGTCCGCTAGATCATGCACTCTTGTCGTTGAGGTACTACTGTTGACCCTCTTCAGCCTTTCATCTTTTATTACTCGATCTCACAAAGGCATCTTCTGATTTTGTCACTCTTATTTCTCCCTTTTGCCAGTTATAAACCCCATCTACTCCCATGGTCTTCAGGCGACTCTCTCATCAAACTTATTATATTACTCTGCCAATGGGAAACGGTGGGTTGTTTCTGTATCCGACCCTGAGCTTCAATCATTATTCATATTTGATATGTTTTACTGTCTCCTGATGTAGAGACCAAGTTTGAACTGTGCACGGTTGCTTGCTCCACACACGGATAGGCTCAACAATATTGCATTGTCATATGTTAAACAAGGAAAATTGGCATCATTTGCAGCTTTGCTTCTTGTGGCTCAAGAAAAGGTCTTGGTTCCATTTGACTCGGGTATTTTGTTTCTCTTGTGCTTGAAAAATCTTTGTGGATATTATGATCAGTTAATAACTTAACTTACTGCGACGTCTATTGGAATCTACGTACTGCCACATAGGCTTGACAATTCGACAACGCATAATAGAGATGGTGCAGAAGTTGAACTCTAAGAAGGGAGATCTTGACTACGAAGAAGCTTTATTTCAGTCCATGCTTATAGAAGTCTACAAGCTGCTTGATATTTTTGAGAGAGCTGGTGCTGCTTTGAGCTTATATTGCAGTTCAATGCACGAATATGTATGTATGAATATAAACTTAAAAATCAATCAGCTATTTACAAACTTCTGATCAGATCATTGCTTGATTTTTATTTAATTTTCTGACAGGTTCCTCCCCACAAAGTATTGACGGATGTTGCTAGTGTCCTGAACAAGGCTGGTTATGCTCTGGAGCCAATAGACCTTGACCTAAGAGATTGTTACAGGTACTTGTCATTGTTTATGCCGTTGTTATTAGAGGCGTTTTGGTATATAAGTCGGCTATTGGTGGAAGTTTTGAAGAAAATGTTTGTATAAAAGTGCGAGTTTTTAAAAACATTTAGAAATTCTAAAAATCATTTAGGTGTCAATTTTCTAGTTAGACAATTTTGGAATGGACTTGGAAACTTGACGGACTCAAACTCCATTCCTCATCTATACAACTTTGGAGTGAACCACGCCAAAAACTATTACGTATGGGTTTCTAGATGCATTCCCTCATGATATCCCTTTCCATTCCGACTTTGTTGAACCAGATGCCTCATTAGCAAGGTGATAGTTTATATTTTATAAATAACTCTTATATTTGCTTCTATTTTTGCTCAATAGGGATTGTGCCGAGGTTAAAAATGCAAGTTTGTTCAAGTTGTCAGGTAAGCGATAAACTATGCTTTCACTATATGCTCACTGTTTTGGTGGCGTAGTGAGGAGATTCACTTGCCTATATTGAATACTTGTGAAACAGATCCCGAAAGTCAAGACAAGAAATACTGTTTACCTTCATCTCTTACTCGGGCCCAAGGTTTTGGTGCGACTCGTCACAGCTATTCTTACGTAAGTTTTGTTGTGAGTTGAATATGTTTATTTTACCTCAATACCCTGAATAAAAATGGAGGGGTCGTTTGGTTGGTAATGTAAAACTGGTATCTTTTCAGCCTGGGACGTGTGTGTTATTTCACAAGCTAAAGTCAGGTCCACTGCTAAGCATGAAGAATCCTTGTGCTTCCGAGCTACGGCTATTCAGAACGGCAGCAGGTCAGGTCGATAATGGAGGTTCAGGCATTTCGCGGAAGCATCTGGCTTTGATTGCCCGTAGACTCAAGAGAGGGATTAAATTTTAAGATGTTCACTGCCGTCTACGCTTAAGCATGTTATTTATGTTCGCTAGTATTTCTCTCATGTATTTGGTAATACTGGTATTGTTTGTAGCAGCTTAACCCTGATTGTTAACTTTCAGATGAAAAGAACATGAATTTCATCAGTGAGTGCAAAAACTAATTTCTGTCATTTGTAATTCACTTTAATTTATACACTACTCTATTTCCGAGGCCCCTTTTGCTGAATTCAAGTGACCGAGTGTCGATTTCCTTTTTTTTTTTCTTTGTTGGCATTTCTACACTCACTAGAAGATCCAAACTAACAATTGTCATTAATCAAAAACACACACTTGTTACACCAATTTCCTAGTGATTAATTTTACATGATCTATTTTAAAGTCGTATTACAAGTTTACAAAACAAAAGAGCAAATAACATTCGCCAAATTAAGATGCTTACATCAATAAATACAGCATTACATAATCTGCTTTCAGGTCGATAAGCCACCTTACTACCTTAGGCCTTGTTTGGATACGAAATAGGAGGGCAAGGGAGGCTAGGGAGGAAGAGGGAAGAGAAACGAAGGGAAGGGAAGGGAAGGGATTGGGAGGGGTGTTCGGATACAATTTTCCTCCAAATCCAATAGGAAGAGATTTTGATTTGCTTTGGAGGAGGGAAAATGAATCCCTCCATTTACCTCCCCTTCCATTTCCCTCTATTATTTGCTATCCAAATAAGAGATTTTATTTTAAATCCCCTACTCTCCCTCCCTTTCCTTTCTCTCCAAATCCCTCCATCCAAACAAACCTTTAGTCATCAGAGAAATCTAAACCTACCCATATATTTCATAGCAATATAACCCAAACGCCTAGGCATAGGACTGACAGCAGTACGCGGAAGTGACATGCTCATCTTCCCAACTTGACAAGCTCGGGTGGAGTAAAGTCTTCCTTGCAAACAACTAGGGATTGGTAGTGATATTGCCTGGTAAAGCGGCCAGCCGTAGGCAAACTGAAAAGAGATCCACACTCATATAGATCACAAAATTTATGCAAGAGCGGAAAAAAAAACATCACACCAATCAAAAATCACATACCCTACATGTCAAACAATTACTCCCTCCGTAACGATCATTGTTATCATTGGTTTTGCACAAATACCAAGGAGTAAGGAGGGACCATTTGTAGATATTGTTATGAATAACAAGTGGACAATAGGTTATTACCCTTCAAAAAAATTTCCCAATATAAGACACCCAAATATGATAGGGAAATAAATGATCGGGACGGAAGGAGTATATTCCACTTTAATGTTTGAACCTTAGTTTGATACAAGGCGAAGGCGCACGCCTTTTGGACGCGAGGTCCCCTATTTTTGATAACAAATTTGTAATTTCCAAATAAATTTTTGGGCAAGGACAACCTTTATAGGAGTTTTCAAGTTGGCTAACATGCTGGAGTTAAATTAGGAATAATGAGTAAGAATTCGGGGAATAACAAAAATGGGCCTAACTTGTTTGTACTCCTTATATGTTACTAGAGGTTTTAAGGTTTAAAAGTGTTTTGAAACTCTACCGGAACCCCCTCCAAACCCGCTCTTTCCCTCAAAATTTTGTCAATCTAATATCCCAATAAACAAGCCCTAGATCTCTCTTTCAAAATCATGAAAGATATGAAGTAGACAGTACAATAGAACTCTTTAGGATATATAACTCAACTTACATCATAGAATCTTGAGTAAGCGGAAGTTTGGGGTAAAGCTGGACGAGGTTCCAATTTAGCTTCCATGTAACCTGGAAGGATTAACGAAAAAAAAAAAAAAAAAAACATTTTAGAGCATTCATTTAATTGACAGTGTTTTATTTTGACAAAAATAAAAATGATCTTTTGACGGGAATTTTGGAAAAACGTTCTATAAAATGTGGGGGTTTAAGAAAAAAGATTAGAAAACGTGGAAATTTAGAAAATGAGGCGTAGAAAAGGTGGGAATTATAAACTAACTCCTCTAATAACGAAACTTTTAAGCATAACTGTGAGAGAAAGGAACATTTGATCTATATATCATGATGACACTTAGGTGAAATAGTGGTTGAATTTCATTTTAAGTCAATAAAGAAAAAAATGAGAAGAATCTGAAACCATCCAAAGAAAACTTACATATATCCTCCGACGGGTTATAATCTTTTGAATCTGGGATAGCACGGCCAACATATCCCCTACCAACAAAGAATTTAACAAAAAATACTTTAACAAAGACAAAATGAAAGAGAAATGAATCGCAATCAAAAGAAGCATGCCCGTACTTAGGAGGAGAGTCAATTAAATCGATATCCTCCATTATCAATCTAACTTTATGTTTTATCAACAAGCCACAAATATCGTCCACCACATCATCTGCAGAAACCTGAATGAGGTAAAAAGTAGAATCAAATCGCCTACAAGATAAACAGTTGTACTCCTAAATGGTAGAAAACATACGTATTTCTGCATTGAGCAACAATATGAACTCAAATCATCACCAGCTAGTTCAAACAGAGCAAGCAGAGTTTGCGCATCTCTGAGTATACATTTGGACTCAACTTGATCAAGGCTAGCTTTATCTTCGGGAACTAAGTTGATTTCATTAGTTATATATTGGTGAATCGTCAAACCTACGAAATAATCCGACAACAAATTTAGCACATGTACAACAGGACCACAGTACCACACTCTTTAGTTTTCACCAAGTTGTAATGCTGCAAAGCAGTCGTCAAGAGGATAGATAATGCACATTCACCTGTGTCAAACGGGGCTATAACTTTCTCGCGAGCAATCAAAAGTAAGGCTGCAAACTGCTTCAACCCTCCATTACTTAAAATATTCCAAGCAATACTGTTGATTGAGTCTGTGTGATTTACGAGAACTCGTAAAGAATCCAAGATTGGTTTCTATATATGTAGTAAAATTAACAAAAGTTAGATATTTCGTATGTAGTACAATAAGTAGCAAAGAAAAAGGAAAAATAGGTGACAAATACAGAATCATTTCAGAACAGCCATGCAAAGCAAATTTTCAAAATTGGCACGATTTACATCAAATGAAAGATGAACAACAAATACCAACTAAGAAGCCAAGTTTCGAAGTATTTTGAGGCGGTATCGACCGTATTTAAGGCACAATGCCACTAGACCAATTTCATGGTGAGGTGACAAACCAAAATATATTACCATGCTCTTGAGCGATATCCTCACTCGGAGAAATTGACATTACAGCAACCTTGTGTAGTTGTGTCTATAATATAAACTTGTTAAAATCAATTTTTTTGTTCCTAAATGGATATCCTAAATACTCCCTCCGTCCCGGTCAATTGTTGTCCTTTGGTGAATGATCAAATTGTTCATTCTTAAAATAAAAAGGACAACAACTCACTTAGACACCCCAATATGGAAAAGGACAACAAATGATCGGACAGGAGGGAGTATCTCTTTCACCTAAGCTAGTAGCAAGTGGAAAAGAGCAAACTTTAACTTTGTTTCAACTAAGGGTAAAAGAGAAGAAGAAGAAGAACAAGGCTAACAAACGACCAACCGTTTCCCACACGCAGAGTAGAATAACAAGTTTGGCGATAGACCTGCATCGATTCCACAAATATAGGTGCTCTATAACACTGCAATAAGTTGGCAAATAACAAAACTAAGAAACTCACTCAGAGATTAAGTGAACTAAAAAAAGACAGATGAGAAAACCAAAACAACCTCAAGTTAACGAGAAGAAAATGAATTGGAAGCCCCTCGAGTACACCAATGGTGCAGTAAACATTTGCAAGACAAGTACCACCGCACTTAGTGAATATTAGGTCGATAACTTGGGTATCTAGAGGGCAGCTATGTGCAATGTAAGCAAGGGGAGTCACACCGTTATCAGGCAAGTTTGCTGCATCAAATGTAGGATGCATATTGCAAACTTCTCCTCTGATCAAGGTAATCAAACACTTTGAGGCACCGAATTCTACACACTCATTCGCCAACGAGTTGATAATAGTGTGATTAATATGGCAGTTTCGAAGCAAATTCAACAACTTCCCCTCGTTATCTGTTTGAAGGATTTCATCAAAGCTTGTAGCAAATCCTTTGTAATTTATAATAGTCATTGCTATCCTGTGGCTTTCTAACAACTGCAACAAATACAATGAACCCAGAAAGAATTATTTCTGGAAAATTGATAAAATATACTCCCTCTGTTGCACCGATCATTTGTTGTCCTTTGATTTTGACACAAAGACTAAAGGGGATTAGGCCAATTATTAAATGATAAGTGGATTAAAT
Organism: Silene latifolia; assembly: GCF_048544455.1. Taxonomy (NCBI): domain Eukaryota; kingdom Viridiplantae; phylum Streptophyta; class Magnoliopsida; order Caryophyllales; family Caryophyllaceae; genus Silene; species Silene latifolia. Next base: position 146,845,257 of record NC_133528.1, on the reverse strand, counting down.
TGAATGTGAAATATCAAATTACTCATCAAATTTATTCTTAAAATAGAAAGGACAACAAATGACCGAGACACCCAAAAATGAAAAAGACAACAAATGACCGGGACAGAGTGAGTAATATGCAAATTCATGCTAAATAATGAAATACGAGTAATTGCTAAAACTTTTGACTAAAGTAGACTAATTTATGCTAACAATATACAGATGAATACGGAATACCTGTGCTATGTCAGGGTCGAGGCGGCAGACAATATCGGAGAAGCCGGGGTAAGGGAACACAAATTCCCTTTACGAAACAGTTCAAGTTTCTTGTGGATCATTTTTAGCCTGAGTCCATGCCTAATAGACTTCGAGCCTGTCACCCTTGGGTGGTTTACCTGGTATACGTGGTTTGCAGGCTATCACGTACACCCGCGGGTTTACCCAGTGCGCACCGAAGGTAGCGGCTGCGGGTTCCCTCGTTACCAAAAAAAAAAAAAAAAAAAAAAAAAAAGGAACAGTTCAAGTCTCCCAAGTGCGTGTTAACATTAAAACGTGTCAATTAATTAATTATACATCTTCTCCTTTTAAATTATTTTTTTTATTTTTGGATTTTTATGGAAAATGCATACGGTGTCCTCGAGATTTGTCATTTCGCACGAAATGCCCAAAATTTTGATCCGAAAAACTTTAAGATGTCATAACTCGTGTTTACGAGATCAGAATGTAACAATATTTTTTTTCAAAACGATCCTCTTTTCGAGAACTACGATTTGGAAAAAAAAATTGTGGTATTCGGATCCCGTGGCTAGGAGTTTTTGTATGTCAAAATTTTTTTACCGAACAAACTTTGAGTGATCATATCTCTTGGTCACGAATTACAAACTCAATTTTTTTTTTTCAAATCGTAGTTCTCGAAAAGACGATTTTTTTGAAAAAACCATCAAGTTCCGATCTCGTAAACCCGAGTTATTTCGTGGCTAGGAGTTAAAATTCAAAATTTTGGGTATTTCGTGCAAAATAACAACCCTCAAGGACACCATGCATTTTCCCTTTTTTCTATATGGTATCCCATGTTTTTTCAATTTTAAGTAGTACCCCTCATTTTACAAAAATCTACGAGATGCCCTTAAATTGTTTGAATTTCTACATGGTGACCCTTGACAGCAATTTCCGTTAACTTTTCCATTAATACCCATTTTTCCGTCTGTCCCTTTTGTTAACATTTGCTAATTAACATATGTTTATTCCTACCAACTTCCGACTGCTCTAATTACATCCAAAATTTCAATCTTTCCCACCAATTTAAATCCTAAACTAGTTTTGTGGCCCATGAAATTCACGGGATGTTTTGTTTTGAGTGTGACGTTTCTAGTGTTTTTAATAATTGAAATTTTATAAAATATCAAAACATATAGTAAGCTCACCTTATGAATAAGTCATCATTGATTGCGTACTAAGATTACGGGCATTTACATGTTAACATAGAGATCAAAGTCGATAAATTAAATAAGCCAAAGTAGGTGAATATTGCTATTTTTCAAAGGTAAAACGATGAAAAAAACAAACAAATACCAAAATAAAATATACATTTGAAAAAAAAAAAAAAAAAAAAAAACTATTAGTCATTCACGTTGATGTCGTCAATCTTGTAGTTAGTCTCCAATATATAGTTATTTAAGCTATCCTAATATTTTACTTCTCCATATAGTCTTCTTTTCCAACGAATCGACCCTATAATAAAAAAAGTTACTCAAGAATTAGTCCGAATTAACCAACAAAATAGTGAAATTTGTTTTAAGCAATATTATCGTTGTTAACTTAAGTTTCCTCTTAAATAGTGAAAGAAAAAAGGAATGAGAATGAAGTCGTAGAGATGTAAGTATATTACCTTTAAATAGCTCAACCCCACAAATCTTGATAGCCCCTAAATGAGAACAAAACAAACACAAACGATGAAATTGAAAATGTGATGAACATTTCATAACCCAATGGAACTTACATAAAAAGTAAATAATTTAGTTAATAATTTTAAAACCTTAATACACTTGGCTTGATGTTAATAGAATGATAGGAAAGTTTAGTGATACATTTAATTCTACTGACGATAGAGATAAGAAAAATTTTGACTTATAAATTTTGTCTTCAATCAAAAATATATAAAGAATTGAGGATGCGTTTTATGACTTTTGAGCATCATTTTTTCATTATTATCAAAATTAATATAGGTATAAATATGAATCAAGGTTCACGACTTTTGAGCATCATTTTTCATTATTATGAAATTTAATATAAACATTAATAAGGAATAAAGAGAAATGGAATGTATAAGTTTTGCTTGATTATTATTAGTATAATTTATTTTTTTACAAGATCCACTTTACAGGAGATTGATTTAAGATGTTGTCTTATTATGTAATTAAAATATGACATGTAAATGATGATAGTTAGTTTTGCTTGCCTTTTAATTAGATTTATATATTTTATATTTAAATTATTAAGTTACAGATTTTTTTCATTATTATGAAATTTAATATAGACATAAATATGGAGCAAAAGAGAAATGGAATGTAAAACATTTGCTTTATTATTATTCTATTTTTTTTTTTTACAAAATCCACTTTGCATAAGAAAGGTTTAGAAATTATCTTATGAAATTTAAAATATGACATTCAGATAATGGTAGATAATTTGGTTTACTTTTTAATTATAGATTATAGTTTTATAAATACAATTAATATTCCATGCATGTCATATTGTCAATATAATTAAATAATCAATAAAAATGAATAGGAGTTAATGGGGTGTGAAAATGTCATGTGAAATGGAATTGAATGTTCTAAGCTACCTTTTTAATTAGATAGTAATGATTTCATGCAATGTTATTTTTAACTAGTATAGATCCCGCGCAAATGCGCGGTTTTTTAGATAGGGATATTAGAGAATGTAACAATTATACTATTGGTATTTAATAGTGTAAATCCCACACATTTGCGGTATATATAGAGGTTTTATTTTTAGTTATTATTTAAATATTTTAAATTGATACATTATTAATGTTTCATATTTTTCATATATCTCATCGTATTTCGATATGAGAAAAAAATGAACTATTAACTAATCAAGAGAATTTAGTAAAGTTATAAAATATGTTTAATGATTTTTTTCTTTAACATAAACTAATGATTACAAATAATAAATTTTCTCAAATTATGTTAATGATTTTTTTATTTTTTTTGTGATGAAGCTAATTATATCAGTTTAATATTTTGTTTTATACAAAATGTGTCAAGTCATTCTCTCATATATAATAATACATAACAAAAATTTAGAAATTTATAGTTTATAAAATTACAGTGAATTTATCTTCTTTAATTAAAATATTATAATTTAGATTTTCAAATAAAATATTATTATTTGATTAAAAGGTTATATTTTGATGAAGTGATAATAATTTAAAGAAAGAAGTATTTTTGTTTTCTTATTTAGCTTGATACCTTTTGAGGAAAACTTTGGAGAATTTTATTCACTTAGTATATAGGAGGATTCATTCCAAATTTTATACCTTCAAATTTTTATATTTCACCTAATTTATTTTAATATGAGAAAAAAAAAGTAGTATGTCATGATTTTTTTAAAAAAATAAAGTTAATGATTTTATTTTGTAACTTTGCTTAAATTATCTTAACGAATTTTTTTCGCGTAGCTAATAATATTATTTTATTGTTTTATATAGTTTAAGTATGTATTAAGTCATTTTCGAAGAAAAATTAACAATTCTGTATTTTATAATTTTATACTCCTTTTATTTTATTTTGATTAAAACATTATATAATTATAATTTAGAATTTAATAAAAAAAATCATGCTTTAAGAAAAAGATTATAGTTTAATGAGAAAATTTTATTTCTTTCCTTATATAAGTAGGTGGAGTTTGGAGGGAAAACTTTTGAGAATTTTTATTCTCTTAGTAGTAGGGGGATTGAGTATGTCATCTTCTTACAATTTCAATACAAACACAAAAACAATAACTAAATAATATTCTTACTATTAATAAATTTAAAACATAATAAGGATAAAAGCGAAAGAATTCATTTAATTATCTATGTATGTATGTTTTACCTACCAACTTTTTGAATAAAAAAGAAAATTAGGATTGTTATTTTTATAGTTATATAGGAAACTTGTGTGCCTGCTTTATCTGACCTGAGGAACCGTCCGTATAATTTACGGAAGTTTTTGTCTCAGAAACCTGAAATCCCGAAAATCGTGTATTATACACTTAAATTTGAGCCGTTTGGCAACTCGTATCGGGTCATGTTTCTTTTACTCATAGTTTTTCCACCACGCGTCTGGGGTCGTTTAATCAGTTACCGTATTCGATTTCAACCCGAAATAAGAAGATATCATCTATTTTTAAGGAGTATTCGATTTTCGTCTGAGACTAGTTTATCGCATACCGACACACTCAAATGTCCTGTTTCTTCTCTAAATTTGTGTGGTTGTTTTATCTGACTTGAGGAACCGTCTGTATGATTTACAGACGTTTTTCTCCCGAGACCTGAAATCCCGAAAATCGGAGTTATTATACACTTAAATTTGAGCCGTTTGGGAGCTCGTATCGGATCATGTTTCTTTTCCTCCCAGTTTTTCTTCCACTTGTCGGGGGTTGCTTCTTTCACGAGTAATTGAAATCAATTTTCAGCCCTAAATAAGAAGTATTTATCTATTTTTAAGTAGTACCTGATTTTCGTTCGAGACTCGTTTATCGCGTACGGGCCCTCTCAAATTTTCTTTGTTGCTTCTCAAAATTTGTGTGGCTGCTTTATCTGACCCGAGGAATCGTCCGTATGATTTACAAACATTTTTGTTTCGAGACCCTGAAATACTGAAAACCGTGTCCTATACACTTAAATTTGAGCCGCTTGGGAGGTTGTACTTGGTCATGTTTCTTTTCCTACCAGTTTTCCTACCACATGCCTGGGTCGCTTCATGAGTTACCGTATTCGATTTTAAGTCCTAAATAACAAGTTATCTTCTATTTTTAAGGAGTACCCGATTTTCCCTCGAGACTAGTTTATCGCATACCGGCCGGCACCTTTCAAATGTTTTATGTTGCTTCTCAAAATTTGTGTGGCTGTTTTATCTGACACGAGGAACCGTCCGTGTCATTTAAGAAAGTTTTTGTCCCGGTAACCTAAAATTCCAAAAACCGTGTATTATAATTTTATAATTCCGATTTATTCATTATAATTGTAATTTTTAATTAGAGAGGATAAATGGTGTATGTTGGTTAAATAACTCTTAATTCAAGTTAAAGTTCCAACTTCGCGAATCTCTAATTTTAATTATTCAGCTATCATGCTAAATATTGCTAATATCAACTACTTTAGCTGATAAAATCACCGTGCATTGACTTTAATTGAAAAATGTACAAATGTCAACTAGTTAAGCCGATAAAATCATCGTGCATTGACTTTGGTTGAAAAATGTTAGCAAGGCGACACAATAAGCTTTCGAGAAATTGTACACCACTTGACATAAGAATTATAGAGATTAGGCCAATCCGAGGAAGGACAATGAGTGAAGTGATGAAGCCACACCGAGAGGACCTTCTCTTGACTACCTTCGTCATCTTCGATCATCTCGATTATTTCTTCGAGTGCTTTTTCGACCTCTCGTCTCTCGGAAACGCTAAGAGTTGGCGAGTCAGTGCCATTGTTCGCTTGGCACAACAATGGAATCCATGTTATTAGCATCTTCACCATTGTGTGCTTTTGTCGTTCCCATTCTTCTCCATTAGTTTGTTGTCTTTTGTACATTTGATTTGCTTGTTTGATCAAGAATGCTACAAGTATAACATTTTAGAAAAAATTCATTGTAGATATGTTGGCATGTAGTGTGGTACACATATATGTATGTATGTAACAATGTTAGTTTGCTTAAGACCGAGGCATCCGTCGTAAATTAGATCTGATTTTGTATTATAATATTCATGTACTCGTAGGTCCTAGCTATTAAAATTAAACATTTTATTTAAAACCTTTTTAACTTAAAATAACTTTAACATCCGACTAAAATAAAAATGAAAATAAAAGAAGATTGTAAGAGGTATTATCAAACAAATTAACACGGTTTTAAACAAAATCAACTGTAAATTAAAGCCTTTATTCATTTTAGAAAATGAAATTACTTAGTCACCCACAAATTATCTCATCGAAGACGAATACGGACAAAATCCATTTCTTCAAAAAGACCTCTTATAAAGAACAAGTAGGAAGCTAAAGACGGTTACAACTTACAAGCAAGGTGGATTTACAATAGTTGCCTAAGATAAAATCTGTTGACTAATTCTCCATTTCCTAGAATGTTTAAGACGTAGTCCAACATGTAACTTGTCTCATTGCTACTACTAATTAATCTACAACCAGTGGTGGAGCTAGGGGGGCTAGTAGGGGCGGTCGCCTCCCTTAGCGGATGAAATTTTCGAAGTTTTTAGTTAAATTTTTCAAAAAAATTTCGGGGTGCCTTATGAAATTAGTCGTTCGCACCCCCTAAAATTTTTCACCCCCTAAATTCAAATCCTGGCTCCGCCACTGTCTACAACCATTCATTCCAAATTTCTCTTTAATGTTATCACGTAATTATTTAAACGATTTTTCTAACATGTATTTTCTATGATCAATAATATTAAAGTTACATTTTCTAAGGACTAGTTTTTTCCTTGCAAAAGACCATGTTGATAAAAAGCCCCAACATACTTCCTCCGTCTTAAATTCATGCTCTTCACAAAAAATATAAAACGTAAATAAATAAATGACACGGAGATGGGAGTATATAGTAGGACACATTTGTTTTTACCTCACGCAACCAACCAAAACTAATTTCAGCCACCAATTTGGAATGAATTTTCTTCGAAAGAGAAATGTCGATCGCCAACTCTTTCTTTTGGCCTTTCTTATGCATATCGTTTTGCATTTCTAATCCTTTTAAAATTATTGTCTAGACTCTAAGAATATAACCCTCAATTTAATATAACTATTTTTTTTAAATAATACGGAGTAAAATTTATAAGAATTCGAGTAGGAAAAAAATACTTATGAAAATAATTAAAATTGATGGGACGGAATTGGATATCTAACCTGTGAGCTTAACTAGTGAGGCTTGAACCCGAGACTCACAAGACAAAGCCAACCAACCCAAATTAGAAGCCCAAGCCCATTTCTCTACTACCACCTCTACACCACCACTAGCCTCCATCTTTTGGGCCAACCACAACAACTCCGCGGCCGTCTTCTCAGCAAACACCATATCAACCCGACTTGGCCCACCACCACTTTCCTTCAACCCACCCCATCCCTTAACCATACTCACAACCCGGCCCAACCCAAACCCGGAACTATCACCTTGATCTAAGCCCAACAACTCAGATTCAAGCCCACAAAGAGCCCTCCCAAACGCCTCACTCAAAACAACACAATTAACCTCTCTAAGAACATCCGACCCGTCCATAAGATTATCCTCAATCAACTTCTCGGCTAAACACGTGACCAGCTCGTACTTTCTTGAGCTCACGGGCACGTGGTTAACCAACATAAGCAGCTGGTTCATAGCCCGAGCAATGGCCGTGTCACTAGTACTGGCACGGCCATTGCTGACTTGGCTATGCACCAGCTGCTTATTATCAAACTTGTTATTTTCTCCAGAACCACCCTCGAAACAAAAGGGAAAAGGCAAAGGAAGCGAGCACACGAGATTTAATAAAACAAAAAAGACGGACACGATCACATGTCGAATAAGCTCTAGAAGCTTCGATTTTTGAGAGAGGGAGATTATTGATTTATCGGCGGAGACTAAGAGAGGTGTTATTAGGTTACGGTGAAGAAAGAAAAGAGGCGATGAGGAATTCTCCATTAAAACTCCCATGGTTTACGTAAATATTTGGTAATTTAGGGTTGGATAAATAACGTAAAAAAGAGGTTTACATATTTAATGGAGATTATTTGGAAGTTGAATATGATTGTTTGTTGAATGTTAACCGCGGGGTAACTAGGTGGTGTATGAATTAAGATGGTGGTTGTAATAAGAGGACAAATTAGTTGGAATTGAGGTGTAATTTCTTATGGACCGTCGAAATATTGTTTGTTTATTTATTCTCTATGTTCCATATTGTTTTCAATTTTTGAGTTAGATCTAGACCTGGCCAAAGTGACGGGTCAACCCGGCCTGACCCATTTCACGGGTCATGTTTGGCATAGCCGAACCTGTCCGACAGTTGACCCGCCCCATATTCTGGCCGGGTCCGGGTTCTTAATTTCAAACCTGGCCGCCCTTGGCAAGCCTTTTTAGGCAAAAATGAAAAATGTATCTTCAGAGAATAATTTTAGGAATTTTTTTTATACGGGAGTAATTTTTAATCGGTTTTTCTAAAATGTGCCCTAAGGGCACATGTTAATAACCTTAATATGGTAAGATTAACAATATATTCTCACTAATTATGGTAACAATGAGTTTATAGTTAAATATTTCATGAAAATATGTTGTCAATCTTACCATATTAAGGTTATTAACATGTGCCCTTAGGGCACATTTTAGAAAAACCGATTTTTAAAAACCGGATTTTGAAGTAGAGTAATTTCTAACTACTCCAATTTGTATTTTATGGGAAGGCAAGTACTACTTTTTTCGAGTATAAAAAATAATTATTTTAATAAATTAGATTAATAAATTTAATTTCTCATTACATGTACATTTGATAATATTAATAATCAATCAATGTTAAATTGTTAATGATTAAAGTCAATATGTAACAATAATTTAACAATGGTCTTCTAAGATAGGGGATATACTCCGTAATTGTTAGTAGAAGATATTTTATGTCTTACTTTAGTCAAATCTTGTTCTTCTTTTTGTGTAAAAGTGTAAAACAGGGTATTCATCGTCAACAATAACAATAATAATTGAATTTATTGATGTTTACTTGTGCAGACAACGTTGGGGTAAGTTGAGTAATCCATATGTCTTTTTTATTTCGTTGGAATACCTATCTTGAGACCATTATGACAAGTTACATGTGGTCGTGATGTTATCCCATGCCATGGGGATTGGGGATTGGGGATTGGGGATTGGGGAGTGATAAACATCCCAATGGATTTATATAACTTGTAAATTCAAATCAAACAATAATTCACCAAATATTCAATTTTGGCAAGTTCTCGTTGTAAACCATCAATAATCGTGTATTGATGGTAAGATATGAGAGAATTATGTAATTGAATGTTTATAACAATATGATTCCGGTCAATCAGTTGTTCTCCAGATCGAGGAAACTACTCTCGATATGATCACTTGCAAGTACGACCTGAAAGACACCTTGCATTGAGTAGGAGATAGTAATAGGACAAGAGAATTGGTGACGCACACTTGTCGAGGATAAGTGGGAGATTGTTGGAATATGTGTCCTCCGACAATAATGCGATCACAACTGTCGATCATGATGATCACATGTTTAAGTCTCATTTTAAGAATACAATTGGGAAGTAATATTTTACTGTCAACCGGTCCACACATATCGGTAATGATTGGCTGACTAGAGTTTGACATTACTGTCGTGCGACGGTGGTGATCAGTTGATCCCCTTAGGTCATACCTAAAGGGTAACACTCTTAATTGATTATTTAATTAATCGTATGACGATACGGGTTAATTAAATTACTTAAAATTGACGGACGATTTTGGAAGTAATATTTACGTATCTCGTTATAATTTGATTAAATAAGATACGGTCTAAGTAATCGAATTGTTTTATTACTTAGATGAAATTATTGTTTACGGAAACAATTGAAACAGAATGAATTGATTATTATAAATACAAAATGTTGTAATTTATGACTCGGGATCCCATTACGGTACAAGTAATTATGAATTACTAGGTAAACTTTATAAGTGACATATTTTATTAATATGTTGATTTTTAATTGTTAAAAATACATTTTATATACCTAATGTCATGAAACATGTTACATGTGACAAATTGACAAAATAATGTGTAAAATGGATTTTCCATTTTACACTATATGTGCCGAAAATTAGGAGGGAATATTAGGCTTATTTGTGTTAATAATGTTTAAGTGGAAGGCATAATCATAAGCCCTAACATATAGCCTTACATGCCTATAATTCTTGGGAAGAATAGAAGCTCATGTATTGGCCATACCCACCCCCTCCTACCCGGTTTTCCTAGTGAAAAAGGCTAAGGGTCTTTTGCTTATTTTACCTAATATTCACTACATGCAAACTAGTGATTTTCATTCATTCTAACATCAAAAAATATAGATTTTTAGAGAGATAAAAATTACTTCTTCTTCTCCCTTCTCTTAACCGAAATTAAGAGACCAAAATAAATATTTTTGGGTCAATTTTATTTAAATTAATATTGTTCTAGTATTAATAATATTAATTTTATTAAGAGGTTATCTTGGGTATTATTCCTTGGGAGGGATTCTATACTTGAATCCTTTGTTCATCCATTTTAGGAAGCTCAAAAACAAGTGAGTAGGAGAACTCACTTGTGCCCAATAATCCGAAATTTCCAATGTAAGAATGATGATTTCTTCTTTATATTTACTTATGTTTGCATGCATAAGATCTAATTAATTTTATGACTAAATTAAATTTGAAACATATATGAATATGTTGTAATAATGAGATATAGATTTCTAACACCGCCACTGCGTTTGAGAGGATTTGGTTTTTTTGGGGGGGATTTGTGGAGTGTGGACTATAGTGGGTTTGAAGATGAGGTGGGGGTTTCGTTGTGGTGGAGGAACAATTCTAAGTAAATTGATACTAGTTCATCTTTGAGATTTGTTTAAGATTGATGAATAATTGTTTGATATTGATTCTTCAAATACAAATTAATTTTGATTGTATTTTTGGGTAAAGAGTTTGATTTTGTTTGTAGTGAGTGTTTAGAGTGAATAATAAAAGTAAGGGTGTTTTGGTCATTCTATAATTTATTCACTTAATGAGTCGGGAATTAAATTAAATGATGGTCGAGAATGATATATGGTGGGAATTCGGATGTATACGGTGTAATGTAGGTGGTTATTTGTAATAAACGAAATACTAGGTGGTAATTTGCAAAATACGGTGCATACTAGGTGGTAAGTTGTAATTTTCACTAATAATTATGATAATCTAAACACTATAAGAATACCGTCTTATTCAAGGTAGTTTCCCTAAATAAAATCAATTACCTATTACTAATACTCACTTGACTTTCTTAGTATCTTATGTCTCTTAATGTTTCTATAAGTTAAGCTTAAGTTCAAGTCAGCTCTTATAAGTTCAATTCAATTTCAATAAGTTCAAGTCACCTCTTATAAGTTCAATACAACTTCTATATGTTCATTTCAGCAAAATTAAGTGCGTGCAAAAGACCAGGACCTTAAAATATTATTACATCATAATCACAGCATATTACAAACAGGCCCGGGTTAAATCTAGTATGGAGAAGTGGCAAATAAGCTCCAAACGTTTGCCACTACGTGCAAATTAGCCCCATAACTTTTTTGTAGTGCAAATTAACTCCATTAGTTATATCCGATGTGGAATTCAGCCCAATTAGAGATATCGAGTAAATTTCTCTCCGGAAAACATTGACATGGCACCGGAAAGATTATTAGGATAAATTAAGTTAGATAATATTCTTTTTTTTTAAAAAAAAAACATAATTATTGCGAAACTTCGTTTAATTTCCAATTGGTATTGTTGCGAAACTTCGTTTAATTTTCGAGCTCAGATAGCATAATACTTCGTTTAATTTTATCACAGGAACTTCGTTTAATTTATCACAACAAGAATAGTAAGATCGACCTCAATTATCGCCATTATTACAAAACTTCATTCAATTTTCGAGTTCAGATTGCGAAAAAATGGTTGTATATAGGTAGACTACATAAATTCAATTTTCCCCAAATATCATTTTTTTTTTCTGTTTTTATGGTTCTGGAGTATACTTTCAATTACAAAAATGGCGGCGATATGTGAAAATGAGTGTAGGCTACATCAAATAAAATTGAATGAAAAAATAGAGAAGATGGATGGAGGTGTGAGGATTGGGGATTGAGGAAGGAGCTCACAATGAGAGTGATGGAGATAAAAGGGAGAAAGAAACGAGATAGAGTGGAAATAAGCTGATAATCCATGTTTTTTTAAAAAAAATTTATTATTTAACTTAGTTTATCCTAGTCATCTTTTCGGTGCCATGTCAATGTTTTCCGACGAGAAATTTACACGGAAATCTCTAATTGGACTGAATTCCACATCGGATATAACTAATGGAGTTAATTTGCATTAGAAAAAAAGTTAAGTATAAGGCTAATTTACACGTAATGGCAAACATTTAAGACTTATTTGCCACTTCCCCAAAATTCAATATCAATAAAAAGAAACTACAACCAAGTCAATATTAAAAAATTAGAAATCACCTTGTACTTTAATTTTCTTTGGGAAATTTCATCGAGCACCTTTCATACATAACCTCTAAACAGACAAACTCGATATTCTATCCACGGTTTGCTATTCATCTGTAGCTCTCCCTCTTGGGGGCGTCTAAACCCTTAAAATGTAAGTCAATTCTCCTTAATTTCTCACCTGTCCCAAACTCCCAATTATTTGTTTTAACTTTTTATTATTTCTCAGCGGTATTTTAATCGAACGTAAACAAATGATTACAACGCCCATGAGCATTATTTGAGACCTGTCTAGTTACACAATCTTTCTTCCTTGTGATTTATTAATCAAATTGTTCTGTTAACTTTGGAGTTTACCCTCTAAAGTTCTAGTCTTTTTAATTTAGAATCGAGATTCGGGAAAGATTATCGTATTTACTATTCTTATGTTCGTTGTTCGTACCAATTACATTAACCGATCCTAATAGAGAGGACAGTGAATAGTTTACATTAATTCTTCGATGAACTATATTGTGAGACAGAGGGGGTATTTCCTCAATTTCTTCGTAAACCGTATTCGTGTTGGTGTATGTATATATACGGTGGAGAAATGAGATGTTAATGGCAGTTAAATTATGTCTTTAAATTATTATGTTTAATTTTACGGAAAATGCACGCGGTGTCCGAAATACCCGATTTTTTTATCCGGAAAATTTTAAGAGGCTATAACTCGTGTTTACGAGCTCGAAAAGTAATGTATTTTTTTTCAAATTGATTATCTTTTCAAGAATTACGATTTGAAAAAAAAAAGTTGTCGAGTTTGGAATTCGTGACCAAGAGATATGGTCACTCAAAGTTTGTTCGGTAAAAAAAACTTTGACGTACAAAAACTCCTAGCCACGGTATCCAAATACGGCAATTTTTTTTTTCCAAATCGCAGTTCTCGGAAAGATAATCGATTTGAAAAAAAATTATCACTTTCTGAACTCGTAGACACGGGTTATAGCCTCTTGAAGTTTTCCGGAACAAAAAATTGGGTATTTCGGCAAAAATCAAAACTTGAAGGGAACCACGTACATTTTCCCTTAATTTTAAATTGTACGGGTTTCATTAGATTATTACCCTTGTTGTGCAACCCCTAGAGGATTATTGGTTAAAATTGAGATGCTAGTTTATTGTGATTGGATTTGGTTAATTAATTAGATTATTACCCTTGTTGTGAAGCAACAGTGAAAGATGAAAACAGACCCCTTTGAAGGTTATGTGGATGCTGAGGTGATTGAGATATTTAAAACTGATGACAAGGAACGGTTCGTGCGACTGCTCTCAGCTTATGCTCATACTGTAAATTTGAAGAATGCGGTGAGGAGGTGTGCATTGTTTCATGCCAAAAAGTGTTTGCTCGCAATCATCCAAGGGGAGGCTGGCATAAGTCCCCATCAACTTTATGCTAGAGAAGCAGCTCAATATTCCGCAGAACCAACACCTCTTGCTTATGTTGCTTACTTCTTCCCTGAAGCGGATGATATTATTGACCTAATGCTCAAGCAAGGGCCAGCTGATCAAGCCAACATTAAGTGTAAACTGTATACATATGCTTTTGATGATCATCCTATCTGTCCGCTAGATCATGCACTCTTGTCGTTTAGGTACTACTGTTGACCCTCTTCAGCCTTTCATCTTTTATTACTCGATCTCACAAAGGCATCTTCTGATTTTGTCACTCTTATTTCTCCCTTTTGCCAGTTATAAACCCCATCTACTCCCATGGTCTTCAGGCGACTCTCTCATCAAACTTATTATATTACTCTGCCAATGGGAAACGGTGGGTTGTTTCTGTATCCGACCCTGAGCTTCAATCATTATTCATATTTGATATGTTTTACTGTCTCCTGATGTAGAGACCAAGTTTGAACTGTGCACGGTTGCTTGCTCCACACACGGATAGGCTCAACAATATTGCATTGTCATATGTTAAACAAGGAAAATTGGCATCATTTGCAGCTTTGCTTCTTGTGGCTCAAGAAAAGGTCTTGGTTCCATTTGACTCGGGTATTTTGTTTCTCTTGTGCTTGAAAAATCTTTGTGGATATTATGATCAGTTAATAACTTAACTTACTGCGACGTCTATTGGAATCTACGTACTGCCACATAGGCTTGACAATTCGACAACGCATAATAGAGATGGTGCAGAAGTTGAACTCTAAGAAGGGAGATCTTGACTACGAAGAAGCTTTATTTCAGTCCATGCTTATAGAAGTCTACAAGCTGCTTGATATTTTTGAGAGAGCTGGTGCTGCTTTGAGCTTATATTGCACTTGCCTATATTGAATACTTGTGAAACAGATCCCGAAAGTCAAGACAAGAAATACTGTTTACCTTTATCTCTTACTCGGGCCCAAGGTTTTGGTGCGACTCGTCACAGCTATTCTTACGTAAGTTTTGTTGTGAGTTGAATATGTTTATTTTACCTCAATACCCTGAATAAAAATGGAGGGGTCGTTTGGTTGGTAATGTAAAACTCGTATCTTTTCAGCCTGGGACGTGTGTGTTATTTCACAAGCTAAAGTCAGGTCCACTGCTAAGCATGAAGAATCCTTGTGCTTCCGAGCTACGGCTATTCAGAACGGCACCAGGTCAGGTCAATAATGGAGGTTCAGGCATTTCGCGGAAGCATCTGGCTTTGATTGCCCGTAGACTCAAGAGAGGGATTAAATTTTAAGATGTTCACTGCCGTCTACGCTTAAGCATGTTATTTATGTTCGCTAGTATTTCTCTCATGTATTTGGTAATACTGTATTGTTTGTAGCAGCTTAACCCTGATTATACACTACTCTATTTCCGAGGCCTTTTGCTGAATTCAAGTGACCGAGTGTCGATTTCCATTTTTTTTTCTTTGTTGGCATTTCTACACTCACTAGAAGATCCAAACTAACAATTGTCATTAATCAAAAACACACACTTGTTACACCAATTTCCTAGTGATTAATTTTACATGATCTATTTTAAAGTCGTATTACAAGTTTACAAAACAAAAGAGCAAATAACATTCGCCAAATTAAGATGCTTACATTAATAAATACAGCATTACATAATCTGCTTTCAGGTCGATAAGCCACCTTACTACCTTATGCCTTGTTTGGATACGAAATAGGAGGGCAAGGGAGGCTAGGGAGGAAGAGGGAAGGGAAACGAAGGGAAGGGATTGGGAGGGGTGTTCGGATACAATTTTCCTCCAAATCCAATAGGAAGAGATTTTGATTTGCTTTGGAGGAGGGAAAATGAATCCCTCCATTTACCTCCCCTTCCATTTCCCTCTATTATTTGCTATCCAAATAAGAGATTTTATTTTAAATCCCCTACTCTCCCTCCCTTTCCTTTCTCTCCAAATCCCTCCATCCAAACAAACCTTTAGTCATCAGAGAAATCTAAACCTACCCATATATTTCATAGCAATATAACCCAAACGCCTAGGCATAGGACTGACAGCAGTACGCGGAAGTGACATGCTCATCTTCCCAACTTGACAAGCTCGGGTGGAGTAAAGTCTTCCTTGCAAACAACTAGGGATTGGTAGTGATATTGCCTGGTAAAGCGGCCAGCCGTAGGCAAACTGAAAAGAGATCCACACTCATATAGATCACAAAATTTATGAAAGAGCGGAAAAAAACATTACACCAATCAAAAATCACATACCCTACATGTTAAACAATTACTCCCTCCGTCCCGATCATTGTTATCATTGGTTTTGCACAAATACCAAGGAGTAAGGAGGGACCATTTGTAGATATTGTTATGAATAACAAGTGGACAATAGGTTATTACCCTTCAAAAAAATTTCTCAATATAAGACACCCAAATATGATAGGTAAATAAATGATCGGGACGGAAGGAGTATATTCCACTTTAATGTTTGAACCTTAGTTTGATACAAGGCGAAGGCGCGCGCCTTTTGGACGCGAGGTCCCCTATTTTTGATAACAAATTTGTAATTTCCAAATAAATTTTTGGGCAAGGACAAACTTTATAGGAGTTTTCAAGTTGGCTAACATGCTGGAGTTAAATTAGGAATAATGAGTAAGAATTCGGGGAATAACAAAAAGGGGCCTAACTTGTTTGTACTCCTTATATGTTACTAGAGGTTTTAAGGTTTAAAAGTGTTTTGAAACTCTACCGGAACCCCCTCCAAACCCGCTCTTTCCCTCAAAATTTTGTCAATCTAATATCCCAATAAACAAGCCCTAGATCTCTCTTTCAAAATCATGAAAGATATGAAGTAGACAGTACAATAGAACTCTTTAGGATATAACTCAACTTACATCATAGAATCTTGAGTAAGCGGAAGTTTGGGGTAAAGCTGGACGAGGTTCCAATTTAGCTTCCATGTAACCTGGAAGTATTAACGGAAAAAAAAAAAACATTTTAGAGCATTCATTTAATTGACAGTGTGTTTTATTTTGACAAAAATAAAAATGAGAAGAATCTGAAACCATCCAAAGAAAACTTACATATATCCTCCGACGGGTTATAATCTTTTGAATCTGGGATAGCACGGCCAACATATCCCCTACCAACAAAGAATTTAACAAAAAATACTTTAACAAAGACAAAATGAAAGAGAAATGAATCGCAATCAAAAGAAGCATGCCCGTACTTAGGGGGAGAGTCAATTAAATCGATATCCTCCATTATCAATCTAACTTTATGTTTTATCAACAAGCCACAAATATCGTCCACCACATCATCTGCAGAAACCTGAATGAGGTAAAAAGTAGAATCAAATCGCCTACAAGATAAACAGTTGTACTCCTAAATGGTAGAAAACATACGTATTTCTGCATTGAGCAACAATATGAACTCAAATCATCACCAGCTAGTTCAAACAGAGCAAGCAGAGTTTGCGCATCTCTGAGTATACATTTGGACTCAACTTGATCAAGGCTAGCTTTATCTTCGGGAACTAAGTTGATTTCATTAGTTATATATTGGTGAATCGTCAAACCTACGAAATAATCCGACAACAAATTTAGCACATGTACAACAGGACCACAGTACCACACTCTTTAGTTTTCACCAAGTTGTAATGCTGCAAAGCAGTCGTCAAGAGGATAGATAATGCACATTCACCTGTGTCAAACGGGGCTATAACTTTCTCGCGAGCAATCAAAAGTAAGGCTGCAAACTGCTTCAACCCTCCATTACTTAAAATATTCCAGGCAATACTGTTGATTGAGTCTGTGTGATTTACGAGAACTCGTAAAGAATCCAAGATTGGTTTCTATATATGTAGTAAAATTAACAAAAGTTAGATATTTCGTATGTAGTACAATAAGTAGCAAAGAAAAAGGAAAAATAGGTGACAAATACAGAATCATTTCAGAACAGCCATGCAAAGCAAATTTTCAAAATTGGCACCATTTACATCAAATGAAAGATGAACAACAAATACCAACTAAGAAGCCAAGTTTCGAAGTATTTTGAGGCGGTATCGACCGTATTTAAGGCACAATGCCACTAGACCAATTTCATGGTGAGGTGACAAACCAAAATATATTACCATGCTCTTGAGCGATATCCTCACTCGGAGAAATTGACATTACAGCAACCTTGTGTAGTTGTGTCTATAATATAAACTTGTTAAAATCAATTTTTTTGTTCCTAAATGGATATCCTAAATACTCCCTCCGTCCCGGTCAATTGTTGTCCTTTGGTGAATGATCAAATTGTTCATTCTTAAAATAAAAAGGACAACAACTCACTTAGACACCCCAATATGGAAAAGGACAACAAATGATCGGGACAGAGGGAGTATCTCTTTCACCTAAGCTAGTAGCAAGTGGAAAAGAGCAAACTTTAACTTTGTTTCAACTAAGGGTAAAAGAGAAGAAGAAGAAGAACAAGGCTAACAAACGACCAACCGTTTCCCACACGCAGAGTAGAATAACAAGTTTGGCGATAGACCTGCATCGATTCCACAAATATAGGTGCTCTATAACACTGCAATAAGTTGGCAAATAACAAAACTAAGAAACTCACTCAGAGATTAAGTGAACTAAAAAAAGACAGATGAGAAAACCAAAACAACCTCAAGTTAACGAGAAGAAAATGAATTGGAAGCCCCTCGAGTACACCAATGGTGCAGTAAACATTTGCAAGACAAGTACCACCGCACTTAGTGAATATTAGGTCGATAACTTGGGTATCTAGAGGGCAGCTATGTGCAATGTAAGCAAGGGGAGTCACACCGTTATCAGGCAAGTTTGCTGCATCAAATGTAGGATGCATATTGCAAACTTCTCCTCTGATCAAGGTAATCAAACACTTTGAGGCACCGAATTCTACACACTCATTCGCCAACGAGTTGATAATAGTGTGATTAATATGGCAGTTTCGAAGCAAATTCAACAACTTCCCCTCGTTATCTGTTTGAAGGATTTCATCAAAGCTTGTAGCAAATCCTTTGTAATTTATAATAGTCATTGCTATCCTGTGGCTTTCTAACAACTGCAACAAATACAATGAACCCAGAAAGAATTATTTCTGGAAAATTGATAAAATATACTCCCTCTGTTGCACCGATCATTTGTTGTCCTTTGATTTTGACACAAAGACTAAAGGGGATTAGGCCAATTATTAAATGATAAGTGGATTAAATTGAATGTGAAATATCAAATTACTCATCAAATTTATTCTTAAAATAGAAAGGACAACAAATGACCGAGACACCCAAAAATGAAAAAGACAACAAATGACCGGGACAGAGTGAGTAATATGCAAATTCATGCTAAATAATGAAATACGAGTAATTGCTAAAACTTTTGACTAAAGTAGACTAATTTATGCTAACAATATACAGATGAATACGGAATACCTGTGCTATGTCAGGGTCGAGGCGGCAGACAATATCGGAGAAGCCGGGGTAAGGGAACACAAATTCCCTTTACGAAACAGTTCAAGTTTCTTGTGGATCATTTTTAGCCTGAGTCCATGCCTAATAGACTTCGAGCCTGTCACCCTTGGGTGGTTTACCTGGTATACGTGGTTTGCAGGCTATCACGTACACCCGCGGTTTACCCAAAGTCGCACCGAAGGTAGCGGCTGCGGGTTCCCTCGTTACCAAAAAAAAAAAAAAAAAAAAAAAAAAAAGAAAAAGTTCAAGTCTCCCAAGTGCGTGTTAACATTAAAACGTGTCAATTAATTAATTATACATCTTCTCCTTTTAAATTATTTTTTTTATTTTTGGATTTTTATGGAAAATGCATACGGTGTCCTCGAGATTTGTCATTTCGCACGAAATGCCCAAAATTTTGATCCGAAAAACTTTAAGATGTCATAACTCGTGTTTACGAGATCGAAATGTAACAATATTTTTTTCAAAACGATCCTCTTTTCGAGAACTACGATTTGGAAAAAAAAATTGTGGTATTCGGATCCCGTGGCTAGGAGTTTTTGTATGTCAAAATTTTTTTACCGAACAAACTTTGAGTGATCATATCTCTTGGTCACGAATTACAAACTCAATTTTTTTTTTTCAAATCGTAGTTCTCGAAAAGACGATTTTTTTGAAAAAACCATCAAGTTCCGATCTCGTAAACCCGAGTTATTTCGTGGCTAGGAGTTAAAATTCAAAATTTTGGGTATTTCGTGCAAAATAACAACCCTCAAGGACACCATGCATTTTCCCTTTTTTCTATATGGTATCCCATGTTTTTTCAATTTTAAGTAGTACCCCTCATTTTACAAAAATCTACGAGATGCCCTTAAATTGTTTGAATTTCTACATGGTGACCCTTGACAGCAATTTCCGTTAACTTTTCCATTAATACCCATTTTTCCGTCTGTCCCTTTTGTTAACATTTGCTAATTAACATATGTTTATTCCTACCAACTTCCGACTGCTCTAATTACATCCAAAATTTCAATCTTTCCCACCAATTTAAATCCTAAACTAGTTTTGTGGCCCATGAAATTCACGGGATGTTTTGTTTTGAGTGTGACGTTTCTAGTGTTTTTAATAATTGAAATTTTATAAAATATCAAAACATATAGTAAGCTCACCTTATGAATAAGTCATCATTGATTGCGTACTAAGATTACGGGCATTTACATGTTAACATAGAGATCAAAGTCGATAAATTAAATAAGCCAAAGTAGGTGAATATTGCTATTTTTCAAAGGTAAAACGATGAAAAAAACAAACAAATACCAAAATAAAATATACATTTGAAAAAAAAGTAAAAAAAAAACTATTAGTCATTCACGTTGATGTCGTCAATCTTGTAGTTAGTCTCCAATATATAGTTATTTAAGCTATCCTAATATTTTACTTCTCCATATAGTCTTCTTTTCCAACGAATCGACCCTATAATAAAAAAAAGTTACTCAGTAATTAGTCTGAATTAACCAACAAAATAGTGAAATTTGTTTTAAGCAATATTATCGTTGTTAACTTAAGTTTCCTCTTAAATAGTGAAAGAAAAAAGGAATGAGAATGAAGTCGTAGAGATGTAAGTATATTACCTTTAAATAGCTCAACCCCACAAATCTTGATAGCCCCTAAATGAGAACAAAACAAACACAAACGATGAAATTGAAAATGTGATGAACATTTCATAACCCAATGGAACTTACATAAAAAGTAAATAATTTAGTTAATAATTTTAAAACCTTAATACACTTGGCTTGATGTTAATAGAATGATAGGAAAGTTTAGTGATACATTTAATTCTACTGACGATAGAGATAAGAAAAATTTTGACTTATAAATTTTGTCTTCAATCAAAAATATATAAAGAATTGAGGATGCGTTTTATGACTTTTGAGCATCATTTTTTCATTATTATCAAAATTAATATAGGTATAAATATGAATCAAGGTTCACGACTTTTGAGCATCATTTTTCATTATTATGAAATTTAATATAAACATTAATAAGGAATAAAGAGAAATGGAATGTATAAGTTTTGCTTGATTATTATTAGTATAATTTATTTTTTTACAAGATCCACTTTACAGGAGATTGATTTAAGATGTTGTCTTATTATGTAATTAAAATATGACATGTAAATGATGATAGTTAGTTTTGCTTGCCTTTTAATTAGATTTATATATTTTATATTTAAATTATTAAGTTACAGATTTTTTTCATTATTATGAAATTTAATATAGACATAAATATGGAGCAAAAGAGAAATGGAATGTAAAACATTTGCTTTATTATTATTCTATTTTTTTTTTTTACAAAATCCACTTTGCATAAGAAAGGTTTAGAAATTATCTTATGAAATTTAAAATATGACATTCAGATAATGGTAGATAATTTGGTTTACTTTTTAATTATAGATTATAGTTTTATAAATACAATTAATATTCCATGCATGTCATATTGTCAATATAATTAAATAATCAATAAAAATGAATAGGAGTTAATGGGGTGTGAAAATGTCATGTGAAATGGAATTGAATGTTCTAAGCTACCTTTTTAATTAGATAGTAATGATTTCATGCAATGTTATTTTTAACTAGTATAGATCCCGCGCAAATGCGCGGTTTTTTAGATAGGGATATTAGAGAATGTAACAATTATACTATTGGTATTTAATAGTGTAAATCCCACACATTTGCGGTATATATAGAGGTTTTATTTTTAGTTATTATTTAAATATTTTAAATTGATACATTATTAATGTTTCATATTTTTCATATATCTCATCGTATTTCGATATGAGAAAAAAATGAACTATTAACTAATCAAGAGAATTTAGTAAAGTTATAAAATATGTTTAATGATTTTTTTCTTTAACATAAACTAATGATTACAAATAATAAATTTTCTCAAATTATGTTAATGATTTTTTTATTTTTTTTGTGATGAAGCTAATTATATCAGTTTAATATTTTGTTTTATACAAAATGTGTCAAGTCATTCTCTCATATATAATAATACATAACAAAAATTTAGAAATTTATAGTTTATAAAATTACAGTGAATTTATCTTCTTTAATTAAAATATTATAATTTAGATTTTCAAATAAAATATTATTATTTGATTAAAAGGTTATATTTTGATGAAGTGATAATAATTTAAAGAAAGAAGTATTTTTGTTTTCTTATTTAGCTTGATACCTTTTGAGGAAAACTTTGGAGAATTTTATTCACTTAGTATATAGGAGGATTCATTCCAAATTTTATACCTTCAAATTTTTATATTTCACCTAATTTATTTTAATATGAGAAAAAAAAAGTAGTATGTCATGATTTTTTTAAAAAAATAAAGTTAATGATTTTATTTTGTAACTTTGCTTAAATTATCTTAACGAATTTTTTTCGCGTAGCTAATAATATTATTTTATTGTTTTATATAGTTTAAGTATGTATTAAGTCATTTTCGAAGAAAAATTAACAATTCTGTATTTTATAATTTTATACTCCTTTTATTTTATTTTGATTAAAACATTATATAATTATAATTTAGAATTTAATAAAAAAAATCATGCTTTAAGAAAAAGATTATAGTTTAATGAGAAAATTTTATTTCTTTCCTTATATAAGTAGGTGGAGTTTGGAGGGAAAACTTTTGAGAATTTTTATTCTCTTAGTAGTAGGGGGATTGAGTATGTCATCTTCTTACAATTTCAATACAAACACAAAAACAATAACTAAATAATATTCTTACTATTAATAAATTTAAAACATAATAAGGATAAAAGCGAAAGAATTCATTTAATTATCTATGTATGTATGTTTTACCTACCAACTTTTTGAATAAAAAAGAAAATTAGGATTGTTATTTTTATAGTTATATAGGAAACTTGTGTGCCTCGCTTTATCGACTGAGGAACCGTCCGTATAATTTACGGAAGTTTTTGTCTCGAAACACGAAATCCAAAATCGTGTATTATACACTTAAATTTGAGCCGTTTGGCAACTCGTATCGGGTCATGTTTCTTTTACTCATAGTTTTTCCACCACGCGTCTGGGGTCGTTTAATCAGTTACCGTATTCGATTTCAACCCGAAATAAGAAGATATCATCTATTTTTAAGGAGTATTCGATTTTCGTCTGAGACTAGTTTATCGCATACCGACACACTCAAATGTCCTGTTTCTTCTCTAAATTTGTGTGGTTGTTTTATCTGACTTGAGGAACCGTCTCGTATGATTTACGTTTTTTCTCCCGAGACCTGAAATCCCGAAAATCGGAGTTATTATACACTTAAATTTGAGCCGTTTGGGAGCTCGTATCGGATCATGTTTCTTTTCCTCCCAGTTTTTCTTCCACTTGTCGGGGGTTGCTTCTTTCACGAGTAATTGAAATCAATTTTCAGCCCTAAATAAGAAGTATTTATCTATTTTTAAGTAGTACCTGATTTTCGTTCGAGACTCGTTTATCGCGTACGGGCCCTCTCAAATTTTCTTTGTTGCTTCTCAAAATTTGTGTGGCTGCTTTATCTGACCCGAGGAATCGTCCGTATGATTTACAAACATTTTTGTTTCGAGACCCTGAAATACTGAAAACCGTGTCCTATACACTTAAATTTGAGCCGCTTGGGAGGTTGTACTTGGTCATGTTTCTTTTCCTACCAGTTTTCCTACCACATGCCTGGGTCGCTTCATGAGTTACCGTATTCGATTTTAAGTCCTAAATAACAAGTTATCTTCTATTTTTAAGGAGTACCCGATTTTCCCTCGAGACTAGTTTATCGCATACCGGCCGGCACCTTCAAATGTTTTATGTTGCTTCTCAAAATTTGTGTGGCTGTTTTATCTGACACGAGGAACCGTCCGTGTCATTTAAGAAAGTTTTTGTCCCGGTAACCTAAAATTCCAAAAACCGTGTATTATAATTTTATAATTCCGATTTATTCATTATAATTGTAATTTTTAATTAGAGAGGATAAATGGTGTATGTTGGTTAAATAACTCTTAATTCAAGTTAAAGTTCCAACTTCGCGAATCTCTAATTTTAATTATTCAGCTATCATGCTAAATATTGCTAATATCAACTACTTTAGCTGATAAAATCACCGTGCATTGACTTTAATTGAAAAATGTACAAATGTCAACTAGTTAAGCCGATAAAATCATCGTGCATTGACTTTGGTTGAAAAATGTTAGCAAGGCGACACAATAAGCTTTCGAGAAATTGTACACCACTTGACATAAGAATTATAGAGATTAGGCCAATCCGAGGAAGGACAATGAGTGAAGTGATGAAGCCACACCGAGAGGACCTTCTCTTGACTACCTTCGTCATCTTCGATCATCTCGATTATTTCTTCGAGTGCTTTTTCGACCTCTCGTCTCTCGGAAACGCTAAGAGTTGGCGAGTCAGTGCCATTGTTCGCTTGGCACAACAATGGAATCCATGTTATTAGCATCTTCACCATTGTGTGCTTTTGTCGTTCCCATTCTTCTCCATTAGTTTGTTGTCTTTTGTACATTTGATTTGCTTGTTTGATCAAGAATGCTACAAGTATAACATTTTAGAAAAAATTCATTGTAGATATGTTGGCATGTAGTGTGGTACACATATATGTATGTATGTAACAATGTTAGTTTGCTTAAGACCGAGGCATCCGTCGTAAATTAGATCTGATTTTGTATTATAATATTCATGTACTCGTAGGTCCTAGCTATTAAAATTAAACATTTTATTTAAAACCTTTTTAACTTAAAATAACTTTAACATCCGACTAAAATAAAAATGAAAATAAAAGAAGATTGTAAGAGGTATTATCAAACAAATTAACACGGTTTTAAACAAAATCAACTGTAAATTAAAGCCTTTATTCATTTTAGAAAATGAAATTACTTAGTCACCCACAAATTATCTCATCGAAGACGAATACGGACAAAATCCATTTCTTCAAAAAGACCTCTTATAAAGAACAAGTAGGAAGCTAAAGACGGTTACAACTTACAAGCAAGGTGGATTTACAATAGTTGCCTAAGATAAAATCTGTTGACTAATTCTCCATTTCCTAGAATGTTTAAGACGTAGTCCAACATGTAACTTGTCTCATTGCTACTACTAATTAATCTACAACCAGTGGTGGAGCTAGGGGGGCTAGTAGGGGCGGTCGCCTCCCTTAGCGGATGAAATTTTCGAAGTTTTTAGTTAAATTTTTCAAAAAAATTTCGGGGTGCCTTATGAAATTAGTCGTTCGCACCCCCTAAAATTTTTCACCCCTAAATTCAAATCCTAGCCCGCCACCTGCCTACAACCATTCATTCCAAATTTCTCTTTAATGTTATCACGTAATTATTTAAACGATTTTTCTAACATGTATTTTCTATGATCAATAATATTAAAGTTACATTTTCTAAGGACTAGTTTTTTCCTTGCAAAAGACCATGTTGATAAAAAGCCCCAACATACTTCCTCCGTCTTAAATTCATGCTCTTCACAAAAAATATAAAACGTAAATAAATAAATGACACGGAGATGGGAGTATATAGTAGGACACATTTGTTTTTACCTCACGCAACCAACCAAAACTAATTTCAGCCACCAATTTGGAATGAATTTTCTTCGAAAGAGAAATGTCGATCGCCAACTCTTTCTTTTGGCCTTTCTTATGCATATCGTTTTGCATTTCTAATCCTTTTAAAATTATTGTCTAGACTCTAAGAATATAACCCTCAATTTAATATAACTATTTTTTTTAAATAATACGGAGTAAAATTTATAAGAATTCGAGTAGGAAAAAAATACTTATGAAAATAATTAAAATTGATGGGACGGAATTGGATATCTAACCTGTGAGCTTAACTAGTGAGGCTTGAACCCGAGACTCACAAGACAAAGCCAACCAACCCAAATTAGAAGCCCAAGCCCATTTCTCTACTACCACCTCTACACCACCACTAGCCTCCATCTTTTGGGCCAACCACAACAACTCCGCGGCCGTCTTCTCAGCAAACACCATATCAACCCGACTTGGCCCACCACCACTTTCCTTCAACCCACCCCATCCCTTAACCATACTCACAACCCGGCCCAACCCAAACCCGGAACTATCACCTTGATCTAAGCCCAACAACTCAGATTCAAGCCCACAAAGAGCCCTCCCAAACGCCTCACTCAAAACAACACAATTAACCTCTCTAAGAACATCCGACCCGTCCATAAGATTATCCTCAATCAACTTCTCGGCTAAACACGTGACCAGCTCGTACTTTCTTGAGCTCACGGGCACGTGGTTAACCAACATAAGCAAATTTTAAGTTCATAGCCCGAGCAATGGCCGTGTCACTAGTACTGGCACGGCCATTGCTGACTTGGCTATGCACCAGCTGCTTATTATCAAACTTGTTATTTTCTCCAGAACCACCCTCGAAACAAAAGGGAAAAGGCAAAGGAAGCGAGCACACGAGATTTAATAAAACAAAAAAGACGGACACGATCACATGTCGAATAAGCTCTAGAAGCTTCGATTTTTGAGAGAGGGAGATTATTGATTTATCGGCGGAGACTAAGAGAGGTGTTATTAGGTTACGGTGAAGAAAGAAAAGAGGCGATGAGGAATTCTCCATTAAAACTCCCATGGTTTACGTAAATATTTGGTAATTTAGGGTTGGATAAATAACGTAAAAAAGAGGTTTACATATTTAATGGAGATTATTTGGAAGTTGAATATGATTGTTTGTTGAATGTTAACCGCGGGGTAACTAGGTGGTGTATGAATTAAGATGGTGGTTGTAATAAGAGGACAAATTAGTTGGAATTGAGGTGTAATTTCTTATGGACCGTCGAAATATTGTTTGTTTATTTATTCTCTATGTTCCATATTGTTTTCAATTTTTGAGTTAGATCTAGACCTGGCCAAAGTGACGGGTCAACCCGGCCTGACCCATTTCACGGTCATGTTTGGCATAGCCGAACTGTCCGAAACTTGATTGACCCCCCATATTCCTGCCGGGTCCGGGTTCTTAATTTCAAACCTGGCCGCCTTGGCAAGCCTTTTAGGCAAAAATGAAAAATGTATCTTCAGAGAATAATTTTAGGAATTTTTTTTATACGGGAGTAATTTTTAATCGGTTTTTCTAAAATGTGCCTTAAGGGCACATGTTAATAACCTTAATATGGTAAGATTAACAATATATTCTCACTAATTATGGTAACAATGAGTTTATAGTTAAATATTTCATGAAAATATGTTGTCAATCTTACCATATTAAGGTTATTAACATGTGCCCTTAGGGCACATTTTAGAAAAACCGATTTTTAAAAACCGGATTTTGAAGTAGAGTAATTTCTAACTACTCCAATTTGTATTTTATGGGAAGGCAAGTACTACTTTTTTCGAGTATAAAAAATAATTATTTTAATAAATTAGATTAATAAATTTAATTTCTCATTACATGTACATTTGATAATATTAATAATCAATCAATGTTAAATTGTTAATGATTAAAGTCAATATGTAACAATAATTTAACAATGGTCTTCTAAGATAGGGGATATACTCCGTAATTGTTAGTAGAAGATATTTTATGTCTTACTTTAGTCAAATCTTGTTCTTCTTTTTGTGTAAAAGTGTAAAACAGGGTATTCATCGTCAACAATAACAATAATAATTGAATTTATTGATGTTTACTTGTGCAGACAACGTTGGGGTAAGTTGAGTAATCCATATGTCTTTTTTATTTCGTTGGAATACCTATCTTGAGACCATTATGACAAGTTACATGTGGTCGTGATGTTATCCCATGCCATGGGGATTGGGGATTGGGGATTGGGGATTGGGGAGTGATAAACATCCCAATGGATTTATATAACTTGTAAATTCAAATCAAACAATAATTCACCAAATATTCAATTTTGGCAAGTTCTCGTTGTAAACCATCAATAATCGTGTATTGATGGTAAGATATGAGAGAATTATGTAATTGAATGTTTATAACAATATGATTCCGGTCAATCAGCTTGTTCTCCGGATCGAGGAAACTACTCTCGATATGATCACTTGCAAATACGACCGAAAGACACCTTGCATTGAGTAGGAGATAGTAATAGGACAAGAGAATTGGTGACGCACACTTGTCGAGGATAAGTGGGAGATTGTTGGAATATGTGTCCTCCGACAATAATGCGATCACAACTGTCGATCATGATGATCACATGTTTAAGTCTCATTTTAAGAATACAATTGGGAAGTAATATTTTACTGTCAACCGGTCCACACATATCGGTAATGATTGGCTGACTAGAGTTTGACATTACTGTCGTGCGACGGTGGTGATCAGTTGATCCCCTTAGGTCATACCTAAAGGGTAACACTCTTAATTGATTATTTAATTAATCGTATGACGATACGGGTTAATTAAATTACTTAAAATTGACGGACGATTTTGGAAGTAATATTTACGTATCTCGTTATAATTTGATTAAATAAGATACGGTCTAAGTAATCGAATTGTTTTATTACTTAGATGAAATTATTGTTTACTGAAACAATTGAAACAGAATGAATTGATTATTATAAATACAAAATGTTGTAATTTATGACTCGGGATCCCATTACGGTACAAGTAATTATGAATTACTAGGTAAACTTTATAAGTGACATATTTTATTAATATGTTGATTTTTAATTGTTAAAAATACATTTTATATACCTAATGTCATGAAACATGTTACATGTGACAAATTGACAAAATAATGTGTAAAATGGATTTTCCATTTTACACTATATGTGCCGAAAATTAGGAGGGAATATTAGGCTTATTTGTGTTAATAATGTTTAAGTGGAAGGCATAATCATAAGCCCTAACATATAGCCTTACATGCCTATAATTCTTGGGAAGAATAGAAGCTCATGTATTGGCCATACCCACCCCTCCTACCCGGTTTTCCTAGTGAAAAAGGCTAAGGGTCTTTTGCTTATTTTACCTAATATTCACTACATGCAAACTAGTGATTTTCATTCATTCTAACATCAAAAAATATAGATTTTTAGAGAGATAAAAATTACTTCTTCTTCTCCCTTCTCTTAACCGAAATTAAGAGACCAAAATAAATATTTTTGGGTCAATTTTATTTAAATTAATATTGTTCTAGTATTAATAATATTAATTTTATTAAGAGGTTATCTTGGGTATTATTCCTTGGGAGGGATTCTATACTTGAATCCTTTGTTCATCCATTTTAGGAAGCTCAAAAACAAGTGAGTAGGAGAACTCACTTGTGCCCAATAATCCGAAATTTCCAATGTAAGAATGATGATTTCTTCTTTATATTTACTTATGTTTGCATGCATAAGATCTAATTAATTTTATGACTAAATTAAATTTGAAACATATATGAATATGTTGTAATAATGAGATATAGATTTCTAACACCGCCACTGCGTTTGAGAGGATTTGGTTTTTTTGGGGGGGATTTGTGGAGTGTGGACTATAGTGGGTTTGAAGATGAGGTGGGGGTTTCGTTGTGGTGGAGGAACAATTCTAAGTAAATTGATACTAGTTCATCTTTGAGATTTGTTTAAGATTGATGAATAATTGTTTGATATTGATTCTTCAAATACAAATTAATTTTGATTGTATTTTTGGGTAAAGAGTTTGATTTTGTTTGTAGTGAGTGTTTAGAGTGAATAATAAAAGTAAGGGTGTTTTGGTCATTCTATAATTTATTCACTTAATGAGTCGGGAATTAAATTAAATGATGGTCGAGAATGATATATGGTGGGAATTCGGATGTATACGGTGTAATGTAGGTGGTTATTTGTAATAAACGAAATACTAGGTGGTAATTTGCAAAATACGGTGCATACTAGGTGGTAAGTTGTAATTTTCACTAATAATTATGATAATCTAAACACTATAAGAATACCGTCTTATTCAAGGTAGTTTCCCTAAATAAAACTGAATTACCTATTACTAATACTCACTTGACTTTCTTAGTATCTTATGTCTCTTAATGTTTCTATAAGTTAAGCTTAAGTTCAAGTCAGCTCTTATAAGTTCAATTCAATTTCAATAAGTTCAAGTCACCTCTTATAAGTTCAATACAACTTCTATATGTTCATTTCAGCAAAATTAAGTGCGTGCAAAAGACCAGGACCTTAAAATATTATTACATCATAATCACAGCATATTACAAACAGGCCCGGGTTAAATCTAGTATGGAGAAGTGGCAAATAAGCTCCAAACGTTTGCCACTACGTGCAAATTAGCCCCATAACTTTTTTGTAGTGCAAATTAACTCCATTAGTTATATCCGATGTGGAATTCAGCCCAATTAGAGATATCGAGTAAATTTCTCTCCGGAAAACATTGACATGGCACCGGAAAGATTATTAGGATAAATTAAGTTAGATAATATTCTTTTTTTTAAAAAAAAAAAAAAATAATTATTGCGAAACTTCGTTTAATTTCCAATTGGTATTGTTGCGAAACTTCGTTTAATTTTCGAGCTCAGATAGCATAATACTTCGTTTAATTTTATCACAGGAACTTCGTTTAATTTATCACAACAAGAATAGTAAGATCGACCTCAATTATCGCCATTATTACAAAACTTCATTCAATTTTCGAGTTCAGATTGCGAAAAAATGGTTGTATATAGGTAGACTACATAAATTCAATTTTCCCCAAATATCATTTTTTTTTTCTGTTTTTATGGTTCTGGAGTATACTTTCAATTACAAAAATGGCGGCGATATGTGAAAATGAGTGTAGGCTACATCAAATAAAATTGAATGAAAAAATAGAGAAGATGGATGGAGGTGTGAGGATTGGGGATTGAGGAAGGAGCTCACAATGAGAGTGATGGAGATAAAAGGGAGAAAGAAACGAGATAGAGTGGAAATAAGCTGATAATCCATGTTTTTTTAAAAAAAATTTATTATTTAACTTAGTTTATCCTAGTCATCTTTTCGGTGCCATGTCAATGTTTTCCGACGAGAAATTTACACGGAAATCTCTAATTGGACTGAATTCCACATCGGATATAACTAATGGAGTTAATTTGCATTAGAAAAAAAGTTAAGTATAAGGCTAATTTACACGTAATGGCAAACATTTAAGACTTATTTGCCACTTCCCCAAAATTCAATATCAATAAAAAGAAACTACAACCAAGTCAATATTAAAAAATTAGAAATCACCTTGTACTTTAATTTTCTTTGGGAAATTTCATCGAGCACCTTTCATACATAACCTCTAAACAGACAAACTCGATATTCTATCCACGGTTTGCTATTCATCTGTAGCTCTCCCTCTTGGGGGCGTCTAAACCCTTAAAATGTAAGTCAATTCTCCTTAATTTCTCACCTGTCCCAAACTCCCAATTATTTGTTTTAACTTTTTATTATTTCTCAGCGGTATTTTAATCGAACGTAAACAAATGATTACAACGCCCATGAGCATTATTTGAGACCTGTCTAGTTACACAATCTTTCTTCCTTGTGATTTATTAATCAAATTGTTCTGTTAACTTTGGAGTTTACCCTCTAAAGTTCTAGTCTTTTTAATTTAGAATCGAGATTCGGGAAAGATTATCGTATTTACTATTCTTATGTTCGTTGTTCGTACCAATTACATTAACCGATCCTAATAGAGAGGACAGTGAATAGTTTACATTAATTCTTCGATGAACTATATTGTGAGACAGAGGGGGTATTTCCTCAATTTCTTCGTAAACCGTATTCGTGTTGGTGTATGTATATATACGGTGGAGAAATGAGATGTTAATGGCAGTTAAATTATGTCTTTAAATTATTATGTTTAATTTTACGGAAAATGCACGCGGTGTCCGAAATACCCGATTTTTTTATCCGGAAAATTTTAAGAGGCTATAACTCGTGTTTACGAGCTCGAAAAGTAATGTATTTTTTTTCAAATTGATTATCTTTTCAAGAATTACGATTTGAAAAAAAAAAGTTGTCGAGTTTGGAATTCGTGACCAAGAGATATGGTCACTCAAAGTTTGTTCGGTAAAAAAAACTTTGACGTACAAAAACTCCTAGCCACGGTATCCAAATACGGCAATTTTTTTTTTCCAAATCGCAGTTCTCGGAAAGATAATCGATTTGAAAAAAAATTATCACTTTCTGAACTCGTAGACACGGGTTATAGCCTCTTGAAGTTTTCCGGAACAAAAAATTGGGTATTTCGGCAAAAATCAAAACTTGAAGGGAACCACGTACATTTTCCCTTAATTTTAAATTGTACGGGTTTCATTAGATTATTACCCTTGTTGTGCAACCCCTAGAGGATTATTGGTTAAAATTGAGATGCTAGTTTATTGTGATTGGATTTGGTTAATTAATTAGATTATTACCCTTGTTGTGAAGCAACAGTGAAAGATGAAAACAGACCCCTTTGAAGGTTATGTGGATGCTGAGGTGATTGAGATATTTAAAACTGATGACAAGGAACGGTTCGTGCGACTGCTCTCAGCTTATGCTCATACTGTAAATTTGAAGAATGCGGTGAGGAGGTGTGCATTGTTTCATGCCAAAAAGTGTTTGCTCGCAATCATCCAAGGGGAGGCTGGCATAAGTCCCCATCAACTTTATGCTAGAGAAGCAGCTCAATATTCCGCAGAACCAACACCTCTTGCTTATGTTGCTTACTTCTTCCCTGAAGCGGATGATATTATTGACCTAATGCTCAAGCAAGGGCCAGCTGATCAAGCCAACATTAAGTGTAAACTGTATACATATGCTTTTGATGATCATCCTATCTGTCCGCTAGATCATGCACTCTTGTCGTTTAGGTACTACTGTTGACCCTCTTCAGCCTTTCATCTTTTATTACTCGATCTCACAAAGGCATCTTCTGATTTTGTCACTCTTATTTCTCCCTTTTGCCAGTTATAAACCCCATCTACTCCCATGGTCTTCAGGCGACTCTCTCATCAAACTTATTATATTACTCGCCAATGGGAAACGGTGGGTTGTTTCTCGTATCCGACCCCGAGCTTCAATCATTATTCATATTTGATATGTTTTACTGTCTCCTGATGTAGAGACCAAGTTTGAACTGTGCACGGTTGCTTGCTCCACACACGGATAGGCTCAACAATATTGCATTGTCATATGTTAAACAAGGAAAATTGGCATCATTTGCAGCTTTGCTTCTTGTGGCTCAAGAAAAGGTCTTGGTTCCATTTGACTCGGGTATTTTGTTTCTCTTGTGCTTGAAAAATCTTTGTGGATATTATGATCAGTTAATAACTTAACTTACTGCGACGTCTATTGGAATCTACGTACTGCCACATAGGCTTGACAATTCGACAACGCATAATAGAGATGGTGCAGAAGTTGAACTCTAAGAAGGGAGATCTTGACTACGAAGAAGCTTTATTTCAGTCCATGCTTATAGAAGTCTACAAGCTGCTTGATATTTTTGAGAGAGCTGGTGCTGCTTTGAGCTTATATTGCAGTTCAATGCACGAATATGTATGTATGTATGAATATAAACTTAAAAATCAATCAGCTATTTACAAACTTCTGATCAGATCATTGCTTGATTTTTATTTAATTTTCTGACAGGTTCCTCCCCACAAAGTATTGACGGATGTTGCTAGTGTCCTGAACAAGGCTGGTTATGCTCTGGAGCCAATAGACCTTGACCTAAGAGATTGTTACAGGTACTTGTCATTGTTTATGCCGTTGTTATTAGAGGCGTTTTGGTATATAAGTCGGCTATTGGTGGAAGTTTTGAAGAAAATGTTTGTATAAAAGTGCGAGTTTTTAAAAACATTTAGAAATTCTAAAAATCATTTAGGTGTCAATTTTCTAGTTAGACAATTTTGGAATGGACTTGGAAACTTGACGGACTCAAACTCCATTCCTCATCTATACAACTTTGGAGTGAACCACGCCAAAAACTATTACGTATGGGTTTCTAGATGCATTCCCTCATGATATCCCTTTCCATTCCGACTTTGTTGAACCAGATGCCTCATTAGCAAGGTGATAGTTTATATTTTATAAATAACTCTTATATTTGCTTCTATTTTTGCTCAATAGGGATTGTGCCGAGGTTAAAAATGCAAGTTTGTTCAAGTTGTCAGGTAAGCGATAAACTATGGTTTCACTATAATGCTCACTGTTTTGATGGCGTAGTGAGGAGATTCACTTGCCTATATTGAATACTTGTGAAACAGATCCCGAAAGTCAAGACAAGAAATACTGTTTACCTTCATCTCTTACTCGGGCCCAAGGTTTTGGTGCGACTCGTCACAGCTATTCTTACGTAAGTTTTGTTGTGAGTTGAATATGTTTATTTTATTACCTCAATACCCTGAATAAAAATTGAGGGGTCGTTTTGTTAAATGATACACGAACGAGTAATAAATAAGTTTTATCTATGATTGTTTCCTCCATGTTTTGGTTGGTAATGTAAAACTCGTATCTTTTCAGCCTGGGACGTGTGTGTTATTTCACAAGCTAAAGTCAGGTCCACTGATAAGCATGAAGAATCCTTGTGCTTCCGAGCTACGGCTATTCAGAACGGCACCAGGTCAGGTCGATAATGGAGGTTCAGGCATTTCGCGGAAGCATCTGGCTTTGATTGCCCGTAGACTCAAGAGAGGGATTAAATTTTAAGATGTTCACTGCCGTCTACGCTTAAGCATGTTATTTATGTTCGCTAGTATTTCTCTCATGTATTTGGTAATACTGTATTGTTTGTAGCAGCTTAACCCTGATTGTTAACTTTCAGATGAAAAGAACATGAATTTCATCAGTGAGTGCAAAAACTAATTTCTGTCATTTGTAATTCACTTTAATTTATACACTACTCTATTTCCGAGGCCCCTTTTGCTGAATTCAAGTGACCGAGTGTCGATTTCCAATTTTTTTTTCTTTGTTGGCATTTCTACACTCACTAGAAGATCCAAACTAACAATTGTCATTAATCAAAAACACACACTTGTTACACCGATTTCCTAGTGATTAATTTTACATGATCTATTTTAAAGTCGTATTACAAGTTTACAAAACAAAAGAGCAAATAACATTCGCCAAATTAAGATGCTTACATCAATAAATAACATTCGCCAAATTAAGATGCTTACATAATCTGCTTTCAGGTCGATAAGCCACCTTACTACCTTAGGCCTTGTTTGGATACGAAATAGGAGGGCAAGGGAGGCTAGGGAGGAAGAGGGAAGGGAAACGAAGGGAAGGGAAGGGAAGGGATTGGGAGGGGTGTTCGGATACAATTTTCCTCCAAATCCAATAGGAAGAGATTTTGATTTGCTTTGGAGGAGGGAAAATGAATCCCTCCATTTACCCCCCCTTCCATTTCCCTCTATTATTTGCTATCCAAATAAGAGATTTTATTTTAAATCCCCTACTCTCCCTCCCTTTCCTTTCTCTCCAAATCCCTCCATCCAAACAAACCTTTAGTCATCAGAGAAATCTAAACCTACCCATATATTTCATAGCAATATAACCCAAACGCCTAGGCATAGGACTGACAAAGAGACGCGGAAGTGACATGCTCATCTTCCCAACTTGACAAGCTCGGGTGGAGTAAAGTCTTCCTTGCAAACAACTAGGGATTGGTAGTGATATTGCCTGGTAAAGCGGCCAGCCGTAGGCAAACTGAAAAGAGATCCACACTCATATAGATCACAAAATTTATGCAAGAGCGGAAAAAAAAACATCACACCAATCAAAAATCACATACCCTACATGTCAAACAATTACTCCCTCCGTCCCGATCATTGTTATCATTGGTTTTGCACAAATACCAAGGAGTAAGGAGGGACCATTTGTAGATATTGTTATGAATAACAAGTGGACAATAGGTTATTACCCTTCAAAAAAATTTCCCAATATAAGACACCCAAATATGATAGGGAAATAAATGATCGGGACGGAAGGAGTATATTCCACTTTAATGTTTGAACCTTAGTTTGATACAAGGCGAAGGCGCGCGCCTTTTGGACGCGAGGTCCCCTATTTTTGATAACAAATTTGTAATTTCCAAATAAATTTTTGGGCAAGGACAAACTTTATAGGAGTTTTCAAGTTGGCTAACATGCTGGAGTTAAATTAGGAATAATGAGTAAGAATTCGGGGAATAACAAAAAGGGGCCTAACTTGTTTGTACTCCTTATATGTTACTAGAGGTTTTAAGGTTTAAAAGTGTTTTGAAACTCTACCGGAACCCCCTCCAAACCCGCTCTTTCCCTCAAAATTTTGTCAATCTAATATCCCAATAAACAAGCCCTAGATCTCTCTTTCAAAATCATGAAAGATATGAAGTAGACAGTACAATAGAACTCTTTAGGATATAACTCAACTTACATCATAGAATCTTGAGTAAGCGGAAGTTTGGGGTAAAGCTGGACGAGGTTCCAATTTAGCTTCCATGTAACCTAGAAGGATTAACGAAAAAAAAAAAACATTTTAGAGCATTCATTTAATTGACAGTGTGTTTTATTTTGGCAAAAATAAAAATGATCTTTTCACGGGAATTTTGGAAAAACGTTCTATAAAAGGTGGGGGTTTAGGAAAAAAGATTAGAAAACGTGGAAATTTTGAAAATGAGGCGTAGAAAAGGTGGGAATTATAAACTAACTCCTCTAATAACGAAACTTTTAAGCATAACTGTGAGAGAAAGGAACATTTGATCTATATATCATGATGACACTTAGGTGAAATAGTGGTTGAATTTCATTTTAAGTCAATAAAGAAAAAAATGAGAAGAATCTGAAACCATCCAAAGAAAACTTACATATATCCTCCGACGGGTTATAATCTTTTGAATCTGGGATAGCACGGCCAACATATCCCCTACCAACAAAGAATTTAACAAAAAATACTTTAACAAAGACAAAATGAAAGAGAAATGAATCGCAATCAAAAGAAGCATGCCCGTACTTAGGAGGAGAGTCCATTAAATCGATATCCTCCATTATCAATCTAACTTTATGTTTTATCAACAAGCCACAAATATCATCCACCACATCATCTGCAGAAACCTGAATGAGGTAAAAAGTAGAATCAAATCGCCTACAAGATAAACAGTTGTACTCCTAAATGGTAGAAAACATACGTATTTCTGCATTGAGCAACAATATGAACTCAAATCATCACCAGCTAGTTCAAACAGAGCAAGCAGAGTTTGCGCATCTCTGAGTATACATTTGTACTCCACTTGATCAAGGCTAGCTTTATCTTCGGGAACTAAGTTGATTTCATTAGTTATATATTGGTGAATCGTCAAACCTACGAAATAATCCGACAACAAATTTAGCACATGTACAACAGGACCACAGTACCACACTCTTTAGTTTTCACCAAGTTGTAATGCTGCAAAGCAGTCGTCAAGAGGATAGATAATGCACATTCACCTGTGTCAAACGGGGCTATAACTTTCTCGCGAGCAATCAAAAGTAAGGCTGCAAACTGCTTCAACCCTCCATTACTTAAAATATTCCAAGCAATACTGTTGATTGAGTCTGTGTGATTTACGAGAACTCGTAAAGAATCCAAGATTGGTTTCTATATATGTAGTAAAATTAACAAAAGTTAGATATTTCGTATGTAGTACAATAAGTAGCAAAGAAAAAGGAAAAATAGGTGACAAATACAGAATCATTTCAGAACAGCCATGCAAAGCAAATTTTCAAAATTGGCACCATTTACATCAAATGAAAGATGAACAACAAATACCAACTAAGAAGCCAAGTTTCGAAGTATTTTTGAGGCGGTATCGACCGTATTTAAGGCACAATGCCACTAGACCAATTTCATGGTGAGGTGACAAACCAAAATATATTACCATGCATCGATTCCACAAATATAGGTGCTCTATAACACTGCAATAAGTTGGCAAATAACAAAACTAAGAAACTCACTCAGAGATTAAGTGAACTAAAAAAAGACAGATGAGAAAACCAAAACAACCTCAAGTTAACGAGAAGAAAATGAATTGGAAGCCCCTCCAGTACACCAATGGTGCAGTAAACATTTGCAAGACAAGTACCACCGCACTTGGTGAATATTAGGTCGATAACTTGGGTATCTAGAGGGCAGCTATGTGCAATGTAAGCAAGGGGAGTCACACCATTATTAGGCAAGTTTGCTGCATCAAATGTAGGATGCATATTGCAAACTTCTCCTCTGATCAAGGTAATCAAACACTTTGAGGCACCGAATTCTACACACTCATTCGCCAACGAGTTGATAATAGTGTGATTAATATGGCAGTTTCGAAGCAAATTCAACAACTTCCCCTCGTTATCTGTTTGAAGGATTTCATCAAAGCTTGTAGCAAATCCTTTGTAATTTATAATAGTCATTGCTATCCTGTGGCTTTCTAACAACTGCAACAAATACAATGAACCCAGAAAGAATTATTTCTGGAAAATTGATAAAATATACTCCCTCCGTTCCGATCATTTGTTGTCCTTTGATTTTGACACAAAGACTAAAGGGGATTAGGCCAATTATTAAATGATAAGTGGATTAAATTGAATGTGAAATATCAAATTACTCATCAAATTTATTCTTAAAATAGAAAAGACAACAAATGATCGAGACACCCAAAAATGAAAAAGGACAACAAATGACCGGGACAGAGTGAGTAATATGCAAATTCATGCTAAATAATGAAATACGAGTAATTGCTAAAACTTTTGACTAAAGTAGACTAATTTATGCTAACAATATACTGATCAATAATAACTTGGATTTAGGAAGAGAGACAGATGAATACGGAATACCTGTGCTATGTCAGGGTCGAGGCGGCAGACAATATCGGAGAAGCCGGGGTAAGGGAACACAAATCCCCTTTACTAAACAGTTCAAGTCTCCTGCGTGTTAACATTAAAACGTGTCAATTAATTAATTATACATCTCCTCCTTTTAATTTTTTTTTTTTTCGATCTTTATGGAAAATGGATACGGTGTCCTCGAGATTTGTCATTTCACACGAAATACCCAAAATTTTGATCCGAAAAACTTTAAGATGTCATAACTCGTGTTTACGAGATCAGAATGTGACAATATTTTTTTTCAAATCGATCCTCTTTTCGAGAACTGCGATTTGGAAAAAAATTGTGTTATTCGGATCCCGTGGCTAGGAGTTTTTGTATGTCAAAATTTTTTTACCGAACAAACTTTGAGTGATCATATCTCTTGCTCACGAATTACAAACTCGAAATTTTTTTTTCAAATCGTAGTTTTTGAAAAAACGATTTATTTGAAAAAAAAAACCATCAAGCTCCGATCTCGTAAACCCGAGTTATTTCGTGGCTAGGAGTTAAAATTCAAAATTTTGGGTATTTCGTGCAAAATGGCAACCCTCAAGGACACCATGCATTTTCCCTTTTTTCTATATGGTATCCCATGTTTTTTCAATTTTAAGTGGTACCCCTCATTTTACAAAAATCTACGAGATGCCCCTAAATTGTTTGAATTTCTACATGGTGATCCTTGATAGCAATTTCCGTTAACTTTTCCATTAATACCCATTTTTCCTCTGTCCCTTTTGTTAACATTTTCTAATTAACATATGTTTACTCCTCTCAACTTCCGACTGCTAAATTAACTCCTAAATTAACATTTCAATCTTTCCCACCAATTTAACTCCTAAATTAGTTTTGTGGCCCGTGAAATTCACGGGATGTTTTGTTTTG
Organism: Silene latifolia; assembly: GCF_048544455.1. Classification (NCBI taxonomy): domain Eukaryota; kingdom Viridiplantae; phylum Streptophyta; class Magnoliopsida; order Caryophyllales; family Caryophyllaceae; genus Silene; species Silene latifolia. The sequence goes on along the minus strand of NC_133528.1, from coordinate 146,805,214 downwards.
AGTGTGACGTTTCTAGTGTTTTTAATAATTGAAATTTTATAAAATATCAAAACATATAGTAAGCTCACCTTATGAATAAGTCATCATTGATTGCGTACTAAGATTACGGGCATTTACATGTTAACATAAAGATCAAAGTCGATAAATTAAATAAGCCAAATTAGGTGAATATTGCTATTTTTTCAAAGGTAAAACGATGAAAAAAACAAACAAATACCAAAATAAAATATACATTTGAAAAAAAAAAGAAAAAAAACTATTAGTCATTCACGTTGACGTGTCAATCTTGTAGTTAGTCTTCAATATATAGTTATTTAAGTTATCCTAGTATTTTACTTCTCTATATAGTCTTCTTTTCCAACGAATCGAGCCTATAATAAAAAAAGTAACTCAGTAATTAGTTTGGATTAACCAACAAAATAGTAAAATTTGTTTTATGCAATATTATCGTTGTTAACTTAAGTTTCCTCTTAAATAGTGAAAGAAAAAGGGAATGAGAATGAAGTCGTAGAGATGTAAGTATATTACCTTTGAATAGCTCAACACCACAAATCTTGATAGCCCCTAAATGAGAACAAAATAAACACAAACGATGAAATTGAAAATGTGATGAACATTTCATAACCCAATGGAACTTACATAAAAAGTAAATAAATTAGTTAATAATTTTAAAACCTTAATACACTTGGCTTGATGTTAATAGAATGATAGGAAAGTTTAGTGATACATTTAGTTCTACTGACGATAAAGATAAGAAAAATTTTGGCTTATAAATTTTGTCTTCCATCAAAAATATATAAAGAATTGAGGATGCGTTTTATGACTTTTGAGCATCCTTTTTTCATTATTATCAAAATTAATATAGGTATAAATATGAATCAAGGTTCACGACTTTTGAGCATCATTTTTCATTATTATGAAATTTAATATAAACATTAATAACGAATAAAGAGAAATGGAATGTATAAGTTTTGCTTGATTATTATTATTATTATTATTATTTATTTTTTTACAAGATCCACTTTATAGGAGATTGATTTAAGATGTTGTCTTATTATGTAATTAAAATATGACATGTAAATGATGATAGTTAGTTTTGCTTGCCTTTTAATTAGATTTATATATTTTATATTTAAATTATTAAGTTATAGATTTTTTTCATTATTATGAAATTTAATATAGACATAAATATGAAGCAAAAGAGAAATGGAATGTAAAAGATTTGCTTTATTATTATTCTATTTTTTTTTTTTTACAAAATCCACTTTGCATAAGAGTGGTTTAGAAATTATCTTATGAAATTTAAATATGACATTCAGATAATGGTAGATAGTTTGGTTTACTTTTTAACTATAGATTATAGTTTTAAAAATTCAATTATTATTCCATGCATGTCATATTGTCAATATAATTAAATAATCAATAAAAATGAATAGGAATTAATGGGGTGTGAAAATGTCATGTGAAATAGAATTGAATGTTCTAAGCTACTTTTTTAATTAGATAGTAAAGATTTCATGTAATGTTATTTTAAATTGAGTATGTCATCTTCTTACAATTTCAATACAAACACAAAAACAATAACTAAATAATATTCTTACTATTAATAAATTTAAAATATAATAAGGATAAAAGCGAAATAATTCGTTTAATTATCTATGTATGTATACTTTATCTACCAACTTTTTGAATAAAAAAGAAAATTAGGATTGTTATTTTTATAGTTATATAGGAAACTTTTTGTTATTAATTATTGATTAATTTCAATAATTTTTTCTCGTGTATAATACACGATTTTGTGAATGAAAAGGGAGATAAAAAACATTTGTGTGCCTGCTTTATCTGACCTGAGGAACCGTCCGTGTAATTTACGGAAGTTTTTGTCTCAGAAACCTGAAATCCCGAAAATCGTGTATTATACACTTAAATTTGAGTCGTTTGGCAACTCGTATCAGGTCATGTTTCTTTTACTCATAGTTTTTCCACCACGTGTCTGGGGTCGTTTCATCAGTTACCGTATTCGTTTTCAACCCTAAATAAGAAGATATCATCTATTTTTAAGGAGTATCCAATTTTCTTCCGAGACTAGTTTATTGCATACCGGCACACTCAAATGTCCTGTTTCTTCTCTAAATTTGTGTGGTTGTTTTATCTGACTTGAGGAACCGTCTGTATGATTTACAGACGTTTTTCTCCCGGGACCTGAAATCTCGAAAATTGGAGTTATACACTTAAATTTGAGCCGTTTGGGAGCTCGTACCGGATTATGTTTCTTTTCCTCCCAGTTTTTCTTCCACTTGTCGGGGGTTGCTTCATTCACGAGTAATTGAAATCGATTTTCAACCCTAAATAAGAAGTATTTATCTATTTTTAAGTACTACCTGATTTTCGTCCGAGACTCGTTTATCACGTACGGGCCCTCTTAAGGATCCTACGTAGCTCAGAATTCCAAATCACCAATCATGCGTTGGTAGGGCTGGAGCTTTTGGGTTATTAATTACTATACTAATAATAATATAATAGAAAAAAACAATCACGACAACAACAACAACAACAATAATAATAACCATAGTCGTGACAAAATACAAATAAACATATTAATAATTGTGATAAAATACTAATAAACCATGACAAAATTTTAGTATATATATACACACACATAATATAAATTTACTGTGGCAATAAATATACGGACAGTGCAAATTCGATTTTGGGTTTGTGCATTAAGGTGGCAGAAAATAAAAATCGTTGTGACATTAGACCCTTGTTAGTTGTTAAATAATTTTATTATGTTGGTCAGTGTTTGAAACTTCAATTTTCATATGTATAATGTACAATGTATCTTAATAAAGAGTGTTGGTTCTGTATACATGATGTTAGCAACTATGTACTTATGTCTACAATCTAAGTTGAGGTCATCGGGTGTATGTTCTTTTTTCCGCAATATTAACATCGGTGCGGCTTTGAAACTAAGGTCGGAACTCCATTGTGAATTTGTGACCTCCAGTTGACTTTCATTCCGAACAGCACGCCGGTGAGATGGGGTTGAAGTCTAGACATGATAACGTTGACCTATACATGAAAATGACCTAGATTACATGGGACGCAAATTGATCCGACCCAACCCAGATCCATCCGTTCAGTCAATGTTAACTTGACCCAAGACCACCCCACCCAAATTGACCCATTCCGAAATAATTTGAGATGACCCAAATCAACTAGTAGAGTCATATTAATATACGTCAACATTTTATAGTAAACAATTAACTTTGCAAAATTCTTTTTGAACCCATAATGAGGCCATGTGCATCCAATTGAGACTCCATTAATGTAGAGAAAAAGGATTACGCATAGTTTTTGAGCATATGCACATTTTTTCTGAGCATATTTTGCCATTTATAAATATAGTTTTTGAGCAATATTATATTTTTTTAGTGTAATATTTTAGTAAATGTGTTCAAAAACTTTATACTAAAGCAGAACTCAAAAACTTTAAAATAAAACTCAGAAAATAAACAATAAGAGGTAGTACCTCGTATATATAGTCTATGAACTGATTAATGTATCGTAGCTTATATAGTAGTGTGCTGCTAAGTTTAAGCATTGTAGTCTCTGAGTGCTGTGTTTAACAGGTTAACTGCGATCAAAAGGCTACTCAGAAATGTATTGTACCACTCAAGTAAGACCTTGAAAAAGTTAAGTCGCAAACTACTCTATTTGACATTTCTACACTCGCCAGAAGATCCAAACTAACAATTATCATTCATCAAAAACATACACTTGTTACACCAATTTCCTAGTGATTAATTTTACATGATCAATTTTAAAGTTGTATTACAAGTTTACAAATCAAAAGAGCAAATATTATTCGCCAAATTAAGATGCTTACATAAATATAATACATCATTACATAATCTGCTTTCAAGTCAATAAGCCACCTTACTACCTTAGGCCTTGTTTGGATACGAAATAGGAGGGCAGGAAGGAAGAGGGAAGGGAAACGAAGGGAAGGGATGAAGAGGGTGTGTTCGGATACAATTTCTCTTCAAATTCTTCCTATTTCCTATTAGGGAGAGATTTTGATTTGTCGTCAATCTTGTAGTTAGTCTCCAATATATAGTTATTTAAGTTATCCTAGAATTTTACTTCTCCATATAGTTTTCTTTTCCAACGAATCAACCCTATAATAAAAAAAGTTACTCAGTATATAGTCTTAATTAACCAACAAAATAGTAAAATTTATTTTATGCAATATTATCGTTGTTAACTTAAGTTTCCTCTTAAATAGTGAAAGAAAAAGGGAATGAGAATGAAGTCGTAGAGATGTAAGTATATTACCTTTGAATAGCTCAACACCCCAAATCCTGATAGCCCCTAAATGAGAACAAAACAAACACAAACGATGAAATTGAAAATGTGATGAACATTTCATAACCCAATGGAACTTACATAAAAGTAAATAAATTAGTTAATAATTTTAAAACCTTAATACACTTGGCTTGATGTTAATAGAATGATAGGAAATTTTGTCTTCCATCAAAAATATATAAAGAATTGAGGATGCGTTTTATGACTTTTGAGCATCCTTTTTTCATTATTATCAAAATTAATATAGGTATAAATATGAATCAAGGTTCACGACTTTTGAGCATCATTTTTCATTATTATGAAATTTAATATAAACATTAGTAAGGAATAAAGAGAAATGGAATGTATAAGTTTTGCTTGATTATTATTATTATTATAATTTATTTTTTTACAAGATCCAATTTACAAGAGATTGATTTAAAATGTTGTCTTATTATGTAATTAAAATATGACATGTAAATGATGATAGTTAGTTTTGCTTGACTTTTAATTAGATTTGTATATTTTATATTTAAATTATTAAGTTATAGATTTTTTTCATTATTATGAAATTTAATATAGACATAAATATGGAGCAAAAGAGAAATGGCGGAATATAAAAGATTTGCTTTATTATTATTCTATTTTTTTTTTTTTACAAAATCCACTTTGCATAAGAGTGGTTTAGAAATTATCTTATGAAATTTAAAATATGACATTCAGATAATGGTAGATAGTTTGGTTTACTTTTTAATTATAGACTAGGTTTGTGACCCGTGAAATTCACGGGTTTATCTGTTTTAATTTTGCTATTTATACTTGTCTGAGCAATTAATTGATCCATTTAAAAAATATAGTCTTGGAATACATAAAAGTTAGTCGGTTAGTGTTTTATTTCTTTGAAAACTTTGGTTTATTTTCAAAACTATATATATTTTACTTTAGTTGTTTATTTTGATTAATATACTAATAGCATATGGTTTTAAAAAAAATAATTACCTTTAATAAGTCCAATAATTCATGATAAATGCTTAAGATTACCTTTTAGTTAGATTGTATAGATTATGTACTAAATTTTCTATGTGAAAGCTTGAATGACTCTTTGTCATTTAGGCCAATAAAGTTAGTACTTGAAGACGAAATAGTAAGTTAATCCATAATATTAAATTATTGATCCTTTTTTTTTGAGAATAGTAAATCTCGAAATGTAAGGAGTTAAGAAGATATAGAATTATAGGACTTTTTATCTTCTCAATCTTTTAATTCTCATAGATTATATTTTCTAATAGTAGCATAATTATGAAGTTTAATGAATGATAATCTTAATATATCGTTTATATCAATTTATCAAAAATCCTAAATTTTAAAATTTTGCATAAAAGATAAAATGAGTTAAATGGCAGGCTACTACAAATCTCATTGAAATCTCATTTGTGTTATAAGACATACACACAAGATAATATGACATGTATGCATAAGTATTAGACAATAATTTACATTTAGCTATTATCAATACCAAAAGAGATTTTTTTGTCCAACTTGTTAATAAGATTGAGATCCTCGCAACTCCAATTTCATTCTATGAGAGCTATTTTTCAAAGAAAAAATGATGAATAAAAAAATAACACATACCCAAATAAAACATATAGTTGAAGTTTCTGAAATAATAAAAAAAATTATGAACCTAAAAACAATTACTCATTCACATTCATGTTGTCAATCTTGTAGTTAGTTTATAACATTGTATTGAGTGTAATGGAGGGAGTATTTGTTTAAGCAATTATAGTATTTATCTTCTTCATATTGTCTTCTTTCTCCAATTAACTATCTATACAAAAAAAAATCCACTGAGTGATTAATAACAAATAAAATGGTGGAATTTAATTTATGTAATATTAACCTTATCGTTACTAATTTAAGTTTTCTCTTACCACTCTTCTTCATATAGTCTTCTTTCTCCAATTAACTATCCACACAAAAAATAATCCACTGAGTGATTAATAACAAATAAAATGGTGAAATTTGATTTATGTAATATTAACCTTATCTAAACCTGGCAAAAGATCGGGTCGTGTCGAGTTCGTGTTCGTGTCACATGCATGTAAACGGGTCACAATCCCTCATACCCAAACCCGACCCAATTAAATCTCGTGTCGTGTTCGTGTCGACCCACTTTCATAAATGGGTCATAAGGCCTCAACCCTAACCCGATAATTTCGTGTCGGGTTTGTGTCGTGTTTTCGTGTCACGTCCATATTTTGAAAGTTTAAGTATATTTATGTGATCGAGGATCAAGAAAATTTAGGATTAATTTAGTAAACGGGTCATTCGTGACGGGTTCGTGTTTAGAGAGGTCAACCCTAACCCAACCCAATTAAATATCGTGTCGTGTTCGTATCGACCCACTTACATAAATGGTCATTAAGTCTCAACCCAAACCCGTTAATTTCGTGTCGGGTTCGTGTTGTGTTTTCGTGTCGTGTCATTGTTTGCCACCTCTAACCTTATCGTTATTAATTTAAGTTTTCTCTTACCACTCTTCTTCATATAGTCTTCTTTCTCCAATTAACTATCCACACAAAAAAAAATCCACTCAGTGATTAATAACAAATAAAATGGTGGAATTTGATTTATGTAATATTAACCTTATCATTATTAATTTAAGTTTTCTCTTAAATAAGGTAAGAAATAGGCATTGAATAATAAAGATATAAGTATATTTACCTTTGAATAGTTCAACTCCACAAATCTTGATTGTCTCTAAATGAAAACAAAATTACATATATATTAAGGTTAAAAATGTGAAGATTACTTCAAACCAAACAAACTTTAAAATAAATAAATAAATTATTAATTTAAAAACTTTAATACACTTACCTTGATGTTGATACAATGATAATAAATATTATTGACACATACATACAATTCTTTTGGCAATAGAGGTAAAAAAAATTTTGGCTTGAATTTTGGCTCACAAATGTTGTCTTACATAAAACATTTATATAGCCAAATGATGATGTATTTTATGACTTTTAGACTTTTTTTTATTATTATTATCAAAGTTAATATATACATAAATATGTAGAAAGGTTTCAATCTTTCATGACTTTTGAGTATTCGTTTTCATTATTAACATATTTATTATAGACATAAATATAGAGTAAATAGAAATGAAATGTAAAAGTTTTTTTTTTTCTTTTTTTTTTTACAAAATTCACATTACATGAGAATTGTTTAGGGAGTTATCTTACGAAACTAAATGAGGTGGATATTTTGCCTTGCCTTTTATTTATAAATTATATTTATAGATTTATTTATTTATTAAATTTAACAAAATTGAGCAAGTTTATTTCAATCAGATTTAAGAGGGAGTTGCACATATAAACAGTTTAAAATTAGAGTGATGTAAATTTTTAATTTTTCGTTTAACCTATTCTAATTTCAAAAATTATCAAAAAATTTAAAAAGCCAAAGTTAATGTTTGTTATGCTATTTGCATTTAATGATTCAACTTTTTTTCTTTTTAAATAAGAAATAATGATGTGGCTTTCTATAATTGGTGACGTGGAATTTTGGTTATGCAAGGTGGCATTTAGTACTGCGAGGTGGCATTGTCTACATGGCTTTTAAGGTTTACCCTTTTAATAATATTTGTAGATTATAGTTTTCTAAATTCAATTATTTTTCCATGCATGTCATATTGTCAATATAATTAAATAATCAATAAAAATGAATATGAATTAATGGGGTGTGAAAATGTCATGTGAAATAGAATTGAATGTTCTAAGCTACCTTTTTAATTAGATAGTAAAGATATCATGCAATGTTATTTTTAATTGAGTATGTCATCTTCTTACAATTTCAATACAAACACAAAAACAATAACTAAATAATATTCTTACTATTAATAAATTTAAAACATAATAAGGATAAAAGTGAAAGAATTCATTTAATTATCTATGTATGTATACTTTACCTACCAACTTTTTGAATAAAAAAAGAAAATTAGGATGGTTATTCTTATAGTTATATAGGAAACTTTTTGTTACTTAATTATTCGAGGAAAGAGGAACGATTTTGTGAATTAAAAGGGAGATTAAAAAAATTTGTGTGCCTGCTTTATCTGACCTGAGGAACCGTCCGTGTAATTTACGGAAGTTTTTGTCTCAGAAACCCGAAATCTCGAAAATCGTGTATTATACACTTAAAAAAAAAATACTGTTTGACAACTCGTATCGGGTCATGTTTCTTTTACTCATAGTTTTTCCACCACGTGTCTGAGGTCGTTTCATCAGTTACCGTATTCGATTTTAACCCTAAATAAGAAGATATCATCTATTTTTAAGGAGTATCCGATTTTCGCCCGAGACTAGTTTATCACATACCGGCACACTCAAATGTCCTGTTTCTTCTCTAAATTTGTGTGGTTGTTTTATCAGACTTGAGGAACCGTCTGTATGATTTACAGACGTTTTTCTCCCGGGACCAGAAATCCCGAAAATCGGAGTTATACACTTAAATTTGAGCCGTTTGGGGAGCTCGTACCGGATCATGTTTTTTTTTCCTCCCAGTTTTTCTTCCACTTGTCGGGGGTTGCTTCATTCACGAGTAATTGAAACCGATTTTCAGTCCTAAATAAGAAGTATTTATCTATTTTTAAGTAGTACCTGATTTTTGTCCGAGACTCGTTTATCGCGTACGGGCCCTCTCAAATTTTCTTTGTTGCTTCTCAAAATTTGTGTGGCTGCTTTATCTGACCCGAGGAATTGTCCGTATGATTTACAAACATTTTTGTTTTGAGACCCTGAAATACTGAAAACCGTATATTATATACTTAAATTTGAGCCGCTTGGGAGGTTGTACTTGGTCATGTTTCTTTTCCTACCAGTTTTCCTACCACATGCATGGGTCGCTTCATGAGTTACCGTATTCGATTTTAAGTCCTAAATAACAAGTTATCTTCTATTTTTAAGGAGTACCCGATTTTCCCTCGAGACTAGTTTATCGCGTACCGGCCGGCACCTTCAAATATTTTCTGTTGCTTCTCAAAATTTGTGTGGCTGTTTTATCTTACACGAGGAACCGTCCGTGTCATTTTAGAAAGTTTTTGTCCCGGTAACCTAAAATTCCAAAAACCGTGTATTATAATTTTATAATTCCGATTTATTCATTATAATTGTAGATTTTTAATTAGAGAGGATAAATGGTGCATGTTGGTTAAATAACTCTTAATTCAAGTTAAAGTTCTAACTTCGCGAATCTCTAATTTTAATTATTTAGCTATCATGCTAAATATTGCTAATATCAACTACTTTAGCTGATAAAATCACCGTGCATTGACTTTGATTGAAAAATGTACAAATGTCAACTAGTTAAGCCGATAAAATCATCGTGCATTGACTTTGGTTGAAAAATGTTAGCAAGGCGACACAATAAGCTTTCGAGAAATTGTACACCACTTGACATAAGAATTATAGAGATTAGGCCAATCCGAGGAAGGACAATGAGTGAAGTGATGAAGCCACACCGAGAGGACCTTTTCTTGACTACCTTCGTCATCTTCGAGCATCTCGATTATTTCTTCGAGTGCCTTTTCGACCTCTCGTCTCTCGGAAACGCTAAGAGTTGGCGAGTCAGTGCCATTGTTCGCTTGGCACAACAATGGAATCCATGTTATTAGCATCTTCACCATTGTGTGTTTTTGTCGTTCCCATTCTTCTCCATTAGTTTGTTGTCTTTTGCACATTTGATTTGCTTGTTTGATCAAGAATGCTACAAATTATAACATTTTAGAAAAAATTCATTAGTTTTGCTTAAGACAGAGGCATCCATCGTAAATTAGATCTGATTTTGTATTATAATATTCATGTACTCGTAGGTCCTAGCTATTAAAATTAAAACATTTTGTTTAAAACCGTCTTAATTTAAAATAAATTTAATATCCAATTAAAATAAAAATAAAAGAAGATTGTAAGAGGTATTATTAAACAAATTAACACAGACTTAAACAAAATCAACTGTAAATTAAAGCCTTTATTCATTTTAGAAAATGAAATTATTTAGTCACCCACAATAGTTGCCTAAGATAAAATCTGTTGACTAATTCTTCGTTTCCTAGAATGTTTAGACATCAAACATGTAACTTGTCTAGTGCTCCTCCTAATTAATCTACAACCATTCATTCCAAATTTCTCTTTAATGCAATCACGCAATTATTTAAACGATTTTTCTAACATGTGTTTTCTATAATCAATAATATTAAAGTTACATTTTCTAAGTAAGGACTGATAGATGAACCAACTCAACCAAAACCTTAAGGTGATGGTTGAGACCCAACTATTATAAATATTCCTATTACGCTCCCTCACTCAAATGCCCGTCGGGCTTGAAGAGTGGTTAGTTGTGCACCGGCTCCCCCGTACCGTGTGCTGGGTTTCCACTTCGAGTTTTTGAGGAGTTTTGAGGTTGCCAGGATTTGAACCCGTGACCTTCGGTCACACTGGCTCTGATACCATGATAGATGAACCAACTCAACCAAAACCTTAAGATGATGGTTGAAGCCCAACTATTATAAATATTCCTATTAAGGACTAGTTTTTTCCTTGCAAAAGACCATGTTGATAAAAACACCTAATATACTTCTTCCGTCTCAAATTCATACTCTTCATACAGAATACAAAACGTAAATAAATAAATGACACGGAGGTGGGAGTATATAGTAGGACACATTTTTTTTCCCTCACGCAACCAACCAAAACTAATTTCAGCCATCAATTTGGAATGAATTTTCTTCGAAAGAGAAATGTCTATCGCCAACTCTTTGTTTTGGCCTTTCTTATGCATATCCATTTTTTTTAAATATAACCCTCAATTTAATATAACCATTTTTTTTAATATAACCATTTTTTTTAAATAATACGAAGTAAAATTTATATTTTGAATTCGAGTAGGAAAAAATACTTATGAAAATAATTAAAATTGATGGGACGGAATTGGATATCTAACCTGTGAGCTTAACTAGCGAGGCTTGAACCCGAGACTCACAAGACAAAGCCAACCAACCCAAATTAGAAGCCCAAGCCCATTTCTCTACTACCACCTCTACACCACCACTAGCCTCCATCTTTTGGGCCAACCACAATAGCTCCGCCGCCGTCTTCTCAGCAAACACCATATCAACCCGACTTGGCCCACCAGCACTTTCCTTCAACCCACCCCATCCCTTAACCATACTCACGACCCGGCCCAATCCAAACCCGGAACTATCACCTTGATCAAAGCCCAACAACTCGGATTCGAGCCCACAAAGAGCCCTCCCAAACGCCTCACTCAAAACAACACAATTAACCTCCCTAAGAACATCCGACCCGTCCGTAAGATTATCCTCAATCAATTTCTCGGCTAAACACGTGACCAGCTCGTACTTTCTCGAGCTCACGGGCACGTGGTTAACCAGCATAAGCAGCTGGTTCATAGCCCGAGCAATGGCCGTGTCAGTAGTACTGGCACGGCCATTGCTGACTTGGCTATGCACCAGCTGCTTATTATCAAACTTGTTATTTTCTCCAGAACCACCCTCGAAACAAAAGGGAAAAGGCAAAGGCAACGAGCACACGAGATTTAACAAAACAAAAAAGACGGACACGATCACATGTCGAATAAGCTCTAGAAGCTTCGATTTTTGAGAGAGGGAGATTATGGATTTATCGGCGGAGAGTAAGAGAGGTGTTATTAGGTTACGGTGAAGAAAGAAAAGAGGCGATGAGGAATTCTCCATTAAAACACCCATGTTTTACGTAAATATTTGGTAATTATTTAGGGTTGGAAATAACGTAAAAAAGAGGTTTACATATATATAATAGAGATTTGGAAGTTGAATATGATTGTTTGTTGAATGTTAACCGCGGGGTAACAAGGTGGTGTATGAATTAAGATGGTGGCCTGTAATAAGAGGACAAATTAGTTGGAATTGAGGTGTAATTTCTTATGGACCGTCGAAATATTGTTTGTTTATTTATTCTCTATGTTCCATATTGTTTTCAATTTTTGAGTTAGATCTAGACCTGGCCAAAGTGACGGGTCAACCCAACCCGACCCATCTCACGGGTCACATCTGGCACAGTCCAACCCGTTCGTCAGTTGACCCACCCCATATTCTGGCCGGGTCTCCTTGGCAAGCCTTTTTAGGCAAAAATAAAAAATGTATCTTCAGGGAATAATTTTAGGAATTTTTTTTATGCGGGAGTAATTTTTAAAAACCGAATTTTAAAATAGAATAATTTCTAACTACTCCAATTTGTATTTTATGGCAAAGCGAGTACTACTTTTTTCGAGTATAAAAAATAATTATTTTAATAAATTATTACTCCCTCTGTTTTTTTTATATATGAATTTCTCACATTTCGAGACACTCACTTCTCTCTTCAATATCTCTTAAAATATAAGACTAAATAATATAATATGTATACACATATGAAAGAACTTTTCATAAGGAATTTAATGGTAATAACATTTTTATAATTTTTGAACAAATATATTTCTCTAAATATTAAAGTCAAAGGCTTACCTTGTAAATTTAAAACGTCATATATTAAAAAATGGAGGGAGTAATAAATTTAATTTATCATTACATGTACATTTGATAATTTTAATAATCAATGTTAAATTGTTAATGATTAAAGTCAATATGTAACAATAATTTAACAATGGTCTTCTAAGATAGAGGATATACTCGGTAATTGTTACGAGTAGAAGATATTTTATGTCTTACTTTAAGTCAAATTTGTTTTTTTTTTTTTAATAAAACAGGGTGTTCATCGTCAGCAATAAAATATGATTCTCTTGTCATTTACAGGGGCGGACCGGGGTGTGCGCACAGCACCCCACGTGCGCACCCTCGGTTTTTCGATTATTTTTTTTTTTTTAAAAAAACACCTTAAGAACAGAATGTATAGAACATGCGCTTCCTAATATTCACTATGCTAGTTGTGGCGGAGTGGCTGAGACTAAGAGATCTGAACTGAAGGATACGGGTTCGAACCCCACACACCCCCTTTATCACTACTTTTTTTTCGTCTTCGTTAATCATGAGTTCATGACTCCAAGACTAATGCAATTTTAATGTACTATTATGATTATTATCATGCCTCATTTTCAGATCTCAATTTTTTATTTTGTAAATATACGGAGTATTTTGTATTTCAAATGCAATTTTATTTATTATAGTAATGTTTTTTAGTTCTTCGATTGGAAAATTTGTTCTCGGTGATTAAACAATTTAGACTCTTCTAAATCAATTAAAATTTGGGGGAGTTTATTTCTATGTCACTTTAAATTTTACTTTTTATTATTCAAATCAAAATTTTCTTGTATATATTCCACTTAGAACGATCGGCTCGCTTTTGTCGCTTCTATTTTATCGTCTCTATTGAAAAGTGCACCCCCGCCGTATAAATCTTGGGTCCGCCACTGCTTGTCAAGGTTGTTCTTCGGGCCGAATCTTGTTGCTATCGTTGCAATTGCAATTATTATTGAATTTATTGATGTTTACTTGTGCGGACAACGTTGGGGTATGTTGAGTAATCCATATGTCGCTTTTATTTCATTGGAATACCTATCTTGAGACCATTATGACAAGTTACATGTGGTCGTGATGTTATCCCATGCCATGGGGATTGGGGAGTGGGGACGAATAAAACATCCCAATGGAGTATATAACTTGTAAATTCAAATCAAACAATAATTCACCAAACATTCAATTTCGGCAAGTTCTCATTAAGATGCGGGTTATTTTCGTCTGAAACTTAAATGGAGAAAACATCATCATTTAGTAATAAAAAGTGATTGTCCAATGACAATTTTACAGTTAAAGTTATAACTAAAATTGTTCACATTTTATTAGAAAATTGTTATGGTAACTTTATATCAAAAAATGATTACATTTTATTATAAAAAGGCCACGTTCTCCCATTTTTTAATTTCAAACTAAAAAAGCTCATCTTGAAATTCTCAATGTAGGCAATTTTTCTCTTATCGTACAAGTTGTTATCCCACGTAGAGACACTTGATGTCTCTCTTTAATAGAACCATCTTTTAATAACGTATGTGAATTGATATATACTTATGAAGTTTATACTTATAATCTTATTGTGAGTATATGCATCTTTATATGAGTGTCCTATATTAATAAGATATTTTGGTGATGATGATGACAAGCTTATTCTGCTTACTAATGATTTGTATCCAAGTATGCTTCCCTTAGGTATCCTCTCGTAGTTCAATTAACCAAAGGAAAAACGTAAAAACTTCAAGGAGAGTTGTGTCTTTGTGGTATTTTAGCCTTCATTGCAACAGGTAACAGAATATGTGTGACAATTGACAGTAATAAGGTGTCTAATAACAGTGAACCTCACTGTTGCTTCTTGAATCAATAGTGAGTATATCACGGTTACTTCGTTTGATCACTGCTTGAAAATCAGTTTGAAAGAAAAATAATCTCTGAAGTCTCTTTTTGCAAAGAGGAAAAAGGAATTTGAAAACCTTTGAAATCCTTTTGAAAGCAACCCAGGCTTCTTATCCAAAAATAGCCTTTCAAAATTTATACTCCTTCCACAAACATAAAGGACTCATGTGAGATAGGTTAAAACCAAAAAAACTGACCAATTTCATCTAAACTCTTAACATAGGTGTTATTAACCAAAAATAAAGAAACCAAAAATAGTCGAAAACAAAACAAATAATATAAGGTAGTGATGGGGCATATTCTGCACCCGCTGACCGAGTCAACATATTGAGCAAGGTCAAAGATATCCACAGCAAATCAACGACTTAGACAGCCTAACCGACGCAAACACTGCCGGCTGTCTCTTGGGCCTCGGCTGAGACAACTAGCCAGCCGGGGCACATATCCGCGTACTCATATCCAAGACCCCTCGGCATGGAGTCAACAAGGCCCGCCGGCTTGCCATGGGTCCCTCGGCCGAGGGTAGATCAGTCTTTCCACCTGCTAGCCACTTGGCCACTTGGCCACTACGTGACAAAAGGTGAAAGTCTATAAATACTCCTCAACCCTCATTGAGGAGAGGATCCAGAATCTAACCTAAAACACCTCATAATCTGGTAATATCTTCCTTATCTCTCTACAATATATACTTCGCCAAGTATCACACAACTTATCTCTTTAAGTTCACTGACTTGAGCGTCGGAGTGAGTACGCTCGGCCAAAGCCGAGCCCTCGGTTTGTTCATTGTTTCAGGAGAGGCCGAAAGAAGGATTCAACCAAAGACGTCATTCTACAAGCCACGAGTGGTGACAAATAACTGCTTCGGAATTACATCCGGAACAATTGGCGCCGTCTGTGGGAATGAGATACTAGAAGCTAGTCAAATCCCTTACAAAAAAAAAACACAAAACCCACCCAACAAGCTAAGAAGATGTCGAAACAACCAGAGATGGTGCTCGTGGAAAATGAATTCTACCAAGATGACACATTCCACAACTCTGAAATCGGGCAGTCCCCTACCGGCCGTATCACTGATACGACGAACGGGATGCCAAAGGAACAAGATACACCGCTGCCCTCCGACCAAGTCACTATCATGGGACATGTGGTTGATGCAGCTAAACTGAAGCTACTCCTGAAACTAATGGGTAGCACGCCGACTCACACTGTCACAACGACAAGAGCGGCGGCACCCCCACAAGAGACCAGGGCCCAAAAAGTGACTCCGAGAAACTTGAACGAAGCATTGGAGGAAGCGGACCATGTCAAGACGCCGGGGGAGCCCAGAGTGCAAGTGGTAGACCTGAATCCTTCCCGCACTTGCGGGAGGACAGTGTCGCCGCAGCACCGACGAGGCCTGCCCCAGAGGAGTGAAAGAAGTCTGACTCACTAGAGTCGGAGAAGAAGTCCGACTCACCAGAGTCGGAGAAGAAGCCCGACTCACCAGAGTCGGAGAAGAAGCCCTTCCCGCCACGGGGAGAGGAGCCGGACTAAGGATGCGAGGAGCCGATCGCCGCGTGTCATTCGACACGTGGTCGACACCCCGATGCCTATGTCCTAGAGGTCCCTGATGCTTGACTAAGCTAAAGTTGTCACCTATATCATACAAAGGAGAAGGCGACCCAACCGACCACGCCGAGGCTTTCGAGTCTTACATGTCGGTATGGGAGCAACCTGATGAGGTTTGGTGCCGAGTCTTCCCAACGACTCTGCATGGGATGGCACAAAGTTGGTACAAGGGGCTACCCGATGGGTCGGTATACTGTTATGCCGACCTAAGGGACACATTTTTGGCCCAGTATTCTTGCAATAAGAAGAGGGCCGTCGAGACATCGGATCTCCTGACTATCAGACAGGAGGGAGGCGAGTCTCTCCGAAGTTATGTGAAGAGGTTCGACGCCAAGGTTCGGCAGATTCGTGAGTGAACAATGAACCGGCGGCCTTCGCACTGATGAAAGGCCTCCCGAGAGGAGACTTAAAGAACGAGCTCATCAAGTGCGGAGGCCTGAACCTAGACTCCGCCAGGAAGATGGCCGGCCAAGCCATAAAGGTGGAGGATTATCACAAAACTTGGGTAGGCCCCAGCGAGGCCGGCGATCGAGAGAAAAAGAGCCGCCGGGAGGACAACCCGGATGAAGGACGCCGTGACAATAATAGGTCACGGTCGACAAATCCGCCAGAAATGTAAACTCGGCGGGCGCCGAGGGGAGTTCGGGACCGTACTACCAAAAGCGGTACAATGGTCACACCCCCCGGTCGTATCTGCCGCCGAGGTCTTCTCCCCGAGCAAGAACGAGGGTCAGAAGTGGGAAAGGCCTCCCAAGGCGAGGGGGACGGTGACACGAGCCGATCGTGAGTACCACGGCCACACCGGTCCACTTAATCGACAACTGCCGGCATCTCAAGAATGCCATTGAAGAGCCGATCCGGAAGGGGAGCTTCAAAGAAATATGTTGCCGGAGGCCAAAAGACTAATACCGGCGGCTCAAATAAAAAATTCGTCTTTGAACGGATAGGAGTAATCCATGTTGTCATCGGGGGCAACGAGAACGGTGGTTCCGCTCATGGGCACAAACGGCACCTGAACGAGCTATATCAGGCCATCAACTTTGTGCCCAAAACAGCGATCCCCGCTTCCAACGTCCCCGATATGACTATTGGGAAGAAGGACTACGAGGGAGTCATCGCCCCGCACAGCGACCCACTTGTAGTCCACTTGGACATAGCCAACCACATGGTCAAGAGGTGCCTGATTGACACAGGCACCTACACGAACATTATGTTCAGGGAGTGGTTTCTCAATCTCGGTCTGAAGATTGAGGACTTGAGCCCCTGCACCAATCCATTGTACGATTTTTCCGGGGCCGGCCCGGTACCTCTGGGGTCAATCGGATCGCCGGTGATGTTCGGCGAGGGGAATGCGGCTAAGAATGTCCTATCTGAGTTCGTAGTCATTGACGGCTCGTCCGCCTACAACGTTCTCATAGGCCGAGTCACTTTGAGCGAGGCCGATGCAGTAATGTCCATCCGGGCCCTGACACTGATGTATGTCTCGGACCGGGGGGAAGCGCATAAGCTCGTCTCAAAGGACGAAAAAGACGAAGTAGTCAACGTCCGGATATCTCGCGGGGTGCAACATACAATCCCTCAAAGTGGCGAAGAAGTCAGAGAAGGGGAAGAGCCCATCCTTACAACAGGAGGGCGAACTCATGGATGCCACTGTCGGCATGGTCGAAGGAGCGGAGACCGAAGAAGTGGAAATTGACCCGGGCGCACCGTAATCGCTTTCGGTGTCAACCTGGAGCCAAGATTCGGGGCCGCTCTCCTGACTGCCGAGGAAGAACAAAGACGTCTTCGCTTACTCGCGGCCGAGATGCCGGGCGTGAGCCGGGAGGTAATTGTTCACAAGTGAACGTACTCTCCACCGCTCGCCCGTCAAGCGGAAGATGAGGAACTCCTCGGTCGAGAAAGATGAGGCCATCAAAGCCGAGGTAGATAAATTACTAGCGGCGGGCTTTATCATGCTTTGTACTTATCCTGAGTGGTTAGCTAATGTTGTAATGGTGAAGAAATCATCGGGGGCGTGGAGGATGTGTGTAGATTTTACCAATCTTAATAAAGCGTGCCCCAAAGATTGTTATCCCTTGCCTCGAATAGATAGTTTAATCGACGCCACGGCAGGTTACACAATGTTGAGCCTGCTGGACGCCTTCTCAGGGTATCATCAGGTATTCATGGCCGAAGAAGACATGCCTAAATGCGCATTCATCACCGGTAACGGCACATACATGTATAAAATGATGCCGTTCGGTTTGAAGAACGCCGGCGCAACTTACACAAGACTGGTGGACAAAGTGTTCCAAAATAAAAAAGGGCGAAACATTGAGGCTTACGTCGACGATGCTATTGTAAAAAGCAAGTCCGACAAATGAGCACTTAGCCGATTTACACGAGACATTTTGTTCACTGAGGAAATACAAGATGAAACTTAACCCAATGAAATGCAACTTCGATGTCCGGTCAGGTAAGTTCCTCGGCGTGCTTGTCAGCGCCAGGGGAATTGATGCCAATCCAGAGAAAGTCCAAGCAATCCTGGACCTGCCGGAGCCGAGGAATCGAAAAGAGGTTATGATGTTGACCGGGAGGATGGCGGCTCTAGCCCGTTTTATCTCTCGGTCAGCCGACAAGAGCACCCCATTCTTCAAAGTGTTGAAGGGAAATAAGGACTTCAGCTGGGGGGAGGAACAGAGCACAGCTTTCAAGCAACTGAAAGCTCATCTTCAAACTCTCCCAACCCTGTCCAGGCCGATGCTGGGGGAGACGCTATACCTATACATAGCAGTTACCTCGGCCACGGTCGATCGTGATCATCGAGAAGAAGACAAACAAAGAACACCCAATCTACTTTGTCACCATACATTGTTGCCCGCCGAAAGAAATTACCCACGATTGAAAAAGCGACCTTTGTTTGTCGTCGTTGCCGCAAGGAAATGAAGCCTTACTTCGACGCACATCCCGTGATGGTCTTAACCGACCAACCATTGGAGAAAGCATTGGAAAAATTTGAGCAATCCGGCAGGCTCATCAAATGGGCAGTAGAGCTATCCGGCTTCGGCATTCAATACAAGCCGAGGCCCTCGATAAAGGGACAGGCACTTGCAGATTTCCTGGCTGAGTGCACATATTAAGAAGAGCAAAAACCCGGAGTATGGGAAGTATACACCGACGGGTCCTCCACGGCAAACGCTCGGAGCCGGCATACTTATCATCAGCCCAAACGGGGACGAGTTTGAGTACGCCTTGAAATTTACCTTCTCGGCCTCAAACAACGAATCCGAATACGAGGCGGTGATAACTGGAGTCGAGCTAGCTAGAGCTGCCGGGGCGGAGCACATCATTTTGAAAACAAATTCACTTTTAGTGGCTAATCAAATCAGAGGAGAGTACGAGACTCGAGACGACGGGATGGTAAGATACCTGGAAAGGGTAAAAGCTGACACTTCAAAATTGAAATCTTTCCGGATACAATGCATTCCCAGTGTCGAGAACAACCGAAAGCGACGCTCTCTCAAAGCTTGCCGTTTAACCATCAAGAATGTCGGTCGAACCGTCTTTGGTGGACATCGGGAATGCCAAAAGCATTATCGAGACCGTCGGCATGGTGGGCGACATAGAGGCCGAGACGACGTGGATGACTCCGATAATGAAGTACAAACCGATGAACGAATTACGGAGGACCGCATCTCTCACGAGAAGATAAAGAGGATCGCAGCAAGGTACTTGGTGTTTGAAGGAGAATTATACAGGAGGTCCGTGACAAGGCCACTCTTGAAATGTGTCGGCCCGGTAGACGCGGAGCTAATCTTGTGAAAATCCACGAAGGCATTTGTGGTCATCACATGGGGGCAAGAACACTAGCCCATAAAGCTCTCCGAGCCGGCTACTTCGGCCCACCATGCTTGAGGATTCCGAGCCAAAACCAAAAAGTGCAACAATCATCAAATGCACGCTCCGGTGATACATGCACCTTCCCGAGACCTGCAGCCGGTACTTAGTCCCCTTCCTTTTGCACAGTGGGGGATGGATCTACTAGGGCCATTTCTAACGGCATCCGGGGGAAGAAAGTACTTGATTGTCGCCGTTGACTACTTCACCAAATGGGTTGAAGCTGTCGCAGTGCCAGCCAAAACGACGGCGGCCGTAAGAAAGGTAATCTGGGAAAATGTCATAACTCGTTTTGGGTTACCCCAAGTCATGGTATTTGACCACGACCGAGAGTATTGGAGTGACACAATAATGAACTGGTTGGAAGAACTTGGTATCAAATTTGCATACTCCTCCGTCTGCCACCCACGAGCAACGGACAAAGTGAGGCAAACAATAAAACAATCCTCAACGGTTTGAAGAAGACAGTTGAAGACCTAAAGGGAAGATGGGCCGATGAACTACCCGGCGTCCTGTGGTCCCTTCGAACCACGGAGAAAGAAGCAACGGGGTACAGTCCATTCCACTTAGTTTACGGGTCCGAAGCAGTCCTACCAATTGAAGCAACGGTGCCGACATTCAGAACGGCCACCTTTAACCCGGTTGAAAATGAGGAAGGTCTAAGAACCTCCCTAGACCTGGTCGAAGAAAGCCGAGATACAGCACGCCTCAACTTGGCGGTATACCAAAACCGAATGAGAAGAGCCTACAACCGGAGAGTCCACAAAAGGGACTTAAAAGTAGGAGATCTAGTCCTAAGGAAGTCGGCCGCCACCAACAAAGGGAACATTCATGGTAAATTAACGGCCAACTGGGAGGGTCCTTACAAAGTGGTTGAAGAAATGAGGCCGGGTACATACCGGCTGACAGATACGGAGGGTGTGCCTTTGATGAGCCATTGGAACACTGACAACCTCAGGAAATACTTTGTATAGCGGCGGAGGTGTCCAAAAACTGTTGTTGGCACCCCAACGCGTGTTTATATCTATTGAAAAATCATCCAAGTTTTCCATCAAAGTGTTTATCCCCTCCGTAGTCATATCGAGGTAGACGCCACGGCCCAAGCCGGGCAGTCACCCCAAGAAGTAGACGCCACGGCAGTCACTACCATTGCAGTTGATACTCGCGAAAGCGACCAACATGCCTTAGGAACGTATAAGTACACTTGAGACGCAATTCTAGCCGCCTCGGCCAACCGAAGGCCTGGCAGAGGAAGCGATCAATATGTCTACAGATACGAACGCTGTCGAGCCGTAACCTCTAGCCGCCTCGGCCAACCGAAGGCCTGGCAGGGGACACAACGGTCGATACGCTAACATGTTCACAGCGGCGGTTGGAAAACGCAAATCGGACGCCTCGGCCAGACCGAGAGTGAAAGAGGAAGCGACCAACATGCCAACATGTTTAAAAAACGTTAAACACAGTTGAGATACGCATTCTAACTGCCTCGGCCAGGCCGAAGGTAAAAACGAAAAAGCGCTCAATTAATAACGTAATAAGACAAGTGAAGGATTGTGATCAAAGCCCCGGCCAAGCCGAGGGCCAATAAACAAACTTTATAACTTTATTGAAGATGATTACAAGGAGAATACAGACGACGGCCGTCCCCATAGGGATAAGCCAAAACACAACCTACCAAAGTTTTACAAAAAACAAGGAAAAGAAGAACAAAAGGTTACAGACATATCATTTGAAGCGCCAAAAGATGGCAGGGAGGAAATGCTTAATAGTTGGCCCCCGAACAGCTGAAGCTATCCGAGATGCCGGGTGAACCTGGTGACGACCGCCCGTCTCCCTATGCCTGCTGCTGCTTGCCATCAGCGACGTTAGCAGCATCATCTTTGGTAGGCGACCCAGAAACTGTCTTGGCGGCTTTTCGACCTCGCGACCTCACCGCCTTCATTCTCTCAGCCTCCTCCTTGGCCGCCTTCGCCTTCTCAGCATGGGCCGCCTTCTCAGCGGCCACCTCTTCCTCCTTCTTCACCCTTGCCTCCTCATTGGCCTTCGCCTCCGCGGCCTTCTCCTTAGCTTCAAGCTTGTCATCAAGCAGCTCGTCAAATTTTGGCCACGGAAAGGAGCCATCAAGAAAGAGCTCCCCTATCACTTCCCTGGCGGCTTCTTCGGCCAGGTCCCGGTATTGGGCGCACATGTTAGGGAGGATAACGCGTTGGAGCGTCTCAATGTCCTCCTCCCTCTGGGCGATGATAGCCTCCTTATTCCGAACCACCTTCCCCTGGGCCTGAAACATGGACTTCCATTCATCCCTCTTCTTAGCATTAAAGTCGGCGACTTTCTGAAGGTGGTCACGCCCCTCCCGCAGCTTAGCGGCATCAGCCTCCGCAGCCTCAGCCTTGGCTCTCTCAGCAAGGACTACCTTTTCAGCGTCCTCCCTAAGTTTTCTCTCGGCACGGACCGCCTCTTCAGCCTCAGCCTTGGCCCTCTCAGCTTCCTTCTCCGCAGCAGCGAGTTCAAGCCTGAGCCGCTCGAGCTGTGGGGCAGCTTCAGCAATGGCCTTCTCTTGCTCCACAATAAGAGCACCGGCCACATCAGCCCACTTCGACAGCATCCTGGCCAAACTTAGGCCCTCCGATCTAATCTGGACGGGGGTAGGCTTCGGGAAGGAGGAGACGACGGTGGCATCTTAACCACCTGCCTGCGCAGTTCGCTTCTCAGCACGCCGTTCAACAGTGTGTCCGGTAGGCGGCGGCGGTTGATCTACAAAAAATTCAATCAAAGCATCCATGTCAACATTCATGGACATACCAGAGAGCCTGTCATCAGGAACGCCTAATGAACCGGCTAAGTCTGAGCCACAGGATAGATCTGTACCAGGCTTGGTCTTCTTGGTCGGAGGACCCATTTCCTTGCCGGCCTCGGCAGCAGTAGCAGCAGAAGCAGCAGCGACAGTAGCGGCAGCAGTAGGCTCTTTCCTCTTGCGGAAGAGAGGAGATTCCACTGCCAAGGTGACCACCTCCTCGGCGGTAATATCAACGATCTCCACCGTCTCTTTTTGGACTGAAGGGAGTGGAGGTGGAACTGATGTCGACGCCGTCGCCGCCGAAGACTTTGTTTTCCGCGTTCGGCGCGGTATGTTACCAGCAACCTTCGCCTGGGCCGCCGTCGTATCTAAGCCCTTCAGCTGCTGATCCATGAGATCATTTGGCGCCGGTCTGCGATCACGGGCCTGGGCCTTAGGATGCAAATCAACAACTTGCTTGTCCTTATCAAGTCCCATTCTCCTAAGGATATCTTCGATGCATCCGGCCAAAACAACTGAAAGGAAACGAAGCAAGGGTTAAGTGGAAGAAATAAATCAAAGTTCAAAAAAAACAGAAACATTAAAAGCAGAGATGGGCCTCACACCGACCCCACTCACCCCGTTCGAGGGCCGGTATGAGGCCGACGTGGCAGAGCAGCTCATCCTGAAGAACGATCTGCGTCGGGGGCAACCATCCCTTCGGCATCCCATTCTTCTCAGCCTCAAACAGCCTCATCGCCCGCTCCTCATCCGCATTGAGAGGGACCCCGCCGGCCCATCTTAAGCTTACTCCGGAGACCCATTTGTCATGCTCCCCTTACTCTCGCACCGCAACTTGACGCGGTGCTTTGGAAGGACCGGGCGAAAGGATAATCCTTCGGAACCTCAACGTACACCCACCGCTCCTTCCAGTCCTTGCAGGAAGAAAGCTTATCAACGGAGACGTAACCCGGCTCCGTCTGCACGCTGTACTACCCAACGCGACCAGGGGCTGACGGCCGAAGATGATGAATCCGGCGGAATAAGTTAACCGTGGGGACCTCCCCCTTGAAAAGACAGAGCCACACAAAGCCGACTATAGTCCAAATGGCCAACGGGTGCAGTTGGGCCACGACGACGTTCATGGCTTTGATTATGGCCATAACGTATTCGTTCAGAGGAAACCGGAGCCTATACTCCAGGTGTCTGATGTATACGCCGATACAGCCCGGAGGAGGACAACAGACGGCCTGACCCTCTCTAGGAATAACAATCTTATACTCCCTGTCGAAGGAGAAATGATGTTCGAAGAAGTCAGGGCCAGAACAACTGGCAAATTTGTGGGTCCAAGCACGGTCAGGGTCGACCTTACAGGCGTCGCCGTGATCCAGGACGTACGGCCTCTCGACATCAGCATGAGCCCTTTCCTCATTATCACCGTCATCATCAACATCATCATCATCCTCCCAATCCTCCAGAGCTTTTGGGTCAACTTCAGGAGAAGGAGACCTAGGGCCCCCAGACCTTATCGGGATGGCGGCCAGTGCCTCCTCCTCATCAAGGCGCGACGGGGAACCCCCCGGCGCAAGGTTACTAGGTCCGGCATCAGCATAAGACATGTTCACAATAAAAACTTAACAATTAAAAGTTGATAAATTTGTTTGTTTACCTTGAAGAAAAAGTGCTACGCCGAAGTAACGATTCTGAAGATTAGAAGAGAAAGAAACCCTTGAAAATCTAAGAAAGAAATGTTTTTTTGAGAAAATGAATTTGGAAGGCCAAATTCAGGGGCTAACTCTCCTATTTATAGGGCAAAGCCCACTCAATCCGACCAATCAGGGCAAAGCCCGTGAAGCGTCAACCAATCAACAACGAGACACATGTCAAGCATGCAGCCATGGAATGTCAATCGACAAACAGTTACAAAACTTCTTCAACACGCTCCTTGACAGAATGCCAATCGACGTATCTTCTTCAACACGCCCCTTGGTATCTACTTGCCAAACGGCCCGCTGATTCAACCAAGCTTGGCAGCACCGGCTGGGGGCAATCAAAAGCACACGACACTCACAACCTCGGTCTCGGCCAGCGCCACTTTCTTTTCCACATCTGATGTCCATTACACATCCATGTGGAGGGGGGATATGATACGGCCTAAGCAGAACCAAGCCGAGGTAGAAGAAGCCGGGCGAAAAAATTTCAACTTGCGCAGAATACGCTCAACACTCATCGAAGGTCCATACCACGGCATAGACTACGCCTGGGGGCAAATTGATGGGGCATATTCTCGCACCCGCCGACCGAGTCAACATACCGAGCAAGGTCAAAGATATCCACAAAGAAGTCAACGACTTAGACAAATTTAACCGACGCGACTGTCGGCTGTCTCTTGGGCCTCGGTGGGACAACTAGCCAGCCGGGGCACATATCCGCGTACTCATATCCAAGACCCCTCGGCATGGAGTCAACAAGGCCCGCCGGCCTGCCATGGGTCCCTCGGCCGAGGGTAGATCAGTCTTTCCACCTGCTAGCCACTTGGCCACTTGGCCACTACGTGACAAAAGGTGAAAGTCTATAAATACTCCTCAACCCTCATTGAGGAGAGGATCCAGAATCTAACCTAAAACACCTCATAATCTGGTAATATCTTCCTTATCTCTCTACAATATATACTTCGCCAAGTATCACACAACTTATCTCTTTAAGTTCACTGACTTGAGCGTCGGAGTGAGTACGCTCGGCCAAAGCCGAGCCCTCAGTTTGTTCATTGTTTCAGGAGAGGCCGAAAGAAGGATTCAACCAAAGACGTCATTCTACAAGCCACGAGTGGTGACAAATAACTGCTTCGGAATTACACCCGGAACAGGTAGTATTTTTAAAAATACCCCTAAATATAAGGTATTTTTTAACAAAAAAACCATAAAAATTAGATTATTTGAATGAATATCTAGAAATGGCCTGGGATGTATATAATAACGCATTAAATGAATAATGAAATACTAGCTTAAATCTTGGGCAGTGTATGCCCGGTATATATAAAGTTTCTTCTTTATTATTTAATTATAGGTTAAATCAACACGCCTTTAATTTTCATATTTCACATCAATGCATTTAAATTTAATAAAAAAAAAATCAATATACAAAACTAATAAAAAAAGATAAATTTAACAAAAATAACCCAACGTTTGTTAAGTATTCCGAAAATAACCCAACCTTTTGATTTTAACAAGAATAATCCAACGTTTGCTTTTGTGTTACATAAATGTCCTAACATTTTACTTATATTTCGAAAAATAATAATTTAATCATATATTAATCAATCCATTAACTTATTGACCATATATTTGCATAAGTAATTATATAAAATTATGAAAAAAAATATTTAAGAACAGTTTGAAGCGTGGAAAAAAAATTGAAAAAATATTATATTGTTGTTCAAAATTCCAAAATGCATAAATGATATGTTTAAAAAATTGTTTGTTTTTTCAAATCCATGGTTTAAAAAATCAAAAGTATTTCTCTCATAACTATTTCCACAAATTTAAAATCTATCTTATTTGTTATTTCTTTTCAAAAAAATTATATATTTGCTTTATAATTAATTTTCCATTGACAAACTAAAGAAATTATAATTTTTCCAGTTTTTTGGTTATGAGTTTTTTTATATGTGATATAACAAAATAGAGTTTAAAGATTTATGAAACTATTTTACAAATATCATTTATCAATATTTGGTAGAAATTTGTTTAGTTGAGATTTCGGGATATTTATGTGACAAAAATACAAAGGTTGGATTATTATTGTTTAAGTTAAAAGGTTGGGTTATTTTTATAAGACTTATCAAAGGTTGGGTTATTTTTGTTAAAATTTGCCTAAAAAAAATTGAGTAATGTCATCAAATGAGAAAATTAATGAAAATAATGTTTCAACTCAAAGCTGATAATTTCTGTTTATAAATTTTCTCAATAAATGTTTGTTTTATATAAGGTAAATATGCGTCAAATCATTGATAATTTATGAGTTCATACCAAATTTATTTTATTTTAATCAAAAAATTATAATTTGATAAAAACATTGAATGAAAGAATAATGCTTTAATGATAGAAAATCAATCTCATTTATTTCCTTGATGCATTTTGGTCGGAATATTGCTTATTTTCTTGATTACATACATTTTAATAATACTCCGTAATTAGATTATTTGCATGAAGATTGCCTCTTGATTGCACGAGCTGGTCGACATTCCTATAAAATCCATGCAAATTCAAGCAAATTATTTCAATTCTACTCACAATTTCATCAACAACCATGACAAATAACTTGATTATTTCTATGTTTATTTCAACCATTTTTGCATTACTAATTATTGTCCAAACTACACAATCCCTACAACAAGGCTTCACTACTAGACTAATTCACCGTGAATCACCCTTATCTCCGTTATCCAACCCGTCCCTTAATAAATATGACCGTCTAAAGAACGCAATCCACCATTCGATGTCACACATCAATCGATTTAAAACATCATCCTCATCCTCATCTTCTGAAAGTGACATACAAACCCAAGTAAATGGTACTAGAGGAGCGTACGTTATAGAATTATCCTTTGGCACGCCACCCGTATCCCAAATCGGTATCATAGATACCGGAAGTGATCTTATATGGACTCAATGTCAACCTTGTAAAGAATGTTACAAGCAGAATGTCACTATTTTTGATCCGTCAAAATCTTCCACTTACAAGACCCACTCTTGTAAGTCACGTGCTTGTTATGCCTTAGGAATAAGTCAATATTATTGTAGTACGGAAGAAGTTTGTAATTACTATTATAGATACGGTGACAGGTCCCAAACATCCGGGGACCTTGCCACCGAAACCATAACATTTAATTCGGATAATAGTCGGTCCAAAGGAACGTCCTTAGCTAATATTAGCTTTGGTTGTGGTCATTACAATTCCGGACTTTTTAATTATAGCGGGTCAGGTGTAGTAGGTCTCGGTGGTGGACCGTTGTCTTTGGTTTCTCAACTTGGCTCGTCGATTAAGGGTAAATTCTCATATTGCTTAATCCCGCTTTCTAAGGAAGGTAATTTCTCGGGTAAAATTAGTTTTGGGATAAATGGACAAGTTACGGGTGAAGGTGTTATTTCTACCCCGTTAATAAAAAGTTACCCTAGTACTTTTTATCATCTAACTTTAAATGGGGTTACCGTGGGAAAAACGAAAATACCATTTAATCGGAATGGTAGAACGACGGCAGGGAATATAGTCATTGACTCGGGAACTACCGTAACCTTTTTACCTCGGGATATGTACTCGGGTCTAAGCTCGGCCTTGGAGGAGGTTATACAAGGGGAAAAGGTAGAAGATAAAAGTGGATACTTTCAATTGTGCTATAAAAGCAGTAACGGTGGTGATGATCTAAACATTCCTAACGTTACGGCTAATTTTGACGGCGGAGATTTGGTGTTGAAGCCAAGTAATACATTTGTAGAAGTTTCTGAGGGTGTTGTGTGTCTTGCTTTTTTGCCATCAACACCACCTATAATTCCTATTTTTGGTAATGTTGCTCAAATGGATTTCTGGGTTGGGTATGATCTTGAAGGTGGTCATGTGTCTTTTAAGCCTACAGACTGTACTAAGGCTTAGTGAAAAATTATGGTCACCCGGTATACTTAAATCACTAAAAATTGCTTAAGAAGTCTCTCGCTAAGTTATTAAGAGACGACTCTTCTGCACCGTTTTATATGTATTTTGTGATCTTTATATTGTTGATCGTTACACAAAATGACTTTTTAATTTCGCACTTATTTTCATAATATATTTACCCATTATCTCTGCAAATCTGCAATATAGTTAAAAGTAAGGCTACCTAAAATATTAAATTTTATTCTAAATGGCATTTTCATAATCCCCTAATTTGTATTGATTATCATATATTTATATAAGAAAATACTCTAAGAGTAATATAGTCATGTTTCCTGAAGGAACATTGATGATTCTTGCCTACATATACGAGCCACATGTTGTGTCCTATGTCACATCATTTATCTGGCCGGATTCTTAGAAATTGACATGAAATAATTCAGATGTGACATAGTAAGGCCATCCGGGTTCTTATTATACCCGTTTTGATAAACCTGAAGTTTATCCCAAGGAAAATATAAGTGCTGAAAGTCTCTCGTGTAAATTTATTAAAGGCAAGACATTACACGAAGATTGAGTATATATGATGTTGGAGATCTAAACTACTCGATATTGAATAAAGAACTTAAATTTTCGTGTATGGATTGACACTATATTTTGTGACGTATAGTCACATAAAGATTTTTCTGAGTAGTTCCCGTGATTAAAAATCACATTCAGATTTTTATATGAAATCGTTGATCTCTTAAATTGGGCATTGTAAATCAGCACATTAAAAATCCAACTGCATTACACATTTCTTCCAGAAATATCTGTTATAGTACAAATATGCCCATATAAATTCTCATCGATGATATGAGAAATTGAGATCTAAGGTGGTTATGATAAATATTTAGACTATACATTGGTTATAGTTTTTACCACCTTAGGGGGAGAAAAGTGAGTTAAAGCTGGTAAAAACAAAATTGATCCCATACTGAACCAAAAGTTCAGAAGGTTATACGTTAAATTCATTGAGTAGAGGTTTTTGAATTTGATATAACCATATGTTTTACCAGATTAATAAAAGTATATACACTTGAAGTGTATTATAATAAAAGTCAAGATAAATTGACGGTTCCAATGAATAAATGTGAAATAGCAAGTTCAAGCAGTTGGTATGACATATAATTGCTATATTTGAAGTGTCCCTGAAGTGACACGATATCTGAAGGATAATAGATGGCTTAAATGAATATAATGGTACCAAATACATATTCAGATTCAGATATCATTAAACAGTAACTGATATCATCAAGAGATGATGAAATTATATCGATATATTTATGGAACCTACATACATTTACGCGCGATATTTTATGGACTTTATAAATGGGGATCGTAAATTTAAGTCCATGTTGATTGTCGACATATAATCTATGATTATAAATGAGCTCATGGACTAGATGTCCAGTTATTGACCTGAAGTCAATTTACGTTATGAATATTGGAAAAGAAAACTGTACAGTTTGCATTTTGAGTCATCATCATGTGCATATAGAGAGTTAGTTCATCATTGCATCTTAGTTTTAATTTATACACTATTATTATTGCATCTTTGTTAAAATATGTTATTAGAACTTAGTTTCATATCATATGTATGCACATGTTTCATAATATAATTTTGAATGGATAATGTTGGAAAGGAGAAATATATTTTACTTCTATGAGGATAACTCCCTGTAGGAGCCTCTTATAAATGATCATCAATTGTTAATGGTTGATCAGTTGAGTTATTGAAAACTCTTGATGAAATATATAAACCTCTACAATACGATTGAAAGATATTGTGATTAGTTCCAAAATGGAACATCAAAACTCCTATAGAGTTTATTTGAAAAGTTATTGTCAATCTGAAGTTTGAGCATATGAGAATTCAGATTTGAATGAGCTTTTTGCTAAACATGTGAAATTAGTTTATGGTCCAGAAGTACCATAACGTTTAGAATAATGTAGTACAAATCTACAATGAAAAATGTCAATCCATACATATGTGGTTTAGCAAAGAAAATCGCTCAAAGGTATTGGATGATTTATTCAATAATTATCGATTGATTCTCCTTAAGACAAGGATTAAGGAATGATGGCTACACTCTTTTTCCCTTCGACTAGGTTTTTTTTGTCCCAACGGGTTTTTCCTAGCAAGGTTTTTAACGAGGTAGTACTATAAGCGCATTATTACGCTATGATCATGATCATTATGATTTATGGAGATGACAATTATTTTAGACATATAATATTATGTCATCTATTTAAGAGAAAGTTACAGGTGTGACTACAAGATTTGAAATGAAGATCCAAGATTTATTCTGAAATGACCATATCCAGATTATGATATCCGAAGAAATATGATATTGAAGTTAACAAGGATTTCTATTAATTGAAGATGTCAAGTTTATTAATTACGATGAATTATAGTTTAATTCAACGATGGAGAAGTTACATCAAAGCATGGATCATTTCAAGTTATATCAAGTTATGTAATTATCAGGGGGAGTAGCACGCGCTGTACTCTTTTTCCTTATCCATGGTTTTGTCCCACTGGGTTTTCCATAGAAAGGTTTTAACGAGGCAGCTATTATTATGCGTGTTTGAAGATTATTGTACTTTTTCCTTTCTAGCGTTTTTCCCATGAGGTTTTTCTAGTAAGGTTTTTAACGAAACATCTTCTTCAGTAATGGACATCCAAGGGGGAGTGTTATGAAATATTATTATATGGATGTCCATATCTTGAATACTCTAGAATATATTGTCTTATGGAAACATTCTCCCATTGTATTGTATATATATACCCTTCATAATGGAATAAGAATACAGTTCTGTATCTCTCTAACTTTCTCTCTACAATTCTCTTGTCTTTATTTCACAACACTAGTATAAATAATTAATAATAACCTAAGTAAAAGGCAAACATCAAAGTCCACTTCGTAAAAGCTTAAGGAATCAATTTTCAGTTAGGCGTTAGCTATGACTATTTTTTTTTTTTTTTTGGGTTGACCAGGAGTATCCCTTACCGACAGCTGGGCAATCTCCTTCGGGATACTGAAGACAATTTAATGGGTTGACCCCTTACCGACAGCTGGGCAATCTCCTTCGGGGTACTGAAGACAATTGAACCCTAATCACTTGTTTAAGAGATGAGAGCCCTTACCACTCACACCAACCAACTATATAAGACCTGATTTTTTTTTTTTTTGATAAGTTAAGGGCATTAGGGTATGATTATTGGTAAGACTCCTCAAAGTCTTAAGACTCTGCCACATCAGTTTTCCACTAACTTTTATTATTTATTTATTGTTCAAACTCACTTCAGACTTACCACAAACTTTATACATTATCAGTCAGACTCACCTCAGACTCTATTTTTTCATTTTACTTGAGAAAATGTGAGGTTTAAGAAAAAAAGAACATAAATAATATAACACTTGCCTTTCTTTCATTGGATGTCTTTTTTTAATAGTGGGGTCAAGACTCATGTAGAGTCTTAAGTTGAGTCTTGGATTTCCAAGACTCAACTTAAGACATTGTCAAGACTTTATTAAGACTATGATAGATTATTGGTAGTTTTGAGTGAGTCTTGTCTTAAGACTCACCAAAGTCTTGTCTCAAGAAACGTTGCGCCTTAACGAATATGCAGCCTAACGCATACCTCTCACTACCGCTCGAGTGTCTTTCGACCCTCTCTCCACGGCTTATTCAAACCAAGCCAGGCATTGATCTATATCACTTCAGAAGAAAGGGTTTAGTTTGTGGGAGCGAGCGAAAAGCATGTGTAGGGTAATATCCGTATAAAACCCCTTAAAATTAAGGACTATAACGTAATTTATCATGTGATTAATGGTCATAAATGTGAGGTTTCCCCGACTAGAGAGTAACTTAATTGATAAAACGAATCCGTATTCGAGCATGGCCATGCATTTCAGTTACAGCTCCTCGAGTGGCCCTGAGAAATATCGAGTACCTGATAAAGGCTGAATATTTCCTTCAACTCGACTCCTGCCGATCTAAGCACAGCATGAAATGACCCAGGAAAAATCTACTTGGCCCCCTGTTACGGATGACCGTGAGAAAGAAACCAAAGTCACCCAAAATCTGCCTTAATCTCAAGAGATAGTCGATAGTCAAAAGAATTGACTCTTAGGATCACCATGGAGGTCCTATCCACGACCTGACACCGAATGTTATAAAACATTTAGGACTCCACGTCGTTGTCACAATTGTGTCCTACGAGATATCCGTATAACTCGCCTCTGTGATTGATCAGTCAACCGTTTGACTTATGGCTTGTTGAACCCACCATCAACCAACGTCACAAAATAATTGCCAGAGTTATCAGCTCACTTGGGCAATTAAGGACCAAAAATATAATGTTTGTTCCGTTCACTTTGTGGTGTTCAAGATTGTCGTACAACTCCACATGAAAAACAAAATATATAAATATCAAAACGATGATGTCGTATAGAGTACACGAGAAAAAGAATCTAATCCATAAAAGAGTACTACAACTCAGGAACACGTTTAATTCCCATGGAAATAACATGCCCTTCATGCTTATCTTGTCGTAATGGTTTAGTGAGAGGATCTGCTATATTATCATTTGTAGTAATCTTTTCTATCACTACCTCCTTTTGCTCCACATAATCTCGGATTAGATGAGCTTTCCGTTGTACGTGTCTAGACTTGTTGCTAGACTTAGGCTCCTTAGCCTGGAAGATGGCACCTCTATTGTCGCAATAGATGGTGATCGGGTCATTCGAACTAGGCACTACAGATAGTCCTTGTAAGAATTGACGCATCCATATCGCTTCCTTTGCAGCTTCAGACGCGGCATAGTACTCGTACTCAGTCGTACAATCTGCTGTAACACTTTGTTTGGAACTCTTCCAGCTGACTGTAGCGCCATTAAGAGTAAAAACGAATCCAGACTGAGATTTCGAGTCATCTCGATCCGTTTGGAAGCTAGCATCTGCGTAACCGGTTGCGCATAGCTTTTCATCGCCTCCATAAGTCAATGCCCAATCTTTAGTCCTCCGTAGGTACTTAAGAATGTTCTTTACAGCCATCCAATGTGATTCACCTGGATGCTGTTGGAATCGACTCGTCATACTCAATGCATATGCCACGTCCGGACGTGTGCATATCATGGCATACATGATTGATCCTATAGCCGAAGCATAAGGAATCCGGGTCATGCGCTCTATCTCTTCCGGTGTCTCGGTGCCCGAGACTTGCTCAAATGCACCCCCGGAGCCATAGGAAGAAACCCCTTTTTGGAGTTAGTCATGCTTTGAATCTCTCTAGAATCTTGTCTATATAAGACTCTGATGAGAGATAACATCCGACGTGATCTATCTCGATAGATACGGATGCCCAAAATTCTTTGTGCCTCACCCAGATCTTTCATCTGGAAATGGTTCTTCAACCATACTTTTACCGATGTTAAGAGAGGTATGTCATTCCCAATCAGGAGTATGTCATCAACATACAATATTAGGAAGACAATCTTGCTCCCACTCGACTTGATATATAGACATGGTTCCTCGACGATCGAGTAAATCCATTCTCTTTTATCACTTGGTCGAAACGATGATTCCAACTCCGAGAAGCTTGCTTAAGTCCATAAATGGAACGCTTAAGCTTGCACACTTTCTTAGGATGTTCAGGATCGATGAAACCTTCGGGTTGTACCATGTACAACTCTTCCTCCAAATAACCGTTTAAGAAGGCGGTTTTCACATCCATCTGCCAAATTTCATAGTCATGAAAAGCGGCAATCGCTAAGATAATCCGAATGGAACGCAGCATGACTACGGGTGCAAAAATTTCATCGTAGTGCAAACCTGGCACTTGAGTGAAACCTTTAGCAACTAGTCGTGCTTTATAGATATCTTGTTGACCTTCCACAGAATGCTTTATCTTGTAAAGCCATTTGCATTGAAGGGGACGAACCTTAGCAGGCAAGTCAACAAGATCCCATACGTTGTTCTCATACATGGAGTCCATCTCGGATTGCATGGCCTCAAGCCATAGCTTTGAGTCGGAACTAGTCATGGCACCTTTATAGGTTGCGGGTTCACTACTCGTTAAGAGCAGAATGTCATCTATGTCATGTTCGTCGACCATACCAATGTATCTGTCCGGAGTAATAGAGACTCTTCCCGACCTCCTAGGTTCCTCAGGAATACTAACCGCAGCCGGGATTGAAGGAACTGGTTCCTCCAATGGTTGCTCGGCATTTGGTTCTGGAATCTCCGACAGTTCGAAGGTTCTATTACTCCTCGCGTTCTCGAGAAACTCCTTCTCTAAGAATGTCGCACTAGCCGCAACAAATACACGTTGTTCGGTTGGCGAATAGAAGTAATGACCAAATGTTCCTTTAGGATAACCTATAAAGTACGTCTTGACCGATCGTGGGCCGAGCTTATCCTCGTGTCTCCACTTGACATAAGCCTCGCAGCCCCAAACCCGTATAAAGGACAAGTTAGGGACCGTTCCCTTCCATAGTTCATATGGAGTCTTGTCAACAGCTTTAGACGGACTTCGGTTAAGTATTAGAGCAAATGACGTAAGAGCATAACCCCACAATGAATCGTGCAATACAAAGTGTGACTCATCATGGATCGAACCATATCAAGTAGTGTTCGATTTCTCCGTTCGGACACACCATTCAACCGAGGTGTTCCAGTGGAGTTAATCGTAAGACAATCCCACGGTCCTTAAGGTGTTGATCAAACTCGTGTGAAAGATACTCGCCACCACGATCCGATCGTAGTGTTTTAATCTTTCTACCCAGTTGGTTCTCAGTACCCGATTCTCGGTATTCTTTGAATTTCTCAAAGGACTCACTTTTATGCTTCATTAAGTAGACATAGCCATATCTACTTAAATCGTCCGTGAAAGTGATAAAATACCTATAGCCTTCTCGTGCGGTGATTGACATAGGTCCACACACATCCGTATGTATGAGTCCTAATAGGTCAGCAGCGCGCATTCCAACACCTTTGAAGGAAATTCTAGTCATCTTGCCAATGAGACATGATTCACACGTGCCAAATGATTCAAAATCAAAGGCCGAGATAGCTCCATTCTGTATGAGCTGTTTAACGCGTTTCTCATTAATGTGTCCCATACGGCAGTGCCATAGATAAGTTTAATCTTTGTCACCAACCTTTAACTTCTTATTCATTACGTGCAATATTTCGGTGGTCTGATCTAAAACATAAATTCCATTCATGGAGACTGCCTTGCCATAAATCATATCGTGTAACGAGAAAACACATCTATTATTCTCTATTACAAATGAAAAACCAAGTTTGTCAAGTGCAGAAACTGAAATAATGTTTTTAGATAAACTGGGTACATAATAGCAGTTATATAAAAATAACTCAAATCCGCTAGGAAGCTGGATCACATATGTTCCCCTCGAGACGGCAGCCACTCGTGCTCCATTCCCGACACGCGGGTCCACCTCACCCTTTACGAGGGGTTCGATGTTTCGGAGCCCCTGCACATGATTGCACAGATGAGAACCACAACCAGTATCTAGTACCCAAGTTCCGTAACTTGCGTGGTTAATCTCAATCATATGAATAAAA
Source organism: Silene latifolia (assembly GCF_048544455.1). Taxonomy (NCBI): domain Eukaryota; kingdom Viridiplantae; phylum Streptophyta; class Magnoliopsida; order Caryophyllales; family Caryophyllaceae; genus Silene; species Silene latifolia. Next base: position 146,768,865 of record NC_133528.1, on the reverse strand, counting down.
GAAGAAGAAGTAGACATACCAACAGGAGTAACGCGACCTGCTTTTATGTCCTCACGGTATACAGGACATGTACGCCTCCAATGCTCAGTCTTGTGGCAATGATGGCATTCCATGTTACCGTCCTTGCTCTTTATCGCGCCTAGTGAGGTGCTCGACTCACCAGGCCCACTTTTACCTGATCCCGACTTCTTAAACTTCGGCTTACCTACTGCTAGGTCTCGCCCGAGCTTTGCCCTTACCCTTGCCCTTGTTTGACACAACGAGAACATCCTGTTTCATGCTCCCACTAAACTTCATGTCCTTCTCGGTCTGTACGAGAAGGGAGTGTAGTGCATGAGGACTTTTCTTCAAATCATTCATATAGTAATTGGCTCTAAAGAGCGCAAAACCATCGTGGAGTGAATGAAGCATGCGGTCAATCACGATGTTCTCGCTGATCTTACAATCAAGTGCCTCCAGTTTCTCGACATTCTCAATCATGCTGAGAATGTGTGGGCTAACCGGTTGGCCCTTCTGGAGTTTCGCCTCAAAGAAGCGACAGGTATGCTCATAGGTCACGATTCTCGGTGCTTTCGAGAATTCCTTAGTGAGCGTGGTGAAAATCTTGTTTGTACCTTGGGCTATGAAGCGTTTCTGCAAATTGGATTCCATTGCAAAAATGAGTACGTTCTTTATCGCACCCGCTTCCATGACGAAATCACTATACGTGACGATCTCGTTAGCTCCAGCCGTGGGGCCTGGGTTTGGCGGGATGGGCTCTATCAGATATTTGAGCTTCCTGTCAGCAATGGCAGCATTCCGTAATGCCGCCTCCCAGTCCGCGAAGTTTGATCCATCATTCTTCAGTCGAGTAGACTGATTCATCTGATTCATGAAGATCCGAAGCCAGGACTCACGGTCCAATGTGGCACTTGGCATTGGGTCGTCTGTACGGCCAGCCATTTTGTTATTAGCAGTTCAAATGATCGTGTTCTACACTGAAAAGAAGGAAAAACAAAACGTAATAAGCAACTCATCGAGGTGATTTAAGTCTATTTAAAATTCATTTTAACGTGTAGACTCATTGCACTTGTATAATCGATCTACCTCAAGAATTATACAAATGATCCCAAGACTCAATTTCCGTAAATTGATAAGCCAACTGTTTGGCTAGTTCTACCGTTAGAACTCTTGGTCGATAGATTTCTGTAAATCCTATCTTTAGTCCACCATAATCACAGGATCGTACGAGTGACCATAGTGTTGAGATAAAATAGGTCAATCAGTTCCAACTTACCCGACGTAGAAGGGGTCATATTATGCCTACCGACGAAGAAGGGATTCATTGGAGTTTGACTTATAAAGACTATTCTCAATTTTTGGTTATACGAGGAAGATCCCATCAACTTAGTTTTAATTCATTTTAAGTGAACGAAAATCTAGCATTACGTGTATGAATTAACTTAGGTGATGGCTTATTAAGACCGTGTGACATCTGTATGTCATAGAAAACTAACGCGTAACCTCTATATGAGTCAGTTTTCATGCAAATATTAGGTGGTTTGGTTTTAGGCGGAAAATGATGCAAATTATCGTTACGATGAAAAACATAAAAAAACAAAACGTAAATAAAAGTCCTAGTGTGGCCTATCCTAGCAAGATAAACATAATACAACTTTGGAATCCACCGTTGGACCCGAGAAGCTTGTCTTGATGTTCCATCTTGATCCATGCAGCGGGAGTGAGCATCCGATCTCCATCTTTGGTCTTCTCAAAATTACAATTTAAAATTTACAAAATATAAACCTATTTACATTCTAAATTAAAACTGTAATTACAAGGAAAAATCCAAAACGGAGATTCGAGATCTCAAAATACAATCAAGACAGTGTTCCATCATTACGGTAACACGTTCTACTAAGGCCACACTAAGTTACAACCGTTTGTAAAATTAAATACGTAATAAAAACATTCATGGCATTCAAAAGTAACGATAACTAAAAGATGCATCAACTAAAACAAAAATTATCCGTTACATAATTCCGTAATTATGTTAAATTTATCCAAACCACCTTTTAACGCTTAAAATTATATGACAAAACCGCTTTTATCAACTTAATTTTAATCCATTACAATCCGTTACTTTAAACCGCTTTAAAATAACTAAATGGTACGTGTGTGAACCGTTTCACAATCAAGCGAGTGCACAAAATCCGTATTATGTACATTTTATGGCCGAAAAAAATAAAAAATAAAAAATAAAAACACGAAATTTTTTTTTTCTTTTCAGCGCGGCACTCAAGAAAACGATTTGACAAAAACAAAACCAATTGCAATTTTGACCTAATCCGTATTAAATTAAAACTCCAATTGACAAAACCTTAAACATATTGCTATAATAATCGTTTATAATCACAATATGCAAAAACAAATCGAAAACAAAACCAAACGATCGAGACACCAAAGTCCTCGATCGACTGATCAGACGTGAACATGCATGTCACGGTTTTCAAGGCAAAAAAAATAGATTCAAATCGTTTTATGAAAATCACGATGAAAAATTTACGTGGCCTCGCTCTGATACCACTTGTAGGGTAATATCCGTATAAAACCCCTTAAAATTAAGGACTATAACGTAATTTATCATGTGATTAATGGTCATAAACGAAAAACAAGAGAAACGATAAAAGAATAAGAATCAACCTCGGGTCCTGTGCAAAACGGCCTAAGAAACAAAATCAACGCATTTCCTCCTAATCGTTGCACCCAAGATCGTCTGTGACTATGCCCCTTGTGCTAGAAATTGCTCTCTGATTGCCTTGCAATATTGAGAGAGCTTTTGTGAGTTTTTTCTGATGTGAGATCTAGAATTTCAGAGAAAAAGGCTCCAAAACCCTAATTTTTCTACAAATGAGAAGGATTATGTCAAAAGGAGAGAAGGACTCTCCTTTTGTTCTACTCGGTCGACCGAATGCTAAGGGAGGGAGTGGGCTTTCCACTTTCTCCTTATTTAACTCGTGGTCCGACTCGTTTTGCTAAATGTATATGACGGGTTTTAATTATAAATCGTTATCCGTTATCGGATATTAAAATATATCGACTAGGAACATGCATCAGTCGACATATTAATACTTGCCCGACAATAACAATATTGTATAATTAATTAATTCAATATACATTAATTAAATATAACCGTTTATATTCAATTTACGAATTAACCGCTTAATTCACTTTAGCCAGTATTATTTAATCCGTATTAAATAAATATCTCAACATCGCGTTTGACTAATTATTAGTCAATAAATCCGACTAACCGCTTAGTCATATTAGGCATCAACATGACTGTATTTTCATGCCGTCACATCTCACAAACGTATCCTATAGGTGTGACTTTTAGGGACCAGTTGATCACCGCCATCTGTATGACAATAACGTCAAACTTATCTAGCAAGCCAACCGTTATTGATAAACGTGGATCAACTGATAATAATACAAAAGTATACCCTTTGATCCTTTTAGAGATTTATATGTCATTGCACTAACTGTGGAGGACACCAGCCCCAACAAGCTCTCACTTGTCCGTACAAGTGTACGTGCAATAACGTTATCCGCACTAACTGGAGGACACCGGCTCCAACAGAATGCAGCGAGCAGGGTTCTCACGCTCATAAATGCAAGTCTCCCCCTACAAAATTTAATTCAAAGAGTGCCGGAGAATGACGGCACGAGCCAAGTCAGGGTATTATTCCGCCCCCACAGACACATAAGGCTGATGCTGCTCTGCCATGTCGTTTGACAGCGAGGAAAAAGGTCAAGTGTGTCAACATGAACCTGCTAACGACCCCAACAGCACCGGCAAAGGCTTCCGCGCCTGCGGCGTTTTCGCCAGACGGTCTTTGCCCTCGAGAAAAAGCCTTTTGAAAAGAAAGCATACTTGACAGGAGATATACACAAGCGGTAGAGAGGCTCGGATGATTAGATAGACGAAAGCAACCAATAATCTTACCCTTAGCAATAAAGGTTTGTCAAAAGGTTTGTAGGATGATGTGTCAATTATTTTAGAGGTTTGTCTATAAACCCTCTATTGTTGGACATGAGTGTTGAGGTTCATGGATGAGAAGGGTTACAATATAGTATACAGGTTTGTGGAGAGAGAATGTGAGAGAAGAACTAATATAGTGGGTCATGACTCATGCATGTTATGAACCTTGAAGATGTTTATCTATTGTTGGTATGAGGTTTGTAAGTAAATGAGTTGTATATTATCTTATGTGGCATTAGAACAAACCTATTGAAGGTTTGTCTATTGCTAATGCCCTAATAAAACTAGATTGATCCTATGAGGTAAGTTGAAGCTACTGACTTTCAAACCACCTCGAAAGAGTTGGACATGAATGTCCAATAGAAGCCATAAAGTCGGCAACTTTATTGGCTTCACGAAAGCAATGCTTAATTATTACTTCATCAAAGAATTGAAAATCTAATTTTACATCCTTGATAATACTAGAAATTTCTCAAGTAAGCTATGAGACCTGATGAACAAATTAATGTGAATTTAAATTTGTCATTATATATTTTCAGTTAGGCGTTAGCTATGACACCTGATCAACAAATTAATTTGTCGAGCCTAAAAAATTGGAACTCGAGCTCGAGTTCGAATCGAGCTCATTTTGTCATTATATTTTTTCACTTTTTCACCTTTTAAATCTAACTAAATATCCGAGGAAATTATGCAATCAACTATACTCTCTATATGACGATTACTTGTTCGTTTTTTAAAAATTAAATTTAATTAAACTTATGATTTTTGAAAGTAATTAATGATTTTTGATTTGTTTACTGAATTGAGTAAAGAAAGAATCAATGAATTAATAGAGGAATGGAGGAAGGAAGAGAAAAGGTAATTAATTAGCTTGATGATTATGGGGGGTCCTATATTAACAAAAATCAAATTCTTTTCCAAAATTCAACAGCCAATTACAATCCCAATGTTTTAGCTTTTATAGATAGAGGATTGCCTCCTATAAAATGGGTACCCAATATTTCAAGTTTGTGTACCCTTGAATTTTGACATTTTGCACATGGTACCCAATTCCCCTTTCAAATATTCACTTTGAAATAGCAACCTATTTATACAAGATTTATTTTAATGAAAGAAAATCAGTTTCATTTGTTTCCAAGTGCATTTTGGTGGAAAAGCATTACTATATAAGGGATTACATTTAATAAAATTCCATAATTAGATTATTTGCATGAAGATTGCCTCCATACTTCTCAACATCCTGGTCGACCTTCATATAAAACACTAAAACTTGGAAGAGACGGTCTCTTCCTAACCATATAAAAATTAAAATCCATGCAAATTCAAGCAAATTATTATTTCATATTCTTCTCACAATCTCACCAACAGGCAACAACCATGGCAATTAACTTGAGTTCTTTGCTTATTTCAACCATTTTTGCATTACTAATTATTGTTCAAACTACACTAGCCCTACAACAATGCTTCACTACTAGACTAATTCACCGTGAATCACCCTTATCTCCGTTGTCCAACCCGTCCCTTAATAAATATGATCGTCTAAAGAACTCAATCCAACGATCGATGTCTCGACTTGATCAACTTAAGACATCATCCTCTTCTTCTCCAAGTGACATACAGATATCGTGTGTCTTGGTATTATGCCATCAAATCGTCCAATTTTTGGTAATATTGCTCAAATAGATTTCTTGGTTGAGTATGATACTTATGGAGGTATGCTTTCTTTTATGCCCACAGACTGCACCAAGGCTTGGTGAAAATTATGACCACTTGATATAATTAATAATCGAAAATTAGAGAGACGGTCTTTTAATAAGTTATTGAGAGATCAGTTTTTCGTACCCTTTTATTTGTATTTCGTCACCCTTTGTTGTTAATCGTGACATAGTAATTTTGTACCTATTTACATAATAAATATACCTATTTTATCTTTAATCATGATTTGTATCTATTTTATTATCATTTTTTCTTAAAATTGTAAAAAAGTCCTTCAATAAACTTACGCAATTGCTAAATCCCGCACACTCTTTTACTAAATCCTACACACTTTGGCAAAATATTCCGTAAGTACCCTTCATCATAAAAAAAAACCAAAAAAGAGTTCTCTCTCTCTCTCTTCTCTTTCACAAACCTAACAAATTCTTTAACAATTAGACAATTATGAATCGGAATTCACACATACCACACATAATTTCTCCGTTTTATCAATAATCAATAATTTTATTAATCCCGTCTTTTAATTGATTTAAATAATGTTTTTTATAAAAAAAATAACAATGATTTTTTTTACAATTAGGGTTTGGATTGATGGAATATTGATGTAATGTTCTTGAAGTGGTGGTTGTGGGGTTTTCGAACTGGCCGGAGTAAGGTGGTCGAATGCACGGTGGGCAACCGAATTTGTGGCAGAGATGGAACGTTGTTGAACATGACGGAATGTTGTGTGACGTTGTCGCTGGTTGTTATGCGCGAGGAGTGGGTGGTCGCCGCAGTAGAGTGTGGTCGGCGCTGAGTTGGGAGCGGTGAATGGTGGTCGGCGCAGGGAGAGGGCTAGGGGAGGGGTTGTCCGATGGTGGCTGTTGGGAGTTGAGTTACGTTTGGCTGTTTGTGTATTTTTTTTTTTTTTTTTTCAATCTCTTTTGATTCTCTCTCTTGTTTTTTTTGGTTTGGGAGTGAGAAATGGGAGGGGTATATTAAGGATAAGGGGAAAAATTGTGCGGGATTGAGTAATATGGTGTGCGGGATTTAGCAAGTCCCTAAACTTATTGAGAGACTGTCTCTCAAACCCCCACTCATCAAAAATTATGGTCACTAAATTTTGTGATCCTTATATTGTTGATCATTCCACAAAATGACTAATTCCGTACATATTTTCATAATAAGTGTACACATTATTTTATAAGCCATAATTCGTACCTGTTTTATTATACAGGGTACCACTTTTTCTATACTGATTATAAACCATAAACCGTAATTATTACCCCCTCCATAATCGCCACTGACGAACAAAGAGTTAATGCAAATACAGATTCAAAATCAGTTTGTTAATCATCATCTAAGAAAACTAGTTAAGAGTGTTTTACTCTATATTTCGGAAAAGATGGTACAGTTTCATACAAATATTATGCTAATTTCATTGTTCTCTTGGGACTCGCTTGCGCTTATACACGACATGCTAAAGGATCTAAATCACTGACGAATGTAATTACAATTCTGTTTAGTTATTCCACCATTCAATAGTGGTAGGATCTTTGGCTACCGGGGCTGATTCAATAAGAAATGATTTCAGTTGCTTTATAAATTCTCCTGATTTCTCTATATTTAATGCATGCCCTGCATTTTTTATCACCTTTAGCTGAGCATTACTTCCCAAATGCCTGGACCATATTATTCAGTCAGTAAAGTCGAGATTATAACCTTCTTATCGGTTTTTGGATTGGGTCTTACAGTATGAAGTCGAGATTATAACCTTCTTACCTTTGTTTTTGGATTGTTTTGGTGGAAGTATTGTTACCCGTCACTGGCTGGGCAACCAAGAATTTACTTCAATTCCTGGTGCTTAGTCAAAGTTTTCTTGTACGGTAAAAAGTTTCTCCTTGAATTCTCTAATTAAGGAGTTTAAGTTCACAACTTCAGTCACACTCATGCCACGAAGTAAACCAATGGTCACATGAACTTCTGACCACAACTTCACCATCTCAACCTCTTTTCCATCAGCGCTACTATTTGAATCCGTTTGTTCACCATCACAGTCTGATAATCTGAATTGCAATGCATCTTTACTCCATCTTGTAGCAACGTAATCAACTGGAATTGTCTTATGGCCGTTAGACGACAAAATCCATACTATATGTCTGCATAGAATTCCCATCCTTTCAAATATTCTACAGTTGCACCGTGCAGCCAATGTCCCTGTAATCAAATTAAATTATGAAGTTATTGTCATCTAAATAACGTCTCAATCCATATAGAAGTAGAGTTATACATATAATAACAAGAGTTATATTTCTGAAAGTAGAGTTATACATATAACAACAAGAGTTATACATTTTGAAAGTAGAGTTATTAGTCAGAGAATCAGAAGAGTTATACATATAATAACAAGAGTTATATATTCCAAAAGTAGAGTTATACATATAACAACAAGAGTTATACATTTTGAAAGTAGAGTTAGTCAGAGAATCAGAAGAGTTACACTAAATAAAAGTAGAGTTATACATATAACAACAAGAGTTATACAATTAATGACTGCAGTTCAGTGAACGACTACATAGATAAAGATTTACTACATAGTTAAATTAGATGACAATTGTATAACTTCTATGTTCAGATAATGTAACTTTGGCATGATATCTAGCAACTTCAGTGAACTACTACATAGATAAATATCGAGTCAAAATGTTGTTACCTGGGTTGTACTCTACGTTGAAACTTTTATCTCTGCATGAATCCTTAACGACAGTCACCTCAGCTCCATCGACTTCAGCATAACCCCCGGTCTTACATGTATCGATTGAGCAAATGACCTCTAGTTGGAATTCCTTGAAAACCTCATGGGTATAAACATTTGACGCGTGTTCCTCTATGGCTATATGCGCCCCCCTTGCTGGTGTTGAGTGTCAGTTTTCATGGTCAAGTCTCTTCTGCGTATGCCGTTGATGGTCCATAGCGCTTTCAAAACGCATCCAAAACTCTACTAACGTACCTGACTTATGCTCAAACTTCTTAAAAAAATTATTAATGCTCTCTGATCTCTGGGTTGTCCTCATTACACCACCCATGTTCAAGTCCCTGCAATGCGCCATCACCCATTGGCTCCTTTTATCGTACGCTTCTGTGAACCACTCTTCGTTCATAAGACCATGCGCTTCCATTATTTCTGCCCACCTAGCGTCAAATTCGTCTGTTTCTAGGTTGTCGTCCCATATAATGTTGTTCAATTTCTGAAGGAACTCCTTATAATCCTCCCTTGTCACCTCGAACTTCGTTGGCACCTTGTTCATTATATGCCACATGCAAAATCGGTGGCGTGCAGTCTTGAAGGCATAGGGTACGGCCTTAATAATCCCCGCATCCTGATCTGTGATAGTTTACTCGGGTTCCTTTCCACCCATAGCATTCAAAAACCTATTGAAAACCCACTGGAAGGATTCATGGTCTTCATGGGCAATCAACGCCCCACAGAATGTTACTAATCACTTATGGTGATCTATACCAGTGAATGGCGTGAAAATCATATCATACTTGTTTGTAGAGTATGTTGGGTCGTACGACACTGCATCTCCAAAAACAGAGTAGTTCCTTCTAGCCGTTCTGTCAGCCCAGATTGCCCGCATAAGGCTATTATCCTTGTCAACTTCATAATCAAAATAAAACCCCTGCCTATTTTCTGCCATATTCTTGTACCGGTCTATGAACAATTTACCGTCCCGTTTATGGATGAAGTATTTCACATCTCTGTGGAAGTTCTTAAAATCAGTTAACGATGCACCAATGTTCTCGAACCCGTTTACGAGTTCCTTACACATGTTGTACATCCTAGTTGCTCCTATCCTCAACTGCAATGGAAAAGATATCCTGATCAGTGCTGACTAATAATCAAAAATTACGTAACCTTAACTCTTACAACTTTTCGTATAACTTCATAAAACATATGCCTAATTCCATTCATGGATTGTGCAACTTCTTATTATTTATAACTCTTACATCTGAAAGTATAAGCTTGACTGTGATTATGTATAACTCTAACAAATTTCTATATAACTCTAAGGTTATTATAAATAATTCTAGTTTTTTAAAAAATAATTAGAAGTTTCACAATCAATTAATCGAGTTTTACATAAACTTGTCTGAAGAGTTATGCAGAAGTGTCTAAAAGTTATAACTCTAAGATCTCGGTGTATAACTTTAGAGCACACTACGTATAACACTTCCACATTTATGTATAACATCAACGAGTCTTGTTTGCCATTCAATTACTGGAGTTTTGATTAATAGTAAACTAACCCTTGAGTTGTACATTATCAAGTACTTGTGAAAATCTTCTATGTTCCGCGACATCTTTTGAAACTGACGATCCTCACTAGATACAAGCTCGTGATTATGTCCCATGTGGAATCGGCCAATTACTAATACTCCATCCTTCATAAATAGTCTGATATGTGCTTTACACCCTACCCTCTTGACTGTATATTTCCTCTGTTTCGCAGTTGTTAATCCTCATTGCATTTCTTCTTCCCTAATCCCGGTCTCATTTTTTTTAATTACTGCCTCGCCTTTTGGGACATATGTGAATCCCTCTCTGTTGCAAACCAATAACTTTGACTTGATTTCATCGCCGCGCCATTTTTTCGTCGTATACTTCCGAACATCAAACCCGGAGGCCAGTGCATAAATTTTATAAAATGTCACTGCCTCGTCGATTTCAAAAAATTGTTGTCCTACACAAGGTGTAAACTCAGCTGCCAAATGCTTACAATACTCAGTTTCCGCTTCCTTACGACCATCTGAGTAGAACCATACATCCATGAGATGATTAAGGTCTGTATAACTCACTGCACATAATGTATAACTCCAAGCATAGAATGTATAACTCAATGCACATAATGTATAACTCGAAGCATATACTGTATAACTCTAGGCATATAATGTATAACTCTAAGCATATAATGTATAACTCTAAGTATAGAATGTATAACTCTAGGCATAGAATGGATAACTCACTGTACATACTGTATAACTCTAGGCATAGAATGTATAACTCTAAGCATATAATATATAACTCTAAGCATAGAATGTATAACTCTAGGCATAGAATGTATAACTCTAGACATTTACTTTATAACTCTAGGCATAGAATGTATAACTCTAAGCATAGAATGTATAACTCTAGGCATAGAATGGATAACTCACTGCACATACTGTATAACTCTAGGCATAGATTGTATAACTTTAAGCATAGAATGTATAACTCTAAGCATAGAATGTATAACTCTAGGCATAGAATGGATAACTCACTGCACATACTGTATAACTCTAGGCATAGAATGTATAACTCTAAGCATATAATGTATAACTCTAAGCATATAATGTATAACACTAGGTATAGAATGTATAACTCTAGGCATTTACTTTATAACTCTAAGCATAGAATGTATAACTCTAAGCATAGAATATATAACTCTAAGTATAAAATGTACAACTCTAAGCATAGAATGTATAACTCTAAGCATATACTGTGAAAGTCTAGGCATACAATGTATAACTCTAATTATACAATGTATAACTCCAAGTATATAATGTATAACTCTAGGCATATATTGTATAACTCAACGCATAGAATGTATAACTCACTGCACATAATGTATAACTCTAAGCATATACTATACAACTCTAAGTATATAATGTAGAAGGTCAACCCCAACACTGGAGTTTCACAATTTTGGCTGAAATTGTAACGCCCCGTAATTTCGGACCGTTAATATATTTCGGAAATAATTTATTAATCAAATAAAATTTGATATTTAAGTATTTAAAGTAAAAATAATTCAAAGAAATATAATTTTATTATATTTTGAAGAAAAGTATTTATTTTGATAGTTTCGAGATGTTTAAAAATAGTTTAAACCGTGTAAAACTTTTTATTTCGAAATAAGGGCGTATCGGGGGGAAAATGACAATTCTTTTGAACATTGGGTAAACGAATTTGGAAATGGGTCGTATGAGTATTCAATTTTCTTGTAATCTCGTGTTTAAAAACTTTGGTCTTGTCGGAATTTGCATTTGACCTACGGTTTTAATTATTATCGAAACGAGTCAAAACCGACTCGAAAAATCCCGACTCAAACCCGCTCTTTCCTTTCTTTCTCTCCTTTCCCGCGGACCACACCCCCTTCCTTTCTTTTTTTTCTGATTTTTTCTATTCTTCATCTTCTTCAATCACCTAACATTTCCCAAAAACACATTTTTATACATTCCAAGCTAAAATCGTCACATCTCCTTCGTTTCTTATCGGATTTTCACGAAATTTACATTTCCGGAATCCCCTCGTCGAGATCTACAACTTGGTATAATTTAATTTCAGTTTTCTTGAAGTTGTTTTAAGACGAATTTTCGGTATTTTCGGTATTTATGTACTTATTATGGTGTTTTTATTGTTTAATTAGGTGAAGAATTGGAGGACGAGTTTGGGGACTCGTATATTGTCGAGGATAGCGGCTAGTGCTTGTTAGGGTTTGGGTTTTAAGGTGCTAATTGCTCTTTTTCTAGCTTAAGGTAACATATTTCGAGTTAATCGACGAAAGATCGTCACATGCTTTGTTGTTTTTGTATGTTTGTGATTTTTGATTTGAGTAGAAATTTTCACATGGTTAAAATTTGATGCATGCATGCTTAATTTATGCCTTTTGATAGTTTAAGTTAACAAAGTTGAATTGGGAACGATTAATTATGTTTCAGACGGTCTTACACTAAACAAAAATGGAAAAAATGGTGGTGTAGGGGTGACGGCCAGCAGCCGGCAGGTCCACGGCAGGCTTTGGGGTTGGCCCGGGTTGGTCCGTTGCTTGATTCGCGGTTTTTCGTACAATATTGGTCATTTTCGATTATGCATAGATTATCGTGAACTTAACCGGGTTACTATCAAGAATAAATATCCTCTTCCTAGAATTGATGATCTTTTTGACTAACTCCGAGGTGCTTCTACTTTTTCTAAAATTGATCTTCGTTCGGGCTATCATCAAATTCCAGTCCGAGAAGCTGACATTCCTAAAACTGCCTTCAGTACGAGATATGGTCATTTCGAGTTTACGGTGATGCCATTCGGTTTGACCAATGCTCCAGCAGTATTCATGGATCAGATGAACCGTACTTTCAGAGAACACCTTGACAAATGCGTTGTGGTGTTCATTGATGACATCTTGATCTATTCTAAATCTGAAGAAGAACATGTCCAACACCTTCGTGTTATTTTAGAGATTTTGCGCCGTGAAAAATGGTATGCTAAATTCTCTAAATGTGAATTCTGGTTATCTAAAGTGACCTTCCTTGGACACGTCATTTCAAAAGAGGGTGTTACGGTAGATCCTGCCAAAATTGAAGCCGTTGTTGATTGGAAAAGTCCAACCAATGTTTCTGAAATCCGTAGTTTCCTTGGCTTGGCGGGTTACTATCGGCGATTTGTGAAAGATTTTTCAAAGATTGCTAGGCCGATGACTTAGCTGTTGAAGAAAGAGTCTAAGTTTGTGTGGTCTGAAGAGTGTGAAGATGCCTTCCAGGAATTGAAAAAGAGGTTGACTACTGCTCCGGTGTTGACCTTACCTGAAGAAGGAGTGGACTTTGATGTTTACTGTGATGCTTCTAAGCATGATTTAGGTTGTGTCTTGATGCAAAAAGGGAAATTCATTGCTTATGCCTCTCGACAGCTTAGAGTTCATGAAGTTAATTACCCGACTCATGATCTTGAATTAGCTGCGGTGGTGCATGCTTTGAAGATTTGGAGACACTACCTCATTGGAGTCCATTGCAACATCTACACCGACCACAAAAGCCTGAAATATCTCTTTACCCAAAAAGATCTGAACATGAGACAAAGGAGATGGTTAGAATTGGTGAATGACTATGATGCCAACCTAATATATCATGAAGGAAAAGCTAATGTGGTGGCTGATGCTCTTAGCAGAAAATCCTGTCATTCTTTGAATTCTTTTCAGGAATTACCTCCTGAACTTGCTTTAGAACTTCAAAAATTAGGAGTAAGCCTTGTAAAAAGGGGCTCTCATCATCTTGATGCCATGTCAGCTGAACCTGACTTCCACCGTGAGATCCGTACTTGCCTTCCTAATGATCCTACTTTCATATCCATTCGAGCTAAAATTCAACTTGGGCAAGCTAAGGATTGTAAAATTGATGATGAAGGGTATCTTCGTTATCATGGTAGAATCTATGTTCCGAGTGCAGCTGATTTGAGAAAAAGAGTTCTTGATGAAGCACACCTTTCTCCTTACTCCATTCATCCGGGAGGTACCAAAATGTACAAAGATTTGAGATTACAATTCTGGTGGCCTAGGATGAAGATTGAAGTTATGGAGTATGTCAGTAAATGCCTCACCTGCCAGAAAGTAAAGATAGAACATCAAAAACCCGGGGGTTTGCTTCAACCCTTGGATGTTCCTCTTTGGAAATGGGAGTCTATATCCATGGATTTTGTGATGGCTTTACCCAGGACTTCCACTGGGAAGAATGCTATTTGGGTGGTGGTGGACCGATTGACTAAGTGTGCTCGGTTTATTCCCATCAAAGAGACCTGGAGTTTAGAAGTTCTAGCTCGTACCTATGTGGATGAGATAGTGCGCTATCATGGGGTTCCTAAAGATATAGTTTCAGTTCGGGATCCTCGATTTTGTTCTCGTTTCTGGACTGCATTACAGGAGGCCTTGGGTAGTAAACTATTAATGAGCACTGCTTTTCATGCCGCCACTGATGGTCAAACTGAGAGAACAATTCAAACCTTAGAGGATCTTCTTCGTGCCTGTGCCTTAGATTTCCAAACTTCTTGGGAGAAATGTTTACCTCTGGTTGAATTTTCTTACAACAACAGCTATCAAGCCTCCATTAAAATGACACCATATGAAGCTCTGTATGGTAGAAAATGCCGTACTCCTGTCTGTTGGGATCAAACCCAAAATGTTCCAATGTTAGGACCTGATTTGGTGACTGAGTCCATTGAACAAGTTAAGATCATTCGGGAGCGGATGAAAGCCGCTCAGGACCGTCAAAAATCATATGCTGATGTCCGTCGTCGACCACTTTCCTTTGAGGTTGATGATCAAGTATTCCTTAAAGTGTCACCTATGAAAGGGGTGAAACGGTTTGGCGTAAAAGGGAAGCTGAGCCCTAAATATATTGGACCTTTTCAGGTGATTGAAAAGATTGGTCCAAATTGCTTACCGCTTAGAATTGCCCCCAAATCTGAGCAAGGTTCACAATGTCTTCCATGTTTCTCAGTTGAGGAAGTACATTAGTGACCCTAGCCATATCATCCAAGAGGAGATTCTTGAATTGGAGCCTAACTTGGTGGTTGAAGAAAGGCCAATTCGGATTCTTGAAAAAGCCAATAAGCAACTTAGAAGCAAAGTTGTACCTCTAGACCGTGTTCTTTGGCGTTGTGGAAATGTCGAAGAAGAGACTTGGGAGACTGAAGCTTCTATGTTAGCTAAATATCCTGAATTATTCTCGTAAGGTATTCCTTTTCTTACTCTTTTCCCGAGTTACTAAGCCTTATTTAATTATAATTTAGTAAGATATTATTCTTACTATAGAACTTTAAACTGAAATTTTGAAAATACTTTTATGATTTTTAATGGTTTTAACATTAGTGAATGTTGAATCTCGTTGTTGGTGACGTCCCAATAATGGGTTTTCTCATTTATTGGTGTAGAAATATTTTTATATCTTGATATGAATATGGATGTTCTTGTCTGATCAACAAGGGCGAAACTTTTTAAAAGGAGGGGTGATTGTAACGCCCCGTAATTTCGGACCGTTAATATATTTCGGAAATAATTTATTAATCAAATAAAATTTGATATTTAAGTATTTAAAGTAAAAATAATTCAAAGAAATATAATTTTATTATATTTTGAAGAAAAGTATTTATTTTGATAGTTTCGAGATGTTTAAAAATAGTTTAAACCGTGTAAAACTTTTTATTTCGAAATAAGGGCGTATCGGGGGGAAAATGACAATTCTTTTGAACATTGGGTAAACGAATTTGGAAATGGGTCGTATGAGTATTCAATTTTCTTGTAATCTCGTGTTTAAAAACTTTGGTCTTGTCGGAATTTGCATTTGACCTACGGTTTTAATTATTATCGAAACGAGTCAAAACCGACTCGAAAAATCCCGACTCAAACCCGCTCTTTCCTTTCTTTCTCTCCTTTCCCGCGGACCACACCCCCTTCCTTTCTTCTTTTTTCTTCTTTTTTCTATTCTTCATCTTCGTCAATCACCTAACATTTCCCAAAAACACATTTTTATACATTCCAAGCTAAAATCGTCACATCTCCTTCGTTTCTTATCGGATTTTCACGAAATTTACATTTCCGGAATCCCCTCGTCGAGATCTACAACTTGTTATAATTTAATTTCAGTTTTCTTGAAGTTGTTTTAAGACGAATTTTCGGTATTTTCGGTATTTATGTACTTATTATGGTGTTTTTATTGTTTAATTAGGTGAAGAATTGGAGGACGAGTTTGGGGACTTGTATATTGTCGAGGATAGCGGCTAGTGCTTGTTAGGGTTTGGGTTTTAAGGTGCTAATTGCTCTTTTTCTAGCTTAAGGTAACATATTTCGAGTTACTCGACGAAAGATCGTCACATGCTTTGTTGTTTTTGTATGTTTGTGATTTTTGATTTGAGTAGAAATTTTCACATGGTTAAAATTTGATGCATGCATGCTTAATTTATGCCTTTTGATAGTTTAAGTTAACAAAGTTGAATTGGGAACGATTAATTATGTTTCAGACGGTCTTACACTAAACAAAAATGGAAAAAATGGTGGTGTAGGGGTGACGACCAGCAGCCGGCAGGCCCACGACAGGCCACGGCAGGCCTTGGGGTTGGCCCGGGTTGGTCCGTTGCTTGATTCGCGGTTTTTCGTACAATATTGGTCATTTCGGGTTAATTAATGTTAAAGTTGTATAAGTCACATATGGGTACACTTAAAAATTGAATCATACTAGTAGTAGAAATTATTCTTATATTGGTAGTTAGCATATGTTAGTATAGGTTATAAAATGAAATGGTAATAAAAAGGCTTAAAATGAATAATGTTAGTAGTAAAGATAATGAGATTGGTAAAATTAAGCTTATATTGATAGTTATCACATGTTAGGATAGTTTATAAGATGAAATTGTAATAATTTGGCTCAAGGTAAATTTTATAGCAATAATTGCCATGTTTTGATGATTGTGCCGAAAACTGAGCCTTAGTCCCTTTGACTGATGCGATGTCAGTTAATTGAGTGATTGGTCGGCCACGCAATTTAACCCGCACTGTCGCAGTAGGTCAGGGGTTGCGGGTAAAAATTCGGTTGAATGAATTAGATAATCGGCCTTTTTCTTGTTTTAGGCCATTTATTATATTTTTATTTCACATGTGTAATTAGTTGATTTAAGTAGCTTCTTATATTGTAGAAACGGCCCTAGATTCCCTGAAGCCTTTAATATGGTTAATATTGTTAGAATTGGTAATTAGTATTGAATACTTATTGAGGATACTGTTGGATTATCTGCTGAATAGACATTTATATAGCCTTTCACATGATAGAATGTTAGCATTTAGGTTGATAAGTTGGACTTTTTGTCCTCTTATGGTTAAGTGGGTGTCTTACTTGTCTTGTGTGGTGTGGGCTAAAGTATTCAAGTGGGACTAGGCGGGACTAGGTCCTAGGTGAGTATTTCGGTCTTCATCATAGATAGGTCTTTATAGTCTCTGACGAGTATATGTTCACTGCTTGATAGCCTTTGTGTTCCTGACTAGTGGATTTATATCCAAGTTGGGGCATGACCTCGTTACTTATCTTGATAGTAAGTGGTCAGCTTAAGTACTAGCCAACCCTTTGGTGGACTCCTTAGGGTACTCACTTTGTTTTAGAAAAATTGTGGGTCTTGGGTGCGGTGTTGTGTATCCGCATGTCTAGGTCTCAAGTGATTTTAGGCTAGGGTTGTGTTGTGTCTTGGCCATGTTTTATTAATATTAACCGCTGAGCCAAGATACCGGTTCGATTACCTTCCCTACCTCGTGGTATAGACTCGAGTTACAGAGTGACTATTGACGGTGCTAAGAACTTATGCCTGTCTTTGATATATTGCCCTTTCTTGTTTGATGATTCTATGAATCATAGAAGGTGAGATGCAAGCCGGCTATGGTTGATAGAGTTTGGATTACAATTTGTTATTTGTTTCACATGATAGTTTAAATTGGTCAATTTAGTATTCATATGTTATAATACTTGGAAATTAGTTTAATTATCATCTTGTTTACATGTTTTACTACATGTTACATTAATTTTGACGATTCGTGGCTGGGAGGACTCGAAGTTACCCCCCACTGAATTGTGGCTTTCGTGTTTGTATAAAATGCGATTGACATGTTGCTGATGCTTTGTTGGGGTCACGGACGAGCTAGTGAGCATAAGAGAACCTTGGACCTAGTTTTGGCTATTCTTATAGTAACCCTTTTAACTTTTGGTTTTGTATATAATTTGAAGGGACATATGTCTCCCTTTTTCTATTTTGGGTTTGTATCATTACATTTTCTTATCGTTAGCTATGGCATGTAATTAGTTCGTTAGCATTGCAGGTTTTGGCACCCGCCTCTTGGGAATGTTGGAAATGTTGTGATTGGTTTAGAAAAATTTTTGAAATTACAGGTTTTTGGCTAGTTGAACCAATTACAAACATATCCTACCAGTTTTTCCGTAGAATTTACGCCTTTATTTATCGTTAATTTTAAGGGTGTCACAGAAATTCTACATCCTATAACTTCAATTAATGAATGTATAACTTCAGCTATAACATGAATAACTATATCAAATTAGGTTGTTTAGTAATATTTTTTATGCAAAATTTAGGGTCAGAATTACAGGAGTTATATACTCTGTTACCTGAAGCTGTAGGAAATTGTGTAAGAGTTATACAAAATACCGCTGGAGTTATAACACGATCTATATAAAATTTTATGATTATTGAGATTCTATTGTTGAAGTTATACATATATGGGTTAGAGTTTTACTTAAACCCACTGAAGTATAATTCGTTCTTCATCAATCTTTTAAATTTCCATCATTTTTGCCATGAACAACAAGCTACAACAATCAGCAAGACACAAATAAGAAAGATTGCTTTGATGAACACGATGAAAGAACAATGATACCAAATGAAAGAACAAATTTAATAAACACCATGAAAGAACAATGATACCAAATAAAAGATTGCTTTGATTAACACGAAGAACCGACACAAATGATATTCATGAACAACAAGATACAACAATAACCAAGACACAAATAAGAAAGCAAGTAAGTTACCAACATTCGGAACTTACCATCGACGGCAACTTCAATCTGCATATGATCGATTTCACGAACACTGACTGTCATTTTGATCGTCTTTTTGTGATGAACAATGACAAATTATTTATCTTCAACAAAGCGAATGAAATTTATGCGGAAAGATGATGTAGTTAAACAGTGGAAATGAAAATTCTTTTCTCTTTTTGATGATTTATAATGGATTTGCAGAATTATTCAGGTTTTTTGGATGATTTTTATGGGTTTTGCTTGTTGAGAGGTTTTGAATGGTGAAAAGAGGAGGGAAGCATGCAAAATGAATTAGGAGGCTTTGTTTATTCCTATTGTCCGCGGGATTGTACTGCAACAAGTACACAAACAGTGTGTTTGTCTACCCTCTCTCATACAATCACCATTTCCTTTTTTTTTTTGCTCTAAACACCCCCCCCCCCCCAACCCCCCCAAAGCTCAAAAACCATTTTTTTTTGTTAGAACAGAAACACCGATTTGATGCTTCTAGTTTTGAAAAGCACCTCTTGAAAATTAAGCTTCAAAAATATTTTTTTTTAACAAGTTAGGTCAAACATGCTCTAAGTTGGATAACTCAACGGACTATGGAGGTTTTTCTCCCTATGAATTTACAATAAGTATCTCTTGTGACGGGTATATTCATCACAAGCTTACGACGGGTCAAATATCTCCCACTTGTGTAGATAAGAAAAGTTTATGGAATCACAAAATGTTTATTTTTACCTACAAGTGTAATATTTGACCTGCCACAAACTTTGACACGAGTAATATAATATTATATTTGAGAAGGAAATAAATTCAAGAAATAAAAGGATCATGATTGCTATTGAGTATGATACTCAAGTCTCCAATTACAAATTGTTCATATTTTCTTCCTTTTGTTGCAAATCATAAGTCATAATTACTTGTTACAATTAGTCTTCCTTAAGACCATACATATCCGTCTTATTTGTAAGACGGGTGTGTTTGATACTGATTTGCTAATATGGGCTGAGAAATGGATAGGCGGTAGGTCTGCGAGCATTTAATGCATGAATAGTAAAAATACAAAAAAATCTTTCATTTTTCAAAACTTACTGACACACCTCGTTTCTCCCTCCCATCTTTTTACCTGGTTTCTCCCTCCATAATTTCATTTCTCCCACTTTCAATTCTTTACCATTTTCATTTCTCCCATAATTTCTCTCTCCTTCATTTCTTTGAAAACATATCATACTTGTCCCAAAAAAATATTGCAAAATTTCATATTCATCAAAGATGGTGAAAAAAATATGTGAAGAAAAAGATATTGTGTAAGTTTTATTATCTTTATTTTACACATTTTAATGGGTCATTGTTTGTTTAAACTTTTAAAATATATTTTGATTATTATAAAACTTTGTGTTCTGCATTTGATTGAAACTCGAAAAATCTAGTTTTTTTTGTTGGTTTTAACAAATTTTTTGATTTATTAAGTATTATTTCCTGTGTAATAATGTTAACATTTTGCAAAATAAAAAATAAAAAAAATGGTAACATATTGCAAAAGACAAGTTATTTTTATATGAATGTCTAATTATTGATTTATTAGGTGTTGTCTCCTTAACAATAATGGCGACATTTTGGAATGTCAATGGTAACATATTGCAGAGACAATTTTTTTATATGAATGTCTATTCATTGATTTATTTTGTATTGTTTCCAAAGTAATAATGGTGACATTTTGCAACATCAACGATAACATATTACACGGTTTAGTCAAATTACTTTGTTAGCCTTTAAATATAATTTGTCATGATTTGTATTAAAAGTAATATTAGTAACAAATAGTAACATATATTGCATATATATGATTTGCATAAATATTTGTATATTAAGATTTTGTTTCCATATTTGTGTGATTTGTTCCTTTGCTACAATTCATTAATACATGGATATTAGTGTATCTATTAATCAAGATATTATGTTACCTTATTTGTGCAATATGTCACCATTGTTGTTTATAAATAAAAGATGGATTTAATCGAATGGTAACATACTGCATAAATAAGTTAACATTTTAGCATAAGTAGAATCTGTGTATATTTTATTTCCCTATTTGCCATAACTAAGTTAATATTTTACATTTTTCGAATAAATTTGTGAATAGTTTGTTTCCCAATTTGTATAATTTGTCACCATTTCCTTGTCATATTTTGAATATATAAGCTATGTGTTTTTGATAAGTTATTTATTAGTTTCTTTGATTTTAATTTTTTTTTACAGAAATTATTGTGCAACTCCATCCGTTCAAGGGGTTAAAAAATTTGAGACTGGGCAAAACATCAAAGAAACGCAAATCACAACTCGTCATCTGTTTGAAAAACCTATGGATAGAAAAATAAGAGAGTTGCAAGATTTGTAGTAAAGATGATAGTAAATAAAAATGAGATTAAGTTGGATTCAAAACTCAAAATTATTTTACCATCATATATTTCGATTTAATGGACAAATATTGAATTAGAGTGAGAACATATTAAAGTAAAGTGGTAACTTATGCAAATAGTATCAAATATGTTTGGCTTTGTAAAATTTTGAACAATGTTGTTGTTGATGCGGAAATAGGTGACATTAAATAATGAGATGGAAACATGTGAACTAAAATTTTGACATACTGAACAAAATTGGTAACATATTAAACATAATGGTAACATATTTTGGACTTCATAACAAATTTAACTTAAAGGGTAACATACTGTATAAGTAAGTTTACATATTCAACCAATTAATAGTAGTTATATCTATGAAAATGTTCACACAAAATGATAAAATGTTACCAATTATATGAGAAGACCAATAATTATTAATGTGGTTGCAAGTAGTACAAATGAGAGACATAAATCGAAGACTTATTTTGGTGTAATATGTGCCCACTAAAAACATATATGAAATCATTTTAAATTTATAAACTTGTAATCTGAACAAATAGTTGTATGTATGACAAAGATGTTTCCACGAAAGCCTAGTATGTTACCAATTATATAAAAAATTACATAATTTTTAATGTGGTTACAAACAGTGCAAATGAGATTACATAATGGGAAGATTCATTTTGGTGTAATATATGCCAATAAGAACATATATGAGATTATTTCAAATTTATTAAATTGTGATCTGAACAAGTAATTATATGTATGACAAAGATGTTTCCACAGATTCATATTATGTCACCAATTATACAAAAGGTCAAATAATTGTTAATGTGGTTACAAATTGTGCAAATGAGAGTACATAAATGAAGGATTAATTTTGGTGTAAGATGTGCCTATTGTCGTTTTTTAAAATCACTTTGAAGGAAATAAGATATGTGCTTGAGGGTGTGTCTTATACAGATCGAACAAGAGCTTTTGTTTGTTAATCTTCAACCCAACTATTTACTTCAAAACTTCAATACCTGCACAAATTGTAATGGTCACAATATAATGAAAACTCCAGACATTTATATAAATGATGATTAAACAATATATATTATCACAATCATATCATCAAAGTTCTCTCATCCCACTAATTATTTTATGTTATTCTTAACACTCAAAAAAAATTGCAGCAATGACCACCTCCATTATTGATAATTACCTTGAACAAAAGATACAAAAATTAAGAAAACTAATGAAATTATTGTAAAAAAACCTTCTAACGAAAAAAAAATAGATCTATAAGTCTATTTATGTGAATACCCCATGAAGATCAAATTCAAAATAAATCTTGTTAAACAAAACTAAAAATATCAATCAAAAACCCAAGTTTATAAGAACCCTAAATTCTAAAACATCAAAATTTACAAATCAAAGACATTTATAGTGAAAGTAATAGTAAAATAAGAGAATCCATGTTATCTTATAGGCTTTAAATGAACTATATAATGAGGAAAATATGTTACATCTACTAAAAATGATGAAGATTATGACTAAGTTTGTGGATAAATAATAAAATTTGAAAAACTTGGGTATTTAATTTGGTGTTTATTGTGGATTGTGCATTAAACAGCAAATCGGATGAAAGACGAAAGCTTTGTATTAAGGTTAAAGATGATGAGTGTTAAGATAAATAAAATGAGGGATTGAGTGTTATAATTGTAGATGAAAATTGATTTTTGATCTATGAAAATGGAGAATTTGAGTGTTGTAGAGGAAGAAATGAGGAGTTGCAGTAGGTTTAGAGTAGAAAGTGTAGATTAATGGGTTGTACTTTTTTGCTATTATTATATTAAAACCTCAAATCATGAAATCTTACACACATCAAGTTTTATGCAGCTCATTAATTACTTGTCCCCCCATTTGTAAAATCCGGACGCTTTGTTTAATGTAATATGGGTGGGTTTGACCCGTCTTATTATTTCAGACGGATCGGCCGGTCTGAAATAAGAATTGGTGTACTTGTTATGGGACGTGGGGACCATGGTACAGTTGTACATCAATACATGTACAGTAGCATTGACAGTCTATAGTAGTGCGCAGACCAAACGATAAGCAGTAGGTCTCCCTTGCGACGGGTCGGATATTGCGACGGGTAATATGTGAGTGAAAATGGGTAGAGGGGACAAGGTGGGTACCCACCCCATGTGCTTTGTCTCTCACCCTTATGGGTTTTTTGTGAGACGATATGGTATCCGTCGCAAGTTTGCGACGGATACCCTCCGTCATAAGGGAGATTTTGTGAACGATAAGACTTCTATGTGATGTGCTGAAGATATATAATTACGACACAAATTCTCATTTGTGACGGACGTTATCCGTCACAAGGTGAAGACGGGGCGAATCGATACCATTTACACTAATATGGGGCGGATAGTGGATAGATAGTGGATAGTGTATTTGAGAAGCTAGTATTATTTTATTAGTGGTGGGGGACAATTAGTACATACCCATCAAATCTGTGTAAGAGGCACGTGAAAAATCAACACAAACACAACCACATGCTACCAAATCTTCCCATCTTCAAATCTTCAACCTATATTCTTCATTCTTCATATTCATCCATCTAACAATCACCAAATATTCATCACAAATTCATATTTTTAATTAGCTTTGTAAAATTCTCATAAATCCACAAAAAAAAGGCTGAAATTGATGTTGAACACGGTATTGTTAACACTGAAATTATTGATGTTGTAAACGGAATTGTGGATGTTGATGAGTAAAGGTGTGTATTTTTTAATTTATTTTTTTGTTCATCAGATTTTAGGGCAACAATATGTTTGGGTCGATATATTTGCATTTTTAGATCAAAATTTACGGCTGAAATTGTTGTGTTGTTGTTGTTTAATTACTTTTAGTTGAATGTTTTACTTCATAGGCAACCATTTAGGACGATAATAGACATATTCATCAATATAATGCATGATGTAATGTGTTGTTTTAGATGAAGGAAATCTTTGTTGTTGTTGTTGTTAAATTAAATGAAGGAAACTATCAAATTTTGATGAAGATTCTAATAATGTTGGAAACTTAAATAATAAACTAATGTTATCAAAATATTGCTTGCATATATTTAGGGTTTTTACACATTAACTTAAACTTCAAACAACTTCAAAGAAATCTCATCACAGATGAGCAATTATCAACTATGTACAAGATTTGATTATTCAATGCAAAGCATTGGTTTATTGATAACTGTACAATATGTTCAATGGAAAGGAGAACTGGCGTGCACTAACCATATGTTCAATGTATAATGTCAATTTAAATGCCAGCTGAAAAGTAGTTATTCAGTAATATATGTGACCATTTTAGCTTACAGTGTGACCAGTTTAGAGTTTTAGTGTTACCATTTTAACCAAGGCTATAAATTTATTGATTGTCAGGTACTGATCTTTCAGGCAGTTTACTTGGAATAAAAGCTTCAAAATGGGAACTCATTTACAACTTGTATGTGGATCATTTGTGGGTATAAACAATCATTGGTCCAACGTTATGCTCGGTTGTGCTTTCCTGTCGAACGAGAGGGAAGAATCATTTGAGTGGTTGTTCAACGTTTTCAATGAATCCAGGGGTGAGTATGTCCGCCCTGTCTCAATTTTCACTGACCAAGACCAAGCAATAGCAAATGCCATAAAAAATGTTTGACATTTGTGACTAATTATTAAACAATTTGCAGGAATCACTATGTGACCATATTTGAGCTTATATGTTATCACTTTAAACTAAGGTGATATCCTTTCTTAACATACAAGTGATTTTTTTCTACTGTGGCCACCTTAGCTGACAAGTGTTATGTTTTCAATTTTTCTTAACATCTAAACATATTAAACAAACATGGTGATATGAAATCAAATTTTGATAATGTCACCACCTTAACAAGGATATGTGACTGCTGAAAATGTGACTTTTGAAAATGTGATCACCTTAACAAAGATATGTAGCTATGTTTGAGGAATGTACCAATATTATTAACTTGTTAACATAATTGGTGAATGTGACCACCTTATCATACATATGTACCTATCTTAGTGTGCTTATACAATTAGTTTTACTCGGACCACCTTAGCTGACAATTGTTATGTTTTGAATTTTCCTTAACATCTAAACATAATAAACAAAATATGGTGACATGTAATTGCATTTTGATAATGTCACCACCTTAACAAGGATATTTGGATAATTGGTGAATGTCACTACCTTATCATACATATACTTATCTTAGTGTGATTGTACAATTATCACCATAACAACATATTTGCATCAACTAACATACAAACATGGTTACTTACTTGTTTAAACATGGTCACATATTTGTTTAAAGTAGAACGTGTCACAATGTAACCATTTTAGCGTGTAGCAACATAGGCTAACATCGTTGCATTTCTGTCATATTGTCTTATGTCACCAGGTTCCTACATCAATGTTACCTTCTTAGGTTGTAGCAACATAAGCTAACATGGTTACATTTGTGTCATAATGTATTATGGCACCACGTCCCTACATCAATGTGGCCTTCTTTAGTTTGTAGCAACATAAGCTAACATGGTTACATTTGTGTCATAATGTCTTATGTCACCATGTCCTTTCATCAATGTCGCCTTCTTAATTTGTGGCAACATAAGCTATCATGGTTACATTGTGTCATATTCTCTCAAGTCACCACATTCTTACATAAATGTTGCCATCTTACAGTGTATTAACATAAGCTAAAATGGTCACACTGTGCTTTATTGTCTTAATACATATTATACATTGTTATTATGGATACATTTTCTTCCTCAGGGTGGTAACATTTAGGACATTGCTGCTTTCTAACATAAGCCAGGATGTTACTGATGCAAGAGTTGTTGTGGATAAGCTGTTTATTAAGGCTAATGAGGAGGTAACATTGATGCTTTCTAACCTTAATATGGAGGAAGAGGAAACAACGGTAGATGCCACCGTGCCTTCTATTCTTAACCTGTTATGTTGTACGATAAAGGGCCGCAGTCAACGAAAAAAAAGGAACATGGGGCCAAATTAAAGAAAAAGGCTAAGAAAGGGACTGAAGTAGAGAGTACTATGTACGTCGCTGTCCCTCGTCTTATATGACCATTGTAGGTGATAAAAATGTGTAAGATTTGCAACCATGATCACCCATATGTGAGGGTGGATTTCTGTTTACATGTAAACATAATATTCTAAAGATAGTGACATATCAGTGGTTGTTGAATATGTTACCACCTGTCCACCTTAAGCTAAAATGTACCTATGTTTCCTGAATGTTATAAAGACAAGTTTCTGCAAAATGTGATCATACTCTAAAAATGGTGACATATAAGTGATTGTTGAATATGTTATCACCTTTAGCGAAAAATGTACCTATGTTTGCTGAATGTTATAAAGACAAGTTTTGGCAAAATGTGATTAATGTATGGGAATATGTTACCATTTTAACTAGATAATGTAAGGTGATAAAAATTTAAGTTTTGCAAGCATGATCACCCATATGTCAGGATGGATTTCTGTTTACATGTAAATATAATACTATAAACATAGTGACATAAAGGTGATTCTTGAATATGTTACCACCTTAAGCGAGAAATGTACCTATGTTTTGCTGAACGTTATGAAAAGACAAGTTTTGCCAACATAGGGATGATAACTTCTGCTTCATAACATGGTCACACTGCTGTACAACATGAAAATGTCACCACATTAATGCTAAACTGTTACCACATTGGTCTACATATATGACAACATTGTTATGTTGTAAGGTTGTTACAAAACAAGGATTGTCGCACAATCCCCACCATCATGAAGGTCTTAAAAGTGTGAGCCAAAATATTACATTGTTAAGCCAACCACCAACTACTAATCCAAAATATTACATCATTAATCAACACCGAAGGTTACATTAACGATCTCCAAAGCATTGTCCACCTGATCAAGACGGGGTCGTTTTCCAATTGTTGCGTGAATGTCTCTTCTGATGCTTCCGCTTCTCCGGCATCTGCCTTCTGCTTTTGCTGCCATGCTCCAACTCCTTCGAGCATTCTCCAGCAGTGGCTTTTTTCTGTCCACTTTCAAAGGCTCTGGTTGCACATGAATATCTGCGAAATCAAAAATGGCTTATAAATTTGCTAAAGAAAACACTCATGTCACCATTAACTCCAATAATGGTGCCAATTTAGATGCTTTCACAATAATCACGCACCTAAAAAAAATAGGTATCTCAGCTTACAAACATGATGACATTTCTTACTATTAACAAACATGTCACCATTTAAGAAGAATAGATGTCACCATATTAACCTAAGCTTATTACATTACTCTAATGTTCAACTCAATTAAACACCTGTACATATTACAACTAAAGTGATTATATTTTGATACTAAAAACTATGTCATCATTATTCCTACTTAATGTTACCATTTTAAATGTTTTCACATAAATTCACCTACATCAACAATGTGGTACATCAGCTACCAAAGATGGCCACATTTTTAGACTAACAAACATGTCACCATATTAAACTAAACATATGACAATACTATAAAATATGTCATCATTCTTCCTACATATTGTTACCTTTTTTAATGCTTCCATATTCAATCAACCATATCCTAAAATAGGTGTCTCAACTAACAAAGATGGTCACTTTTTTACTATTAACAGACATGTCACCATTTTACAAGCATAGATGTCACCAGATTAAACTAATCTGATAACACTATTTTAATGTTCATCTCACTTAAACATACCTACATATAGCAACTAAGATGGTCACATCTTAACACTCAAACAAATGTCACCACACTTCCTAATTATGGTTGCCTTTTTCACATGCTGTGACCTATAATCAACCACATCTAAAAATGGGTACATCAACTGATTAACATGATCACATATTCACCACTAATATACATGTCACCATTTTAGAAGTATAAATGTCACTTAAACATACCTACATATAACAACTAAGATGGTCACAACTTCATACTCAAACATATGTCATCATACTTCCTAATTATGGTTGCCATTTTCAGATGATGTTACCTATAAACAATCACAACCTAAAATGGTTTCATCAACTGAGTAATATTATGACATATTCACCCCTAATATATATGACACCATATTAAGTTTATTTTTAAGCACATAAGCAATATTTAATTGTCAAAGTGGTGACATTTTAAACTTGACAACATATGTGACCATGTTAAGCTTAGATGTTACCATGTTCAGTTCACGTTAAACCACACAAACAGAGGTAAAAAAAACCGCTGATAAGAAGGTTACATTTTTAACTTAACCTATGAACATTTCTCGATTACATGGTCACATTTCTGCTTACCATCTACTGTGCTTGTCTGTTTCTTGCTCTTCTTTTTTCCACCCATTGCAGCTACCATTTTCACAACTTTTTCAAACGCACCTGCATGCCAGCATAAACCAATACTAGTACACAAAAAACATAACAAATCTAATATCAATCTAACAACAAATTTCTTAAGCCCGCACCTTTCAAATCAGCATCTATTTATGCATGAATAGTGTAAATAATCAATTTTATGAACAAAAAACAACATAAATTCAACACAATACATCAATTAAACAACACCATTGAAGCATGCAATGTAACCATTGTCACCACCGTCACCATCACATTTAAATACGACAGAAATCACAAAAATCAATTATACGAATGTCATCATTTTCTAGTATTAATTACTAAACAAAAATTACCACTATCAAATCAACAACTACAACAATATCACAATACCTTCCATTTTTTTATTCAGGGGTGTCCTTTTAGCCATTTGTTTTCTTCTCATCCTCTTTACGAAGCTTTCAATTGGTCACAGTAATTTTTCTGGGCAGTTTTGAGAATGAAAATGGTGATCGGCGGTAGATGAAGAACAGACGGCTATTTTGTGTTTTTGGTAAAGAACGGCGAGGTTAAGAGAGAAGAGGGAGGTAAGGTTATGAGAGAGGTTAGGTTAATTGTTTAATGAATGAGTGAAGAGAGAGGTTACATTGAGTGAAAAGTAAAAAAAAAAAAAAAATCTGAAAAGTTGTCGTCTAACATTGGGAGTTCCCCTTTTTTTATTTTTTGTTTTTGTAATTGTCAAATCATAAATATCATATAATATTATCTATCACCTACCCCACTAGTATCCATATTAGGCTAAATGATACCGATTCGCCCCGTCTTCACCTTGTGACGGATAGCGTCCGTCACAAGGGAGACTAATTGTAATTACGAAGGTACCCTTCTTGCTTGAATTCAATTTTCAGGTCTTTGGCTCTTTCCCTAAGTTAACAATCTTAGTGTCTTACGTACGTGTGTAAACGAGTTGAGCTGGGCTTAAACTCACCTATAATTGATCTTGACTCATATTGTAAAAATTGAGTTCAGTCCTGAACTCGAGTTCGGCTCACTTCATTTTGTGAGGGAGAAATAAAGCAAGCGTAAATTATTGATTAGAACGGAGAGTGTAGACAATAAACGATGATAATTATTCATAAACACGTAAAAAGGCTAACATCTATAAATATTATTAAAAGGCTAGACATTAAACGCCACGTAGACAAATGTGATATGACAACAATTAATTGTGACGTGGCAAAATATAGTCCACGTGGAAATACTAGCATAGTAGTACACATGAAAAAAAAATTATCAATCTATAAAATACTATTAAAAGCCTAGTCTAAAATGACTCCTACACTCCACGTAGACAAATCCACATAGGATTATGAAATGCCACGTCTGAATAATGAATGCCACGTGCGGATAAAAATTGCCAACTGCATCAACAATCAACAGTCCCAGCTATTCCTATACAATCAACAATCCCATTAACCCGTACCTCGAATGACCCTTTTTCCCGATGCTATGACCAGAAAACAACTGACAACCGCTCATCTCGGCGACCGGCGATGGACACCTCTCTCCAACCACCGAGACACTCCACCTTCTACCTATATTATTCCGTTCAATCGTTCCGTCAAGAGCCAACCGACCGCCACTACCTCATACGGCTGCCGGAAATCCTCATTTCGCCGGCCGACTTGCGACGGGTCATTCCCGGTTTTCATCGTCCTCAAATGTACTGTCACTTAGACGGTCGTGGTGGCTACGGAATCTCGACGGTGGTCAGTTATTGCTTTAATTGTTCCATCTTTTCATTTTCCTTTTTAATCTGTTCACTAAATATAAAATTGATTACGTATGGCTGTCACCCGTTTGTCTTCCTAAACCGTTGAAATCCTATTATATGATTAAATTTGTGGGTTTATTGCATTCCCCAATTCCTTCTCGGTTGGCTTCCCTTCTTTTAGCTATTGCTCTACTTTTATGATTAAATTCTCTGGTTTACTGCATTCCCCAATTCCTGCAAGTATTCATTAGTTAATTCTCGGTTGGCTTTCATTCTTAGAATGACCGCTCTACTTTTCTAATGTATTTGTAGGAAAATTCTAGACGTAATACATGTTTTCCTTTTGTTTCATTTTCACCCCGCCTTCAACGTCTCAATTTGACCCCGCATTGAATGTGGTTGTTGCAGGTTGTCAAACGGTATTACGCGGAAACTAGATGCGTTATTCCCCTTAAAGGTATTTACATCGTACACTTTCGTAGACCCGTTTGTTGGGCTGTTTTGGTGGTTAGTAATTTAATTATTGCGTTGTTATATCGTTCCTTGAATTGTTTTTTGAGATGGTATTACGTTGATATATTGCTAACCCTTCATTGAATGTCTTTGTTGCGGTTTTTCTCAGATTTAGTACCCTGCCTATAAGTTGTTTCCCTAACCAGCTGTGAGGTAATATGTAGTGTCATATTGGAAATCACCTCTTTCAGATTATATAGCTAGAGCAAATTGTCCTCTTTCACACTGATTAGTATTTGTCAGATATTTTGCTTCAGTATGAAATTTTTTCTAATTTATTTCATGATCAGGATCATCGGCTAAGTGGCTCTTACAGGAAAGCATCAATGGATTATTGCTCATTGAACATGCTTTAGATTCTTATTCAACCCTTGAGGTGAGTTTTCTTCATTGATCAGTAGAAATTTTTTGTCAACTTATTCACTGATCTTAATTAGTTAATTTTCTCTTTCCATCTGTGTCGACTGTTTCTGCATTCCAGTTTGATGCTGCTTGGAAAGCGCAATTTGCATCCGGAATCAAGGTATGCTATTCCTAATATTATTTTTCGTCTTTTATTGAAAGTATTCACAGCGTTCCCATTTTTAATTTTGCCAAAGACTCGCTATTCTTTGGTTTTGCATTATGGTGTAATAAAGCAAAATAGCCATCTAAGCTTTGCCAACAAAAGCGGCCTCCTACTCTATCTCAGTAAGGGCTTAAGCAACCGTATTCATCTATCATTATTTGTCTACACTCTACAGTCTGGCAACTTTATGCAATTCTCAACGCAATTTTCAATGTGGTCATGTGTTAACAATCTGTGTATGTCAAAACCCCCTACCCATCATTTGCAGGAGCCCTTGAGTCATCCGAGTGTTGTTGTAGTCATATAGTTGTAAGAATGCTCTACTCTTTCAGCCCTGCTACACTAACGTACAAGTATAACTGGTGGTTAAAGTTTTGCTTACAGTAGAATTGTGTTCTTCTGCAGACCATTGTTGTAGCAGCTGTTGTTCCTCATGGAGTTATACAGTTCAGCTCCATAAATAAAGTGAGTTATGTTCGACTTAATGTTCAACATAGTGAATGCCCTTTTTCAGGTGTTTGATTATATATTCGTCGAAAAGTTTGTATGATTGTATTTGATCCCTATTGACTTTTGTGGTTCTGAATTTGGTACTATCAGATAGTTTTACTCCACAGTACCTATCATTCAAATTTTATTCTAGATATTCACCACTCTTGGATTGCAATCATGGTCATATTCTCCCCCTGTACATGTCTACTGTGTAGAAGTGGTTGCTTGCCATGTAATGTAACAACAACTGTTGGGGTTGGTGTCCTTAACAGTTAGTGCAAGGACTTATAAACCTCTAAAAGGATCAAAGGGCATACTTTGGTATTATTATCAGTTGATCCACGTTTATCAATAACGGTTGGCTTGCTAGATAAGTTTGACGTTATTGTCATACAGATGGCGGTGATCAACTGGTCCCTAAAAGTCACACCTATAGGATACGTTCGAGAGATGTGACAGTATGAAAATACTGTCATGTAGATGCCAAAATTGACTAACCAGTTAGTCCAAGTTATTTGACCAGTAATTAGTCAAATATGTGATGTTGAGATATTATATTTAATACGGATTAAATATCATGGGCTAAGGCGAATTAACCAGTTAATTCGTAAAATTAAATATACGTGATTTATATCTAATTAAATGTATATTGAATGTAATTATACAATACTGTTTTGTCGGACACGAATTAATAATTCAGCTAACCCGTATTATTAGCTGATGCCTTAATTTCCGATAACCGATAACAGTTTATAATAAACCGCGTCATATACACTTAGCTATTTACGAGTCGGATCAGTCGGATCACGAGTTAAATGAGGAGAAAGTGGAAAGCCCACTTCCCCCTCTAGTGACCCGCGGACCGAGGCCATCAAAAGGAGAGGTTTCTTCTCCTTTTGAAACCGTAATTCATTTGCAAAATAAACTAGGGTTTCGGAGAGCATTCTTCTCTGTAGAAACCGAGATCTCACATCTCAAGCAAAACTCACATCAGTTCTCCCTATATTGCAAGGCAATCGGAGAACACTGTTCTAGCACAAGGGCATATCTCGGACAAGGTCTTGGGTGCAACAATTAGGAGGGAATCTCATTTGATTTCTGTTCTTTACGCCGCACTATAAGGACCCGAGGTTGATTCTAATTCCTTATCGTTTTCATATTGTTTTTATCGTTTTATGACTATAAATTGCATGTTAAATTTACGTTATAGTCCTGCATTTAAAGGGTAGTATACGGATATTAACCTACAAGTGGTATCAGAGCGAGGCCACGTGAATTTTTCATGTGTTTTTCATAAAACGTTTTTGAAACGATGATTTTCTGCTTCGAAAACCGTGCCTAGTATACACGGCAGGAATTTTTTTTTAAACCGTGTCATGTATTACACGGTAATTTCATGTTTTTCGATTTGTTTTATACATATTGTTGTTTTATACGGAGATTATAACAATATGTCAAGTTTTATCAAATTGTTAAATTTGTTTTGATGCGTTTTGATCAAAATTGAATTTGTTTCTGTCTCGAAAATATGTTTTCACGAGGGTTTTGAAGTTTCAGCAACTTTAGCATTCGATCGAGCGTATTTCTACTCGATCGAGTGCTGTTTCTGTCTTGTTTTTGATCGATCGAGTCCCTGTTGTACTCGATCGACCCTGTCTCAAAAACCTTTTGCTCGATCGAGTCCTTGCTGTACTCGATCGACCCCTTTCTAAACCCTACTGCTCGATCGAGTTGTCCTCGTACTCGATCGAGCAGATTTGCTGATATAGGTACTCGATCGACCTCCAGATTAGTCGATCAAGTACTCCCTGATTAGCATACCCCTCGATCGACTTGCAGTTCAGTCGATCGAGCCCTTGAGTTCCTCGATCGAGCACTTATGTCCCTGGATCGAGGGATTTCGTCTTTAACAGCTTTGAAAATTTGTTTCTTTTGATTTAAATTTTCTTTTGGCTTCAATATGTACTTTATCCGGATATAGTACACTCGCTATGATTGTGAAACGGTTCACACACGTACCATTAAGTTATTTTAAATTATATTTAAAGTAACGGATTATAATAGATTAAAATTAAATGATAGAAGCGGTTTTATCACACGAATTTTAATCATTAAAAGGTGGTTTGGATAAATTTAACATAATTACGGAATTATGTCATGAATAAATTTGTTTTGTTTTTAGTTGATGCTTTTTTATTTATCGTTAATTTATGAATGCCGTGAATGCCTTTTAATTACGTATTTAATTTTACAAGCGGTTGTAACTTAGTGTGGCCTTAGTAGGACGTGTTACCGTAATGATGGAACACGGTCTTGGTTGTATTTTGAGATCTTGTATCTCCGTTTTGGATTTTTCACTTGTAATTACAGTTTTAATTAGAATGTAAATAGGTTTATATTTGTAATTTTAAATTGTAATTTTTGAGAAGACCAAAGATGGAGACCGGATGCTCACTCCCGCTACTTGGATCAAGATGGAACATCAAGACAAGCTTTTCGGGTCCAACGGTGGATTCCAAAGTTGTATTATGTTCTTATACTAGGATAGGCCACACTAGGAAAATTTTATTTACGTTTTTGCATTCCTTTATTTATTTTTCGCAACGATAATTTGCATCATTTTCCGCCTAAAAACCAAACCACCTAATTATTGTATGGAAACTGACACATATAGAGGTCACGAGTTAGTTTTCATTGACACTCTCATGTCACACAATTTTTAAGCCATCACCTAAATTGATTCATTCACGCAGACGCTAGTTATTCGTTCACTTAAAATGAATTATAATTTTGTTGATGGGATCTTCCTCGTATAAACTAAAATTGAGAACGGTCTTTATAGGTCAAACTCCAATGAGTCCCTTCTTCGTCGGTAGGCATACTATGACCCCTTCTACGTCGGGTAAGTTGGAACTGATTGACCTATTTTATCTCAACACTATGGTCACTCGTACGATCCTGTGATCATGGTGGACTATAAGATAGGATTTACAGAAATCTATCGACCAAGAGTTCTTCCGGAAGAATTAGCTAAACAGTTGGCTTATCAATTTACTGAAATTGAGTCTTGGGATCACTTGTATCTTTCTTGAGGGAGATCAATTATGCAAGTGCGAGAGTCTACATGTTTAAAATGAATTTTAAAATAGACTTAAATCACCTCGATGAGTTGCTTATTTCGTTTTGTTTTTCTTTCTTTTTCAGTGTAGATCACGTTTTAAACTGCTAAACATCAAATGGCTGGTTCAAGTGATAACCCTATGCCAAGTGCCACATTGGACCGTGAGTCCTGGCTTAGGATCTTCATGAGTCGATGAATCGGTCCACTCGATCAAGAATGACGGATCCAACTTCGCGAATCGGGAGGCGGATTACGGAATCTGCCGCCGCGACGGAAAGCTCGGATATCCTTGAGCCCATGCCGTTGAACCCAGGTCCCACGGCTGGAATTAACGAAATCAACAAGTATAACGATTTCGCTTTAGAAGTCAAAAGTGCGGTAAAGAACGTACTTATTTTTGCAATGGAACCCAATTTGCAGAAACGCTTCATAGCCCAAGGTGCGAACAAGATTTTCACCACGCTCACTAAGGAATTCTCGAAAGCACCGAGAATCGTGACCTATGAGCATACCACTCGCTTCTTTGATGCGAGACTCCGAAAGGGCCAACCCAACCGGTTAGCCCACACATTCTCGGATGATTGAGAATGTCGAGAAGTCGAGACCTTTAATCGTAACATCGGCGAGAATATTGTTATCGACCGTATTCTTCACTCACTCCACGATGGTTATTCGCAATTCAGAGCGAATTACTATATGAATGATTTGAAGAAAACTCCCCATGAACCGCACTCCCTCCTCGTACAGACCGAGAAGGACATGAAGTGCGGGGAGCTCAAACAGGATGTTCTCGTTGTGTCAAACAAAGGGAAAGGTAAGGGCAAAGCTCCGGCAAACCTAACGAGAGGGTAAGGCGAAGTTCAAGAAGTCGGGTTCGGGGAAGAGTGGTCCTGGTGAGGCGAGCAACTCATCGGGCATGACAAAGAGCAAGAGTGAAAACATGGAATGCCATCATTGCCACAAGACTGGGCATTGGAGACGCACATGTCCTGTTTACCATGAGGACTTAAAGGCAGGTCGTGTTAAACCTGTTGGTATGTCTTCTCTCTCTTCTACTTTTATTCATATGATTGAGATTAACCACGCAAGTTACGGAACTTGGGTACTTGATACTGGTTGTGGTTCTCATCTGTGTAATCATGTGCAGGGGCTCCGAAACATCGAACCCCTCGTAAAGGGTGAGGTGGACCTGCGTGTTGGGAATGGAGCAAGAGTAGCTGCCATCTCCAAGGGGACATATGTGATCCAGCTTCCTAGCGGATTTGAGTTATCATTATATGATTGCTATTATGTACCCAGTCTTTCTAAAAACATTATTTCTGTTTCTGCGCTTGATAAACTTGGTTTTTCATTTGTAATAGAGAATAATTCTTGCTTTTTCTCATTACACAATATGATTTATGGCAAGGCAGTTTCCATGAACGGAATTTATGTTTTATATCAGACCTCGGAAATATTACACGTAATGAATAAAAGGTTAAAGGTTGGTGACAAAGATCAAACATATCTATGGCACTCGCCGCATGGGACACATTAATGAGAAACGCGTAAAATGACTCATCAAACATGGAGCTATCTCGGCCTTTGATTTTCAATCATTTGGCACGTGTGAATCATGTCTCATCGGTAAAATGACTCGGATTTCCTTCAAAGGTGTTGGAATGCGCGCTGCTGACCTATTAGGGCTCATACACACGGATGTATGTGGTCCTATGTCAATCACCGCACGAGAAGGCTATAGGTATTTCATCACTTTCACGGACGATTTGAGTAGATATGGCTATGTCTACTTAATGAAGCACAAAAGTGAATCCTTTGAGAAATTCAAGGAATACCAAAATAGGGTACAACCCGTTGGGTAGAAAGATAATAACACTGCGTTCGGATCGTGGTGGCGAGTATCTTTCTCACGAGTTTGATCAACACCGAAGGACTCGTGGGATTGCCCTACGCTTAACTCCACCCGAACACCTCAGTTGAATGGTGTGTCCGAACGGAGAAATCGAACACTACTTGATATGGTTCGATCCATGATGAGTCACACGGTTTTACCTGATTCATTGTGGGGTTATGCTCTTATGTCAGCCGCTCTAATACTTAACCGAAGTCCGTCTAAAGCTGTTGACAAGACTCCATATGAACTATGGAAGGGAACGGTCCCTAACTTGTCCTTTATACGGGTTTGGGGCTGCGAGGCTTATGTCAAGTGGAGACACGAGGATAAGCTCGGCCCGCGATCGGTCAAGACATACTTTATAGGTTATCCTAAAGGAACACGTGGTCATTACTTTTATTCGCCAACCGAACAACGTGTTTTTGTTGCGGCTAGTGCGACATTCTTAGAGAAGGAATTTCTCGAGAATGCAAAGAGTGATAGAACTTTCGACCTGTCGGAGATTCCAGAACCAAACACCGAGCAACCATTGGAGGAGCAAATTCCTTCAATCCCGGCTGCGGTGAATATTCCTGAGGAACCTAGGAGGTCGGGAAGAGTCTCTATTCCTCCCACGGATACATCGGTATGGTCGAGGAACATGACATAGATGACGTCCTACTCTTAACGAGTAGTGAACCCGCAACCTATAAAGGTGCCATGACCGTTCGACTCAAAGCTATGGCTTGAGGCCATGCAATCCGAGATGGACTCCATGTATGAGAACAACGTGTGGGATCTTGTTGACTTAACTG
This sequence comes from Silene latifolia, assembly GCF_048544455.1. NCBI lineage: Eukaryota > Viridiplantae > Streptophyta > Magnoliopsida > Caryophyllales > Caryophyllaceae > Silene > Silene latifolia. Next base: position 146,730,775 of record NC_133528.1, on the reverse strand, counting down.
CTAAGGTTCGTCCCCTTCAATGCAAATGGCTTTACAAGATAAAGCATTCTGTGGAAGGTCAAGAAGATATCTACAAAGCACGACTAGTTGCTAAAGGTTTCACCCAAGTGCCAGGTTTGCACTACGATGAGATTTTTGCACCCGTAGTTATGCTGCGTTCCATTCGGATTATCTTAGCGATCGCCGCTTTTCATGACTATGAAATTTGGCAAATGGATGTGAAAACCGCCTTCTTAAACGGCTTTTTGGAGGAAGAGTTGTACATGGTACAACCCGAAGGTTTCATCGATCCAGTACATCCTAAGAAAGTGTGCAAGCTTAAGCGTTCCATTTATGGACTTAAGCAAGCATCAAGGAGTTGGAATCATCGCTTCGACCAAGTGATAAAAGAAAATGGATTTACTCGATCGGTCGAGGAACCATGTCTATATATCAAGTCGAGTGGGAGCAAGATTGTCTTCCTAATATTGTATGTTGACGACATACTCCTGATTGGGAATGACATACCTCTCTTAACTTCGGTGAAAGTATGGTTGAAGAACCATTTCCAGATGAAAGATCTGGGAGAGGCACAAAGAATTCTTGGCATCCGTATCTATCGAGATAGATCACGACGGATGTTATCTCTCAGTCAGGAGTCTTACATAGACAAAGTTCTAGAGAGATTCAGCATGACTAACTCCAAGAAGGGGTTCCTTCCTATAGCTCCAGGGGTGCATTTGAGCAAGTCTCAGGCACCAGAGACACCGGAAGAGAAAGAGCGCATGACACGGATTCCTTATGCTTCGGCAATAGGATCAATCATGTATGCCATGATATGCACACGTCCGGACGTGGCATATGCATTGAGTATGACAAGTCGATTCCAACAGCAACCAGGTGAACCACATTGGTTGGCTGTCAAGAACATTCTTAAGTACCTACGGAGGACTAAAGATTGGGTTTTGACTTATGGAGGCGAACAAAAGCTATGCGCAACCGGTTACGCAGATGCTAGCTTCCAAACGGATCGTGATGACTCGAAATCTCAGTCAGGATTCGTTTTTACTCTTAATGGCGCTGCATCACCGGAAGAGTTCGAAACAAATCACATTACAAGATTCTACGACCGAGTCCGAGTACTATGCCGCGTCTGAAGCAACAAAGGAAGCGATATGGATGCGTCAGTTCTTACATGGGCTCTCTGTAGTGCCTAGTTCGAATGACCCGATCACCATCTATTGCGACAATAGTGGTGCCATCTTCCAAGCTAAGGAGCCAAAGTCTAGCAACAAGTCTAGACATGTACAACGGAAAGCTCATGTGGAATTTGTACGACAATTTATATATATATATATATATTTTGTTTTTCATGTGGAATTTGTACGACAATTTTGAACACCACAAAGTGAACTGAACAAACATCATATCTTGTTAGTCCTTAATTGCCCACATGAGCTGATAACTCTGGCAATTACTCTGTGACGTTGGTTGATGGTGGGTTCAACGAGCCATAAGTCAACAGGTTGACTGACCAATCACAGAGGCGATTTATACGGATATTTCGTAGGACACTATTGTGACATCGACGTGGAGTCCTAAATGTTTTATAACATTCGTTGCCCGGTCGTGGATAGGACTTCCATGGTGATCCTTAGAGTCGAATCTCTTGACTATCGACTGTCTCTTGAGACTACGGCAGATTTTGGGTGACTTTGGTTTCTTTCTCACGGTCATCCGTAACAGGGGGCCAAGTAGATTTTTTCTGGGTCATTTCATGCTGTGCTTAGATCGGAAGGAGTCGAGTTGAAGGAAATATTCAGCCTTTATCAGTACTCGATATTTCTCGGGGCCACTCGAGGAGTCAGAATCGAAATGCATGGCCATGCTCGGATACGGATTCGTTTTATCGCTTAAGTTACTCTCTCGTCGGGAAACCACTCTTGATACGGATCGATTGTAAAATACGACCTTTGTGGATCCGGATCTGCAAATTGTTTTACATTGAGTGGGAGAAATTTTAAATGAATATGAGAATCGGTTATCGCACCTACACTTGTTCGGACAAGTGGGAGTTTGTTGGAGCTTGTGTCCTCCAGTTAGTGCGGATAACGTCATTGCACATACACTTGCATACACTTGTACGGACAAGTGGGAGCTTGTTGGGGTTGGTGTCCTTAACAGTTAGTGCAAGGACTTATAAACCTCTAAAAGGATCAAAGGGCATACTTTGGTATTATTATCAGTTGATCCACGTTTATCAATAACGGTTGGCTTGCTAGATAAGTTTGACGTTATTGTCATACTGATGGCGGTGATCAACTGGTCCCTAAAAGTCACACCTATAGGATACGTTCGAGAGATGTGACAAAGATGAAAATACTTGTCATGTAGATGCCAAAATTGACTAACCAGTTAGTCCAAGTTATTTGACCAGTAATTAGTCAAATATGTGATGTTGAGATATTATATTTAATACGGATTAAATATCATGGGCTAAGGCGAATTAACCAGTTAATTCGTAAAATTAAATATACGTGATTTATATCTAATTAAATGTATATTGAATGTAATTATACAATACTGTTTTGTCGGACACGAATTAATAATTCAGCTAACCCGTATTATTAGCTGATGCCTTAATTTCCGATAACCGATAACAGTTTATAATAAACCGCGTCATATACACTTAGCTATTTACGAGTCGGATCAGTCGGATCACGAGTTAAATGAGGAGAAAGTGGAAAGCCCACTTCCCCCTCTAGTGACCCGCGGACCGAGGCCATCAAAAGGAGAGGTTTCTTCTCCTTTTGAAACCGTAATTCATTTGCAAAATAAACTAGGGTTTCGGAGAGCATTCTTCTCTGTAGAAACCGAGATCTCACATCTCAAGCAAAACTCACATCAGTTCTCCCTATATTGCAAGGCAATCGGAGAACACTGTTCTAGCACAAGGGCATATCTCGGACAAGGTCTTGGGTGCAACAATTAGGAGGGAATCTCATTTGATTTCTGTTCTTTACGCCGCACTATAAGGACCCGAGGTTGATTCTAATTCCTTATCGTTTTCATATTGTTTTTATCGTTTTATGACTATAAATTGCATGTTAAATTTACGTTATAGTCCTGCATTTAAAGGGTAGTATACGGATATTAACCTACAACAACAACAACAACAACTGCAATGGAGGATAGTTATCGTAAAAGAGGTCGTCCACGCAAGACTAGGACGACAAACGGCCCTAATTCCTCCAGCCCAAGCTATTATTATTAAATTTTATTCCACGTGTCAGTGTGAAATACCTCCATTGACCATTCTTATGTGTTTCAACTACTGAGTAGGGCCGGTGAGTTTACACTGTGCCTAATTCAGTAATTCAATAATCTGCCTTTCAATTTTCCCTAGCGGCGGTCCAACTTTAGTACTCACACCTAATAAATCCTGCATCAATTTTTTCCGTTTCTCCAACTATTCACCTGCCATGCATGTTTTAATGCATAGTTCATCCCAAGAGATTAAAGACCAGAGGTTCAATTGTACGAGTTTCTATGGATTTCTATATAAATACGAAGTTCTTAAATTGCTCTCCGCATTGTACCCTAGAATGTAGAAAAGTATTTAAAGGTATGATTTCTACGCCTAATTTTTCTTGCGAATTGTGTCCCAAAAATATTAGTGCAAATTTATTTCCAATTATTTGAGTTGATTTTTCATTTTAAATCAAGTGGTGGTGTGGATTTCGGATTAAGGTTTTGCTGAGGACGTGAAGGTGTGATAGATGCTATTATGAAATGTATACCATATAATCCTCACACAAGCGTTGTCAATATATAAGAGTTATTCTTTTAATTTCTATTCATTTTGCATGTCTGTTACTCTGTATTATATGGTCTAAATTTATGCTTCATAACATCTTGATATTTATTTTATGATCAAATTTAGACGCAGCTGCCAGGTTCCGAAAAACGCAGTCACAGTAGCAAGGTGTATAGTATTAAACAATTAAATGGCGAAGATCAGACAAGGAGCTTGAAAGTGGGTAAGGTTAACATTCCTGTTCAATAATATTACAACACACTATTGAAATGTTGATCTTATTTTAATGTGGAATGATAATACTCTGACCCAAATGTTGACAAGGTTGGGGTCTGGCATGGTACTGTGAGATTGGATTATCATGAATAATGTTGTCCTATTGAAAGAGATGCATGGAGTAGTTTATAACATTATTCTCATCCATGGGCTAACAACTGGATCTTATAGAATGTGGTAGTAGAATTTACTACCTCTTATCTAACCCATTGGAAACATATTCTATGGAGGGAGTATTTTAGTCGACCTCCCTAAAGTATCTTGCAACTGTATTACGGAGTATATAAGTATATTCTTGCTTTATTTGCTGACGGCTCTATGAATATGAGGATATCTACTTTTAGTTTTTGCCAGATTTTTTTCATCTATTAAGGTTCACTGCTAATTTTATTACAAGCTTTCACATGTCTCTTTATCCTCATCTTCTTAGTACGATTCACGAGCTTACAAATAGGGGGATTATAATCAGTTGTCAAAGGGGATTTATATCTATGTTCTCTGTGATTCAGACTACAACCTGGGAGTCTACCAGCTACGTTTTTCTTTTGTAATTGTTACTAAGCTCAGTGAAACTTGATCGGACAAAGTCAACACCACACCGGATGAACACTTTGAGGCTCAATTTTTGACTAAAATTATCAAGGAACGGTGTGGTACAAGCAGCAATCAAATAATGTCAAACTCATGAAAAGCGAAGTTCTTACAAATCTGGTTTTCGTCAGGGAGTCTATAAGCTTCCTCAAATCTCTGAAGCCTAAGGCGGAGTCTATTTTTTGGGCCAAACGATGGTAAATAATCCGTAATTGGACTTGTACTCTTGTGTGTAATGGTATTATATTATGTAGAGTTAACAAAATAAACCTGAACCTAAAAATATAACGAAATATATTCGATTTGATAATTGGCAACACCCCCTATACGAGTAATCTTAATAGCACTCCAAACACGACTCAATACAAAATAAATTGAAGCAGAACCCAACCAAGAAACTAAAAATAAAAAACCCGTGATTCCCACGGGTCCCAAAACTAGTTCAACATTTAAAAGTTACTCTCATAATTAATGGTAAAAAACTAAATTTAGATAATTTTAATTTCATAAGATAATTTTTAAATCACTCTCATGCAAAGTGATTTAATAATAATAATAATCTATAAATATAATTAAAAAGTAAGCCAAACTATCAACCATCAACTATATGTCTTATTTTAATTTCATAAGATAATTTATAAACCACTCTCATGCAAACCTTTTACATTACATTTCTCCTTGCTCCATATTTATGTTTGTAAAATCAACAACTCTATAATCTAAATACAAAATCTATATATCTAACTTAAAGGCATACTAAATTACCTATCATAATCTACATGTCATATCTATACAATAATATAAAAAAGCTACCTTGAGCATATGTATAAGACATGCGACAGCGTAGAATCAGTAAGAAACTTTCATTTGATAATATGTGACTAATTAATAATATTCATTCATAGAATTAAGATAGAATACTTATTATCACGTTTATGACCCCTTACTCATCTTTAACTCTTCATTTTCTCTTTAGCTCTTCCTTTTCCTTTTTGATGATTCATTTCTCCTCCTAAAATTTAACTCTTTATTTGATGCTAAGTTAATATAAATAAAGTCTTTAAAATAGACACTTTTATTTTTTACCCTCTTTTTCTAACCTTTTGGCATATTTATATGTTATTGAAACTTTCCATTACATATAATTTTTATTAATCATTTGCATTTATGGAAAAAATAAAGTTATATCATACATAAGATTTGTGTTTTATTTGGTATTGTTTAAACAACTTTTATTGATGTCAATTTGTATTTCTCACCTTGATTTATTTTTGCAGATGGAATGGTACAATTTTCTAATTATTGCAAAGTTGGATTATGCAGTTAATTACGTTATACATAAGGTATGTTCTACGAGTTTTGTTTGTGTAATTTATATAAACTTATTGTAAAATGCACAGTTTTTTGTAATTTATCCACTAATATCGCTTTGTGGTAGATTTATTTTATATTATCTTTATGTAAACCCTCTTACAAGATTAATTGAATTATCGTTAAATGTATGTTTGTTTCTTATTCTATTTTTGTAGGTGATGCTTTCTTTGTCTTCTCATAATATTAATATAATGTGTTAAAAAAAAACTACATGGGAAATGTGTAGGCAACAGAAGGATTTAGTTGAACAAAAACTTGATATCCGTCCTTGAACTATGTTCTAATGATATTAAAACTTATTTGGTACGTAATTGTCTCACTTGATATTAAAACAAAACATTTTTAGTTTTTAATTCGAATTTAGAGGATCTTAGTAAATTGTTTTTTTATAACTGTTTTTGTAAAAAAAAAAAAAATACAATATAGTTAAAATGCTACTTAAAACATTTAATTTTAATTCACATGTCATTTTTACATTGGTTAATATTAAGGCTACATCAGACTTATTTATTAAAATTCTTCATAAGATTTACTAATATTTTTTGATGGAAATCATAATACCGATCATGATTTAAATTATAAAAATTAATTAACAATTTACTCACATCATTTAAATCGTACAATTTGTCCATCTAACTCTTCACTAACCATGGAGATAGTAGTTAAAAGGTCTTATATGTAGTAAATAAAAAGTCTAATAATTTGGAATATAAAGCTACTAATAATATTTTTTAGTGGAAACCATAAGATCGTGTACTAAATTACAAAAATAAATTAAGAATTTACTCTCATTATTTAAAATTTTAAATCGTAAAATTTATCCATATAATTCCTCATTAGTAATAAAGATAATAGCTAAAATGTCTTATATGTGGTAAATGAAAAATCCAATAACTTGGATTATAAAGCTTCAAAATTTCTCATATTGTTACTTTTGATTTATTTCAAAACCATCTTAAATATTGTAATTAGCACACTTGCGAAAAAGTGAAAAATAAGGTGTATATGTGCATGTGATTCAAACGTACATAGTCTTCTTAAAAGTACTCCATATTTCTATCTTTTAAGATTTTAAAATTTTAAACGTTTAATAAGTTGTATAGTTAGTTTCGTAATTAAGATGATGCTTATTTAATTTTAATTTTAATTTTAACTATCTCAATTTGCAGATTATTGATTGCGATGAGGCTATTAAAAAGTGGAGATTACATGTTTGGATCTAAATGTGAAAAACGAAAACATATTTTTTACTCTTTTAGTTGGCTTACAAAGCATCATCATTCATCATCGGCGAGATTCTCTATTTTACATGTATATTTTTGATAAAAAGTATAAATTTTGAGGAAAAGTTAAATTAATAGTATCTATTTTACTTTCTTAAAAAAACCTATCAGATATGTAACCGCGATTTTGGAGTGCTTTGTTTATCGACCTAACGACGCAACCGTTTTTAGCTTAATTATTTATGACGTACATCATAAATACATAAAAATAACAAATTTGTAAAAAATTTAAACAAACATTTATAGTTATAAAATTAGTTACATTAAATTGTTGACTACAAGATATTCATGAATAATATTAACATGTATTAAAATATATGAAAATAAAATTCAAATTAAAACTTCTATCTATATTACTATGATCACGAAAAATAATGTAAAAGAAGAAAATATTTACAAATGTTTGGTTTATAACTTATTCGCGATAAAAAAAATATTTTATATTTTAGTTAAAGATGGACATCAACAAAAGCAAATAAATGGGACAAATAGAACAAGTCCGCGATTTTCGCGGGTACAAAAGTAGTTCTCATTTAAATTCTTTTACTTAATTAAACGTTACAACGGTTAATAGAAAATGAGGGAAAATAATAATTTACTTTATAAAATATCATTGTTATTTCCAAACGTACAGAAATAAATAAAAATAAGTGTATATCTATGATTAACACTTCTTATTATCATTTTGATAGAGTTGGACTAAGAAAAATATAATTCAGTCATCGAGCAAAATTGATATAATTCCGTAACAAAGCCAAAACAAGAATAAAAGAATAATAGGTTACAATATCAACCACACAAAAACTCAACGTAATTATGTGAATATCAAGCCATTAAAAAAATAATAAAAAATAATTTACGTGATTTTCACGAGAAATTAAATTAGTATATACTAAAAAAAGCATGACAAGGCATCACATTCTCTTTGACAGAATTTTTGCAAACCACATCCTTATGCATTTATTTTATTTTATTTTAATAAAAAAAAGAGTTTGTAGGATTAAACACATTCATTAAAATCTATACAATATTATTAAAAGGGGAGCTAAAAATGTCATGTATACAATGCCACCTAGCATTAATAAAAAGCCACGTCACTTACTATACATGACATGGCAAATTTTAATGTGACTTGGCGAATAAATATGACATAAACTATCAACTTTTTATTAAAACATTAATTTAAATATACTATTTTCCAAAATTTATGTAACCCTTACAAATTTACATCGATGTTTCATAATTTATAATTAAAATTGATATTTTAATTGAAATTTGTGTAATAAAATATGTTAATAGATTAATTAAAACTTTTTATATTATTTAACACCCATCATTTTTATTAAGTGCTTTTTCCTATTTAATTCATTTTTTTAATAAAATATGTTAAAAAAATTGATTAAAACTCTTCATAATACTTAACACCCACCAAATTAATCAATACTTTTTTCTATTTAATTAATTTTTATAATAAAATATGTTAATAAATTGATTAAAACTCTTCATATTGCTAAACCCCCACCATATATTAACATTTTTTCTTATTTAATTCATCTCTTGAGTTTCTCGGCATTCAATTATCTTATTCAACAATAACACAAAATAAATTAAAAATAAAATTTAAATATTGGAATCTATGGTTGTGTAATGGCTATAAAAGCTATAATAACACCTATAAGAGTTTATATTCACTTCATTTATATTTACCCATCAGTTTCTAAGTTCTGGGCTATATATTTTATGGTTTAATTTATTTATTTGATTATGATGAGAATATATATTTGCATGTTGTTGTTGTTGTTGTTGTGGTGGTGGTGGTGCAATGTAGTCCTACAAAGTATATTTTAATTTTTATGTTTTTGGTTTTTATGAATTATTTGCTTTATATCTGAATTCATATTTTCCATTTGGTTTTTAAAGGATTTACATGTGACAATGTTATTATTCATTTGTCAAGTTGTTGTCATGTTAATGTTTTGCCCTTTGGTCAATATCATTTACTTTTATTATATAAACTTTAAAGTATCATGAAATCAAAGGTAATGAAAATGTAAGGTATAAATTCATAAGTTATGAATGTATTGTTTATTAGTAGATAATCTCAAATAAAAGAGCACATATTTTGTGTCAAATGTCAATGGGTTGGAAAATTTATGGAACAAATTTTGGATATCAATTTCGTTCAAATAACGATAATTTATTTTGTAGTCTCATACTTGTTTTCGTAATTGACACAAAAAATTAAGATATTTGTCTTAGTAATTCAAATTATTTATATTTTTTAAAAAAAGACGTAATCGTCTTGTACTATATATCGTAATTGTGCAAGAATTTGTTACACATTTATATTCAAAGTTAAACATTGGTGTTCAATTTTACGCTTAAAAATAAACGTCAAAATTCTAATAATACTTAACACCCACCAAATTAATTAATACTTTTTCCTATTTAATTAATTTTTATAATATAATATGTTAATAAATTGATTAAAACTCTTCATATTGCTTAACCCCCGCCATTTTTATTAACATTTTTTCTTATTTAATTCATCTCTTGAGTTTCTTCGCATTCAATATCTTATTCAACAATAACACAAAATAAATTAAAATTAAAATTTAAATATTGGAATCTATGATTGTGTAATGGCTATAAAAGCTATAATAATACCTATAAGAGTTTATATTCACTTCATTTATTTATTTAATACCTATTTTCCATTTACCATCAGTTTATAAGTTCTGGGCTATATATTTTATGGTTTAATTTATTTATTTGATTATGATGAGAATATATATTTGCATGTTGTTGTTGTTGTTGTGGTTGTGGTTGTGGTTGTGGTGGTGTACTGTAGTCCTACAAAGTATATTTTAATTTTTATGTTTTTGGTTTTTATTTTATTAATTGTTTGCTTTATATCTGAATTCATGTTTTCCATTTGGTTTTTAAACGATTTACATGTGACAATGTTATTATTCGTTTGTCAAGTTGTTGCCATGTTAATGTTTTGCCCTTTGGTCAATATCAGTTATTTTTATTATATAAACTTTAAAGTATCATGAAATCAAAAGTAATGAAAATGTAAGGTATAAATTCATAAGTTATGAATGTATTGCTTATTAGTAAATAATCTCAAATAAAAGAGCACATATTTTGTGTCAAATGTCAATGAGTTTGAAAGTTTATGGAACAAATTTTGGATATCAATTTCGTTCAAATAACGATAATTTATTTCGTAGTCTCATATTTGTTTTCGTAATTGACACAAAAAATTAAAATATTTGTCTTAGTAATTCAAACTATTTATATTTTTTTAAAAAGACGTAATTGTCTTGTACTATATATCGTAATTGTGCAAGATTTTGTTACACATTTATATTCAAAGTTAAACATTGGTGTTCAATTTTACGCTTAAAAATAAAAGTCAAAATTCTAATAAAACATAATTATTTTGTTGGTTAATTCGTACTAATTATTGAGATATTTTTTTCATAGGGACGATTCATTGGAGAACGAAGACGATATGTAGAAGTGAAGTAATATGATTGATTAAACAAATATATATTGGAGACCAATTACAAGATTGACGACATCAACGTGAATGACTAATAATTTCTTTTTCCTTTTTTAAATGTATGATTTATTTTGGTATTTGTTGGGTTTTTTCATCATTTTACCTTCGAAAAAATAGCACTCTTCACCTACTTGACTTATTTAATTTATCGATTTTGATCGTTACGTTAACATGTCAATACCCGTTATTTAAGTACACGGTCTATCATCAATTATTCATGCGGCTATCTTACTATGTGAAAAGATATTTTACAAAGGTACGATTTCTAGAAACATTAAAAACATCACACTAAAAAACAAAACATCTCGTGAATTTCACGGGTCATAAAACTAGTTGGCTTTTCATTTTCAAAGTAATTAAACAATCGTTAAACATTAAAATAAATACTAAATAAATTTTGAAATTTTATTGTTAGAATAAATTTTACGGATAAAATAATCTTTATTCTTTCAATGTTTATAATCCGCACCATACTCTTTCAATACAATGTTAATCGATTAATCTACCTTGAATTATAGTTCGCAAATAAAAATATAAAAATTTCTATTTTAAAAAATTATTTTTGGTGTTACGTAACTCAAATGTTTTTAATGAAAGAACAATAAAATAAATCAAACGACTGGAATGGAGGGAGTATAATAAAAAAAGCCTTAAAAAAAATCAAAGACAACAAGAATAATAACAATAATCGTGGCAAAATACTAATAAACTTAGCAATATTAGTGGCATTATACAAATATACGTATTGATTAATAGATTTTTTTTTTTCTTACAAGACTTTTTTGTCCTCAGTTTTCAGTGCGATCGCAAATATGGGCTTGCATAACACATTAACAATCTAACGTCCCAAAATAGCTAGACCCGTGAATTTCATGGGTAATAAAACTAGTTATATACTAATAAGGATTCTCAATTTATTTTCTCTCCATTTTCTCTCACAAACTCATTTAATAATAATATTTATACTATACTGAGTATACTGTATTAAGTCTTAACCCTTTATTTATATGATATGATAATTAAAACTCTATTCAAAATTGTAAAAGAGTTGACAGAGGGAAAGAAAGAACACCAAGAGAGAGTGAGAGAGAGAAAGATATGAGAGCAAGGGCAGAAAAGATATGATTATCCATTGCAAACGTCATTTTCATATTTTTTTTAATTTAAAAACCATTGGATATACGTCTTAATTTAATTAGTGTATCAAACCCTAATCCAACAGTCCTACTACTCGTTTTACCCAAATTCTCAATCAAAGCAATAATTTACGTATGTTTCACTAATTTTAGCAGGTGACCTATGTTTCGCGTGTAAATTGATAAAATGTGACCACCTTTTAGTAATTAATTACTCTATAATAATTATAGTGATCAATTATCAAAAGAAATGGTCATTTTTTTAGTCATAAAAGATGATATTATGACACCATGTCAACAAAACTCCAACACCTCAACAAAAAACCACTCTCACAATTGGGTATAGTGTGTAGAGGATCAAATTGTCTATCAAAGTTATTCTTAAAATAGAAACATAAACATTTGACTGAGACATTTTAAAATGAAATTAATAAATAAATGACCGAGACGGAGACATTTATCCATTTATTACTCTATAATTCTATTTCGTACTTATCTTGGGGTGGATTCGAATTTGACAGGTTTGAGTAGTTTTAATTTAGATTCGGGTTTTTTCCTTTTATATGCATAAAAAAAGTGTGTGTGTGTGTGTGTATATATATATAATGCATCAGTAGTTATACGCCCTTCATGAAACCATAAATGAATTATCCACTCTATTAAAAAAAAAAAAGAAACGTTATTACACACATAAAATCAAAAATTGAGTATCACAAAATCATTACTTACACTAACCTCTCACTCTCCCAGCTCCTCCATTCTCTCTCTACAACAACAAAAATACCATCACCAGAAAAACACCATCACCATACCATCAACTAAAACCCCATTTTATCTACTTCCCTGTTGGGTAAATTATCCAACACAAGTTACACAAAGAGTTTTAATTAGAAGTGTTACAATGAACATGTAACATTTTGTATTTATGTGATGTTAAATGAATGTTAATTCATTTGTTTAACATTGCGTGAAAAACATATGAATTGTGTTAATTCATGTGTTGGTAACGTGAAGTGATTTATGACATTAAAATATAACGTCACTTCACAATGCTATATAAAGGATTGAAATCCTTTGGAAAAGTATCTCACAACATATATCAAACAAGGTGACTTAGCTTGGTAGAAAATAGCGAGTCGGGTTTGAGGGTGAGAGGCAGTACAACGGGTGTTTTTATACAATAATTTAGGAGGTTACTCTAGGGGTTATATTGGTGGCATTGACTAATATTACTGGAGGGCTAGAGATCGTTATCTTATATTATTGTGGGTTTCGGATTGGTATTAATTCGGGACGGTTACGTTGTACTGGTACTATATTATTATAGTGGATTCTAGTCGATTTGGCTAGTGGGTTTTACTTCCGGTTTGGAAGGTTTTGCCCTGGGTTTGACCCTAAAATATCGTCTCATCTTATTATTGCTTACATTTATTTACTTTTACGGTTTACTTGTCGATTGGTTGCTTCCGTTGCACGTGGGAGATAGGCGCTAATTTCCCAACATTCCCTTCCATTAAAAAATATGTTCCGTCAAATATCTACAATTCCGGGAAAAAGACTAGTCCGAGAATTACTTCCTCGGAGTTTTAGTATGTGCTTTTTTTTTAAAATTTTTTTTTTAATTATAATTGATAATTTGAATATAAGAGATGTGTTTACTACGCTAATTGCTATCTTTCTTCTCCATTAAAAAATATCTTCCGTCAAATATCTACAATTCCGGGAAAAAGACTAGTCCGAGAATTATTTCCTCGGAATTTTAGTATCTGTTTTTTTTTTTAAAAAAAAAAAAAAACTGATAATTTGAATATAAGAGATGTGTTTACTACGCTAATTGCTATCAAACTGATGATTTTTATGGGTTTTTTTCTAGCACTTTTTTTTTTAATTTAGGTTTTGTAATTATATTCATGTTTTTTTTTTTAAAATTAATGTAGGTACCTTTAGTGCTGCGCAACCCGAGGTACGCCGGAGCCGTTGGAATGACTCGACATACGATGATATTTGAGCTAGATCGTTTGCAGGTAGTTTACTCAACCTTCTTTTAATGTTCTGAAAATTATTTTGAGTAAGACTATAAAATCCCTTGATTATTTTCAATTTTTCAGATTGTACGGGCAAGAAAGGGACGGTTCCTCTTGATTGGACTCCTTGGCTACAGGTTATTCCTCTTAATTGGACTTCCTTTTATTTTTAACTAGTTAGAAAGCTCGTGCGATGCACGGGGCTTCCATTAGGATTATCTGTGAAAATATATTCTTAAGTTGATAAAAAAAGTCCTATTATGTTGTCATTGATGAAAAAAAAAATCGTGATTGATATAGATAATAACCGATGAATATTATTTTGTGCTTTTAGCATTAAAGTTTTGCCATCAATTAGTATAACATCAAGTGACATAGTTATAGTATGTCGCTAGCTTTTTCATTGTTACAGCACACCCGGTTTTTAATTAAATACAAAACGCTTTACTAAACAGTTCAAGTCTCCCCAAGTGCGTGTTAACATTAAAACGTGTCAATTAATTAATTATACATCTTCTCCTTTTAAATTAATTTTTTTATTTTTGGATTTTTATGGAAAATGTATACGGTGTCCTCGAGATTTGTCATTTCGCATGAAATACCCAAAATTTTGATCCGAAAAACTTTAAGATGTCATAACTCGTGTTTACGAGATCAGAATGTGACAATATTTTTTTTCAAATCGATCCTCTTTTCGAGAACTGCGATTTGGAAAAAAATTGTGGTATTCGGATCCCGTGGCTAGGAGTTTTTGTATGTCAAATTTTTTTTACCGAACAAATTTTGAAGGATCATATCTCTTGGTCACGAATTACAAACTCGAAATTTTTTTTTTCAAATCGTAGTTCTCGAAAAGACGATTTATTTGAAAAAAAAACCATCAAGTTCCGATCTCGTAAACCCGAGTTATTTCGTGGCTAGGAGTTAAAATTCAAAATTTTGGGTATTTCGTGCAAAATGGCAACCCTCAAAGACACCATGCATTTTCCCTTTTTTCTTTATGGTATCCCATGTTTTTTCAATTTTAAGTGGTACCCCTCATTTTACAAAAATCTACGAGATGCCCCTAAATTGTTTGAATTTCTACATGGTGACCCTTGATAGCAATTTCTGTTAACTTTTCCATTAATACCCATTTTTCCATCTGTCCCTTTTGTTAACATTTGCTAATTAACATATGTTTATTCCTCCCAACTTCCGACTGCTCTAATTACATGCAAAATTTCAATATTTCCCACCAATTTAACTCCTAAACTAGTTTTGTGGCCCGTGAAATTCACGGGATGTTTTGTTTTGAGTGTGACGTTTCTAGTGTTTTTAATAATTGAAATTTTATAAAATATCAAAACATATAGTAAGCTCACCTTATGAATAAGTCATCATTGATTGCGTACTAAGATTACGGGCATTTACATGTTACCATAAAGATCAAAGTCGATAAATTAAATAAGCCAAAGTAGGTGAATATTGCTATTTTTTAGAAGGTAAAACGATGAAAAAAACAAACAAATACCAAAATAAAATATACATTTGAAAAAAAAAAGAAAAAAAAAACTATTAGTCATTCACATTAATGTCGTCAATCTTGTAGTTAGTCTCCAATATATAGTTATTTAAGCTATCCTAGTATTTTACTTCTCCATATAGTCTTCTTTTCCAACGAATCGACCCTATAATAAAAAAAAAGTTACTTAGTAATTAGTCTGAATTAACCAACAAAATAGTGAAATTTTTTTTATGCAATATTATCGTTGTTAACTTAAGTTTCCTCTTAAATAGTGAAAGAAAAAGGGAATGCGAATGAAGTTGTAGCGATGTAAGTATATTACCTTTGAATAGCTCAACACCACAAATCTTGATAGCCCATAAATGAGAACAAAACAAACACAAACGATGAAATTGAAAATGTGATGAACATTTCATAACCCAATGGAACTTACATAAAAAGTAAATAAATTAGTTAATAATTTTAAAACCTTAATACACTTGGCTTGATGTTAATAGAATGATAGGAAAGTTTAGTGATACATTTAGTTCTACCGACGATAGAGATAAGAAAAATTTTGGCTTATAAATTTTGTCTTCCATCAAAAATATAGGTATAAATATGAATCAAGATTCACGACATTTGAGCATCATTTTTCATTATTATGAAATTTAATATAAACATTAATAAGGAATAAAGAGAAATGGAATGTATAAGTTTTGCTTGATTATTATTATTATTATAATTACTTTTTTACAAGATCCACTTTACAGGAGATTGATTTAAGATGTTGTCTCATTATGTAATTAAAATATGACATGTAAATGATGATAGTTAGTTTTGCTTGCCTTTTAATTATATTTATATATTTTATATTTAAATTATTAAGTTATAGATTTTTTTCATTATTATGAAATTTAATATAGACATAAATATGGAGCAAAAGAGAAATGAAATGTAAAAGATTTGCTTTATTATTATTCTATTTTTTTTTTTTTTTTTACAAAATCCACTTTGTATAATAGAGGTTTAGAAATTATCTTATGAAATTTAAAATATGAAATTCAGATAATGGTAGATAGTTTGATTTACTTTTTAAATATAGATTATAGTTTTATAAATTCAATTATTATTCCATGCATGTCATATTGTCAATATAATTAAATAATCAATAAAAATGAATAGGAATTAATGGGGTGTGAAAATGTCATGTGAAATAGAATTGAATGTTCTAAGCTACCTTTTTAATTAGATAGTAAAGATTTCATGCAATGTTATTTTTAATTGAGTATGTCATCTTCTTACAATTTCAATACAAACACCAAAACAATAACTAAATAATATTCTTACTATTAATATATTTAAAACATAATAAGGATAAAAGCGAAAGAATTCATTTAATTATCTATGTATGTGTATACTTTACCTACCAACTTTTTGAATAAAAAAAGAAAATTAGGATTGTTATTTTTATAGTTATATAGGAAACTTTTTGTTATTAATTATTGATTAATTTCAATAATTTATTCGAGGGAAGAGGAACGATTTTGTGAATTAAAAGGGAGATAAAAAAAAATTGTGTGCCTGCTTTATCTGACATGAGGAACCGTCCGTGTAATTTACGGAAGTTTTTGTCTTAGAAACCTGAAATCCCGAAAATCGTGTATTATACACTTAAATTTGAGCCATTTGGCAACTCGTATCGGGTCATGTTTCTTATACTCATAGTTTTTCCACCACGTGTCTGGGGTCGTTTCATCAGTTACCGTATTCGATTTCAACCCTAAATAAGAAGATATCATTTATTTTTAAGGAGTATCCGATTTTCGTCCGAGACTAGTTTATCGCATACCGGCACACTCAAATGTTCTGTTTCTTCTCTAAATTTGTGTGGTTGTTTTATCTGACTTGAGGAACCGTCTGTATGATTTACAAACGTTTTTCTCCCGGGACCTGAAATCCCGAAAATCGGAGTTATTCACTTAAATTTGAGCCGTTTGGGAGCTCGTACCGGATCATGTTTCTTTTCCTCCCCGTTTTTCTTCCACTTGTCGGGGGTTGCTTCATTCACGAGTAATTGAAATCAATTTTCAGCCCTAAATAAGAAGTATTTATCTATTTTTAAGTAGTACCTGATTTTCGTACGAGACTCGTTTATCGCGTACGGGCCCTCTCAAATTTTCTTTGTTGCTTCTCAAAATTTGTGTGGCTGCTTTATCTGACCCGAGGAATCGTCCGTATGATTTACAAACATTTTTGTTTCGAGACCCTGAAATACTGAAAACCGTGTATTATACACTTAAATTTGAGCCGCTTGGGAGGTTGTACTTGGCCATGTTTCTTTTCCTACCAGTTTTTCTACCACATGCCTGGGTCGCTTCATGAGTTACCGTATTCGATTTTAAGTCCTAAATAACAAGTTATCTTCTATTTTTAAGGAGTACCCGATTTTCCCTCGAGACTAGTTTATCGCATACCGGCCGGCACCTTCAAATGTTTTCTGTTGCTTCTCAAAATTTGTGTGGCTGTTTTATGTGACACGAGGAACCGTCCGTGTCATTTAAGAAAGTTTTTGTCCCGGTAACCTAAAATTCCAAAAACCGTGTATTATAATTTTATAATTCTGATTTATTCATTATAATTGTAGATTTTTAATTAGAGAGGATAAACGGTGCATGTTGGTTAAATAACTCTTAATTCAAGTTAAAGTTCTAACTTCGCGAGTCTCTAATTTTAATTATTCAGCTATCATGCTAAATATTGCTAATATCAACTACTTTAGCTGATAAAATCACCGTGCATTGACTTTGATTGAAAAATGTACAAATGTCAACTAGTTAAGCCGATAAAATCATCGTGCATTGACTTTGGTTGAAAAATGTTAGCAAGGCGGTTTCGTTGGTCACGACTGCGTCTTGTTGTTTGGAGATCATCTTCTTAGCTTTTTGGGTGGGTTTTTGTTGTTTTTGTTTGGGAATGAATGTGACTAGCTTCTAGTGTCTTCCCCACAGACGGCGCCAATTGTTCCGGGTGTAATTCCAGAGCAAGTATCGTTACCACCCGTGGCTTGTAGAATAATGTCTTGAGTTGAACCCTTCTTGCCTTTATCGTTCCTCTCGGCCTCTCCTGCAACAATGAACGAACTGAGGGCTCGGCTTTGTGCCAAGCGTACTCACTCCGACGCTCAAGTCAGTAAACTTAAAGGATTAAGTTGTGTTACTTGGCTAGGTATGTATTGTAGAGAGATAAGGAAGATATTACCAGATGAATAGTGTATTTAGGTTTAGTTGTGGATCTTTTCCTCAATGAACGTTGAGGAGTATTTATAGGCTTTCACCTTTTGTCACGTAGTGGCCAAGTGGCCAAGTGGCTAGCAGGTGGAAAGACTGATCTACCCCTCGGCCGAGGGACCTATGGCAGGCCGGCGGGCCATGTTGACTTACCGCCGAGGGGTCTTGGGTATGAGTACGCGGGTAAGTGTCCCGGCTGGCAGGTTGTCACGCCGAGACCCAGGCTAACAGGCCGTTGGGCTGCATCGGCTAGGCTGTCTAAGTCGTTGACTTGCTGTGGATATCTTTGACCTTGTTCAATATGTTGACTTGGTCAGCGGTGCAGAATATGCCCCATCAAATTTATTTTTCAACAAGTGATGTGTCAGAAGGTAATTGGAGTGACACACAAATTGGGACACAAAAGTGGGACAGAGGATCCTTACTGATGTAAGATAGGTTAAAGCCAAAAAAAATTGACCAATTTCGTCTAAACTCTTAACATAGGTGTTATTAACCAAAAATAAAGAAACCAAAGATAGTCGAAAACAAACAAAAATAATGTAAGGTACTATTTTTAAAAATACCCCTAAATATAAGGTATTTTTTAACAAAAAAACCCAGAAAAATTAGATTATTTGAATGAATATCTAGAAATGGGCATGTATTTAATAACGCATTAAATGAATAATGAAATACTAGCTTAAATCTTGGGCACTGTATGCCCGGTATATATAAAGTTTCTTCTTTATTATTTAATTATAGGTTAAATCAACACGTCTTTAATTTTCATATTTCACATCAATGCATTTAAATTTAAGGAAAAAAAATCAATATACAAAACTAATAAAAAAAAGACAAATTTAACAAAAATAACCCAATGTTTGTCAAGTATTCCGAAAATAACCAAACCTTTTGATTTTAACAAGAATAATCCAACGTTTGCTTTGTGTTACAGAAATGTCCTAACATTTTACTTATATTTCGAAAAATAATAATTTAATCATATATTAATCAATCCATTAACTTATTGACCATATATTTGCATAAGTAATTATATAAAATTATGAAAAAATTATTTAAGAACAATTTGAAGCGTGGAAAAAAAAATTGAAAAAATATTATATTGTTGTTCAAAATTCCAAAATGCATAAATGATATGTTTAAAAAATTGTTTGTTTTCTCAAATCCACGGTTTAAAAAATCAAAAGTATTTCTCTCATAACTATTTCCACAAATTTAAAATCTATCTTATTTGTTATTTCTTTTCAAAAAAATTATATATTTGCTTTATAATTAATTTTCCATTGACAAACTAAAGAAATTATAATTTTTCCAGTTTTTTGGTTATGAGTTTTTTTTATATGTGATATAACAAAATAGACTTTAAAGATTTATGAAACTATTTTACAAATATCATTTATCAATATTTGGTAGAAATTTGTTTAGTTGAGATTTCGGGATATTTATGTGACAAAAATACAAAGGTTGGATTATTATTGTTTAAGTTAAAAGGTTGGGTTATTTTTGGAAGACTTATCAAAGGTTGGGTTATTTTTGTTAAATTTGCCTAAAAAAAATTGAGTAATGTCATCAAATGAGAAAATTAATGAAAATAATGTTTCAACTCAAAGCTATAATTTCTATTTATAAATTTTCTCAATAAATGTTTGTTTTATATAAGGTAAATATGCGTCAAATCATTGATAATTTATGAGTTCATACCAATTTTATTTTATTTTAATCAAAAAATTATAATTTGATAAAAACATTGAATGAAAGAATAATGCTTTAATGACATAAAATCAATCTCATTTATTTCCTTGAGTGCATTTTGGTCGGAATATTGCTTATTTTCTTGATTACATACATTTTAATAATACTCCGTAATTAGATTATTTGCATGAAGATTGCCTCTTGATTGCACGAGCTGGTCGACATTCCTATAAAATCCATGCAAATTCAAGCAAATTATTTCAATTCTACTCACAATTTCATCAACAACCAGACAAATAACTTGATTATTTCTTTGTTTATTTCAACCATTTTTGCATTACTAATTATTGCTCAAACTACACTATCCCTACAACAAGGCTTCACTACTAGACTAATTCACCGTGAATCACCCTTATCTCCGTTGTCCAACCCGTCCCTTAATAAATATGACCGTCTAAAGAACGCAATCCACCATTCGATGTCACACATCAATCGATTTAGAACATCATCATCCTCATCATCTTCTGAAAGTGACATACAAACCCAAGTAAATGGTACTAGAGGAGCGTACGTTATAGAATTATCCTTTGGCACGCCACCCGTGTCCCAAATCGGTATAATAGATACCGGAAGTGATCTTATATGGACTCAATGTCAACCTTGTAAAGAATGTTACAAACAAAATGTCACTATTTTTGATCCGTCAAAATCTTCCACCTACAAGACCCATTCTTGTAAGTCACGTGCTTGTTACGCCTTAGGAATAAGTCAATATTATTGTAGTACGGAAGAAGTTTGTAATTACTATTATAGATACGGTGATAGGTCCCAAACATCAGGGACCTTGCCACCGAAACCATAACATTTAATTCGGATAATAGTCGGTCCAAAGGAACGTCCTTAGCTAATATTAGCTTTGGTTGTGGTCATTACAATGCCGGACTTTTTAATTATAGCGGGTCAGGTGTAGTAGGTCTCGGTGGTGGACCGTTGTCTTTGGTTTCTCAACTTGGCTCATCGATTAAGGGTAAATTCTCATATTGCTTAATCCCGCTTTCTAAGGAAGGTAATTTCTCGGGTAAAATTAGTTTCGGGAAATTTGGAGAAGTTTCGGGTGACGGTGTTATTTCTACCCCGTTAATAAAAAGTTACCCTAGTACTTTTTATCATTTAACTTTAAACGGGGTTACCGTAGGAAAAACGAAAATACCCTTTAATCGGAATGGTACAACGGCCGGGAGGCCCGGGAACATAGTCATTGACTCGGGAACTACCGTAACCTTTTTACCTCGGGATATGTACTCGGGTCTAAGCTCGGCCTTGCTTTTTTGCCATCAACACCACCTATAATTCCTATTTTTGGTAATGTTGCTCAAATGGATTTCTTGGTTGGGTATGATCTTGAAGGTGGTCATGTGTCTTTTAAGCCTACAGACTGTACTAAGGCTTAGTGAAAAATTATGGTCACCCATCACTGAAAATTGTGAGAGGAGTTTCTCGCTAAGTTATTAAGAGATGACTTTTCTGCACTGTTTTATATGTATTTTGTGACCTTTATATTGTTGATCGTCACATAAAATGACTTTCTAATTTCGCATCTATTTTCATATTAAATTTATCCTTTATCTATACAATCTAGGTAAAAGACTACTTAAGGGGGCGTTTGTTTCGCACATGGATATGGGTTTGGAATCAGGAATCATATCTGGGTGGTATCGGGTTGGAACTCCATTCCTTATAGCTTGCGTTTGTTTCAATTGTAAGCCGGTATGGGTTTGAAACCAAGTAAAGGTTAAGATATGGAAAATCTAAAACTTTAAATAATAATTTTACCATATAAAATCATGAAAATAAAGATTTAATCGAATAATTATATAAAATATTTCATTTTCAATATGTTAAAATATTTATTTTTACATTTTTGTTAATTATAATTTGATACCTTATGGGTATCAATCTCATACCCACCCTCCTCCTTGGGTACGAGAAACCCATACCTCATGTGTTTGAGGTATGAGTATGAAACCTTCAAATTTGCCAAACAAACACTTTATATGGGTTTGGCTCATTCCGAACCCATACATCATACCTTTAATGATTGAACCAAACACCCCCTTAAAATATTAAATTTTATTCCAAATGACATTTTCATAATCCCTTAATTTGTATTGATTTTTTCATTATTGATTGAAATATAATATCTATAAATAATTAGTAATAACCTAAGTAAAAGGCAAACATCAAAGTCCACCTCGTAAAAGCTTAAAGAATCAATTTTCAGTTAGGCGTTAGATATGAGACCGATCAACAAATTAATGTGAACTAGTTTAGATCCCGTGCATTATATACACGGTAATTAAAGTTTAATATTTTTATAAAATGACTTATATAATATTGGTAGCTTATAATTGTCTACATTTCTTATCATTTTATTTTGTTTTGATAAATAAAAGTTAGAAATGAAAATTAGTTAACAGAATTGAGTAAAGATTTGAAATATATTTTAATGAAAATATTTTTATAGCATATAGCTAAGGAGTTTCAATTAAAAAAAAATCATTTTTTTTGTCGCGAAAGTAACGATTTCTAGTTTTGGTTTTATACAGAATATGGGTCAACTCATCATCTTTATAATTTTATATCAATTTTATTTTATTTTAATTAAAATATTATAATTTAAAGTTTAGTGAAAATAATACTCCCCCGTACCACACCAAAGGTAACACTTACTAAAAACGGACATACCACTCCAAAGTGATATTTACACAAAATGACCTGCAATGCTGCAAATTCCAGGTTGCTGCAATTCTGCAAATATAAGATGTTGCACATATTCATCGCCATATAAACTCCTTCGTTTTCGTTTTAATTGGTGCTAATCGAAGATGGTGTGTTCTCTTAATTACTTTGCATATTGAAGCATTTGCCAAATTTGGTGGCTGCAAATATGCATGCCGTCGACCATCATCGTCCGAGTACATCGTTAATGAGAGGGGGTGGGTGACTAGATGATGATGGGGAGGATGAGATGTGTTAATTTTATGGGTTTTTCTTTTCTTTTGTTTCTTTTTGGTGGGGGTGAGAAATAAGAGGGTGTATACGGAATAACTAGTTTTAAACCCGTGAAATTCACGGGATTACAATTTAATTTGTTTATAAATAACATGTTTGTATAAATTTCAAAAATTAGTTTACTCGTATGATATACAAACAATCATTGGAAAAGTAATAACAACGAATTAGGGTTAGATATGTGTGGGAATGGTTATTGCATTACTCCATTTAGACCTGTCAAAGCTTGACCCGACCCGTAAATCCGATTTGACCCATAACTTGACCCAACCCATGCAGATCGACCCGATTTTTCAGGGTCTAGGACCCATAAATCTTGACCGTAAACTAATTTTAAAATCAATTTTATATAACTTTTACATCATTTAATAATAAAGTAACTTTATTTTGTAATCTTTTTATATAATTACGATATGTAATTAAGATAATTATATTATTAAAATTAAATATGATTTACTTTTAAAAGGTATGTTTTTTTTGCTGAAAATGGTAAAATAAACGACGTTATAAACTTTTGTTTGACCCGTATTCTGACCCTGACCTAACCCAAGGCCCGGTATATATTTGACCCGGCCGGTATCCGACTCAACTCTTATTCTGACTCGCCCGTTTGATAGGTTGTGCCGGATAGTAGGCGATCATCAGACGATGGTGGGTGATTGTAGGTTGTACTATACATCTCAATAAGTGGTTGTAGGAGGGTTGTGGCTTGTGGGTCATCTGCGGGTCATTATGGTTGACGATGGTCACATGAAGCTGTTGGTTAATAATTGGCGGTGGTGGTAGTCGTCGTTAATGGATTAGAGATGATCGCCTCAGCGTAGTTGTAGTAGTAGTGGTGGTTGGTATCGATGGGGTGGCTCTATATGGTCTGTGTTGGTCGTCGACCGTTGGTCTGTAATTGTGACGATGGTGTTCGTTAACTATTGGTAGTCGGTTGGCATAAATAGGATTAATGGAGAAAATATTTTATTGCCATATATAATCACGTTTATTTCCCCTTTTGATATTTAGGACCTACAAATTTGCCATGTCATTAAAGCTTGAAATATAGACTGCCATGTGCCAATGGACTTGGAAGATTAATATATAGATTGATAGGAAAAAATGGGCGGGATTTAGTAAAATATTGTGCGGGATTTAGCACGTCCCCTATTTTTTCCCTCTTTACCCTTACTTTTTCCCCATTTTCTTAAATACTCTATTTTTCTCTACCTTACCTTTGGTGTGGTACGGAGGGAGTATAATTTGATAAAAGATTAATTTTAATGAAAATATAATAGATGAATTTGATTGTAATTGTAAGTTTTCTTATTTAGTGAATGAACATAATTATCATTAGTTTTCTTTTTGAGAATATGCTTTTTGGCGGGAAAATTATAGAGATCACTTATTCTTTTAGTAGATAGGAGATTTTGATTATGACATACTAAAAAAGTCTGTTAGTTGCTTTCCATTATGGAGTATAGGAGTGTAAACGAGCCGATCTGAGCTCAAACTCGAGCTCGGCTCGAATTTTTTAGCCCGAGTTCGGGCTCGGCTTGAAACTTGTCGAGCCTGAAAAATTGGAACTCGAGCTCGACTCGGAAAAAGCCCGAGCTCAGCTTGAGTTTGAATCAAACTCGCTTTGTTATTATATATTTTCACTTTCTCACCTTTTAAATCTAACTAAATATAAATATTTATAAAAAAAAACAAATAAAATTATAAATACTAAAAAAAATATTATAATATACTTATATAAATCTCTAAATAACATATAACTTGAAATAAAAATAATATAAAATATAAAATAATTTTAAAAACGAGCCCAAACGAGCTTTCGAGCCGAGCCTTGCTGAGCTCGGGCTCGGCTCATATTTATCAAAGCTCGGCTTGAGCTCAAGTCAAGCCGAAATTTGACCGAGCCGATTCCGAGGGCTTAACGAGCAGGCTCATATCATTGACAGCCTTAATGGAGTACATCACCTTGTACCCCTATACTTCTCTACTCATTCCCAGACATGACCTTACTATTATTTTCGTTAGTTGATGTCTATTACTTCCTACGTCTCGGTCGTTTGTTTACCATCTTCATTTTTTAATGTCTCATTTATTTGTTTATCATTCTATCTGGGGGTGTTTATTACTCCCACCAAATGTCTATGTTTGCCCCATTTCCTCTATATGGCAAAGTTTTTGTGTTTGCCCCATTTCATAACTTTCCTATTTGAGACATATTTTTGACCATATGTGTACTACCCCCATATACCAAAGTGCCTTACCAAGGCCTACCTTAGCAAACGGGAGTGATACAATCTCGTTTGCCCAAGCATATCAAATAAATCATAAAAGAACGTTTATTGAAAGTGCAATATGGTTTAATTAATGCAAAACCGAAATCCGAAATACAACTCCGAAATGAAGAACAAAAGAATAACTAATGTTTTAACGTGACAGCGGAAGTTAGCTAAGAGAATGTGATGACTCTGCTCATCCATATCCCGCGAGTTACATCGACGTCCAAAACCTGCTAAGCCAACTGCTCACCATCCCCGAATGGATCACCACAGTTTTGAAAACAATAAACGGGGTCAGTCAACTGTATAACCAAATAAGAATTACAATAATACAACTCAAACAAACTGTAACCAATAATCCTCTAACTCCAATGTAACCAATAACCAATTACACACCAAAGTGTGTAGCCTGCCAGGTTGCCCATCGTTGCAACAGGTAACCCACACTAGTGGGGACCGCGGCCTTACCACCTAAGCCTCGCTCATCGCAACGAGCGGA
Source organism: Silene latifolia (assembly GCF_048544455.1). Taxonomy (NCBI): domain Eukaryota; kingdom Viridiplantae; phylum Streptophyta; class Magnoliopsida; order Caryophyllales; family Caryophyllaceae; genus Silene; species Silene latifolia. Next base: position 146,704,403 of record NC_133528.1, on the reverse strand, counting down.
CTTAGATCATTAATGTGAACATCCCCTTGTGACGGGAGCCAAAAGAGGCGAACATGGGGTTGGAACCATCTCCCGAAAATGGTCCCACAATAACAACCGATCAGAGTACAATCTCAATCACAATGATGACAATACCAAAAAATCAACCACAATCACATCTTATATTTATTAAGGGACGGGTTGGATAACGGAGATAAGGGGGATTCACGGTGAATTAGTCTAGTAGTGAAGCCTTGTTGTACTTGTAGGGATTGTGTAGTTTGAACAATAATTAGTAATGCAAAAATGGTTGAAATAAGCAAAGAAATAATCAAGTTATTTGTCATGGTTGTTGTTGATGAAATTGTGACTAGAATTGAAATAATTTGCTTGAATTTGCATGGATTTTATAGGAATGTCGACCAGCTCGTGCAATCAAGAGGCAATCTTCATGCAAATAATCTAATTACGGAAATGAAATACGGAGTATTATTAAATGTATGTAATCAAGAAAATAAGCAATATTCCGACCAAAATACACTCAAGGAAATAAATGAGATTGATTTTATGTCATTAAAGCATTATTCTTTCATTCAATGTTTTCATCAAAATTTTATTTTTTGATTAAAATTAAATAAAATTGGTATGAACTCATAAATTATCAATGATTTGACGCATATTTACCTTATATAAAACAAACATTTAGGGTGTTTTCCTTGCATAATGCCCAATAAAAAGTTTATTCCCTTCATATAGCTACATTAGAAATAATTCCCTTCATATAGTTTGATTAGGTTTGGATTCTACATACCTCAAATTCGTTGAAACCTAACCAAGAAAAATATATAGGCTTTAGAATTACGTATTGCAAAGCAGTAAAATTAGTGGGGTAATGATTTTCAGAAAATGCATAAGCCATCATTTTATGCTCATTTAGTGAATGTCAACTTATATATTGACAAATTATGAGTATTGCAGCCTGAATCATTGAAGGTCTTTATCCTTAAGGCATGATACATGGAGATGTGAGTGAAATTAGCTTATATGCATGTACTTTTGTTACAACTTACTGTCAAATCTCAACTATACTGCTATAAAATTAGGTGTGAGTTTGGTATACGATGTAACAATCAATAACACACCGCACTTTTTATGTCACTTAAATTAATAAACCAAATGTGTCTGTAAACAAATTTCATAGTTCTTCCAAATGTTAAACCATAACAAAATCATGCTTTAAAAATAAAAATAACAATATCAGCTTCTCTTGACATGTCATAGTTCTTCCAAATAAATCGTCGAACGTCAAGGCAAACGAGTCCCAGAAGTACTGCTTGTGTCACTATGCCTGGATGTAAAAAAAAATCCGAACTATGATCTTCTATATATTGATCATCAGTCAACATTCTTGTAAACGAGCCCATTGAGAAAACCTTGTGAATACCATATTATAAAAATAAAGTTTCAAATACAAACAAATGTGTACTGACATAATCTTAGTACCAAACAATGAAGCACAATCTAAACAATAGCATATTCACCATCAAAATTCATTGTACATTTAAACTTAAATATCAGAATTGTCAACAACTTTGAATTTTACTAACTTTAACCCTACCCCAAAGGCTTAAGTTTCATCTAATACTTGGTTTAGCATATCTAAAGCAAACATAATTCACCAATTAATGCTAATATAGGAACTCATATAGTAGTGATTTCCATTATAAGACGCCTTTCACTAATGTCAAAGTGCAAATTAACATATACGAAATATCATTACAAATTAAAGAGCTTTACAAGACCAATTTGTGAACGGAGATTAAATACATGCTAATAGTGGAGATAGTGGAGATTACCTTGCATTGGAATTACACCAATTCTTGTTTGTGACGGCACATATCCGTCACTCTTGAGTGACGGATACCATTTTACCTCACAAAGTACCCACTTTTTCTCTCTCTGCAACACTATTCATGTGGTCCCCTTTCTCCACAAACCCATTTTGTTACCATTTTATCTCACAAAATATCCGCCACAAATGGTAACCCGTTACAAGAGAGACCAATTGAATTAATTATACTCCTGTAGGGCTAAATATGCTATTGCTTATCGGTCATCAATGAATACGATTTTCTTTTCTTAGGGTTTTCTTTTCTTGGGGTTTAGACTAGGATGAGAATTTTGTTTTACGTTGATGGCTTTTTTTTTGCTTAGTGTTTCCCTAATCTTAGGTATGTGTTATCCAAACCTATATCAACTATATTGTGGGAATAATTTTTAATATAGCTATATGGTGGGAATATTTTCTTATGTTAACATTATGGGAGGAAAACACCCGATTATTATTTATTAATGAAATCTCTAAAAATGGGATATAATAATACTCTATAAGTAGATTCTTTGCATGATGATTAAGTCCACACTTCTTATAAAATTCATGCAATTTCAAGCAAATTATTTCATATTTTTCTCACAATTTCATCTACAACCATGGGAATAATTAATTTGATTTCTTGGTTTATTTCAACCATTTTTGCATTACTAATTAATGTTCAAACTACACAATCCCTACAACAAGGCTTCACTACTAGACTAATTCACCGTGAATCACCCTTATCTCCGTTGTCCAACCCGTCCCTTAATAAATATGATCGTCTAAAGAACGCAATCCAACATTCGATGTCTCGAGTCGAGCGATTTAGGACATCATCCTTCTCATTTTCTCTAAGTGACATACAATCCCAAGTCTACTCTACTCATGATGGAGCGTACATTATAGAATTGTCGTATGGCACGCCACCCGTCTCCCAAATTGGTATCATAGATACCGGAAGTGATCTCATATGGACTCAATGTCAACCTTGCTTTGACTGTTACAAGCAATATTTCCCTATTTTTAACCCGTCGGAATCTTTAACCTACAAGACCCAATCTTGTGATTCTGACGCTTGTCGGTCCTTAGGAACAAAACATACCTCTTGTAAGGAAAACGTTTGTAATTACTATTATGGCTATGGTGATAAATCCTACACGTCCGGGGACATTGCCATTGAAACCATAACGTTTAAGTCGGATAATAATAATAGTCGGTCCTTGGCTAATATTACCTTTGCTTGTGGTCATGAAAATGTCGGAACTTTTCCATATCAGTCCACAGGTTTAGTAGGTCTCGGTGGTGGACCGTTGTCTTTGGTTTCTCAACTTGGCTCATCGATTAAGGGTAAATTCTCATATTGCTTAATCCCTTTTTTTAAGGAAGGTAATTTTACGAGCAAAATTAGTTTCGGAACAAATGAGCAAGTTTCGGGTGATGCCGATGGTGTTATCTCAACCCCGTTAATACCAAGTAGCCCGTTTACATTTTATTATTTAACTTTAAATGGGGTTACTATCGGAAAAACGACAATACCCTTTAATCGGAATGGTAGAACGGTCGGTAACATAATAATTGACTCGGGAACTACCGTGACGTATTTACCTTTGGATATGTACTCGAGTCTAAGCTCGGTCTTGGAGGAGGCTATACAAGGGCAAAAGGTAGACGATAAAAGTGGAAATAATTTTAAATTGTGCTACAAAACCAGTAGGGATGGTGCTGATCTAAATATTCCTTACGTCACGGCCCATTTCGACGGCGGAGATTTGGTGTTGACGCCAATTAATACATTTGTAGCCGTTGCCGATGATATCGCGTGTCTTGCTATTATGCCATCAAATCTTAGTATAGGTGCAATTTTTGGTAACATTGCTCAAATTGACTTCTTGGTTGGGTATGATACTTATGGTGGCATGGTGTCATTTATGCCCACTGATTGTACTAACCACTAAGGCTTAGTCAAAAAAAATATTATGATTCTTTTCAAAAAAAAAAAAAAAAAATATTATGATTAGTTTTAAGCTGCATGAAAATACCGGTATAAGGACTAGTCACATAAATAGGATTATACATCCAGTTGTATATGAGTATAATATAATTAAGCTAAAACAAAGTTTATATGTATATTTTCTGAGTTTATTCAAAGTTATATTTTTATTATGTAAATGGATGAAATCAGATACTATCTAATAAAGCCCGTATTCTTTAAAATAGAACTCAGATTCTTTATTACAAAGCTCGGATTCTAAACCGTACAACTGGTGGTATAATCTATTAATTGGACGAGCCAAATTGAGTCATATACTCATACCATGTTTTGAGATCCTTACACTATGTTTGATAAAATTAGCTGAAAAGATAACTCATAAGATAGCTGAAAATTATGAGCTGATAAGATAACTGATTATATAAAAAATGTTTGGCAACTAGTTGAAAAGGTAGCTGATTTTTTATGAAATGACGTAAAAGAATACTGTAATCTATATAATATAATAAAACAACAATCAAACATGTTGTTTGCCCTCCAACACCTCACTTCCACTCTAAACACAGTTTTTAGGATCATTTTAAAATAGGCTACTAACTAAATAATCCAACACATGAAATTTCTTTTATATATGTTGATATCATGAGATTTATACCACCATGATTTTATTGTTGTTTTTACTAACTTCTTTATATTGTAAGCTCTCCCTAATATCATAGTTTAATTTTGTGTTTTTTTAAAATAATGTTCATATAATATATAGTATATACATACAATTAATTTATTATGAGATTAATTTATAATTTATAATACAAAACAATACAACGGGAAACAAAACAGGTGAAAACACGGTTAAAAATAAAGTTAAAGAGTTATTTTGTGTCATGATAAAGGTCATGAAAACGCATAAATGGGTACAGATTAGTGTTATATCAATAACTTATTTACGACCATCTCAGATCTCTCAAATTTTTTTGTTAGTTAATGGGAATTTATATGGATAAAATTTGATTATGAGTAAGTTGACATTATTTAAACCTGAATAAGGGGTTTACACTAGACAGTTTTGATTATTAGGATGTGTATTTAGCATTAGCGAACGTGAATAACACTACTACAAAAATGATCTATAAAGGCGCTTGGCTGCCGGCGCTTGTATAAAAACTGCTGATATATCTCTTATAAAACCAAACATTGAAGCGCTATTATAAAGCGCCTCCCAAAAGCGTCTTACCCATACCCAAAAGTAAAGCGCACACCAAAATTTCACCGCCAAACCCATTATCATTAGTAAAACCCTTGAATTAAAACAAAAAAAAAAAAAAAATTCTCTCCACTACCATTCTTGCGAACTGACGGCTCCATCAAAAATCTGAAGAGTAATCAAAATAGACCTCCAATCACATAATAAGGTATGTAGATTCAACATTCTCTATCATTATGTTTTTACTTTTGATTGATCCTTGAACTTTGAGTGAACAAATTGGTTGTTCTTTTTGTTCCAATTTTTTAGCTCGATGACCATTACAGTTCATTTGTTGATAGGGAAAAAATGTACATAGTGTAATGGTGGAGAATTAATATAGGTTTTCTAAATAAAATATTTGTTATTTATTTGTGTAAGCTCTTTTTGTTTATATTCTATGTATAAGTGAACCTTTCTTCAATGTTTATTCGACTTATTTATGTGAAACTAATTTTTAGTTTGACAAGTGATGGATTTGAATTTTATCAAGGAAAATTTGGCTAGTCGTAGAGAAAGTGAACAATACCGATTAGGAGTTCGTGACTTCATAAGATATGCTACTAGTGACCTATCCTCTTCTAGTGGTAAAATATATTGTCCTTGTGGGAAGTGTGTAAACAATAAATTGTTGAGTCCAGACGAAGTGAATTTACATTTGCTTAGTTCTGGAATGATGTGTAACTACTCCACTTGGATTTTCCATGGAGAGCAATTGGAGGACACATCGGTCGATGAACCTATGGTGACAAATCCACCTTTGACTCATATGCAACAGTTAGTTCATGATGCATATGGACAAAGAAATGAGGAGTCTGGTTTCAATGATTCTCCTCCTGTCATAAATATGGCAACCAATGGACAAAGTAAAGATGCCGAAAACTTTTTTAATTTGTTAAAAGATGCTGATCAGGAGTTGTGGCCAGGGTGTGAATTGACTAAGTTGTCATTTTTAGTGCTTTTGTTTCATTTAAAGAGTACTAACAAATGGAGTAATAAGTCTATTAGTAACTTATTAGAAATTTTACGACTTGCAATTCCCAATGGTGAACACTTACCAAAATCATTTGCTGAAGCAAAGAAAGTTATTAGTAAGTTAGGCCTTGATTACATAAAAATTGATGCTTGCCCGAAACACTGCCAACTTTATTGGAAAGAGAAAATAGGTGATGATACATGTTCAACTTGTGGGACTTCAAGATGGAAAAGGGTTAGAGAACAATTGACATCAACGGGGAGAAAAAAAAAGAAAGGAATTCCTGCCAATGTTTTACGGTATTTTCCGTTAAAGCCGAGACTTAAGAGACTTTTTATGTCTAAAAAGACGGCATCTTATATGAGGTGGCATTCTGAAGGAAGAACAAAAGAGGATAAAGTTCTAAGACATCCGGCTGATTCCAATGCTTGGCAAGACTTTGACTCTAGGTACCCTAATTTTGGTGCGGAGTCTCGTAATGTTAGACTTGGTTTAGCTAGTGATGGATTTAACCCTTTTGGAATGTTAAGTTCAACTTATAGTTGTTGGCCAGTAGTGTTGGTACCATACAACTTACCCCCTTGGATGTGTTTAAAAGCGTCATCTCTGATTTTATCCACCTTAATTCCGGGGCCGAGTAGTCCAGGAAATAAAATTGATGTGTATTTGCAACCCCTTATTGAAGAGTTAATTGAGTTATGGGATGAGGGCATTGAGACGTATGATGCTTCCAAAGACGAAACTTTTACTTTACATGCTGGATTACTTTGGACAATCAACGATTTTCCAGGTTATGGCATGCTCTCTGGTTGGGGTGTACATGGTGAGAAAGCGTGTCCTTGTTGCAACTCCCAAACTGATTCAAAGTGGCTATATAATAGTCATAAGTTTTGTTATATGGGTAGTCGTCGACTTTTAGAGGAAAACCATGATTTTCGCTATAATAAAGAAGCTTTTAATGGAAGTGAAGAACATGAAGTTGCTCCTACAACGCCTTCTGGAGCTGAGGTTCTGCGCCAAATTGAGGATATTCAAGATTTCAGTGGTTCTAAAACTTGGAAGAAGAAGAGCGAATTCTTTAAATTACCTTATTGGGATTCTCATTTAATTCGCCATAACTTAGATGTCATGCACATTGAAAAAAATGTGTGTGATAATGTGATTGGTACATTGTTGAATTTGGAAGGAAAATCTAAAGATAACTTAAAAGCTCGTCGTGATTTGGAAGTTATGGGAATAAGAAAGGAACTTCACCCACAAGAAAGGGGATCAAGGTATTATCTACCACCAGCTCCATATACAATGTCCCGTGTCGAAAAGCATGCATTTTGTAAACTACTCCATGAACTTAAAGTTCCCAATGGCTATGCTGGAAACATATCAAGGTGTGTAAACCTTACGCAAGCTAAATTGCATGGTCTCAAAAGCCATGACAATCATATCTTAATGCAACAAATTTTGCCATTGCATTGCGAGGGCGCTCACACCGAGGTGGTAGCTGTCTTATTCCAGTTATGTGGTTATTTTAGAGACTTATGTGGTAAAGTTTTACATTTAGATGAAATTGCGCGACTAGAAGCTTCTATACCACAAATAATGTGTCATCTGGAGATGATATTTCCTCCTAGCTTTTTTACCATAATGGTCCACTTGGTCGTTCATCTAGCTACGGAAGCAAAGCTTGCTGGTCCAGTTAGATATAGGTGGATGTATTTTATTGAGAGGTATTTGGGCAAACTCAAATCCTATGTTTTTAATAAAGCTCGCCCAGAAGGATCAATTGCCGAGGCTCACTTAGCCTTTGAATGTATGATATTTTGCTCTCATTACATTGAAGGATTTGATTCAAAGTTTCCCATAGCTTCAAATTTTGAAGGATGTGCTGAAATTTTGGAATCAACGAGTAGTACTCATGATAATAGTATTTTTGTTCAAGCGGGAAAACCTTTAGGAAAACCCACTACAAGCAAGATATCAGCAATGAACAAAATACAAGCACATCGATATATCCTTTTCAATTCTTCAGAAGTCACTGAATTTCTAAAGTAAGAATCTAATACTAACATAGTTTTCATTTTTATTAATTTTATACAATAGTTGTAAACATGTACTAACACTTGTTTTTATTAAAGAGAGCATGCGGCGAGAAACTTAAGCGTCGTAGTCGACCAAGACGTCTTTCTTTGAAAGAAATTGAGCGAATTCAACATGAAACATTCCATGATTGGTTCAGAGAACATGTAAGCATATTACAGGCTTATGTCAAATAATATATAGTATGAAGTATAAGAGGAGTTACTAGTTTTTTTTTATAATAAAACAGGTTATCAAATTGGAGGCGTCAAAGGGTCCAGAATGTTTGAATGAGGAACGTCGTATGCTAGCTCATGGACCACTTGATGTTATTACTAAATACCAAGGATATAATGTCAATGGTTTTAGTTTTAGAGCCAAACGTTATGATAAATGTACTCAAAATAGTGGAGTGGTTGTAGTAGCAAAAACGTCAAGCTATGCTAGTGCTAGTGACAGAAGACCGGTATTAGGAGATGTTACTTACTATGGGAGAATAATAGAAATCATTGAATTGAAATATTTAGGAGGATACTCAACTATAATGTTTAAATGTGAGTGGATAGACACAACTCCTGGAAGAGGAACAAAGCAAGACGAATATGGTTTTACACTTGTTAATTTCTCTCGTCTACACAGTGGCGAAACCCTGACAGATGAGCCATATATATTTGCCACACAAGCTGAGCAAGTGTTTTATATTCAAGACCAAGTTAACGAGGAATGGTCTGTTGCTTTGAAGATGAAACCGAAACATGTTAATGACATTGGTGACGATGGTTTGAGTGAGGATGAAGAAATTGAGCCATATCATGTCTCATTTCTAAACTTGTATTCGAACACCCATGAAAATCCTAGTTGGGTTAGGCTTGGTGTCGAAGGAACTTTGGTTGATGACTGAAAATAATATCTAGCTGTTAGATTTGATCTTCCTTTTTTAAGAATTTTTATGAAATATTGGCTATTCTTTTATGTTTTGAATAATAAGCTTTAAACTAAGTTGTGGTTTTTATTTGTGAAAGTTCTTTGTGTGCTTGCTAGCTTTGTGATGTGCTGGAAGTTTTTTTTAATCAAATTAAATGACTATTGATAAAGCTCAAAGTTGACAGGGAAAATGGCTAAGGCTAAGAATCTCCGGATTAGTAGACAAAGTAGCGGCCAAGGAGATCAAAGAGAAAACAACTCCACTGAGCATTCCAGATCTGGAAGTCATCAAAATGGAGATAAAAATCCAGAATCGATTACTACTACTCAACATGAAAATGAGGGACGAACATATGAGTGTGTTGTACAAGGTAAGATGAAAATTCACTTAGTAATACAGTTTGTATGCACATTGAAATTTCATATTAAAGTGATCTTATAATTTTTTAGATCCCGACGGCAAAAGAACTCGTGGGAAAACTGTTCTTGCAGAAATATGGAACATGCCAGAAGGACATCGAATAGTTGTCGAAATAAACAAATCCAATCAACCTATAGGGGATGAAGGAGGGGTGCTAGGATATTTTTGTGGGACAATAGCTAGAAATGGAGGTCTTTGCTCATTAAGTTATACTCGATGGGATCACTTAAAGAAGGGTAACAAGGGAAACAATCAGACCTTGATTCTGAAAGAAGTTCAGGTAAGGGATTCAAAACTTTGTTTTAGCACCATTATTGTATATATTTGGTTTACATAACTTTTTTTTTTCTTATCACAATATAAGCTTTTTTTCTTCTTATCACAATAAACATTTTTCTTGTCTATATGGCATATGCAGAAAAGGTTTCTTTATGCGAAGATACTCGAAAAATGGATATTGAAGTCAATAAACCATAAATGGAGAGACTATAAGTGTCTTTTAAAAGGAAAGCATTATTCAGATGATGCAAACATAACAGAGTTGCAGAATAACGTCCCACAGGATGTGGTAAACGACCAATGGATAAGTATTGTTAACTTTTGGAGATCAGATGAAGGACAAGTATGTTTTTATTTATTTACAAAATTATAAATGCCTTATTTTTAAGAGGACCATTTCCTATTTTATCTGAATAGTGCCCAAAACTACCAAAGGCCATAAACTTAGAAGTGGAATGTTGATAAGGTTCATAATGGAATGAAAATTGGTTAAGGTCAATGAACTGGTCTTGCACCGACACTAATAGTATTTTTTATGATATGGCAGAAAAGAAGTGCAAAGAGTAGGCTTTCACATAAGAAGGCAAAGACAAAGCCTATTCATACATCTGGCACTAAGAGTCATGCACGCATCTATGAAGATTTGGTATACGCCTATTATCGTTTAATTAGTTAACAAAAATTTCTATTTTGTTTCTTCTACTTTATTTTTATGATAAATTTATATTTTGTTTCTTCTACTTTCATTTTATTTGACTTCTTATTTATGATTTCTCTAGAAAAAGTCACTACAGAGATCCCCAACAAGGACTGAAGTTTATCTAGAATGTCATCAACATAAGAACGAAGCCAATGTTACGGTATGTGTCTGAAGCTTTTATTTATTTTAGTTATTAATGGTGATATTTCTTTGCGTTACTTTAGTACAATTACAACTACAGGATCAAATTAAGGAAATTGCTGCACAACAAGAGCACTTAGATGGGAACTTAGATGATGACCCTGTTGCACAAGTATTGGGAAAAGATAAATATGGTCGGGTTCGAGGTCTTGGGTTAGGTGTTAAGCCATCAGATCTAGTAGAGGCTTCTTCTACTTTGCATTATTCCAACGGCTTAAATATGTCTACAACCGAGGAGACATCCATGTATCTTATTCACAACTAAAGGACAAAATAGAAACAATGGATAATCGTATCGAAAGACAAGGAAACACTATTACCAAGCTAAAAAGGAAGTTGAGAAATACCGAGGGTTTTACCTTAAGTGATCTTGAGTCGAGTGAATCTAGCTCTGATGAGTCTAGCTCAGAAGGAGAGTCTGATCACGACAATTAATAGTAAGGTAATAATTCTTTTTAATCTCTTGATCATCTCATCTTCTCTTGGTGTCACGTCTTTTCTCTCATTTTGAACTTTTAAAGTGCTTTCTTGCTTCTTTTGTCAATAATGGTAATATCTCATGCTTATGATGAATGGGGATGTAAATTTGATTAACGACTTACATTGTTATCACTTGAATTTTCAGTAATCCTATGTTATGTTCGAGGTGCTTTATGTATCGTCAAGCTCAAGCATTATCGCAAGGATTGTTTAGCGGGCACCGAAGATATGTATTTCTAAGATGTCACAAATAGTCATTTGCTACTGTTGGCTGCGAATAATAGAGAACTTTGTGTTTGGATAGTTGGATATTTTTTTGATGTATTTTTTATTTGAGATACATTTATTCTTATAGGGTTCGGACACATGTATTTGACATTAAAGTTATTTAATAAGAAGATATGTTTGTTTCTAGAAAAGTTGTGTGTGTAATTCCGGGACAAGAAATATGTTTGTTCAGAAGGTAATATAGTATATAGGAAATGCAGGTGTAATAAATAATATTGTTGATTGTAGTAAGCAACGCAAAAACGCGCCTGAACAAAAGCATAATTGTGCATAATAGATGATAGGCGACATATTAGTTGAGGCGCTTGAAAAGCGCTGCTATAGCACAAAAAATAGCGCGTCAATTTTTGCGGCGCTATACTTTAGCTTTACCGACGCAATAAAATAGCGCCGCAAAAGAGGGTAGCGGCACAGGCAAATGCGGCGCATATAAAAGCGTCGGTATAACCCCTTCCGGCGCTATTTAGCGTTGCAATAGGGGGTTAAAAAGCGTCGCAAGAATCCGTTTCTGTAGTAGTGTAAGGGGTTTACATTTAGAGTGTCAAGGGCCAATTCTCAATCACAAATTATATTATGAGATCGTTATATGGTGCAATCTAAATTGGAACAGCAAGTAACACTTTATGTACTTTTTATGATTTAATTTAATAAATAGTAAACCATTCTTTAAAAAGATAGTAACTCATGGTTCGCACATAGGCGTGTGAAAATTTTTCTTAGAATCGAATTGCACGTTGTTTATTTCTATTAGTAGTATGGTTAATTAGGGAATTTTAAATATATATGGATGTTTGGTTGTTCTTTAAAAAACGTATGAATTGTGAATTATGTAAAGATTAAATTGATTTGTTATCTCATGTCTTCAATTCATTAAATTTGGAACTTTCCTTAACAGATGGTAAATAAGGCATTCAGGGTGACTATGAATATACATATTTTCCTAAATCGGGGATGAGATATTTCGATTTTTTTTTTTGTTGAGCTATGTTGAATTCTTGTCATCTAACATGTGATAGTTCAGTTTTTAGTAATAATGATATGGTTAATACTTAATATCATATATATTTATTTATGTTTCCACGTTATAATCAATAATTTGAAGTTAAATTCTTCATAGATGCTTATGAATATTTAACTCATATTTAGATATTTTACGTATATACACAAATTATTTTCAAATAACTTTGAATGATATTTATAAAATGTTTACAAATATACCCGTACAAATTTGCACGGGTTTCAAACTAGTATTTTAATATTATTGATTGAAGGGGTAAAACAGGAAAATGAAATCAGTTCAAACGGTATCTAAAATCCCAGTTACTACCCTAAGTCGCATTTCTGCAGGTAGCTTATTTGTTTAAATAAGCTACTTACCAAACACTTGCATAAAAATAAGGTTATCTGAAATTTTGGTCAAATAAGTTGCTTTAGTCAAATAATATAAGATACCTGAAACAGTTCGCCGAACACGACCTTAGTTAGGGAAATAAGAACGGATATTTATCATTAGTTAGGATATACAAGCAGATTTTATACCGTGCAAAAAAATGCACGGGTTTGCTTTAAATTTCTGATACACAAAATATTATTTTCACAATTATAAAAAAAAAAATTCAGATCTGATATTATTTTGCTAATAAGATATTTTTTCTCTAACTTTTTTAAAACTTATTATCTGAGGAAATTATGCAATCAATAATACTCTCTATACGACGATTATTTTTTCGTTATTTAAAAAATAAATTTAATTAAACTTAATGATTTTTGAAAGTAATTAATGATTTTTGAGTTGTTTAGTGAATTGAGAAAAAAAGAATCAATGAATTAATAGAAGAATGGAGGAAGGAGGAGAAAAGGTAATTAATTAGCTTGATGATCATGGGGGGTCCTACATTAACAAAAATTAAATTCTTTTCCAAAATTGAACAGCCAATCACAATCCCCTAAATGTTTTACTCCCTCCATTCAATTTCACATTACAAAATTCTAGTTTGTACACTATTCACAAGTGAACATTCAATGTCGATTTTCTCTCGATATATAAGTGAAAATATATTCATGTGAGATCTTATTTGATTCGTCTTTAGGAGCACATTAAGAATATCAAACTTTTATAATTTTTGCAAATATGTAGCTAAAGATATTTACCGCGTAAAACACGCGTTGTCAAACGTGAAAAAACAAACTTATAATGTGGAGTTGAATGGAGGGAGTAGCTTTTATAGATAGGGGATTGCCTCCTATAAAATGGGTACCCAATATTTTAAGTTTGTGTGCCCTTGAACTTCGCCATTTTGCACATGGTACCCAATATTTTAAGTTTGTGTACATTTTATCTTTCATGTTTGATTTTCATGTACAACATGCCCTTTCAGTCGCTATTAAAAAATTCAATTGAGCATAACACCTACGTCCGAATTCGGAATCGCTTAATTTTTTTGTTCTAAAATGATTATCTTGTCATAATCTACGATTTGAGGGAAAAAATTGTCAACTAGTATTTTTTAGGGTTTTTTCACCCGAAAGCCTCAAATCGACCATAATTCCGATGTTCAAATTTCGAATGACCTTTTTTTTGTTATACATTGAATTATAGCTCTCGAAGAGTAAATCAATTTTAAAATAAAAATTGGTCGATTCTGATTTATAGTCTACGATTTATTCTCAATTGAAGATTTAAAAACGGTAAAAGGGCATATTGTATTTGAAAATTAAATCTCAAGGATATCATGTGAAACAAACTTAAAAAGTTTAATACCACGTGCAAAATGACAAACTTTAGGGATACCACGTAAATTTTCCGTTAAATAACTATCATATCCTTTTACGTCATTTTATCAAAAATCAGTCACCTTTTTAGCTAGTTTGTCAAACATTTTTTTATAATTAGTTACCTTATCAGCTCCAATTTTTGAGTTACCTTATCAGTTTACTTTTCAGGTTTCAACTTGCTTTTCAATTAGTTTTACTAAACAGATTAATCTTGTAATTGTTGAACAAAATCGTTAAAAATTGGTTGATGTGAGTGGTCTGGGCTCACATATCTTAAACAAGTTATTAAGGGTTCGATTCCTGACTTTTACGAATGAAAAAACCGAACTTCATAAGTAGATTACTATTTGTGAATGAAATCTCTAAAAATGGGATATAATAATATTCCATAAGTAGATTATTTGCATGATGCTTAATCCCACACTTCTTATAAAATTCATGCAATTTCAAGCAAATTATCTCATATTTTTCTCACAATTTCATCTACAACCATGGGAATAATTAATTTGATAATTTCTTTGCTTATTTCAACCATTTTTGCATTACTAATTATAGTTCAAACTACACAATCCCTACAACAAGGCTTCACCACTAGACTAATTCACCGTGAATCACCCTTATCTCCGTTGTCCAACCCGTCCCTTAATAAATATGATCGTCTAAAGAACTCAATCAAGCGTTCGATGTCTCGAGTTGCTCGATTTAGGACATCATCCTCCTCATCTTCTCTAAGTGACATACAATCCCAACTTTACTCTACTCATGATGGATCGTACATTATAGAATTGTCGTATGGCACGCCACCCGTGTCCCAAGTTGGTATCATAGATACCGGAAGTGAACTCATATGGACTCAATGTCAACCTTGCTTTGACTGTTACAACCAATATTTCCCTATCTTTAACCCATCAGAATCTTTAACCTACAAAACCCAATCTTGTGATTCAGATGCTTGTCAGGCCTTAGGAACGAGACGATCGTCTTGTAGGGAAAACGTTTGTAATTACTATTATGGCTATAGTGATAAAACCTACACGTCCGGGGAAATTGCCATGGAAACCATAACGTTTAAGTCTGATAATAATAATAATAGTCGGTCCTTGGCTAATATTACCTTTGGTTGTGGTCATGAAAACGGAATTTTTACATATCGCACGACAGGTGTAGTAGGTCTCGGTGGTGGACCGTTGTCGTTGGTTTCACAACTTGGCTCATCGATTAAGGGTAAATTCTCATATTGCTTAATCCCTTTTTTTAAGGAAGGTAATTTCACGAGCAAAATTAGTTTCGGGACAAGCGAGCAAGTTTCGGGTGAAGGTGTTATTTCTACCCCGTTAATTACAAGTAGCCCATTTACGTATTATTATTTAACTTTAAATGGGGTTACGGTTGGAAATACGACGATACCCTTTAATCAGAATGGTAGAACGGTCGGCAACATATTAATTGACTCGGGAACTACCATGACCTTTTTACCTTTGGATATGTACTCGAGTCTAAGCTCGGCCTTGGAGGAGGCTATACAAGGGCAAAAGGTGGACGATCCAAGTGGAGAAGGTTTTAAATTGTGCTACAAAACCAGTATGGGTGGTGCTGATCTAAATATTCCTTATGTCACGGCCCATTTCGACGGCGGAGATTTGGTGTTGACGCCAATTAATATATTTGTAGCCATTGCGGATGATACCGCATGTCTTGCTATTATGCCATCAGAAGATCTTAGAATAGGTGCAATACTTGGTAACATTGCTCAAATTGACTTCTTGGTTGGGTATGATACTTATGGTGGCATGGTGTCTTTTATGCCCACAGACTGTACTAACCACTAAGGCTTAGACAAAATTAATATTATGATTCCCCTCAAAAAAAAAATATTATGATTAGTTTTAAGCTACATGAAAATAGCGATATAAAGACGAATCGAATTGGGTCATATACTTGTAGATACCTCATTTCTGCACCTCCCGCATACTACCCGGTGATGATTGGGCCGCATGTTTGGTACGCGGAACGATTTGTGACAGTTCGTAAGTTTATCGTCAAGTGATCGCTCAAACATTTATGTCTATCTCTTAATTGTCATCTACGTGCCGATACGGTCGTTTTGGCAGTCATTAGAGTACATTTGTAGTCCGGACCTAAAACCGTCTTCATTTTCTGACAACCATTAAAATGCCGAGTCAGAATGTTCTGGAATGTTCCGGATATTTCTATTTCATATTTTATAAATCTTTTATAAATATTTTAATCTTTGGTAAACAATTTCCCGTAATATTCATACAAGATATTAAGGAAAACCAAATTATTCCGTTATTCCATAAACTAAACAGTAAACACGGAAATCTTTCTTCCGCAGGAGGAAACCACTTGGGAATAGACGCAGCAGGTGTTGCGCCTCTTCCAAGGGACACAGTGCCTGCTGCGCCTCTTCCCAAGTCCTTTTCTGCGTATTTTTCGTATCTTTTCATATCTTTTCGAGTTTCATTTCCAAAGTTTCTCCGAAAACCCTACTTCCTCCACGTGATTAGTATAAATAGGGACCTTCGGTCTCACATATTTCTCACGCGAGTGTCCGCCCTTCTCTTCTCCCTTTGCATTCTAGACCACGTTCTTACTTTTTGGGGTCTACGTGCTTGAACTTTCGACCACGTAAGCTCGGATCCTTCTGAGTTCCAGCCTCGTTTTGCATGACCTACCAATTTGACCAACTACACAATAATCAACATTAATCAACTTTGTTTCTTTCCTCTTACGAGGGAACTTTCGTCTACATTCGAGTCGAGCATCACTAAACGTATACTTAGTTCATCTCGTTTCGTCAAACATGTAAGTCTGAGGGTGTATAATCCTCCTTTTAATTATTGTTCTTTATTTCTGTATCATAATGTAAGGTTTATGTCGAAAATACAATTAAAACTGATTTCTAAAACTCTTTGTTTAAAACCCTTTTTACGGATTATCAGAGGACAACCGTCGAGAAAGGACGCAGCAACTGCTGCGCCTCTTCGAAGGGACGCAGCACATGCTGCGCCTCTTCGTGAGGCCGCCGCGGTTCCTGCTTCCTTTCTTCTTCCTTCGTCTTTTGTTAATTTGTTTGTTTTTCTTTTGTTTTCAATTGTTCGTTGTTTCTTTGACATAATAACTCAAGCATAATAATCTGACACATATTATTTATCATCGTTAATTCATCTTTTAAAATCCCGACTCAAATCCCAAATAATCCATATTTGCGGGTTTTCGTCATTAAAGTCAAACCGGGTTGTAGGAATTCGATTCATTCATATTGGATTTCTGGAATTCGATCTTCGATATATTTCCACCTGTTTATTCATTCATTCATCATTAATCTATCATATTTAACCTAATTAGTTTGTTTAATTTGTTAATTAATCTTGTAATTAATTCGTATTAATCGGTTTCATCCATGTTTATTGCTTTCATGACCATTAATCACATGTAAATAACCTGTTAATCACTTTCATCCGAGTCAAATATTATTAATCAATCATTAAAATTACCAATGAATGTTAACGGCTTGCAATTCCGGCTTCACAGCCAGAACTGAGCCAAGGAACAGACGCAGCAACTGCTGCGCCTCTTCCAAAGGACGCAGCTCTGTTGCGCCTGTTCCTGGTTGATTTCTGTCTCTGAACTTCCGTTTTGCCTTGACCTAGTTTATTAATTACGTATTAACTAACTATTATTCGTATTATCCCTAATTTCTGTTCGTTCATTTATTTATTCTTTCTTTTTCCAAACCCTCCGTTTTAAATGTATTTTCGACATAAGTCAATAAATCCCATTGTAATTATTGTAATTTTCTTTATTGTATTTTTTATTGTATTTCTTTATTATTGCTTGTATGTTTTCACATGTAATCGATCTAAATTCCTAATTCGACCCAATTGTATGATTAAATTACATGATAACCGACTTAGTCTAATTCTCACATGCTAGGATTTAAAACGTTGGATGTTGCATTGCATGCATATAATCGACAATATATCGAGTATAGACGATCTTCCCTAATCATTAGTAGAGGCCGCTATCGAGGCGGGCGGGATTAGGTGTTCGATCAAAAGAGCTTCCTAATACGTACCCTCACCCCTTACTCCATATCTCTGTGAACATCCGTGTTCATTGGCATCCACGAGAGTCATTCTAGACATAGAATGCTAAGGGTAACGAGTGCTTAGTGTTTATGTCATTACTTTGTGTCTTGACATGACACGAGGTATTCGAACGGTTTCCAATTTTCCACAATAAATTGGTGGCGACTCCACAAAATGCAAACGCTTGTTTCCCAAGCGCCCCCGTGGCCCATGTCCACAATACTCATATCATGTTTTGAGATTCTTAAGCTCTGTTTGATAAAATTAGCCGAAAAGATAGCTGAAAACTAAAAGGGTAACTGAAATCATCGGAAGGTAACTCATAAGGTAGCTGAAAACTATGAGCTAATAAGATAACTGATTATATAAAAAATGTTTGACAAACTAGCCGAAAATGTAGCTGATTTTTGATGAGATGACGTAAAAGGATATGACAATAATTTAATATTTTGATTGAATGGGTAAAACAAGAAAATGAAATTAGTTTTTTTTTTTTTGGAAAGAAAGTGCATGATATTAAAAATAAAAGAAGATTCGGTTACATCAAGGGGGCGGGTCGGGGGAGTGGCTCGATGGCCAGCAAGAATTCATTAGTACAAAGTTGTTGGACAAAAGAAGGAGCAAAGTCCCAATTAAAGCAACCATTACTAGGACTATTATCCTCTAAGGCGGCTTTTGCGAGTGCATCGGCCACTCCATTGGCAGATCTTTTTTCAAACTTGAGCTTCACCCGGGGAGAGTTCTTCAATAGATGCCTACACTCAAGAATAAGGTTAGCAAATTGGCCGCAAGGAGGAGCCTTACTCAAAATAGAGGTGACCGCATTAAGACAATCAGGGGCAATAATAAAGTAATCCATGGACTCCGCACAAGCCAAAAGACCGTCCCTAATGGCAAGGACCTCACTAATAAAGAGATTAGGTGCAAGCAACCGTCTTGACCAACCCCGAACCCAAGAGCCGATGTCATTCCTAACAACGCACCCAATACTAGCTAAGGAGGAGGAGGGGGAAAAGGCCTCATCAACGTTGGCTTTGAACCAACCAAGCGGGGGAAGGGCCCAACTACCACGGTAGTAAGAGGCAGAGGATGGAACGGTAAGGGGGGGGAAGGCAGCGGATTAGGAGAATTGGCAGAAACCCAGGAAGAGGCTTGAGAGGAGATAGAGTCGCAGAATAACTGAGCACACGATCTGGGTGCAGCATAGCATTGGTGAAAGTGATATCACAACGCTGTGTCCAAAGTCGCCAAAGGATGAAAGTGAAAAGAGAAGGCCAAGAGGGGTTGGAAGAGGTGCAATTCTCATGAATCCAAGGTTGGAGGTCAAGGGTGAAAAAGGATGCGTCCATACCAAAGTGTACCCAAACATCTGTGGCAAGACTACGGGATGTGAATAGAGGTTTCATTGAGGGAGGGGCTAGAGCACAGGAGGCAAGAGGGGGAGGGAGGACAGATCTCTTGAAGAGGGTAACACTGTGGGGCAGCTTCTCCTACCAAGCGAGCCAAAGGAAATTTTTTATTTTGGGGATGGTAGGGAGGTCCCAAAGCCAGTCAAGGGAAGGGGTAGAGGACAGAGGCCGATTTGTGTGATCAAGGAGGGAAGAGTAAGCGAAACCGATCGAGAATTTGCTTTTGGGGGCAAGGGAGGTAGAGAGGATGTCGGGTTTGCAGGAGGAAGGGAGGGGGATGGCAAGGATAACAGTCAGAACATCGTCGGGAAGGACAAAGTCGAGAGTGACGAGGGCCCAAGTGCCATTGGAGATGATAGAGCTGAGTTTAGCATTATGAGAGGCCGTATTGAGGGGCCCACAAATAAGATCTCTAAGAGGGCCAAGAGTGGACCAGCGGTCGGTCCAGAGGCAGATGGAGGCACCATCACCAATGGACCCGATGGTGTGTTGTTGGAGAAAAGGAAGGCTAATGCCCACATTTTTCCAGATGTGAGAACCATTACGGAAAGAAGAAGGGTGGGGGGGTCAGGTATTTGCTCTGAATAGCGTGAGAAGCAGGAGAGTTTTTGTTAAGGAGAATGTTCCAGCTCAGCTTTTTAGAGAAGGCATCATTGAGGGGGCGGGCGGCTTTAATACCCAGGCCACCAAGGGTCAGGGGTTTAGTGACAAGGTCCCAATTAGAGAGATGGAGTTTTTTTGATGAGGAGTCCGACCACAAGAAGGACCGGGTGATCTTATCAATTTCGTAGAGTGGGAAGGGATTGCATTTAAGGAAAATGAAATTAGTTGAGGTACCTGAAATCTCAATACCTTAGGTAGTATTTTGGTCAAATAAGATACCTGAAACAGCTCGCCGAACACGGCCTTAGTTAGGGAAATAAGAACGGATATTTATCATTAGTTAGGATATACAATAACATGATAATACACTGCACGCATATTATCTAAGAAAACTTTATTTGGATATACGACATATACCACGAACGAACAATTAATTCAAATACAGACTCGAAATCAGATTGATAATTATCATCTGACGTTAAATCATTTGAAGAAGTCAAGAAACCCAGTTGTTCCGGGTGTAATTCCGAAGCAGTTATTGTGACCACGTGAACTTGTTGAATGACGTCGTTGCTTGACTCTTCCTTTCACTCTTTCCTGTTTAAGATGAACAAACTGAGGGCTCGGCTTGGGGCCGAACGTACTCACTCCGACGCTCAAGTCAGTAAACTTAGAGAGATAAGTTGTGTGTTACTTGGCCAAGTATATTGTAAAGAGATAAGGGAGTTTATACCAGATTATTGGATTGTGAGATAGTTTTTCGTATCCTTTTCTCAATGAGAGAAGTGGAGTATTTATAGACTTTCACCTTTTGTCACGTAGTGGCCAAGTGGCAGAGCAGGTGGAAATACTGTCTTACCCTCGGCCGAGGGACCCACGGCAGGCCGGCAGGCCTGGTTGACTCCATGCCGAGGGGACTGGATGTGAGTACGCGGATATGCCTCTCGGCCGGCTAGTTGCCAAGACCGAGACCCAAGTGACAGCCGACAGTGCGCGTCGGTTAGGGCATCTAATACGTTGACTTGTCTCTTTTGGCTTTGACCTTGCTCAATATGTTGACTCGGTCGGGGTGCGAAATATGCCCCATCAATTTGCCCCCAGCGTAGTCTATGCCGTGGTATGGACCTTCGATGAGTGTTGAGCGTATTCTGCGCAAGTTGAACTTCTTCCCCGACTTCTTCTTCCTCGGCTTGGTTCTGTTCAGGCCGTACCATATCCCCCCTCCACATGGTTGTGTAATGGACATCCGATGTGGAAAATAAAATGGCGCTGGCCGAGACCAAGGTTGAGAGTGTCGTGTGCTTTTGATTGTCCCCGGCCGGTGCTGCCAAGCTTGGTTGATCAGCTGGCCGGCGGCAAGTAGATACCAAGGAGCGTGTCGAAGAAGATTTGTCATTGTGTGTCGATTGACATTCCGTGGCTGCATGCTTGACACGTGGCTCGGCATTGATTGGTGGACGTTTCATGGGCTTTGCCCTGATTGGTCCGCTTCATGGGCTTTGCTCTATAAATAGAGCAGTGTGCCCCTCAATTTTCCGCACAATCTTCATTTTCTCAAAAAAAATTTCCTTTTTCTAGTTATTTTTTTCGAAGTGCTTTCTTTCTCTAACTTTCGAAGCGTTACTCGGCGTAACACTTTCTTCCAAGGTAAACAAACAAATTTTTCCAACTTTTATTTGTTAAATAATTGTTGTCACCATGTCTTCTGCTGATGCTCAACCCAGTACCTCTGCGCCGGGGGGCGAACCGTCGCGTCCTGATGAACAGGAGCCACTTGTTGTCACCCCGATAGGGTTTGGGGGTCCCAAGTCGCCGTCTCCTGAAATTGATCCAAAATTTTTGGAGGGTTTTGATGATGACGATGATGAGGCGACCCATTCTGATGAAGAGAGGCCACAGTTCTTGTGGCACGGTGAAGCCTGTTCGATTAAACCCGATCATGTTTGGACGAACAAGTTCGCTAGTTGTTCCGGTCCTGATCTTTTGGAATATCATTACTCCTTCGGCAGGGGGTATAAAATTGTTGTTCCTGAGGGTGATCAGGCAGTCTGTTGCCCTCCCAAAGGTTGTATCGGCGTGTACATCAGACACCTGGAGTATGGGCTCCGGTTTCCTCTTAATGTACATGTTGCTGCCATAATTAAAGCCATGAACGTCGCCGTGGCACAACTGCATCCGTTGGCCATTAGGACGATAATTGGCTTCGTGTGGCTTTGTCTCTTTAAGGGGGAGGCCCCAACGGTTAACCTGTTCCGCCGGCTTCACCATCTTCGGCAAACTACCCTAGGTGGCACGGGGTGGTACAGCATACAGACCGAGGCGGGTTATGTTACCGTTTCCAAGCTGACATCTTGCAAGGGCTGGAAGGGGCGGTGGGTATACGTCGAGGTTCCGGAGGACTATCCGCTGCCCCGGTCCTTCCAGAGCCGCGTCAATTTGCGGTGTGAGAGTCGGGGGGAGCATGATAAATATGTCTCCCGTAGTAAGATTAAGATGGACGCCAAGAAGGTCTATCTTAAGGAGGACGAAATGCAGGTAATGAGGCTGTTCGAGGCTGAGAAGGATGGCACGCCGAAGGGATGGATGCCCCCGACGCAGATCGTCCTTCAAGACGAGCTGCTTTGCCACGTCGGCCTCATACCGACCCTCGGCCAGGGTGAGTGGGGTCGGTATGAGGCCCACTTTTGCTTTTAATCCTTCTGTATAGCCTCGGTTTACTTCTTTTGCTTAACTCTTGCTTTGTTTCTTTTGCAGATCGATTTGGCCGGGATCTGCCTGTCTCTGTCCTCAAGAGGTTGGGACTTGACGAGGACGGGAGATTTGTTGAGCTGCATCCTAAGGCCGCGCCACGTGATCGCAGACCGGCCCCTCACGAACTTATGGAGCAGGCAATAAAGGCAATGGATGTGGCGGCGGCTCAGGCGGAGATTTGCGGTAACGTGCCGCGCCGGAGACCAAAGACAACGTCTACGGCGGCCACGGCGTCAACTCCAACTCAATCTTCAATCCCCGTAGTCCAAAAGGTGCAGGTGGTCGTCGATGTTGAAGAGGACGTCACCGTTCTGGAGTGTCCTCCTCCTTCAAATAAGAGAAAAGAGGCAACGCCTGCTGCTGCTGTTACCGAGGCAGGGAAAGGAAAGGGGTTAGCCGACCCTCAATCCAAGAAGGCCAAGACTGGTACGGATCTAACCCCTGACTCGGATTTAGCAGGTTCTTTAGGCGTTCCTGATGACAGGCTTTCTGATATGTCCATGAATGTTGACATGGACGCTTTGTCTGGGTTTTTTATAGATCAGCCGTCGCCGGCCGTTGTTCTCTCTGAACGGCAATTGGAGAAGCGGCCTGTGCAGACGGGCGATAAGAATGTCACCGCCGACTCCTCATCCCAGAAGGTTTCCCCCGCTCAGCTTGTGGCGGAAGGCACAAGGTTGTCCAAGAGGCTGGTGAAGTGGACTGAACTAGCCGGCGCTCATATTATGGAGCAAGAAAAGGTCATGGCGCAAGCTGCCCCTGCGCTTGAATGGCTTAGGCTCGAGCTTGCTGCTTCTAAGAAGGAGGCCGAGAGGACGAAGAAGGAATTCCAGGCCGCCATGAAGGACTTCCTCGCTGAGCGAAAGCTTAAGAAGGAAGCTGATAAGGCGGTCCTAGCCGAGAGTGCCAAGTTTGAGGCTGCGTTGGTTGACGCAGCTAAACTACGGAAGGAGAGAGACAAGCTTCAAGGCGGTTATAATACCATGGTTGAGCATAGGGAAAAATGGAAGTCCCTGCATTTGGCCGAGGCGAAGGAGCATAAGAACACAAAGGTTATCCTTGCTCAGAGGGAGAAGGATATTGAGACGCTGAAAACCGTAATCATCCCTGACATGTGTGCCCGGTACCGGGACCAAGCTGAAGATGCTACCAGGGATGCCATTAAGGAGCTCCTTCCAGAAGGCACTTTTCCATGGCCAGATTTTGACCGGCTTCTTGATGAGAAGGCGGCTGCTGTGGAGGCCAAAGTCGCGGAGGAGGCGAAGGCGGCGAAGGCTGCTCAGGAAGCTGAGGCCAAGGCAGCCCATGCTGCAAAGGTGAAGGAGGCTAGGGAGGAGGCTGAGAGGGCAAAGGCAGGTGAAGCTGCCAAGTCGGCTTCTGGGCCGCCCACTGATGGTGATGCTGCTACTGCTGCCGGTTGCGAGCAGAAACAAGCATAGGGAGACAGGCGGTCGTCACCAGATTCACCCGGCCCTTCAGACAGCTTCAGCTGTTCGGGGGCCAACTATTGAGCCTTTCCTCCCTGCCATCCTTTTGGCGCTTCAAGTCTTATGTTGTAATCTTTTGTTGTACCTTTTGTTTTTGTTAAACTTTGGTAGGTTATGTTTAGGCTATCCCTATGGGGACGGTCGTCGACTTTGTTTTGCCTCACCTGTAAACATTTTTCAATAAAGCTTGTTTATTTGCCTTCGGCTTGGCCGAGGCTTTTGATCTCATCCTCCATTAAGTTGTCCTATTACGTTTCAACATATTGAGCGCTTTTTCGTTTTTACTTTCGGCTTGGCCGAGGCAGTTAGAATGCGCATCTCAATTGTACTTAAATGTTTTTTAACATGTTGGCATGTCGGTCGCTTCCTCCTCCACTCCCGGTCTTAGCCGAGGCGGTCAGATTTGCGCTTCCCAACTGCTGTTGTGAACATGTTAGCGTATCGGTCGTTGTGTCCCCGTCGCTCCCGGCTTTGGCCGAGGTAATCGAGGTTACGGCTCGACAGCGTTCGTATCTGTAGACATATTGATCGCTTCCTCTGCCCCCTCGGATTGGCCGAGGCGACTAGAATTGCGTCTCAACTGTACTTATACGTTCCTAAGCATGTTGGTCGCTTTCGCGAGTATCAACTGCATTTTGTAGTGACTGTCGTGGCGTCTACTAAGCATGTTGGTCGCTTTCGCGAGTATCAACTGCCATTGCGGTGACTGCCCGGCTTTGGCCGTGGCGTCTACTAAGCATGTTGGATTATTCTTCATAAGGTATAATCGCGCGCTGGGGTGTCCACAACGGTCTCGGACACCTCCGCCGCTATACAAAATATTTCCTAAGGTTATCCGTGTTCCAATGGCTCATTAGAGGAACACCCTCCATGTGTGTCAGCCGGTATGTCCCCGGCCTCATTTCTTCAACCACTTTGTAGGGTCCTTCCCAGTTGGCCGTCATTTTACCATGGATGTTTCCTTTGTTTGTTGCGGCCGACTTTCTCAGGACTAGATCTCCTACTCTTAAGTCCCTTTTGTGGACCCTACGGTTGTATGCTCTTCTCATTCGGTTTTGATACAATGCCAAGTTGAGCCGTGCCGTGTCTCGACTTTCTTCGACCAGGTCTAGGGAGGCTCTCAGGCCTTCCTCATTTTCGACTGGGTCAAAGGTTTGCGTTCTGAATGTTGGCACCGCCGCTTCAATTGGCAGGACGGCCTCAGACCCATAGACTAGGTGGAATGGACTGTACCCTGTTGCTTCTTTCTCTGTGGTTCGAAGTGACCATAGGACGCCGGGTAGTTCATCAGCCCATCTTCCCTTTAGATCTTCAACCTTCTTTTTTAGCCCGTTCAGGATTGTTTTATTAGCTGCTTCCGCCTGCCCGTTACTCTGAGGGTGGCAGACGGCGGAGTATGCAAATTTTATACCGAGCTCTTCCAACCAATTCATCACCATGTCGCTCCAAAACTCTCGGCCGTGGTCAAATACCATGACTTGGGGTAACCCAAAACGAGTTATGATGTTCTCCTAAATCACCTTTCTTACGGCCGCCGTGGTCTTGGCAGGTACCGCGACAGCCTCGACCCATTTGGTGAAGTAGTCAACGGCGACAATCAGGTACTTCCTTCCTCCGGAGGCCGTCGGAAATGATCCTAATAAATCCATCCCCCACTGTGCAAATGGTAGCGGACTAAGTCCTGGTTGCAGGTCTCGGGAAGGTGCATGTATTACCGGAGCATGCATCTGACAATTCTTGCACTTCTTGGTTTTTGCTCTGGAATCTTCAAGCATGGTGGGCCAGAAGTAGCCGGCTCGGAGAGCTTTGTGGGCTAGCGTTCTCGCCCCCATGTGATGTCCGCAGATGCCTTCGTGAATCTCTGTCAGTATTAGCTCCGCGTCGGCTGGGCCGACACATTTCAAGAGTGGTCTTATTACGGACCTTCTATACAATTCTCCTTCGAATACCAAGTACCTTGCAGCGATCCTTCTTATCTTCTGAGAGAGACTGCGGTCCTCCGGTAACCCTTTTGTCAGTTTATATTTCATTATCGGAGTCATCCACGTCGTCTTGGCTTCGATGTCGCCCACCATGCCGACGGTCTCAGTGATGCTTTTAGCATTTCTGATATCCACCAGCACGGTTCGACTGACATTCTTGATGCTTGAACTGGCAAGTCTTGAGAGAGCGTCGTCTCAGTTGTTCTCAGACCTGGGGATGCACTGTATCTGGAAAGATTTCAATTTTGAGGTGTCAGCTTTTACCCTCTCCAGGTACCATATCATCCCATCGTCTCGAGCCTCATACTCTCCTCGGATTTGATTAGTCACAAGGAGTGAGTCTGTTTTTAACACAATATGCTCTGCCCCGGCAGCTCTAGCTAACTCGACTCCAGTTATCACCGCCTCATATTCGGATTCGTTATTTGAGGCCGAGAAGGTAAACTTCTAGGCGTACTCAAACTTGTCCCCGTTAGGGCTGGTGATAAGGATGCCGGCTCCTGAGCTGTTTGCCGTGGAGGACCCGTCGGTGTACACTTCCCACACGCCGGGATGTGATTCTTCTTGATATATGCACTCGGCCAGAAGTCTCAGCGCGGTTGCCCCTTTATCGAAGGCCTCGGCTTGTCTTGAATGCCGGCCGGATAGCTCCACTGCCCATTTGATAAGTCGGCCGGATTTTTCGAATTTTTCTAAGGCTTTCTCCAATGGCTGGTCGGTTAAGACCGTCACGGGATGTGCGTCGAAGTAGGGTTTTAACTTCCTTGCGGCAACGACGACGGCGAAGGCCGCTTTTTCAATCAGTGGGTAGTTTCTTTCGGCGGCCAGCAGTGTATGGCTGATAAAGTAGATTGGGTGCTGCTGCTTATTTTCTTCCCTGATGATTACGGCACTGACCGTGGCCGAGGTAACTGCTAAATATAGATATAGCGTATAACACCCCCATACTCCAAGTGCCTTACCAGGACCACTCAGGTATAAGGACGCTACCATCTCGGTTACCCGAGGCATGATAATCATAAGACAATGAAGAAACATACTTTATTAAATAAGTTTTAGCGATTACATAACAAAACCAACTGTAAGCAAAATACAACTGTTCTCAAACTATAAACCAACTGAAAGGAATTGTCCTAACAAACACAGCGGAAGACTAAAGACTCTGATATGTGATGACTCCATCCCCAGCTAGATCCCACGCATATCCAAGATATACCTGCCAAGCAACTGCTCACCACCCCCGAATGGATCACCACAGTTTTTAAAACATTTAAACGGGGTGAGTACTAATCACACAATTAATATACATGTCACAATAAGATAAACAGACAGCTTAACTGTCACACATACATAACCAACCAACTCCAATCATCTCAATCACTGACTGTCCACTGGACCAGCCCTGCCAGTGGGGGACCGCAGCCGTAACCACCAAATCCCCGCTCCACATAGTGAGCGATAACCCTGTCCATTAATGTGCACATCCCCTTCCGTGGCGGGTGCCACGAAGGGCGAAACTAGGGCGTGAAGCCACTCCCGCAAGTGACTCCACTCAGCCGAGAACGCATCTCGAGAACTAGAGACAAACAATCAGCGATCACAATACAACATCAACAACCGTCTGAATCAATCATCAATATACAATCACAACCGCAGCCGTCACAATACTATTACTATATCATACAATCAATCTCAACACATCAACAATCATCCCATTATGGGACTAATACTGAGTAGGAAATCCTACCTGGAAAGCAACACAATCATCAGACGATCTAGCAGCTGTCTCAAAACCTCTTCTTTACAAATCCTTCTCCTATCACATAATCACATAATCACAATCTAACCTTAACAAATCATAAAAACCCCCAATCCTAAAATTAGGGTTTAACGAAACTTGACGAAATACTATAAAATTGGTATGCAGATCTTACCCTCGACGCAAGGATCACAAAGGTATAAAGAACGATGGAATCCGACCTCTCAAGCTCCGGGATTTGCTAACGATGCGATGACAGACAAACTACGTAACTCCTTTTCTCCTCACTTAGGTTTTAGAACATATAAAAGAAACTAAGAAAAGTGACGGACAACCTTTTATATTTATCTCGCATCATTTAACAAAACCCGACAAAACATCCCCGTAAACCGGCTACTCGATCGAGTACCCAAGGTACTCGATCGAGTACCCCCCCCTACTCGATCGAGTACCCCAGCTACTCGATCGAGTACCCAACAGGTCAAAAACTATTTTAAAACGCAACTCACCCTTACTCGATAGAGTAAGGCCTACTCGATAGAGTACCTAAAGACTTATAAATACGGAGTATTACAGTCTTCCCTCCTTAAAAAGAACTTCGTCCCCGAAGTTCAACCCATACATAAAAACAACCATACTAACTCGACCAAGACACAACAACATAACTAAGAACTCAAGAACTCGACCAAACATAAAACATGAACTTTTAACACCCACTCCACCAACTATGTTTACTTCCCTAACATGACTCACGATATCGTATCCACCACATATATATCTCTCACGACACCAACTCCATACAAAACCAACTACCATCCTCTAACGCTGCTAGCTCCATAATATCATCCACTATCAAATCCAAAATCAAGACACTCATAGACATCAAACGGAATGTTACATTCTACCACCCTTAAAAGGAACTTCGTCCTCGAAGTTTACTCACACTCATAATCTCATCATCCAATCACAACACTATCGAAGTATTCTCGCATTCCTAACATCAAACTACTACAAGCACGTCCGTGACCTTTTAACACTATCAACCACAACATATACAAATCCATATCTTATGCTACACCAACACTCTACTTCCAAATATACTACCCTATGAACAACCATCAAAATCTCTTTTATCGCATCCTACTCCTCTTAAGATAAATGTTACGTCCTCGTAACCTACTAATACTATATCCTTAGTTATATCTTCTCATTATTCTCATCATCATCACATGTCATAGATAACCACCTATACTCTAAACACTCGCCATGCATGTATCCAAGGCTCTCTTACTTAAACAATTCTCATACTTCAATTCACTCGTCACACCACCTAACCTATACCTCAAAATCTTTATCTTAACCTAAAACTTCAACTTTTCCACATTACCGCAACATGACATACCTCTCTATATAAACTATATGAAACTCCCATCATCAAAAGCATAACTCACGATCCACACTTGTTACGTGCACTCATTCCAGATCCTCAAGTTCTTTCCTTCATTACCGCAAAACTCATACATAACTTAATATGACACTAATTCCCCCAACACCCTACACTCATTGTCCCAACAAAAGATTATGAACTACCTGCCGCTTTCGGATCATTACAACACATGTTCCACGAATCATTTTCCATTACCATGTCTACTAAAGCCTTATCTAGAACAAGATCAAAATTATCAGAATAACCTCTCACAACCGTGTCCCATCAATAGAACATCACTATACCATGACAACAACGAAAACATATTCAACTCTATTACATATCATACTCTACCTCATTCTTAACTTAACTCGTAAAGAAAACATCAATAAGCAAGACAATTGTCTACATGTTCAACCAAAACTCACAAAGAACAACAAAGAAAACAAAACAACAATCTATGTATAATTGGTATGCACTTTCGAAAACTCGTATCATAATCATCCCGCCTACTCCACCACAACCGGTGACGGCATCACAACACCGCCACCAACAGCCACACCGTAGTGCGAAAATACCCGCATCACAACACTAAATATCGTGCCCGGATCACCACCCGAGGCACCACAACCACATCGATAGACATCACAACTACATACAATTCCATAAATACGACTTAAATAACCTTTCGGACAAGAAAACTTACTCAAATCCACTTTACTCAATTACAACGCAACATATTATATGAATAAACAGATAAGCATCTCATGAACATCATCTCTACCATTTCACGGAATACACATGTGTTATTAATACACATAAAATTATAACTAGCCATGTCAAATTAATCAAATTATTACCTTTTTGGATATCATTCAATTAAATTACCGTGTCCAACATATATATTACAGAACATTCATAAAACAACTTTATAACTATCACACCGTACCGCTTCTCGTGAGGTCACAACCTCACACAAACATTTATAGACATCATAGACCCATAATCACATCCAACTAATCAATCCTGATCACGTAAGTTACCACTCGCTAAAGGTTACCTGTCGCCCGAGCTTAACTCATATGCCCCTCATAATATATTTTCCCGTTCGCATAACCATCACCTCATGCCAAGTATAACCATACCATTAATATTCAACCACTAGCGCTCGCCTCATATAACCACATCTTATACTTCCTTACAAACATTCATATCAATCCGGCCTTTACAAAATCAACCTCTCTAGAATTACCATCTCTCTAACATACCGTCACTCTTAACCATTAGTCAAAAACCATAACACTACCACTGTCCGGACATCAAACCTCTTCACTCATCTCTAAACATCACGATTTCTTTCCTATCTTTGGTTAACATCCCAAACAACGAACAGCAAACCCATCAACAAAATTACCTCAACATTATTCCCAATACTATCTTATTTGTATTGTCATCCAACTCTCCATCAAATATCTCGTATCGTGCCACTACTCCACCAACTTCTTACTCCCTTAATTCCTCGAAACTCATTATCAATCATGTTGTCCTGAAACTCCTATATAACCATTAGCTAACATCCTCGTGATACTATCACACATTTCGATGATTCCTTACCTTTATATCACATAACTCCGGTGAACATTTTCCTCAGCTTACTTTTATCCTTCTTTTCTCTTTACACTCAATAATACCAATTAAGCTCAACTCCTTATTCCTTCTACCTAACTCTTTAGTAATCCAGTTACCCTTTTTTGTTGCTCCAAAACTCAATTTCCCTCATATCATATTAGTACCATCTCACTCTTTCTTACCATCAATCTTTTCTTATCCTGCTCTTACTCACACTTAACATAAATCAGTCCAGACCACCTCATGCTATTACTCACCCTGATCTCTCATGACTTACTTGCTCAAGGAATTCACACATTAGTTTCATTTCTTAATGAACCAAATCTCCCAAACTCACTCACTATCTGCAAATCTACGTCGCGACATGCCTCCATTAAGTTCGCTATATACCACTCTTCTCAATTCCTCTAAAACGACCTTTCATTACATATATTCTTACTCAACTCTATTTCTAACCATCTCCCTCCATAATTCGTTATACATCTCAGGTTGCTACTATCCACATCCTTTCTTTCAATCTTTTCATTCTCACATTCCTTAAACTTGCATCACTCTTTGCCCACATTCACTTATTCTTACATTACTCAACACACAATCATATCACTCATCCCGTCTCACAAAACATGCTCTATGCCTCAATTAAGCCATACCAATCTCCCTTTTCTTTTTCCACTATCTATCACAACACATAGAACTCATGCCCTCCCACCGAACTCCTACTCACCACAGGTGCCACTCACTACACCATAAGATTGGGTAACTTACACATTAGGATCAATATACATATAAAACGGTGCATAAAGAAGCAAAATATTACCTTTGAATTAAACATAATATGCAACAAAGTCAAAAGATAAGCATATGACCCAAAATAGGGGTCACTAGATCGAGTACAGGCCACTCGATCGAGTAAGGGACTTACTCGATCGAGTAGGTGAAGATCAGAAGCACGTAAAACAAATTACCAGGGACACTCGATCGAGTAACTGACGTACTCGATCGAGTACCCCCCTACTCGATCGAGTACCAAGGCTACTCGATCGAGTACCTACGCATTTCTCAGCACTGTCCAGTTTTCGTAAAACAGTCAAAACTCACTCATTTCTTGGTCGATTTGGGCGTGTGACCTATCGTTAGAATCGTAAAAGAACAAGCTATCACCTCCAATTGGAATCACATTAAAATCATTTACGCATCTCAAGTTATAACAGTTTAAAGACAACTTTGCTGTAATCAGACGACATAATTATTTGATTTTTACTTCCAAACAAATTAAACAACAACCAAGTTAAACGAAAACAACCCAATACTCATGAAACCAGTAGCCCCAATCACATATTATTATTTTCGAAAACAAAGCAACAACATTCATCATGCACTACCCACATGCTTTTATTCTATAGCCTTTCGTAAGACAAATCATACTCATACATTACAAATCCTATTCCATGTTACTAACATAACAACACTATAAAATAACTTCCATTATATAACATGCTTAATTCGGAACCATGTTATCATACCACGATGATTCATTTTTTTCCACTAATTCATCCATCATACCACATATTTACCCACCATATTCGTTCAACATATTCACCCAGCACATGTTCAATTCACACTCCCAACCTTCTGTACTTTTACTCAACACGACAACAACAACATGTATACTTACACATCGCTTTATATATATATATATAAACAAAACACTTTTCCTTACATAATTATAACATGCCAAATTACATGTATCAATCATTATACTTTCATGCTTTACAATCAACCAACATACAATTCACGTCATCATCATCAATTCATGCAACATACTACTACATAGATACACACAGCACACAATATGCACATAACGATCCCGACACATATCCCATGGTGACCGGTTCAAAATTGTAGGGCGAGTTCGCGACTTTAGGACGTCTCCCAAGTCTTTGCATTAGCTCCTACAACCTTTACCCCGGGTTCATTTTAATTGACTCCCTATATTCATTGGATTTATTGGTTACAGGTTTCAGGATCGTCGCTCTGATACCATTTGTAACACCCCCATACTCCAAGTGCCTTACCAGGACCACTCGGGTATAAGGACGCTACCATCTCGGTTACCCGAGGCATGATAATCATAAGACAATGAAGAAACATACTTTATTAAATAAGTTTTAGCGATTACATAACAAAACCAACTGTAAGCAAAATACAACTGTTCTCAAACTATAAACCAACTGAAAGGAACTGTCCTAACAAACACAAATGGACGACTAAAGACTACGATATGTGATGACTCCATCCCCACTAGATCCCACGCGTATCCAAGATATACCGCCAAGCAACCGCTAACCACCCCGAATGGATCACCACAGTTTTTTTAAAACATTTAAACGGGGTCATTACTAATCACACAATTAATATACATGTCACAATAAGATAAACAGACGACTTAATCACACACATACACAACCAACCAACTCCAATCATCTCAATCACTGACTGTCCACTGGACCAGCCCTGCCAGTGGGGGACCGCAGCCGTACCCACCAAATCCCCGCTCCACATAGTGAGCGATAACTCTGTCCATTAATGTGCACATCCCCTTCCGTGGCAGGTTCCACGAAGGGCGAAACTAGGGCATGAAGCCACTCTCGCAAGTGACTCCACTCAGCCGAGAACGCATCTCGAGAACCAGAGACAAACAATCAGCGATCACAATACAACATCAACAACCGTCTGAATCAATCATCAATATACAATCACAACCGCAGCCGTCACAATACAATTACTATATCATACAATCAATCTCAACACATCAACAATCATCCCATTATGGGACTAATACTGAGTAGGAAATCCTACCTGGAAAGCAACACAATCATCAGACGATCTAGCAAAATTGTCTCAAAACCTCTTCTTTACAAATCCTTCTCCTATCACATAATCACATAATCACAATCTAACCTTAACAAATCATAAAAACCCCCAATCCTAAAATTAGGGTTTAACGAAACTTGACGAAATACTATAAAATTGGTATGCAGATCTTACCCTCGACGCAAGGATCACAAAGGTATAAAGAACGATGGAATCCGACCTCTCAAGCTCCGGGATTTGCTAACGATGCGATGACAGACAAACTACGTAACTCCTTTTCTCCTCACTTAGGTTTTAGAACATATAAAAGAAACTAAGAAAAGTGACGGACAACCTTTTATATTTATCTCGCATCATTTAACAAAACCCGACAAAACATCCCCGTAAACCGGCTACTCGATCGAGTACCCAAGGTACTCGATCGAGTACCCCCCTACTCGATCGAGTATCCCAGCTACTCGATCGAGTACCCAACAGGTCAGAAACTATTTTAAAACGCAACTCACCCTTACTCGACAGAGTAAGGCCTACTCGATAGAGTACCTAAAGACTTATAAATACGGAGTATTACATAGCGTCTCCCCCAGCATCGGCCTGGACAGGGTCGGCAGTGTCAGAAGGTGAGCTTTCAGTTGCCTGAAAGCTGTGCTCTGTTGCTCCCCCCCAGCTGAAGTTTTTATTCCCTTTCAGCACTTGAAAGAACGGTGTGCTCTTGTCGGCCGACCGAGAGATGAAGCGGGCAAGAGCCGCCATTCTCCCGGTCAGCGTCATAACCTCTTTTCGATTCCTCGGCTCCGGTAGGTCCAGTATTGCTTGGACTTTCTCTGGATTGGCATCAATTTCCCTGGCGCTGACAAGTACGCCGAGGAACTTACCGGCCCGGACACCGAAGTTGCATTTCTTTGGGTTGAGCTTCATTCTATATTTCCTTAGTGAAAAAAATGTCTCGCTCAAGTCGGCCAAGTGCTCGCTGTCAGACTTGCTTTTTACAATAGCATTGTCGACGTAAGCCTCGATGTTTCGCCCTTTTTGATCTTGAAACACTTTGTCCACCAGCCTAGTGTAAGTTGCGCCAGCGTTTTTCAAACCGAACGGCATCATTTTATACATGTATGTGTCGTGTATGGTGATGAATGCGCACTTAGGCATGTCTTCCTCGGCCATGAACACCTGATGATACCCCGAGAAGGCGTCTAGCAGGCTCAGCATAGTGTAGCCTGCCGTTGCGTCAATTAAACTATCTATTCGAGGCAAGGGATAGCAATCTTTAGGGCACGCTTTATTAAGATTGGTAAAATCAACACACATCCTCCACGCCCCTGATGACTTCCTCACCATTACAACATTTGCTAACCACTCAGGGTAAGTACAAGGCATGATAAAGCCCGCCTCTAATAATTTGTCTACTTCGGCTTTGATGGCCTCATCCTTCTCGGCCGAGGAGTTCCTCATCTTCTCGCTTGACGGGCGGCGGTGGAGAGTACGTTCACTTGTGAACGATCACCTCCCGCTCACGCCCGGCATCTCTCATTTGAGTACGCGAAGACATCTTTGTTCTTCCTCAGCAGGTCTAGGAGATCAGCTCTGAATTTTGGCTCCAGGTCGGCACCGATAGTTACGGTGCGCTCTGGGTCAATTTCCACTTCCTCGGTCTCGGCTCCTTCGACCATGCCGACGTTAGTATCCATACGTTCACCCTCCTGCTGTAAGGATGGGCTATTCCCTTTCTCTGACTTCTTCGCCACTTTGAGGCATTGCATGTTGCACCCCCTGGCAGATACTTGGATGTTGACTACTTCGTCTCTCTCGTCCTTTGAGACGAGCTTTTGTGCTTCCCCCCGGTCCGAGACATACATTAATGTCAGGGCCCGGATGGACATCACAACATCGGCCTCGCTCAAAGTGACCCGGCCTATGAGAACATTGTAGGAAGACGAACCGTCGATAACCACGAGCTCAGATAAAACATTCTTAGCCGCATCGGCTTGGCCGAACATCACCGGCAGTCTGATTGACCCCAGGGGTACCAGTAGGCCCCGAGAGAAGTCGTGTACGACGGGTTGGTGCAGGGGCTCAGATCTTCAATCTTCAGACCGAGATTGAGAAAGCACTCCCTGAACATGATGTTCGTGTAGGCGCCTGTGTCAATCAGGCACCTCTTGACCAAGTGGTTGGCTATCTCTAGGTGGACTACGAGGGGGTCGCTGTGCGGGGCAACGACTCCGTCGTAATCCTTCTTTCCGATGGTTATATCGGGGACGGTGGAAGCGGGGGTCGCTGTGGTGGGCACAAAGTTGATGGCTTGGTAAAGCTCATTTAGGTGCCGTTTGTGCCCATTAGCTGACCCACCGTTCTCGTTTCCTCCGATGACAACCTGGATCACTCCCATCCGCTGGAATACTGATTTTCTATCCGCCCCGCCGGAGCTTGTTTCTGGGCCTCCAGCTACATACTTGCTGAGGGCCCCCTTTCGGATTAGCTCCTCGATGGCGTTCCTCAGATGCCGACAGTTGTCGGTCTTATGGCCGGTTTGGCCGTGGTATTCGCAGAACTGGCTAAGGTCGCCGTCCCCCCTCGCCTTGGGGGGCCTTGCCCATTTCTTCCCTTCATTCTTGCTTAGGGCAAAGACCTCGGCCGGTGATTTGACCAGGGGGGTGAGACTGCTGTACCGCTTTGGGGTGTATGGTCCCGAACTCCCCCCGGCGCCCGCCGAGTTCTGTTTCCTATTAAATCTTTCAGGTCGTGACCTATTCATGTCACGACGTCCTTCATCTACGTTGTCCCTGCGGCTCCTCCTCTCTGGGTGCCCAGCTTCGCTGTGGCCTACCCAGGTCTTGTGATAGTCCTCCACCTTTACGGCTCGGTCGGCCATTTTTCTGGCGGAGTCTAGGTTGAGGTCCTCGCACTTGATGAGCTCATTTTTGAACTCGCCTTTCTGCAGGCCTTTCATCAGTGCGAAGGCCGCCAGTTCGGTGTTCAGTTCACGAATCTGCTGAACCTTAGCGTCGAACCTCTTTACATAGCTTCGGAGGGACTCGTCCTCCCCCTGTCGGATAGTCAGGAGATCCGAGGTCTCCACGGCCCTTCTCTTGTTGCAAGCGTACTGGGCTAGGAAATTGTCTCTTAGGTCGGCATAACAGTATACCGAGCCATTAAGTAGCCCCTTGTACCAACTCTGTGCCATCCCATGCATGGTTGTTGGGAAGACTCGGCACCACACCTCATCAGGCTGCTCCCATACCGACATGTACGACTCGAAAGCCTCGGCATGGTCGGTTGGGTCGCTATCCCCTTTGTATGATAGGGGCGGCAGCTTCAGTTTGGTCGGCACCGGGACTTCGAGGACATAGGCACTGAGGGGCTGTCTGACCACGTGTCGTATGACACGCGGCGATCGGCTCCTCGCAACCTTAGTCCGGCTTCTCTCCCCGTGGCGGGAAGGGCTTCTTGTTGTCCGACTTTGGAGAGTCGGACTTCTTTCTTCATTTCTTCGGGGGTGGCCTCGTTGTTGCCGCGGCGACGCTGTCCTCCCGCGAGTGGGGGAAGGACTTTGGTCTGCCACTGGCACCACGGGCTCCACCGGCGTCCTTGCATGCCCAGCTCCTTGTATTACTCCGGTCAAGTTGTTCGGAGTCACTTTATGGGCCCTGGTCACCTGTGGAGGCGCTGCCGCCCCTGTCGTCGTGACAGGGGTAACCAGCGTACCACCCATCAGGTCCAGGAATAGCTTCAATTTGGCTGCATCGACCACATGTCCCATGACAGCTTACTTGCGATCGGCGCGGTGTTTCGCTCTCTTGGCATCTCGTACTTCACCGGCTCAATGACTCGGCCGGTGGGGACTCGCCCGATCTCAGAATTAGGGAACGCGTCATCCTGGTAGAATGCGGTTTCGTCACTCACAATTATTTCTTGTTGTTTTGACATCTTCTTAGCTCTTTGAATGGTTTTTGGTTGTTTTTTTTTTTTGTAAGGTAGGTGACTAGCTTTTAGTATCTAATCCCCACAGACGGCGCCAATTGTTTCGGGTGTAATTCCGAAGCAGTTATTGTGACCACGTGAGCTTGTTGAATGACGTCGTTGCTTGACTCTTCCTTTCACTCTTTCCTGTTTAAGATGAACAAACTGAGGGCTCGGCTTGGGGCCGAACGTACTCACTCCGACGCTCAAGTCAGTAAACTTAGAGAGATAAGTTGTGTGTTACTTGGCCAAGTATATTGTAGAGAGATAAGGGAGTTTATACCAGATTATTGGATTGTGAGATAGTTTTTCGGATCCTTTTCTCAATGAGAGAAGTGGAGTATTTATAGACTTTCACCTTTTGTCACGTAGTGGCCAAGTGGCCAAGTGGCAGAGCAGGTGGAAAGACTGTCTTACCCTCGGCCGGGGACCCATGGCGGCGGCAGCTGGTTGACTCCATGCCGAGGGGACTGGATGTGAGTACGCGGATATACCTCTCGGCCGGCTAGTTGCCGAGACCGAGACCCAGTGACAGCCGACAGTCGCGTCGGTTAGTTAGTTTTAATACGTTGACTTGCTGTCTTTTGGCTTTGACCTTGTTCAATATGTTGACTCGGTCAGCGGGTGCAGAATATGCCCCATCACCAGTTAAGGTAGTGTTTTACCTCGAGTATTTCACAAAAGATCATACTGTTTTATACAAATATTATGTTAATCAGTAAATCTTCTGAGAGACTATAACCTTCTTATCCGTATTTAGATAGGTCTTACAATATGAAGATCGAATTCAATTTCTTACTTGAACGAGAATTTGTGTTATTCAGTTATCTATTCGGCATAACTATTACAATTAGTCTTGCTATAGACGGGTATATCCGTCTATTGCTAAAGACGGGTCAAATACAATGAAAGTGGTGACATTTTCTACCCCACCACCCCACTTGTTGTTTGTCTTATTAGGAAAGTGGTATTGTATTTGACCCGTCTTTCATTATAGACGGATAGAGTCCGTCTATAATGAGAATTTGTGTAACTATTATATGCAAGATAGATTACACAACCATATTAATTCATCCTAGTGGCACAACAGCTTCTACCCATGCCAAGGTGAGCAAGGGACACCGTATACTAAAAACTACGTTGAAAATTGCATTAAGAATACGGTTTCGTATTTCATAATAAAAAGAAGCAATACCAAATATAAATACAAAACATCTAACTGAGTGGAACAAAGAAAATGTCAAAATGATTAATAATAGTAGTTTATAATTTTATTGCTTCTTTTTATTATGAAATACAAAACCAAAATTCTCCCATAAATTTTTTATTGAATTATTTCTCAGAAAACAAATAATATCAGTTTATAATTTTCTCTTATACAGTAAGTATGAATCAAAAATTAATAATACCAAATGAAAAATTTAGTAATTTATAGCTTAATACTAATTTTATTTTATTTTAATAAAAAAATTATAATTTAAAGTTTAACCAAAATTATAGTTTGAGGAAAAGATTTATTTTAATGAAAGAAAATCAGTTTCATTTGTTTCCAAGTGCATTTTGGTGGAAAAGCATACTATATAAGGGATTACATTTAATAAAATTCCATAATTAGATTATTTGCATGAAGATTGCCTCCATACTTCTCATGGATAGCACGTCCTGATCGACCTTCATATAAAACACTAAAACTTGGGAGAGACGGTCTCTTCCTAACCATATAAAAATTAAAATCCATGCAAATTCAAGCAAATTATTTCATATTCTTCTCACAATCTCACCAACAACCATGGCAATTAACTTGAGTTCTTTGCTAATTTCAACCATTTTTGCATTACTAATTATTGTTCAAACTACACTAGCCCTACAACAAGGCTTCACTACTAGACTAATTCACCGCGAATCACCCTTATCTCCGTTGTCCAACCCGTCCCTCAATAAATATGATCGTCTAAAGAACTCAATCCAACGATCGATGTCTCGAGTTGATCAATTTAAGAAATCATCCTCATCTTCTCCAAGTGACATACAATCCCAACTAAAATCTACTCACGGAGAGTACGTTATTGAATTGTCGTATGGCACGCCACCCGTGTCCCAAATTGGTATCCTTGATACCGGAAGTGATCTCATATGGACTCAATGTCAACCTTGCTTAGAATGTTACGAGCAAAATCTCCCTATTTTTGACCCATCAAAATCTTCTACCTATAAGACCCATACTTGCGATTCGGATGCTTGTAACTCCTTTGAAATGGGTCAATCGTCTTGTAGTAATACAAAAAACGTTTGTAATTACCATAATAGTTATGCCGATGGGTCCCACACATCCGGGGACATTGCCTCTGAAACCATAACGTTTAATTCGGATAATAGTGAGGCCAATGCAACGTCCTTGGCCAATATTAGCTTTGGTTGCGGTCATGACAATGCCGGGAATTTTAAATATCACGGGTCAGGTAATATAGGTCTCGGTGGTGGACCGTTGTCGTTGGTTTCACAACTTGGCTCATCGATTGAGGGTAAATTCTCGTATTGCTTAATCCCTTTTTTTAGGGAATACGAGTACACGAGCAAAATTAGTTTTGGGACGACTCGACAATTTTCAGGCGGGGGCGTTATTTCGACCCCAATAATTAAAAGTAGCCCTTTTACCTATTATTATCTAACTTTAAATGGGGTTACTATCGGAAAAACGACGATACCCTTTAGTCGGAATGGTAGAACGGTCGGGAACATATTTATTGACTCAGGAACTACATTGACTTTTTTACCTCCGGATATGTACTCGGATATATTCTCGGTCTTGGAGGAGGCTATACAAGGGGAAAAGGCATATGATAAAAGTGGAAACAATCTTAAAATGTGTTACAAAACTAGTAGTGGTGGTGATGATCTAAATATTCCTAATGTCACGGCCCATTTCGACGGCGGAGATTTGGTGTTGAAACCGAGTAATATATTTATACCCGTCGCTACAGATATCGTATGTCTTGGTATTATGCCATCAAATCGTGCAATTTTTGGTAATATTGCTCAAATAGATTTCTTGGTTGAGTATGATACTTATGGAGGTATGCTATCTTTTATGCCCACAGACTGCACCAAGGCTTGGTGAAAATTATGGTCACTTGATATAATTAATCATTGAAATTTGGGGAGAGACGATATCTCACTAAATTATTGAAAAACTACTCTTTTGTATCCATTTATGTGTATTTTGGGACCCTTATATTGTTGATCTTTATACAAAAGGACTCTTTAATTCGGGGTTAGACGATCTCTCACTAAATACAACCCTAAATTTGATATTAATTTTGGAATTAAGAATCAAATTACACATTCACCAATGCAATTAATGCATATATTAATAATTTTTTTCCTCTTTTAGTTTCTTAAATACAGCCCTAAGGGTTGTATTTATCATTTTCTTTGTATTATAAACCATAATTCGTAACTGTTTTATTATACTGGTACCATTTTTTCTATACTAATTATAAACCATCAACCATAATTCGTACATACCCCCTCCATAATCGCCACTGACGAACAAAGAGTTGATGCAAATACAGATTCAAAATCAGTTTGTTAATCATCATCTAAGAAAACTAGTTAAGAGTGTTTTACTCTATACTTCGGAAAACATTGTACAGTTTCATACAAATATTATGCTAATTTCATTCTTCTCTTGAGACTCGCTTGCGCTTATACACGACATGCTAAAGGATCTAAATCACTGACGAATGTAATTACAATTCTGTTTAGTTATTCCACCATTCAATAGTGGTAGGATCTTTTGCTACCGGGGCTGATTCAATAAGAAATGCTTTCAGCTGCTTTATAAATTCTCCTGATTTCTCTATATTTAATGCATGCCCTGCATTTTTTATCACCTTTAGCTGAGCATTACTTCCCAAATGCCTGCACCATATTATTCAGTCAGTAAAGGCGAAGTTAAGCAAGGGTTGGAGAATTTTTTTGTAAAATGGTGTATTTCCGAAACTAACTCCCTCTGTGAATGTTTTCGGCCATTCACTGCCGGTCCCAAGCCCGGATAAAGTAGGAGGGCTGCGGTAGGTTTGTGGCAGCCAGCATAAAAACTTAAGTCACATTTTGGGATTAAGGCTCTGATGTGGTTGTTGGTGTTATTTCCGAAACTATTTAACAAAATAGTGTCCGCTTCAAACTATTTACGCTCTATGGGTCCACGTCAACTTTATCATTGTGTT
Source organism: Silene latifolia (assembly GCF_048544455.1). Taxonomy (NCBI): domain Eukaryota; kingdom Viridiplantae; phylum Streptophyta; class Magnoliopsida; order Caryophyllales; family Caryophyllaceae; genus Silene; species Silene latifolia. The sequence goes on along the minus strand of NC_133528.1, from coordinate 146,661,980 downwards.
AAGCATTTACGCTCGCATGCGAAGTTAAGTTGGAGAATTCAGGGTTGGATGCGCGTGGTTTTATCATTGTGTTAACAAGGGATAGAGGTTGTTTCACGATGACCCATATTGAAAATTGGATTCAGAATAATGGTTCCGATTTCAATAATAAAAATAAGCGATACCAACTTAGTGATCTATTTTGCTTTATTCTATCATGGTAATCCTGATGGAAAGAATATTGCTAAATCTTTGGCTCAACTGAAATTAGAACAAAACAGTAACTATATGAATGTAAATTTGTTAAGAACAAGACTTTACCTCTGTAAACGATATCCGAGCTCCAAGGGGAATATTTGATCTTCCTCCCCCCATACTATCATTGTTGGCTGAAATGTACAGTTGAGAAGAGAGAATTAGTATGGCTAACTTCGTGTGAAAATTAATAAGGATTGAAACTTTGTATAGGAACTAATGTTACATACTTACATTCAAAACATACAATTTCCAACTGAATAAATTAACACAAAGCGAATTTGTGTTCCATCAAACTTATTCAACACAACTTATTTACATAAAAATTAAAGGGATATTCTACGTGGTGTGGTAAACCCCTGTGTTTTGTTGTTTTTTACATAGTAACCTCGTTTTTAACAAAACCGCATTTGACTGGCCATAAATCACGATCAAAAATTCTAAAAGCGGCGATCTTTTTTTTTTAAAATTGACCGGCTTTACGAAATCTTTGATCTGGGAAAAAAATATTTCAGTTTTTGAACCCGTGGCAAGAATTACGGTCAGTCAAACTTTAAACTTTGACTGACCGTACCGCTTTGTAGAGAGTTCCGAATTCCATATTTTTTTTTCAAATTGACAGTTAACAAAAGCACACACCTGAGTGATTTTCGGTAAGCTTAAAACTTCTCTATCCTTCAAAATTTGTTCAATCAACTCTTTCTTTTCCTGAAAATGACGCTTACACATTACCTGCAAAATGAAAACTCGAACAAAATCCAACATCACAATCTAGTTATACTGCATCAAACTTCTAATATCTCCCAAAAACAAGAATCTCAAAGACGACTCACATTTATGAAATCGGACAAAATCCAATTCGGAACTCCTTTAGGAGGTTTAACAAACGAAAGCCTCATCAACTCCCTTAATTTATCCGGAGTTTGAGGCATTAAGATCCTGCTAGCCTCTTCTAAGTCTCTAACTTTAAACAAACCTTCCTTCATGTCCTTCTCTTCAAGGCACACCCCTGTGCAGCACAACACCGCCTTCTCGACCACCTCAGGAAACTGAGTCGCCAAGCTATATCCTACAAAGCCGCCATAGCTTATTCCTACAAAGCTCAATTTTTGGGCGCCGTGGATGTCCATTAGCTTCATTAAGCACCTTGCTTGGAAGGCCTCTGTTCTCTCTTGTTGTGTGGTGTATGACCTCCCAAAGAAGAGTAGGTCAGGTACAAAGACCTGCGCATATCGCAGAAATACAACATCAAAGCATAAGGATTATTACAATTTACAAGCACACAACGAACTTTTGCATCAACTAGTATAATCCGTCTATCCAAACAAGTTTTCGAGTTTAACTTTTCATGAATAAAAAGATTGCCTACCTTAACATTTTTTCTCATTTGACTGTTTGTAATATCGACCAAAATTGCCTACATTAGTTAATAAGGTCGTTTGAGAATAGACCACACATGATTGGTAACACAACCAATGTTCAAAACCAATTTGCATCAACTTGTATACTCCCTCTATCTCAAACAAATTTTCGAGTTCAATTTCGTATCCATAACAAAGATTGCCTATCTCGACAATAATTCCCGTAGTTAATAGGGTCGTTTGAGAATATACTAAACATGGTTGGTAACACAACCAGTGTTCAAAACGAATTTGCGCTATTAGTCTCCTTAGCTTCCAAAAGCTATTTCACCATTGATTAAGATTGATGAGATGTCGGCTAGTTTAGCAAATAATTTATCAGGCATTGTTTGGAAACGAAAGTAAGAGGGAAGCGGGACATGAGAAAAATAGAAGGGGCAGGGGAGGCCGAAGGGGCATATGAGAACCGTAATCCTAACCTGTACTCCATTCCCCTTGCTCTCCTCTTTCCTCCTATTGTCCTATTCTAACAAAGCCGTCGTATTTTCATTTAAATTTGGGTTTTCGATCAACTCAATCTACTAATTAACCAAATGAAGAAAATGGGACATCATTTTCCCTTCAAATCTTTCCATCCGAACAATGTATTATGAAAGATGGGTGGCAGAATGACTAGAAGTCTGCCTATCAATCATTTAAATGTCTTCTAATAAGCCAAACATACATACAAGACATAAGAACTAATAAAAACTCCAACTAGTCCAATTGATGAAAAACTTCAAACTATCAATTAATATACTTATAACCAAATCATGAATTATTCCAAGATCTCCAACCCACAAAACAAACTTAATCAATCACAAAACTCACATCAAACTAATACTCCCTCCGTCCTGATCATCAATAGTTACCCCGGCTCAATAGTTATCATCATTTAAAATTCTCCTTTATTTCAAATTTAAAACAACCATAACTATTCACCACGACCAAAATCTCATCACAGATTTCAAACAATGATAACTATTGACCAGGACATAATCTCCTCACAAATTTCAAACAATGATAACTATTGACTTGGACAGAATCTCTTCACAAATTTCAAACAACCATAACTATAAACCACGACGAAATCTCCTCACAGATTTTCAAACAATGATAACTATTAACCAGGACAGAATCTCCTCAAGAATTTCAAACAATGATAACTATCGACCAGGACAAAAAGAGTAATAACCAAATCATAAATGCCACACATACACAAAACAAAACCCAATGAAATTCTCCTCAATAATTTCAAACAATGATAACTATCGACCAGGACAGAACCCGAAACAAAACAAAAAGAATAAAGAAACTCACATTAAATTTAGGGATAAAATGATGAATAGCATCAGCATATTGCCACATAGCATTAGCACCAAAACCATGAACCAACAAAAGATTAGGTTTACATTCTTTAAAAACTTTAGGAACCCAACAATGCATGATTGTTCCTTCACCAAGATCCGATACAACCGATTGTAAACCTGCATATTGAAATGTATAACGATAAAACCAATCCCTAGATGACGTGAAACTCAAGTAACGTGTTAATGCCGTTGGATTCCCCATCATTGTTGCTGGTATATTATTATTATTAGAAGAACAATGCTTTACATCCAAATCAAAAACCATTTTAATTTAATTTTGCATGCATTGTTCTATATGAATTAAAGGGTACCAACTTTTTTTTTTATTTTTGTGTGATTTTATGAAAATCCCACAAATTAATTTGATATTGTATGATTTTATGAAATTAGTAAATTGAATTTGGGTGATAATTGTTGATTAATCGCATTTTTCGGGGTTTTTTTGGTTATTACTTTTTGATTTTGGGGGAAAAAAGTTGGTTTAATTTGACGGTTTTAGCAACTTTTTTTATGGAAGATGTGCTTATGGAATAAGGACAAGTGTATTTGCATGGGAAACACGTAATGTAGCACATAGAAATCATGTGAAAGTGTCAAATACGTGATTAAAATAATGATCTTATAGTGAACGACTTACTATTTAAATTGATAGCTTTAGTATTTTATGTTTTTATATCACAATTCATGGATTATACAACCAATTATATATGTTGTACGGTGTAGAATCTGAGCTTTGTGATAAAATATCCGAACTTTATGTTAAATAATATGATCTTTATTAGAAAGTATTATATTAAACTCATCCATTTACATATTAAAAACATGAATTTTGAATTAGCTTAGAAAAAATACATATAAGCTCGAATTCTTATACCTTGGTTGTACAATGCTTATGGTACAACTTGATGTATAATCCTATTTGTGTTTATATCATACGACTTTGTGTAGCTTTAGGGTGAAATTGTATCATATAATAATCCTAATCATTTGTCTAAAAAGGTAAATAAATGACTGTAATTAAGAGAGTAGTTATTATTATCATCACCAAATTCACCACAATACCAATCGTTGGTTGGCGCAGTGGTAGCATGGGGCTGCGCTTGGTAGGGAGGTCTGCGGATCGATCCCCCACAACTACGATTGGGAGGGGTTTAAATACCGTAATCCTTGAACACGCCTCGAAATCCGGATTAATCGGCCCAATGTGGTTCGAATTATCGGATGGTTTAGACAAAAAAAAAAAACAAATTCACCACAATAATATTACCTAAAAATCTAATATGTACATTTATCACTTGACAATAAGTCAACAACTATGTAATTTTGACTGCATCGCTTAGTCCCCGTAAGCTAGCAACCTTACTACCACCTAGGGGTGAGCATCGTACCAAAACCAGATCAAACCGGAGATCGAAAAAATGTTTAGGTGGATCTATGACCGGACCTAAAAAATTTGGTCTTGGACTAGACAAAATCCTCATTTTTCGGTAAGGGTCTTGAACCGAAATGGATCGAAATTTTTTATTTTTTATTTTTTATGATAATTGATATTTAATTTCGTTGAATCAAATAAACTAGTTGATTAAAGTATCGTTCGCATAAACAACCACCAATAATATTAAGTTTATAATATTGTTTTGAAGATAAAATACTTGATTACTTTATAAAGTGTGGACCGAGGACCAATTGATCTAAATGAAACTGATCCAGACCGAAACTTTCTCATCCCTACTACCACCCCATGTATCCCACCCCGACCTCTTGACCCTCAAACATTAACCACCATGCACCACATCTCTACTTCCACCTTAAAGCCGCCTCGCACAACGCCATTACATATACTCGACCGGCTAACTCAACACTCAAGTACTCAACTTAACCAACTAAGCCACCTTATAAGGACCACCAAACTCACATTAAACTCAAATCTATGCCCAGCCCAATCATACCTGGCCCAATCCAGCTTTGTTGGCCTTTGATGCCAGTTCTTAAATCTCCAACATTTTAACTTTTTTTTTTTTTTTGTGCTGGAGAATCTGTAGTCGTTACTTTTAGGGCTTGCTTGGGATGTGAGTAATTATTAAAGGAGTAATGGGAGCAAAAATAAGAAGAAATGTGAGGAGATTGGGGCTTTGTGGTGGTTGTGGAGGGTGGAAAGAGGAGGTGAGGGAGGAATTATTACCTCTATATGGAGGTAATAATTACTTGGAGGGGGAGGTGAATAACAATTACTCCCCTAATGGAGGGAATATTACACTATATTTCTCCATTTCTATCCATTTTTATCTTCAACCCTCATCCCTTCCCTCCATTTTTTAGTTCATTTTAGCTCTATTACTCCCTTAATTATTACTCACATCCCAAGCAAGCCCTTAATGTACACTAGGTAAATCTCTGGATATACGTGATAACCTGCAAATCATGTAAATCAGGTAAGCGACTCAAGAGTGATAATATCAAAGTCTAGAAAGCATAGTCTCAGGTCATAAACCAGTTAATGTATTATACAACTGGTTGTATATACAATTTATTCAATGTAGTTGAGCTTTGTCATAAAGTTATCGAGCTTTACTAACAAAATTATCGAGTTATGATACAAAGTTATTGAGTTTAAAAGAATAATTATTAAGCTCAATAACTTCGTAAAATAGCTCAATAACTTGTAAAATAGCTCAACAACTTTGTGTAAGAGCTCAACAACTTTGAGGCGGTTGTACAATGCTACTATACAACTGGTTGTAGGATAGTATTTGTGGTCATAAACACCCTACATGATTGCTTTTGGGGAGAATTAAACCTGAGATATTTAAGAATTTCACCAAATTTTAACCACTGAACTCCATCCTTATAGACTTTGGGGGTGTTTAGTAAACAGTAGATTGATGAAATTTCAGCATATTCAAGACTTTTAGCGGGTTTGACTCAACAATCTACTAAATTACGTGTTTGGTAAATGGCATATTCAAACAGTAGATTGAGCTCCAATCTATTGTTTTTCAATATGCTGCTCCTCCAACATATTCACTTTAGTAGATTGTAAAAAATGAATTTTTCAATAATTTACATATATATACAACAATCTATTAACCTAAACCCGCTACTTACCAAATAGTCCTACTAAATCTGTTAATTAATATAATAGTCAAACATATCAATTAAATCTATCATTTATAATCTGTTTGACCAATTACTATTAAAGAGTGTTTTGTTTTTACCATAGACAAGAGTTTAATATAGTGTTACACGTTACAACTACATTATGAAATGACCAAGGTAGTTGGTGGGTTATGCACTTTGGGGGGTTGGGTCCATTGTTGACCAAATTAAAGTAATCTCCACCAAAACAAAAACTCGTGCCCACACGAGTGACAATATCAAACCCCCTTTTTCCTCCTTAAATATGTAGTACAGTTGCTACTGGCCTACTACTACCAAACTGAACTCAATTACCTCAATAATTATCATGCAAGCCCGTTTAGACTATAGACGGTTCTTATTCAAGAGCAAGATTAACAGATAAGATTTGTTTTTATTTAATTATAGAGAAAATTGTTGATTACCGCCTTTTAAAAATCACTTTTTGAAAATTACAGCCTTATAATTTTTTTTTGAAAATTACATCCAAAATATTACTTTTCTTCTAAAATTGCACCAACTTGAGGTTTTCGGTGAATTTTGATGATGTTTTTATGATATACAGTAGTTATACACCAAAAAAAACTATAAACGGTCTTTTTATATTAAAAACATGGTCAAACGATTTATTTTACAATTATTCTTGTGTTAGACAAACTATATAAAAAAAGGATTATTCAAATTACAAGAATATCATGATCTATATTAGTGTAAAAACAGTTATGAAAAGAACCCGTTTAAAATATACTTGTTTAAGGCCGTTTACATAAAAATTTATGTTTATTTTATAACTTGAAAATAGTTTTTAACACTTATACTTATACTGTCGGAATTCTTAACTGCTATCTTTCCAAAGGTTTGCATTGGATATCCCGAGTATATTCATATTACAAAAATTCTCACTTAAGACGAGTATATGTGTCTAAAGTTTAAGACAGATTAGTTGAAACAGATTTGTTTATATCCACATGTGAGTACTAGACGTGGCAAATGGGTCATTCTGGTCGGGTTCTAGTTGGGTCACATCGGGTCAAGTCATTTTCGACTCAACATGTTATCGGGTCACTTTGGGTCGGATCACTTCGGATCAGATCATTGCGGGTCGGGTCGTTTGGGTCATGATTTTGTATTCATTCAGTCATTTTGGGTCAATTGGATTATTTTGGGCAATTAGTCTTGCTGAAGATGGGTCGGTGCAAGTGACGGATAATGCCACCCACAAAACGGATAAGGGGGACAAGGTGGGGGCACCCCCATGTGCTTCCCTCTCTCCTCTATTTTGGGCCATTTGTGAGGGAAAATGGTATCCGTCACTCTAAAGTGACGGATACGTGTCGTCACAAATGAAATTTTGTGTATTTTGGGTCACTCAAAACTTCGGGTCCGATCACTTTCGGATTGTGTCTCTTCGAGTCTATCGGGTCACTTTCAGTCATACATTTCATATCATTTTCGAGTCTCGGGTCAACTTTATCGGGTAGAGTCATGGATGATGATGCATCCTAGATTCCTAGAATGCTATTCCCAAATTAAATTAATTGCAATATAGAGTAGATTAAGTTGAATTTGCATCCTTTCACGAAAATTATTAAAATGTGGACAAAGTCAAAGTATTGGACAATTCACAGATTACTTAACATAAATTTTTTAATTTTCGTTTGTTTTGTAGCTCAGCCAGCCATTTTTCTCTCTCCTCAGGAAACCTGAAACTGAAAGCTTTGAACTGCCTTAAAAGAAAAATAAACAAACCCTTTTCATCAAAGGGGTTTTAATTTTTTCAGCTAAAGGAGCAAACTTTCTGATCATTTTAGTTGTAAAGTTGAAATCTTTCACTTTTGGTTATTTTTCTGAGTAAGTTTCTTAATTACCCTTTTGTTTTTTTAAGTTAATTTTGTTAATTATTTACTTATTTTAGCTGTTTTTTCTGCTTTTGAGATTTGGGTCATGATTCTTTTTCTTTTCTATTTTCATGCTGATTTTGTTTGATTTGATAATCAGGATGTTTTTGTGTGTGTTTTATGATGCAGTTTGGTGAATTGTTTTTATTTGGAAAGTTTGATGTTGAAGGTGGAGCTATAACACTATTATATGGATAATTTGTGCTGTTTCAATCCTGTTTCTCAGGTATGAGCTACTGCTTCTCTTGAGTATTTCCGTCTCAGTCATTTGTTTACCTTTTATATTCATTGTGAAGGGTATTTTAATCAAAGATAAACAAATGATTAGGACGGAAGAGTATTTACGGAATGTTTTGATGCTTCTGTTTAGCTGTATTTTCGAGGATTTGTATTGGAAGATTGTTGGTTTGTGTAATTGTCTGGTATAAGTTCTCTGCAGTTGTTGATTTAATCTGCATGGATTAGATTGTTTTCTGCCTTGGTGAATTATGGTGGATGAATCAGATTTACTAGATATTTTTGTTTTGGTTTCTGTATGAGTGTCTAGGGGGGTAGAACTTGGCAAGGAGAAGAGAAATGTCGTTGTTTAGAGCGAGTTTTGTACAGTGGTGCATGGTTAGCATTGAAACACATATGGAGGCATGGAGCCCCTTTCTCATAGTAGTTATAGTTCGAAAAAGAATTTGTCTGAGATTATTGGCAAAGGAGTCACTTGGAAAAGACCATCTTGTCTTGACTTTTGAGGAATCAGATAGAGTTTTCAGGCGCTTCACGAGTGTTGTCTCTCTTGAATGTTACGTGTGTCTAACTGTCTTATCAAAAGTTTGATGCAAAAAAGGAGCATTCAGGGTAAACGTTACAGATTTACAGCGAAGATGTAAAGAAGGCCACTGTAATATAATTGGTCGTCTAATACTGAGAAACCTTATCAAGATCCACAGGCATTTTGCTGCGGAAATGAAAAGAAGCTACTGTCTTAGTTCTCTTTCTTTCGAACCATTGCATACTTAATGGCTTTGGCGTAATCATCCTTGTTGCAAGTTGCTTCTAAACCTGAGAGCCGGCCTAGAAAAGCAGCTTGGCAATTTCAACAAGCGTGGAAATTCTAATGTATTTTACTCAAATGATACTTGAGTGACGAGTTGCAGACATCATGAGTGCTCGATAGTTTACAGTTGTTGTTTCTTCATTTCATTGTTATTTATTGGAGTGATCACCGAAAGAGTAGGGTTGAAATTCAATACCTCGTGTCCTATAACTTCAGTCAATGTTTCAAGAGATGGGCAAGTTGGTGATGAACGTATTCGTGCCAGCTGTTATGACTTGTGTATCAGAGGCATTAACTCTGCCTGTTGCATATAATTGTGCGCCAAAAAGGGGTTTTCCGAGGATGTTGTAGATTAGTTGGTTCAAAGGGGAATGATGCTTGATCTTTCTAGGCCCCTATTTGTTAAATAAGTGCGAAAGCATCACTAGTTAGCCTCATGAAGCTAAAAGATAGGATCATTTTTTACCAGTCATTTGTGGTGTTATGTCATCGTTCGTATTGCATTATATATTTTTTAGTGAAAAGTTGTCCAGAAAGCTAGAAGTTCCTTTTCTGATGTAGGTTGTGGGAGGACGGTCCTCCAGCAGCACTGGGAAGGGTAAAAGCCATCAATGTGCTGCAAAGTATGGATTCAGTTTGGTAAAAGGAAAAGCAAATCATCCCATGGAGGATTTTCATGTCGCTAAATTTGTGCATGCCCGTGGACACGAGCTTGGCCTCTTCGCCATTTATGATGGCCATCTGGGTGACACTGTGCCAGCCTATCTACAGAAGCATTTGTTTGCCAATATACTAAAAGAGGTGGGTTCGTAGTTAATTTAAACGCTGTCCCATATACAATTCTTAGAAGTCCCCTTGTACAACGTGAATCTTTCTGCTCCTGCTTTTAAATTGGCTTTGGGATTTTCTGCAGCAATTAAGTGAAGGAGGCGCAATAGCATACAGAGTAACTGGATTATTTTTTGCCTTCAAACGAGGCAAAAGACTCACTATTCTTCGACTTTGTAATATGATACGGAGTATAACAAACAAAACTGATCCTCCTATTCTTCTTGCATCATGAAGTAGCCCAAGTGTCTATCTATTCTACGATGCAATTTTTATCATGGGTTATCTTGAATTGTATCTTTAACACGTGATGTGTCATACATACTACCCCCTTACCCGCCATAAGCGGGAGCTATTGAAGCAATGATGAAATGTTGGTGTATTCGCATCGAGCATGTGGTAGTTCTATTCTATGCCAATATTTTTAGTCTTACGATGCTGTATTTTTGCAGGACGATTTCTGGTCTGATCCTAGCCGGTCTATCTTGAAAGCCTACGAGGGGACCGATCAAGCTATTCTTAACCACAATCCTGATTTGGGAAGAGGTGGTTCAACTGCTGTTACTGCTATTCTTGTGGATGGGAAAAAGTTATGGGTAGCCAATGTAGGAGATTCACGAGCAGTCCTATCTAGGAACGGCCAAGCAATACAGATGTCCACTGATCATGAGCCTAATACAGAGCGGGGTAGCATTGAGGACAGGGGTGGCTTTGTCTCGAATATGCCAGGTAGTTAGCGTTTAGCATATTTGGAAATTCTTTCACACCTCTTCTCGTCATTCTTGACCATTGGCAATTGGTTTGAGGTCTTAGCTGGTGACAGCCTTAGCTGCCTGTCTTGACCTGCACAGAATAACTCAAAAATGACCTTAAACTCGAATAGACTCAATCTAATCCTAACCTGTATTTTACCCTTTTTGTTGGACCTGATATCGATTTGTCCAAATTAAGCCGACTCGAAACCACTCAACCCAAAAATAACCGAATTCAACTTTTTTTTTTTTTTTTTTTTTTTTTTTTTGTAACTACACACACACACTTAAAATGACATGACCCTGACTGACCCTAACCACCGACACAAAATGACTCTTACCTGGAATAATTCTGTAATGGCTCACTATAACAGAGCCATTGCGAGATAAACGGACCGACTCGAGTTGAAGTGAGAATATATATTTGAGCTGACCAGTACTGATCTGACGGCTACTCCACTGGAGTGACCCATTTTCAAGGTCTATACTGCTATGGGTGCTTCTGTTCAACACCTAATATGGATTTGTCATGTTTTACTGTTGTTAACTCGTGAAATGTAACCTCGAATTCTGTGTTGTCCTTTGATTAGGGGACGTTGCCAGAGTCAATGGTCAACTTGCAGTTTCTCGAGCCTTTGGAGACAAAAACCTCAAAAACCATTTACGGTCTGATCCCGACATTAGACCAGCTGATATCAATGCTGAAACTGATCTTATGATCCTAGCTAGTGATGGTTTGTGGAAGGTACTTGCTGCTACTCTTTTTTTTTTCGCTTTCTTTGTAATGTTTACCAGTTGAGGCGAAATGAACCTCATTTGTGAGGCTATAATTCTCGTAATACGTTACTTTGCTCATAAGCTGATGATAAAAATCAAACTCAGGTAATGTCTAACCAAGAGGCAGTCGACATTGCCAGATCAATCAAAGATCCGCTCAAGGGCGCTAAGCAATTAGCCACTGAAGCTCTCAATCGTGACAGCAAAGATGACATCTCTTGTATTGTAGTTCGTTTCTAAGGCTCGAGTACTTTGTAAATGTGGGTGGGGATCCAATATAAAGCGCGTTTTCAAATTCTATGGTCTGATACCGGGGTTGAAAGGTTCGAGTAATATGAGAAGTAATTTCCGATGATTTTATTGTTTGTCTTTGTAAAAAAGGGAAGAGCTGGGTTTTTTAGATGGTTTGGTGTTTGACATAGTTTCAAAAATTAAATTTAAATATGTAGATTTATATAGCCAAAATTTATTATGCCATTTGCTGTAGCTCCAAGGTTTCCGAATATCCGATCCTGTAATAAATCTGAATGTGTTGTGCATCTGCTCTGTTTAAAAATGTATTGGCTGTGTTTAAAGATGAACGCCTTTTGCTACTTCTGGATTTCGGGTCAAGCCATAGGTCCAAGCATGATCGGATTTTCAGTCGGGGTTAATTTGTGACCGATCGATTTATGGACTGCTCAAGCAGCATTGCAGCAACATACCTGGTATTACTGAAAGACGCTTTACCGTTTACATTGATATATTAGTCCTTCCATCCCGTTCATTCGTATACCTTTTGGCACAAAAATCAAGGAAAAGATAGGTAACTATTTGTGGTGGATTTTAATGAATGAGAATGACAACTGACAAGTGGATCTATGATCAAATTACCCATAAAAAAATTACCTAATGTAAAAAGGGAAACAAATGAATGAGACACTTTATGGAATAGGCAGAGGGACAGAGAGTATTAAAAAACCTGAATTCTTGTTATAGCTAAGCTTTCATCAACATGGATCATGGTTTTTTTTATTTAGGTTACGATCCTCTCCATCTTCTAAAAGAAATGGTGATGATATGTTATTTCTCCTTCATCCCATTATTCGTTATCTGAAAGTGCGGCCTTCAGAACATTTTACGTAAAATCTAAATAGTTGAGAGGAAATGTAGAAAATCCAAATTACTCGTAAAATATCCATTTTGCATGAAATGGGTTATTGGGTCTAACTTACAGGTTGGGGTGTTCACTCAGTGGTCCGGACCAAAGATCAGACCGGAGTATTGGACCATTTGGTCCGAACCGTATTTTATTTGGTCTGATTCATGGTTAACCTATCTACTCTACTTTGGTCTTTGGTTCGGTCCTGAACCAAACAGAATGAACCGCGGACCGAACTTATACGGAGTATAAGAAAAGAACTTTTAAAAGTGTAATATTATTTATTTTATTTTCTACTTTATTTACACATATTATAAGATGTGTAATGATGTGCTTAAATCTATAATATGCTTATTTTAATCGTTACGAACTAGGTAGCATGGACACTCCTCCTAACTAGCCGTCCCGTGTCCGACGCCCGGACACCCGACACTCGTCGGACACACGCCTAAACATGTTATAGTTTATACGAGGAATAAAATGTCAAAAGAGATTGATTAGAAGATGGATTTGGGTGGAAATGAGAATTAGTTATAGTCAAGGTCAAATTTAACGTTAGCTTATTTAAATTTAATTTCAAATAAATTACAAAACTAAAATCATGCTTTATTTATAACCATAAAATATATATTTTGATTAATTTAAATAGCGTGTCCCGTGTCTAAAATTTCATGGAAAGCCGTATCACGTGTCCGTGTCGTATCCGTGCCCGTTTTGGTGCTACTAGGTTACGAACACCTTGACTTCTAATTTTATAAGCTAAACCACAATGACAATCATATTTGGCCCACTTTGGTCTATTGATCTGGTCCGATCTGGTCCGTGCGTTTTATCGGATTAATATTAATATGGTCCGATCCTCGGTCCACCTTTTAACCTTTATTTGGTTTTCGATTTAGAGAGTTTAGTACGATCCGGTCTGATTCGGTTCCGGACCAATGAACACCCCTACTTACGGGTCGATCAAATCAAATATAGGAGTGTTGTTCCAAAAATGAGCCATGCAACGTGGTATGGTATGATCAACGTGCCTCTTTTGTGATACAATTACGTGTAATTCTCGTAGCATATTCTTTCAATATGTTTGTTACCCTGAATTTCTCAACGGTTCATCTCTATTCTATCATCCCTCATAGTCATCTTCTTCTTTTTGTAATTTTAATGATTTAATTAACTAGAGTTAATTACACTAAAATCTCAATTAATCATCCTTTTACAATGGGAATAACCAAGAGTGAGATGGTAATTAAGGGGATTAATAATCACAATTACTACGGGTTAATATTTGATGTGTGGAATAAGATGATGGATGAAAAAGAGCTTAAGGGTTTGGAAAACAGAGTTTATTATACTCTCTCTGCTTGTTATTCTGTCGTTGCCGTTATCGCCTTGGTATATTTTCATCTTTCTCCTTTAATTTGGTGTTACTTGTATCACAATAATTTGTTTTAGTTACTTGTAGTACATGATAATTGCATTTATGTCTTTACAAAGTAGATTTCCTATATTCTTGTGTAAGATCGTCTAACCATCTTTAAGATCGTATATATATGAATGAGCCACAAGGGCATTACAATAAAATAAATAGGGAGGAGATTCGAACTTGAGACTACTATTCACTATAGTAAGACATCTTTAAAATCCCACAAAGACATCTTTAAACCATCTCAACTAAAAAGCTAAAAGGTAAGTTGATGGTTGGAGCCCGAAGATCGGTTTTATACTCTAACACGTACACCCCTCACACAAATACAAATGCCCTTTGGGTTTGAAGTGTGGATACAACGGCAGGTCTTCCCCGGTTTTATACTCTAACCCGCCCCCTCACACGCTACACATTGGTCGTAGTGGCTCTGATACCATGTCAAGAAACCATCTCAACCAAAAGTTAGTTTAAGCTGATGGTTGGAGTTACAAGATTGATTTTATACTCTTAACAATGAAGATGAGTTTCAAGTTTTCAACCCATGGAAAAGTGTCAAAATAAGTGTAGGAGCTACTCGGCTATTCCATATATTTCGAATTGGTTTTAGGATGGAATTTTCATTGGGCTTATGAATTTAACAATTTACCATAAGAATGGTAACTTCATTCTTGAAACTTTCAGGTTCAACTTGTTCGAATACAAATGAGAGTACCAGAATTCGGATGGACAACACAAAAGATCTTCCATTTGATGAATGTTCTCGTAAATGGATGTAAGCACATCATGACCGTCTATCTATTACTTCCGCATTTTAATTTCATTCAATTTAATCATTGAGTAATCGACTAACGTACGTACGTACGTCTCTGTTGTTTTCGACAGTGAGGGCTATTCTCTTTGCACTGTACAAGCTAGTATACCTTATCAGGCCACATGTAGTTTCCGTCCTCTTTGCCAAGTCCTTCATTATACGTATTATGGTTAATTAGGCATCAAGAATTGATATCGTTGTTCAAATGTACTTCATTCCAGGAACTCGAAGTTATTCTCCTTGATCTTCCTGGACTTCTATTCTTTTCCACTTACACATTGCTCGTGTTGTTTTGGGCTGAGATTTATCACCAGGTCCTTCGATTATTCATTCATGAGTTAATTTACTAGCTGGGTCGCGAGTTCCAACTTAAGAGATAACAGTTTTGTTTTGTGTAAATTATTGCAGGCACGAAGCCTTCCGACTGATAGACTTAGACCAATATATTACTCTGTGAACGGGATCGTGTACTTCATTCAGGTGACAACATTTTTAATGACATAGGAGTACATTTTATAAAGCTATGAAACTTTGCTCAATATCTGCACATCTTACATTATGAACTGGCAGTCTGCAATTCTCGACACAATGTGGTACGAGCCATTGGAATCCGCTTCTTTGTGTTTTTAACAAACACGGGCAAAATTGCCCTCATCTGATCCCTTATCCTAGCGAAACTTGTCTGTTAGTATAATTTTGGTTATAGTAGCTCTGTCGTCTTTCCAATGAACTGTACAAAATTGAGCTTTATTGATTGTTCCCTCGGGTTTTGATGGCGCTCAATGTCCTCAGATAATCATCTGGCTTTGCATGAGGATTGGCAGAGGTCATGCTGCTCTTGAGGCGGCGAGACTGTTCTTTGCAGGTATAATTAATAGGATCACACCGCTATTTTTTTGTTGTTGATCCTTTTTCGTAAGGAAATGCCTCTTTGGTACTGTTAATAGCTCAATCTTTTAACAAACTTTGAGTGATTCCTCGTCGGATTGTTGCAGTTATTTCGTTTACGGCAGCTTTGGGATTCCTAATCTATGGTGGAAGGTAATGATACTTGATAAATACGGAGTAGATGATGTAATTTCTTCATTCACGGCGTCCCTAAAACAATGATTTCCTTACAATTTCATTTTACTGACATGTTTATCGTTTGAAGGTTATTTATTATGCTCCAACGCTTTCCGATAGAATCAAGAGGCCGTCAAAAGAAGCTCTTTGAAGTACTAACATTACGGTTTTATTTACTTTTCATGATTCAGCAAAATAAAAAATAATGATACGGAGTACATTCTTTGATCATTTTGATTTTATGCAGGTCGGCTGCGTGACTGCAATATGTTGTACATGTTTCTTAGTCAGATGTGTCGTGGTGAGTTTTCGACTCAAGATGTACAAGGAAAATAATGTACTCCGTATCAAGCTAATCATTGTATTTTTTATTTCATAGGCCGCGATTTCAGCCTTCGATGAAGATGTGGATGTTGATGTCATGGATCATCCAATTGCAAATCTCCTCTATTACCTGGTAAGTTTTCAACTTTGAACTTCGGAGTTCGGACTCCTTGATTAAGTGAAATACTGAATTAACCGTCGTTTATTTATAAGAACTAGATTTGGCTACACTACAAGAAAAACTCGATTTGCCTCTGACGGAAAATGTTACATAAGCAGCTGCTTCTTTTATTTCCGATCCGTAGCTAAGTTTTAATTTCGCTTGTTAAGGTAGATTTAAAAGAGAAAAAGGAACTACATCGGATGTACTGCCTCGGATTTTATTTGAGCATTATGTGTATTTTTTGCGAGCTTATTACCCCAAACTTTATTTGTTTTTTAGCATATGTATATTTTTTCTGAGCTTATTAAAGTTAATAATTTAGATTTTAATTTTTTTTTTTCCGTCAAAACTAAAATTTAACTAAGCTTATATGTAATGTTGGAGTTTTTTTTGTAATTTTTTGAGTTTAATGTTTAAGTGAATGAACTCAGAAACTTTATAGTAAAACTCATAATTTTTAAAACAAAACTCAAAAACTTTATTACAATGCTCAGAAACTCTACAATTGGTGGTAGTACATCGAATGTATAATCTACTTACTGGATTTAAAAGGGTCCTTTGAAAGCGCAAAGCTCCGGTTTTTTTGTCTGAATTCAGCATGTAAATAATTTATCTGTATGTCTTGATTTCAGGTGGTTGAGATAGTTCCTTCCGGTTTAGTCCTCTTCATACTCCGGAAACTACCTCCAAAACGCGTCTCAGATCAGTATCACGCCATCGAATGAAGTTGTTCGCTCGTATAATCTTAGTACTCATTTTTACAATTAGGAGCTATATAAAGCTTGGTCAGAGAATGCAAATTTGATGCAACGTAAGTCGGCATTGCATATTTGCATTACTATGAAGACCAAATCTTACATTGAACTCAGCTGTGTTTTTTTCGGAAATGTTAACTTGCACATAAATGCTGTAGATTTCTTATTGTGCCGGCTGTCGAAAAAAAATTGTAATTTGGATGAGCGTGCTTGACTATATCCTTGTGTTCCGTATCGCGCGTGGCACCGCGACAAATTCTATTCAGACCACTCTGATAACATCTGGGATTTCGCCTTAGCATGCTCATCACTTCTTCTCCCTACATTCGCTCGACATCGTCTCTCCCTAGCCATTTCAGAGTTGATTCTTCCTCCTCCGCAAAGCTGCAACTAAGGTGAGATTTCTCTCGTATTCTTACTATTAACTGTTAAATCTGTCGCGGACTTTTAATTTGGGACGTTTTTACAATAGAGATCTGTAGCAAAAGTATTTATCGCCACAAATTACCGATGTGATTTGATTAGTTTGTGAATGAGTGAATCAATCGCAAATATATTTGCTAGACGAATTGGGACGAATGTTTGTTGCCATGATCAGCAACACGGACATCATGTTGCGATGGATTTCTGTCCCAAAAAGAATAAAAGCCTACAAACCAAAAAAATATCAAGTAGCTTTATTAATATCATTTTTTCTTTCAGAAATAGGAATATAAACCCGAGTTTTCCATCCAATAATGAAATTCGAAACTTCATTATTATTACATTCATGATCTATTCTTAGGCTTAGTAGCACCATGTAAAAGTGTAACGAACGACGGGACGAGTTAACTGTCATAAACCTAACCGTCGCAATTCTTATATTTTATTTCTATAAAAATGAAAAGAAATCAGCGTGTTAGCTTGACTTAATATGGGGATTGGCCTTTGATATTACCGCGAGGGTAATACTCACAAACAACAAAAGGCCAACCCGCTCCAATTGTAACAGTAACACACCCAAGACTCTTGCTATTTCTCCAAACAACTTGCGTATAATGCTTACACTCCCACGCGGTTTTACAAGTATTCGTATCATGATTATAATTATCCTTTTCTTGGACCCAAAATTGTACGGCCTGTGCAATATTAAATGCGTCGTACCCGACTGCCATATTTTCGCCATATGGAGTACCCGATGACATTAAGTAATGCCCCGTTGCCTGGACTTTTTTTGCGAATGTCTTCGCAAAGGTGGCTAGTGTTTTGTTCCACACAAGTGGCGCGACCCCAACTTGGGCTCGCTCCTCATTGTGTGCATTGAGGAATTGTGTTCGCTCGTAGTCGTCGGCATGGCAAATGAGGCAAATTGTTGTTAGTATGGTAGCAAATGTGTAAAGATGAAGTAGCCTCATTATTGTGGAGAGTTGTGGAAATTAGTCTTAGCTTGAAACTATGGTATTCATTCATTTATATAGGTGGTTATACGTATAATGTACGTTCAAAATGTGCATTACATTAATTACAAAAACGTGTGATTGTTAATGGTAATAGATGTTATATTAATTCTTAAATTAATTTGATTCTAATCCGTAAGTCTCCCTTAAGACAACACTATCCGTTTTAAGTTTAAGACGGATCAAATATATAGCACTTGTGTATATAACAAATGCATAGGGAAAAGAAGAGCTGGTCAACCGAGCGGGCCTAGGCGGTTTGGGGACCTGCACCAGCCCGAGTTAGAGATTATTAACATTGACACGTTTTTGAAAATATTAGGTTATTGATAAGCGGAACCGATACAGAGTGAAAATGATGATGGATAACATAAATCGATCAAACCTTCCAAGTTCCGAAGCACTTTGGCAGAATTACCAATTTTGGAAGAAAGGTTAAAGTCAAGTGAGAGAGCAAAGTGAAGGGATTCCCATGACGTCGTTCTTCATTGTTTTGCAACTCCAGCTTAAATTTACCATATTTAATGAAAATATTTTATAAATCTTTTCCTGTTACGCCTATTAACGTGTGCCCTAAGGGACGGATCCTTTTATGTGGAGACTCCTAAAAACCGTTTTAATATTAAGACCGTTTTAATATTAAGACGAAAAGTCTGTATTAGGAGGGACGGATCCTTTATGTGAAAACTTGCTCCGTTCACATATGCTTAGCCAAACTCCTATATTTGCGTTACCGTATAATAATAATAATAATAATAATAATAGTAATAATAATAATAATTTTATAAGGTCTCATATTTGCCTACATAGTTAGATAAAGTGATTGCCTTGCATCAAAATGAAATAACCAAAGAACAACCAATAGACAAGACAAGTAATAACATTCATTCAAATTAATTACTCCTACTCCGTAATACTCCTACTCCGTAACAGATAATAAATTAACTTAACACTAAAATTTCCATGATAGACTCATAATCATTTAACAACTTTCTATTTCTATAACAATTGATGGTTCCTAATATAATACGAAGTATTAAACTAAGGAAAAACAATAACTTATTCGACAAAGAAAAGTAATACTCCGTAAATAACAGAGAGTAAAGTAGTGATCATGTTTGCTTTTTTGGGATCGTAATTTCGATGGTCGCTTGGTGGTTCTTAAAAGTCCAGTAAATCTGTCGTCTCTCAAAGTCAGCATCGCAAGGCAAAGAACCTTTGATTATATCAATCCGCCAATATGAATTGCGAAAGCCTTCGGGCTTCTTTTGATACACCAATATTTCAATTTGATTGGTATATTCAAGTTTGAGTGCATCTACTTTCTTGATGCGATATGAACGGTATTTAAGTAGATACAAATATTTATCACCTAAATCGGCCGCCATTCTTGCAATAAAATACTCCCCCTGTTTCGGTCATTCGTTATCTATTGTATTTAGCACAAAGACCAAGAAAATGCAAGTGACCTGAATGTCTAACAAAGCAATATAATATTAGTATCCCATCCACTTGCACACTACCTTTTACACATGAAACTTACCAAAAAATAGAAATAGATTACAATCCTCATGAATATCCCCGACAACAACGATACGGAAAGATGGAGTCATAGAGGATCACAAAGAACAACCGTTCCTTTTCTAAGTATCCTGACAGTGTAGAGAATATTAATTTGAATGAATTGATTGATTGTGAATATTATTGATAATAAGGGATGCTTATATAGCAATAGCAAACCTATTGTAACTAGATATTCCTAAATCGTATAAAAAACATATGACTTAGAGTATCTAAAGATAATTCCAAAATCTCTCAAAAAAAAAAAAAAAAAAAAAAAGGATAATTCCTAAATCTATATGGAGTATATTCTTAGACTATCACAATATTATCATATTATGAATCTCAATATTACCATATTATAAATGGTAATGTTTGCTTCTTGGTAGAGCTGATCAAATGGCCCAACCCCAATAGCCCTACCCGGCCCGACCCGATTTTTTGAAGGGCTTGGGCCTTTAGTTTTGGCCCCAAAAAGCCCATGGGCCGGCCTAAAAAGGCCCAAAATATTTTGGGGTCGGGTTTGGGCCAAGCGTTTGGCCCAAATTTTGGCCCGACCCGGCCCATATTTATTAATAATGAATATTTTTTCTAATAAAACCTATTAAAGTAGCGTTAAAGTTATACCCAACTCTTTACAAACTCAAGTATATTTTTTTAGATTTATAAAACAAAGTATAAATAACATAAATCATGAGTATCTAAGAATGCATGATTAAGCATTCTAAAGTGGCGATTTTTGTCATTATTTTATTTTAGATAGCAATTCATATGCATTTTATCATATTTTGTGCAATTTTATACACTATGTATGTTTTAAAAGTTGTAACTGAAGGTATTACGCTAATTATTTCCTAGGGTAAGTCGTAAATTTTAGGGCCTGAAAAAGTCCATTTAGGCCCAAAAGCCCGCATTAGCCTATAAGGGTCGGGTTTGGGCCTGCTAAATAAGCCCACTCATCTGGCCCGACCCGGCCCGACCCACACAAATGGATCGCTTTTGTTATAAAGGCCCGGCCCAAGCCCGCATTGGCCCGGCCCATGATCACCTCTACTTCTTGGTTGTTTTCGAACTCCATATTTTCGCATTGACTAATGGTACAGGCCCTGGAGGCTACTACTATCCATTTAGTTCGAATCTAAGTCGATTGTAACTATGTCCGGTTTAGTTTAGAATTTAAGATAGCCATGAAAGACTGCTATTATAGATTTAGTTTGAATTTAAGCTGGTTTAGTTCATTTTTTGGACTAATACATTGAGACTAAACTGATTATTGACGTGAAGCAGTGATTACTAATGCAATTCAAAGAAATTTATGTTATCATTTTCCCGCCAAAATGCTCAAAAACAGGAAACCAATAATTACAATTTAAGTCATCTATTATATTTTCATTAAAATTAATCTTTTCATCAAATTAATTATTTTCACTAAACTCTAAAGTATAATATTTTTAAAAAATATAATAGAATTGATATAAAATTATAAATTATTAAATCTTTTATTAGATGATCAATTGACTCCCATTCCATATAAAAAACAAAACTATAAATCGTTGTTATTAGTTTCGTGACAAAAAAAAATACATTAAAACTCATTAGCTTTATGCTATAAAAATATTTTCGCTAAAATATATTTCAATTCATTACTCAATTTTCTTAACTAATTTTCAGTTCTGACTTTTATTATCAAAGCAAAATACAATGATAAGAAATGTAAATAATTATAAGGTATCAATATTATATAAGTTATTTTATAAAAATATTAAACTTTAAGTACCGTGCAGGCGTGCATGTATTGCACGGATCTAAACTAGTTTTTTACCAATAATTTAGGCGGACTCCTGCTGATATGAGCAAGTATGATCTGAAGCTGCACCAGTGAGGAAATAATAAGACAGGCTAAAACATGCCTACTAAATACCATATAGAAAAAAATTGTACATGCGTAAAGCCGTAAACATGTCAATCTCAAACAATTATGATTTCTACGCTCAAACCTGAACCTGCATTGTGAATTAGCAACATCTAGTCTTCTACATCTTAGTCATCTAAACGGCCCCGCTAATAGATATTATATACTATTTACATTATGTGAATTTTCTACCTTACTCGTTCAGTCAATCGGGCTTTGGACCATACAGTGTATATACAACTCAGAACAAATCATTCAAACGCGATTGCCATGAAGTTGTCGTCGTCTAATAAGGTATCAACGTCAATCATATCATCTTCAACTTCAACGGGTGCAATTTCTGCGCGACTTAAATTGCTGCCACCAGACTGCGGCTGCAAAACAGTATGAGTATATCACGCAATATGCCGGGAAGGAGAACAAGACTGCCACTAATTATCTACATAGTATCGTCTTTGAAAATAAAAGTGCCAAAACCTACAACGTATGAAGCTCTATATACACAGTCAAGTTGAGAAAACGAGAAAATTGTGCTGATCAAGGTCCAGTATCAAAATCCACCATATAGTGTATTAGTTCAAAAGGAAATAGGGAAAAAGAGGGAAAAAGAAAGCAAAATAGGGAAAAAGAGAGAGAGAGACGGAAAAAGATCCTTTCTTAATAGTAGAGAAGGAGCAAATTCTTTGATCTCCTTTCTGCGACAAGAGCAAGAACAATATGTTTTAAGAAACAAATTCTCTAATTTTTCCTATTCATTGGTATGCGACAAGTACTTGGATTGTTGGATGTGGTCGTCGACTAAATGTGATAATAATTCTGGACCAACTGCCTATAAATCTGATATTTGAAAAACTAACACAGCACCATGCAATACACACTTGTAGACATGGCCAAAAAAGAAATGACAAACGGCACTCATGCCTAATTTTTATTGTTTCGCACTTTCACAAAAGGGGTGTACTTATCATCAGGGACATTAGCAGGTTCCTATTAGAAAAAGGTAATGATATAACACATATGATGATTGAGTTGCGTAAGTGATACCTGATTTTTCTGGAAACCTTCTACTGCAGTTAGGAGCCTCCTATACTGCGCTCTACCCTCGGGATATTGGACCATGGACTTCACCCTAACAAGGGCTTTCTGTAGCCGTTCCTCGGTTTGCTTTCTTCCTTTCTTGAGATAATCATATTCATCATCTTCTGGAGGCTTAATTTCGGGGACGGGTGCTTTCAGTGCTTCAGAACGGAACCCACGTAGGCCTGTTCCTTTTCGTCTCCATCGTAAAATCACTTTCTCCAGTATGCCCACTGACCAAACAACTGTCTTGTATCGTTTCCTAACCTGATGACCTCTTACATGGGCCTTCGAAAAGAGTCATATTAGTTATGCACTTGTGCTACACGAATATAAAGCGTGGCTAATTAAAAACTTCAAATTTCATTTGTACTCCATAAAACCCAAGAAAATATATACAATCCCCCAAACATCAAAGTCAATGATCATATACCACATGCATACGGATTGCAAATGATGTTACATTCTTTGACCACAATAAACACCACCATCCCATTGTCTCAACTTTCAGATCCCGTAAATGGCAATGTAAGGGCGAATCAGATAGAAACATCTTTACCCAAATAACCATGTATTTAAGATAGAGAGGCTGTTTTAGAATAACCAATAATGAAAATTGTGCAGAGAAATGTGTAGAATGATCGCTATATCACAATAAAAAGTATAGCAACCAATTAAGATAGCCATTTACTTTCTTCCCCTCAAAAGTAAAAACAAGATTCATATCGTAACAAATCATTTTTAGTTCTAGAAGACAGATGAAAAGCAGCAGGCTACTCAAGAATGGACCAAGATAACACACCTGGATTCTAACAACCCTTTCGCGGATAATTAAAAATTCTCTTCTCTTCTTCCAACCACGGTACTTCTTTTGAATTTGAACTGCGGCAGAATGAACTAGCTGATCAGAATTACCATGCTTCGGAATCCTAGATGATAGAAGTGAAAGAACACGTTCATCCATCAGCAAAGACTCGTCATCACCACCAGTATCACTAATTTGCTTCCTCTGGAATGATTGCATTCTGTAAACTTGGTGAATGCGACCAGCAGCTTGAGTGGCATTACGAACTGCTGCCAATGAGTCCTTCAGTGGCAAGTCTGACCCGTCACCTTCATAGGCTGGTGTTGCCATCTTTTCTCTTAAAGTTTGTACAGCTTTGCCTATAGAATTTGCCAGAGTAGCATCCACCTTTTGGTCACCCATAGTGAGAGTCTCTAAGTGTGCAGTCAAAGAATGCTCTGCAAGGAAACCAGATATTCCTTTGTATCCATTAGCTGAAGCCAGGTCTGCCGCTGTTCTACCCAAAGGAAACTCTGGTGACGGATCTATTACAGCTCCGGAGAAAGCACCCAGAGAAACCAGGAGGGCAACCGTCTTCTCTCTGAAATTCATGAAAGCAACATATGAATAACTGCACTATCTACTGAGATGTGTTATGCAGACACGCAAGATCAATAGAGGTGAACACTTTTTTTTTGCTTTAATCGCTTATTGATATCATTATTAATATTTTCGACTGCTTTATTTATTACTTTTTATACTCATTTTTTTTAGTATTTTTTTTTTTTTGATTGGATAATGCCGACCCCAAATCATTTTGGAATTAAGGCTCTGATGTTGTTGTTGTATTTTTGATTGGTTAATAACTACAGAGTACTTACTTATTTGTAATTACTGATTCTTTATTCAACTCCTTTTGAAAGCAAAATGCACATTTGTATTATTTCTTTATCTTTAGTCGTATAAAGAGTGCTTACTTCTCTCTTCCCTAATTTCCTCGATCACTGGCGGTTTCAAACGATGATTAGTGGCAGAGGACCCTAAAACACTTTGGGATTAATGCTCTACTGTGTTGCAAACATTTTTTCGCTTAAAATGGAGTGTCAAGTGTCATACCAAATGTCGATGCGCATTCAAGAGTTTTAGGTACGATTTATCAAAGCCTTAACAACCTCAATCTCAACAAAAGTATGTTATTGCAAAAACTACAGCGAGCCTACACTGCATATAGGTAATTCATAGAAAATGATCAATATAGTTATAGATCACAATAGGATATAAGGTTTACCTGCCAAAAGATGCAGCCCAGTGGAGGGCTGTCCAACCATTAATGTCACGGAAATTCACACTCACACCGGCTGCTAAAGTAGCTGGTATGATCCAATCATAACCAAGTGCTGCAGCTAAGTGCAGCAGCCCTTGTCCCTCTTCATCCAGTATATTAGGTCCTTTCCCATCTTCACTCACCTTGTCAAGTAGCCAAGAGAGCAATTTTTCCTTCAGATGATTTTCAACCCCTAAGCACAGCTCATCCTCCATTAACAAAAATATTTTATTCACAACTGGCTGTTGCTTGATATAGTTGCTAGCATCCAAATTGCCAGAAGATCTCATAGATAAAAGCCTTTCTAGTTGGAGAATAAGTTGTTTCTCCTTCACATCGTTAAAACTTGCGTTTCCATTGTTGCGATCTTGACTCTCTACCAGAAATTCAAATTCTCGCACTTGACTACAAGCACATCTATTGGAACATGTAACATAGAATGGGACTCGGCCAACATTGTGTGGTGGGGCATAGCAACACAGAATGCCATTTCCTAGAACATCAGCAGGCACCTCCACTTCCCCAAACATACATGACCAGTTATACTTGGAGACTTTCGATGGGCTCACTAAAAATCTTCCAGAGATAACAACCTACAATATCATGCAAACAGAAACACGGTTAACAAATATATAAATCATTGAAAACTTGGCAAACCAAGTCTTCAACAAGCAGAGCAACATCCAAGAATCATACAGCAAAACTAACCTTGGTTTCCGTCTCCATGGAAGCGCAGCTTGGTGAAAAGTCATGAATGTCAAAAAGCTGATCTTGGCCAATTGAGGGACTCATTGAATAATTCTCCATTGAGGGATCATCTACATCTGTAGCTGTTTCAATATTCGGCCATGACAGATTGGAAGATGACTTCAATTGCAAGTCATCCACACCATCTAGTTCCTTCGTCATCCATTTAGAGAAACTGTCAACTTTCTGCAGTCCCTCCTCTGCCCGAAGGCTTCCAAGTATTGGTTGCTTTGCAGCCACAGAGGTGATCGAAGTATCTGGAAATTCCATACTTGGAGGTTCTACTAGATTGTTCCTCTGATAAACCAAATCACATCATTAGACTGCAATCATTAAAACTTTGAGACATTTGGGATATATAATTGGTGTACATAAATGGATCCGCAAATCCGCAATACACAAATACCCCTCAAAGACCTTACAGTGGACATAAGCGATAGCCACGGCACTAAAATCATATTAATATGGTGGGCAATGTACAGATAGAAACTAGCCTGCAAATCACCCATTTCAAGAAAGAGGGATATTTATATATGATGATCTAGAGATAACCACAGTTCATCATACTTTGAGTCTACATACTTTAACAGTGTTTTCACATGAAAATACATCTACTTAGCACTTTAGCAGCCGTGAATAGAGAGAAAAGCTTTTCTTTGGACTTGAAGTAACTGAAATAAGAGATCACCTGTGTAATGTATGGAGCTACAGATCCTCCTGAACTTGGCTTTATACCAAAGCCAACATCTAAAAGTTGACTGAAAGTTCCATTATAATCATCAGTGTTTCCACCACCAAGGAGAGTAGAAGGAATAGTAGCGGGTTGAGAAGGTAGAACTCCTGAGTCTTTTGTACACTGCTCAAATACGTCTTCCCAGCTCTCCAAATCAAGAGCTCTTAAGTTATCTTCATTATTATATCCACTGCCGTTTTGAGGAAGTGCCACATAATTTAACCCAGGAGCCGAGAGCTGCACGCCTTTATAATCATCTGAACCCCAAGAAAATCAGAGAAGAAAGATAAAACACATCTGAAATAAATTAAAGAAGCTGTTCTGGAAATGAGAAGATGCTGAAACATACTGGTAGTAGTCAGAAAGTTAGAGCTCATTATGCCACCCATCTTGTTGTTTTCAAAATTATCTTCAGCAAGAGGGAAGTTCATAGATGCTGCGTACTTGGACATGGCTTGGTAATTATCCTCTGCACCATGGTGTAGTATCAATGCAAGCTTGATGAATCAGATTTAAATTGAAAACTCCAGACAGACACCGAGACACGGGTCATTATAATAGGAGTGCTCTTATCAGAAAAGCAGGACAAAAGAGGTGAGAACTACTACATGGCTTGAAACTGCATTATAAGGAAATTGGACAAAGAACTTACCTGATTCAACGTCATCATTGTAGCTAGTTGAGACACTACTTGATAATGAGCTGCACATTGGAGAACTTGAACGTACTGGTTCAACCTCTCTAAGGCTACTCCTGTTGCCCTGCTTTTTGATAAAATGGAAGGAAAAAGAACATGAAAAGATGGTAAGCGCTCAAACAATGATCTTATGAAACAAGTTCAGCTACATAATGTAAGCCTGACGATGACATAAAATCAGAAGTAGGTGGTCAGATAACCAAAGTAAACCTGTAAGAGCACTCTAGATTTGCCTATTGATTTGTTTACCTTCATTTTTAGCATAAAGACTGAGAAAGGATGATCAAATAATTTTGCCTATTGATTTCAATGACAAGTGGACGAAGTGGTACAAATTGACTGTTTAATCTTTTATGTAAGTGAAAGATCAGTTTACAGATTAAAAGCATTTTCCAATAAAAAGGTTAAGAAAAATGGACAAACACCTAAATATGGAATAGGTAGTAAACAAATGACCAAAAGGGGGGGAGTACTTTGCATAGATGTTAGAAACAGAATGACCTCAAGTATCTAACTTTATACTAAGAATGACCTAAAGTACGTAACTTCATACTACGAAAAGGTTACAAGAATGGATGCGCTACTGACAGGAGAAAGGAGAAGGAAACCGAACAGAGAGAGAGTTGTGTAAAATGTCTTCTTCCAGAGAAAACGGGCATCTCATAGTCTCATACATAAATTATCTCAGGAGGGGCAAGAAATTGTTAGTTATTAACAAGCCACGCAGGCTTAGATTCTTAGAAAACTGAACTTTGATATAGCAATACATATACACCCTAGGATAAGTTTTAAGCTTGTTTTCACATTTATGCAGGCACTTATCTCCTGCCTTCCACGATTACATCAGAGGGAAAGGAAGCCATTGCAGATGCCCTTACACAGTCGCTAGAAGCTAGCCATCAATGAACTAAATGTATTCACAGAAGCTGATGATTAGACATATGACAACCGCACACCGATTATTATGGTGTCAATGCTGAAGATGAAAGCACTATGTTGTCCTACCAAATCTCCATTACATGTACAGCACTTAAAGTCCTCAACAGGTCAATGATGAGCATGACACGCTAATGATGAGCACAAATACAGCAGCAGCGAAATTGAAAAACATTTTTCAAAAAAAGATTCGTCATCTAACATGGAGTTTCTAATTTGTTCAAGCTTGCCTTAGCTTACGCTAAAGAAAAATGAAAATTAAATACAACTCTAGAGAAACATCCATACAAAACAACAGATTTAAAGACCACTTGACCAAACCCTTGAACCGTTGAAAGAGGGAGAAATAGAAAACAAAAAAAAAACGTACCTTAACTGTCAAGTAGTGCACAAAAACTATATGCATGTAGTCCCTGAAAAATCATTTAGCTTTGTAAGAAACAAGTATATAAAGACATCTCAAACAAAAATACTTGCTCTATGAAATATGAGCATGTCATGAAACAGAAGTCTAAATTAACTACACATACTCTTCCAGCAACCAGTAGCTGCGCCTTTGAAAACATTCATTATCTTCACCATGGGCATAGTAGCAGTGTAACACATCAACACTTCCAACCTATAATTGAAAACGAGATGAGATCTCTAAGTTTCATCCTGACAATGTTGCATATTAGTCCAATAACGTAAACAAGCCATAAATTCAAGTATTATAACTACATTTCTTCTGATTTTCCCTTTTTTTTTTGTTTCGTAATAAGAGAGAAAAACTTCTAGTGAATAGTAAGTTGACTTGAACCTTATGGATTGATCAATTAAATCATGGAAGTAAAATTCACAGATAAATAAAAAATAGATAAAAAAAAGACACTCATTTACAGCTTACTTTTAGCTTTTCATGAGCTTCCTTCACTGTCTTTCCATCCTTTTTCTTTCTCCAATTGTGGCCATCCTTCCTGAAGTACCTCAAAACCTTCCGATCAAAAAGAAAGAGTGAGCCACCTGAGAAGAATGTGTGCATGTCACAGAACAGTTAGCATCATGAAAGAAATAAGAACTGACAAGACGAGTCTTTACAATACGTAAACATATAAAATTATACATAGCGACAAATAGATGAACAATAAACATCCCAATAGAATTCCATGACTTGGTAACTCTAAAGTTTAGGCACTTATTAAAGTATATGCATTATGCCATTATATATTGTTATTGTGGCATATCACATATTCGTCATTTTGACGCTTCCTTTGAGATCGCAGGCTCTTTGTTTCTTGGCCCCTCTTGCCCTTAAAATTTTCCCACGATTCTCCTTCCACTGTCCACAAACTAAGGTATCGACTTCGCATTAAGCGTCCAAAGGGCCGTAGAGGTTTCAGAACAGCAAAGTTGAATGAAAACTGAGCAATTTTTTTATTGAAATTGATTCATATAAGAGTTTCAAGGGCAATCGAGGACCTAAACCAGTGTCGCTAAGTAAAATTAAAAGCATGATATCAGAAGATGGCAACACAGCTAAGGGGACATGACACAAGATACACGGTATAAAGAATTTTTATTATAAGAAAATAACATGGCTTACGCCTAGGTACATACAGATCATTTATGCTAGATACCAAGATAATTAAACTATGCATCATATTTTATTTTATTTTCATCTACAAGCCTACAGCTAAAAAAACTTGCATCAACAGATAAATTATTTGGGATACGGGTATTTGATTCATTTACTAACATACTGCTCATTTCAGATTTGCACCCCAACTTTTCAATGCAATCATTTACCATAAAATAATATCAGACTCGGCTAGAACTCTATGAAGACATTAACTATGTAATTATCGCGTGTATCACTTGTAACTTTGTGTCACATGCACCAAACCACTTTTTACCAGGCAACATCTTCTGCAGACACAGATGCCATCACTCCACTCAGCTCCTCCACCTCCCAAGACCCCTCCCTTTCCGAGAAAAATGGATGCCTAGGGGAAGAGGCAATTCTAGGGGGGTACATGGGTTCACCTGCACCCCACAACCCAGAAATATATATTTTTTCGTTTAATAAAGTATCAGCTTAAGTTGGTTGGTTTAGTGGTTAACCATGTATTTAGTGTGCAATAGGTTGTGGGTTTGGGTTCGACTCCCATTACTAACAATTTTACTTCTTTTTTGTTTTCCACACATAAGCTAATACAAAAATGGGCCCAATGAAAATTACCCTTCAATACGAAATAGTAAGCTTTTGCTTTTTTCTACCCATTAAATTGGTTACATGATTAAATTTAACTTTAGATGTTCAAATTTAATTTCCGCACCCTCTATATCGAGATCCTAGAATCGCCACTGCCTAGGAGGCTCAAGAGTCCCTCTAAGAAAATATACAATTCCTTTAGATATGCGTGTATGCACAACAATGGAGATCAACTCATGACAGCTCAACTCGACCAAAAGTCAAACATGAGAAAACCAAGAGTCTAACCTACTGACCTATTCGTTTATTTTACTCCTACGCTTACATATCCAGTTAAGATGAAACAATGTTCATAACCAAGATAGTCGATCACTAAGATGTGAAACGGAATTTTTCCAAGAAAATCTAAAGGAACTTCTATTATATACAAGCTTGAATGACTAGAAATTAGTCACATAAACAGATGAAGACATTATTTGTACAGCTTGCTCTGATCTCTTCAGAACTGATAGCAACCAGAATAACACACAAATACTACTACCTCAACACGCACATAAAGGCAGGAATTTAAAGATGTTAACTACCAAAAGTTTTAAGAAAATAGGTAAATAAAGCTGGTGGATCTTACTTGGAGGTAGGTTTGGCGGCTCTGAAGAAATTTGAAACTTCTGGTAATGCCTCAAAATTTCACAGATTTCAGCCGGTCGCAACCACCGATGTTGAGCTTCGAGCTGTAACTGCTGTATATCTATTTGAGTTAAGAGGCCAGTCAGCAGACATCGATTAAGCATTGATTCCAAAAATCAATAAATAAATGTCAAATAATACAACATAAAATTCATCACAGGAGTCTTTCAAGAAAATTATAATATAATAATAACAAATTTAGTTTGCTAGAAATCAGAACAAGTTTTTATCACTACAATGTAAAATTGTAAATTATTTGCCCAAAATTTCCCCTTTCTTCTCAAGAAGCACTTCCATTATAAATCGACAAAACAATACACTATTAGAAATATCGGGCAAGCATCTTCATGACCAACAAAGCACAGAAAACCAAATATGAAGACTTTCTAGCAGAACAACTTGGATTGCAACCGACTAAGACAGCACTATTCTCATCAAATGCATTTCCTGATCAAATGCAACACAGAACTTTTACATGCCTAAAATGGAACTCCGGAAGAAAGCAACTACCAAGACTCACAAGTACCAAAAGCGTGTGTCAATGCTAAAGCCGGTACTTTTTCCTGGGGGATCCATCATCATTGCAGAATACATTCTAAACGACTAAAACGAGTGCAAGACCTTGAAAATAATTGTTTTCCGAAACTACCAGAAGAGTATCAGTATGACATCTTACTCTATTTAGGAAATAGCTCACTAATAAAAGGTAAGACGACGGAACTATTAATGCAAAGAAGGCACCGGAAACATAGTACAGGCTAAACTTAGAATTCCAACATAAAAAACATTGAAATAATTCAAAGTAACCAGCAAAACACCAAAAGAACATGTAATCGGTCTGAATGACGACGTTAAGGCACAAAAATTTCGCTAAATTCAGCAATCAAGTATACACAAAAGAAAGATAACAAGAATATTTACTTCAAAATCGAGCTAAATTTAGAATTACACTGAAAGAACAAATTAAGTGAGAAAAATAAATCAAATTAAGCAGCAAAACAACACACAGCACATAATTGAGCAAGAAAATACACTAAAAATAGCAATTGATTATACACAAAAGAAAGATAACAAGAATAATTACTTCAATTCGAAAAATAAATCAAATAAATTATAACAAAAGACACAAGATTCACAGTTCGAGCTAAAATTAGAATTACGCAGCAAAACAACAAATTAATTGACAAAAATAAATCACATTAAGCAGCAAAACACTAGAATACACTCAAATTAGCAATCGAACACTCGGAAACTAAATTAAACAAGAATAATCACTTCAATTAAAAGCATAAAAACCGAAGCGAAACAAATACACAGCAATAAATTAAAAATAATTGCAAAAAAAAAAAAGTGAAAAAAAAAAAAGTTCACACCTAAACGAATACCAGGAGTGAGAGATCCTATATCCGCCATGAACACGGCGACGGAGACGACGATGGAGGTTGATTGAAGGAAGAATGGTGGTTAGGGTTTAATTTAGATATTATTAAATTAAATTAGGTTTTAGAGAGAGAAAGCGATCGGAAAACGTAAAGTAAGAAGTAAGAAGGAGAAGAAGACAGAAATGTGAAAGGAAAGAGATAGTTATGGGGGTAAAAACAGAGGAGAGAGAAAGGAAAGAGGGAGGAAAGAGAGGAAAAAAGAGGAGTAAGTGTGAATGACTCTAGAATTTATAGAATGGATAGATGGGGTTAGTTGGTTCAGGGGAGCTGGTGAGGTGTGGAGTGGACTGTGTGTTGTTTGGTCAGCTTTTTTAAAAGGAAGGTGATCTCAGATTTTGAGCACTTTAGGATTTTGCACCGGCACAATAGTGTGGGATGTTGGGAATGGGAATCGAGGATTTTTTTTTTTTTTTTTTTTTTAAGACAACGATGTACTATTATTATATTATAAAATAAAACGGAAACTACATTCAGTTCTGTTACAAAGCCAACTTGAGAAACAAAACGGAATCGAGGATTATTGGTGTAACACCCCCTCATACCAAGGTGCCTTACCAGGACCACCCTACCATGAAAGTGCGTTACCATCTCGGTTGCCCGAGGTTAGTACATATCAAAAGCGTCTGAATTGAGCACTATTATTAAAGTACTATGAAATGTAAAGTTTACAATATCCAAAACCAAAGACTGTTTAACAAAATACAACTTCAAAGTCTTAACATTAAAATGAAAATCCACTAAGACTCAGACGGTGATGCTATGACTCGTGGTGGCAAATCTCCCAAGATAATCCCCAAGCTCTCACTAGCAATACCTGTCAAGCCTGCTCACCATCCCCGAATGGATCACCGCAGATTCCACAAACAACAACGGGGTCAGTAATACTCAACTAATAAGACATACAAATACAATAATCGTCTGATCATCACCAATTCCCAATCATCCAAGCTCACATAGTAACCGACTACACACCAAAGTGTGTAGCCCTGCCAGATTACCCATCGCAACAGGTAATCCTCGCCGCCAGTGGGTGACCGCAGCCGATCCCACCTAGTCCAGCTCCTCAACGAGCGACAACGATCCCTGACCCTTAATGTGCACATCCCCTCCCGTGGCGGGTTCCACGGAGGGCGAACTAGGGTGTGAAGCCACTCCCGCAAGTGACTCCACCACAATCACAATCACATGACATCACAGTCATCTCAATCCCCTCACACCAACATTGTCACAAAAACCTCCAAACTCCGATGATTAACAGACAACGATAATTACAACAACATGTCATACAAAGCACAGTAAACTGAGTAGGGAAACCCTACCTTAGCAATCAACAGCAGTATGCAACACGGACAATCAAAAAGGCTCCTCTACGAAGTCTTCTCCTATACAATGATCATGCAACACGATTACACTTTGCACAATTCCCAAAATCCTATTCTCATCTAAATGTACAGTAACCCACAAAAGTACAAATAATCACGAAGATAGAACTTACCAACAGTGCAACGAGAACTTGTACGCAAGAGTCACGACGATTATCCACACAATGATGCTACGAAGTGCTTAAGAGGAGGATTAGGGAATGATTTGGGTGTGATTAGGGTAACGTAGAAATGATAAAGCTTTTAGAATGATATTAGAAACTGACGCGGAAATATAAAATACCCTAAACATTCCCTAATCAAACCGTCGAAATAACACTCCGCCAAACCGGACACTCGGTCGAGTAAGTGCATACTCGGCCGAGTGTCCAATACTCGGTCGAGTATTCACTATACTCGGCCGAGTATTCCTCGGCAGAACCAAAATAACACACAGCCATAGCACTACTCGGCCGAGTAGGCTCTACTCGGTCGAGTAGTCACCAAGGAAAATCCGTAGTGTTACAATTGGATTTAGAGATGTTTGGATTTGACCTGAATTTTATAAGATGAGATTATTTTAGGTTAAAATTCGATTTAAGTGTGTAGTCTCGGTTATTGATTGGTAATGAAGTTTGGAGATTGATATTGCAATTGAATTGGTTGTATTGTTTGTATTGTGAATTTTTTTCTTAATTATACAGTTGAACTCCGTTATTGTTTTCAAAATTGTGGTGATCCATTCGGAAATGGTAAACAGTTGATTGAACAAGTATAGCTGTGGATAGCTCGCGAGTTTGGATAGGGGTCGAGTCGTCACCACTCTTTATCTAGCTTCCGTTGACAGTTTATGCTTTAGTTCCTTTGACGGTTTTTAGTTGTAAACGTTTTGAGTTAAACTTCAGTTGTATTTATACTTTAAACAGTTTTGGTGTTTTTATAATAACTGTTATTTGATGGTCAATTTGATATATTCTAACCCAGACAACCGAGATAGCAGCACCTTGATATGATAGGGTGGTCCTTGATAAGGCACTTTGGTGTATAGGGTATTACAGTGAGGGTGTCCCAATGGTGGTTGTGATGGTCCCTCTCAAAGAGCATGATATCAAATATCTAGTTTGGAGAAAGCACCCCTCGGTTGATGGTCACCTCAACCAAGGGAATTGATCACCAGATTTCACTAAGAAACTGAGATCGTGAGTTCGTGACTGCGTGCCATATAATTTTCATATAGTACGTTTATTTCATACAAAAAAATTTCTTTTTTCTCCATGCAATATCATATAGTATGTCTCACTTGATTTCTTATTTATTTTCATATGAATTTTGTCAGTACAGTACGTTATATTATTTTTGCACTACCTTAAATTTAACTTGATAAGTATATTAAATTAGCCTCCTAGTTCATTATATTAGCAATAAAATACTACACAGTGTCATGATAGAAGGAGAGATAGAGAACTGAATGAGGAAGGTTTATAGACGATGACATGTGTGGAAGGGAAATGATAGGGTGATGGGTCCTTCGTAACTGTAGGTTTATAGAAGTATATGCCAGAAGGAAACGATTTTTCATCGTCAAACCAATTGGTGATTCGAGAACTAGAGAGTAATCGCCTATCTTAAAAACTAATCTTTTTTCTCTAGTTATACCGACGTGGGACAATGCCTTAACATCCACATGAAAAGACACCCCAACAAAAAGGTAATTTTAAAAATAAAAATAAAATTGCTTTGGGTAAAATGTGTATTGCGATGACTAATTTTATCATAAGTAATTAAGGTATAGGGTATTGATTTTCGCAGTACATTTTTTTTACCGAATACAGTACATCTTTCAATTAGTAGATTATACAACCAGTTGTATACGGTTGTATGGTGTAGAATCCGAGCTGTGCACTAAAGTTTTCGAGTTTTGTTAAAAAGAATCTGAGCTATGTTTTAAAGTTTTTGAACTCACACACTTAAACATAAAAAAAATAAACTTTTACAAAACTCAATAAAATTGCACATAAGCTCGGATTAATGTATAGGGTTGTACGATGGTTATTATACAACTGGTTGTATAGTAATATTTGTGTACATCTTTCCCATAACACTCCTCCTATTGTCCACTCAATTTTTTTCCTCTCAATTACCATCTTATTTCCCTCCCATGACCATACACCACCGCTTCCACCAACGCTTGCCCCTATCCGCCCCCGCTATAGCCACTGGATTACATTATTGCGTACTCTCTCCTATCCCATCCAATCTCCCATTTGACTTTCCACGATTTTCAAGACAATATTTTGACCATAATTTTCATTATCTGTATAGAATTATTTTTGGTGAAAATGTAATTTTATGAAAAAACTCCTGATATCAAATGCAAATATACTAATGTCATATTGTACTTTTTCATATTTTATCAAAGAATTTGATCGTTATGCAATTAACAAATTAAAATGTATGCTTTACATTGATACCATTTATAATTGGAAAAAAAAACATATTGATTTAAGAGGCTGTGTAATTATCAATTATTGGTTGAAAGAATTAGGTTTAAATTTTTTCCCCAACCAAAGCTATGTAAAAAAAAATCTTATCTATATAAAACCAAAAACATTTCAATCATTCTCCTTAAACCATGTCATCACATACATGTTTTTTTTTTGTTTTTTTAAGTAAATGTGGGACCCATAGAAAAAATTCTGGAATTAATTGCTGAAAAACCTCTATGTTTAAGTTTTAGAGGTAAATGTTTAGGTTTATGACTTTATGTATTCTACATGTAAATATTAGTGAATAATAACGAATGATGAATAATTTAAAACGTAAATAATTTAGTCCAAAATTTTACTAATAAATTACACCAACCGTTAAAAAATTAGTCGAAATTTTTACTAAAATACTAAATTACAATAACAATTAAAATAAAGTACGAAAAATTACATCAACTGATAACAATTAATATTGTTACAAAAATACTAAATACTAAATTTAAGTATAAATTAACCGTAAATGGAGTAAGAAATTAAAGGACAACATACTAGAATTTCCTATAATTTTTCTATATGACATGCATATTGTTTTATATAGATTTCATTTAATGTACGCTATGCCACGTTTTAATACTGAATTTTTGCAGTGTTTTACTCTATTTTTTTTTTTGAAGCAAGTGTTCTACTCTATTATCACTATAAGAGAAATAGAGTATAAAATATTCATGTATTTTGGTTAATATTTTTTAAATGTTAATTATTTACGACAATGTTCTTGAAAATATTGCACGGGAAAAACACTAGTACTACGTGAAAACACTGAAAAGTACCGCGTTGAGTAAAAATGTTTGGGAAAAATAAACTACGGCCTACATAAGTTATCGGGCCTTATCTTGACAACTAACTTTATAAAGCCCAAGAGAAACTGAACAGATATTATCAACTGAAAATTTGGACCACAAGGATTACGATCCAAATGATAAATGCTGTAAATAAAACACCTGTACTTTCCCCCCATAAATTCCGGTTTACTTGGAGAAAAAGCAAGTGGCATACCTCCGTAATTTCCCTCACATTCCAACCCCATTTTCGTCATTTCACTACTAGGCTGCTGCCTTATTCAACAAACTCGCCACGCTGTCCACAATATCCCCTCACACACTAACACTTCATCTCACACGAAATTACCATTCTACCCCTCAACCCCTTAAATAAAAATAAATATCCCTTGCCTTTTTGTCTTTTACCCTCCAAAACATTCTTCCACAAATTCATCGGTCAAAACCACAACCCCCGCCATCTAAACTGAGTCGACTCACCGAGTCGTAACCATGAATCGTCTGCTAACTCGCTCGCTACTCACCCGAGCTTCCTCCGTCGTGACTTCCGCCGTCAACGGCGGCGCGAATTCCGGCGGTCGTATTGTCGTTACCGTACAGCCGGAATTGTTCCATTTCTCGACGTGCAACACGACGTCGTTTTACAGGAGTTTTTCTTCGGTGTCTCCTCCGCCGAAGAAGAAGTCTCCGGCGAAGGCGACGGCGGCTGGTGCGGCGGAGAGAGAAGGTAAGGATAATATCACGGCGGTTGACGAGAAAACGCTCAAGGAAGGGAATATCTCGGCGGTTACAAGTTATTGGGCGGTTTCTAGGCCGGAGATTACTGCTGATGACGGTACTAAGTGGCGTTGGAATTGTTTTATGGTATAGACTCTTGATTTCTTCTTCTTTTAATCATTTACGTCCTCGGCAGCGTCATTTGATTGTATACGTTTCTCAAAATTCCGTCACGTACTTCAAAACAGTATACAATCAAATGGATTAACTTCGTAATTTCTTTTTAACAGTTACTGAAATCACGTTGATTTGATAAGTTCAGTTACGTAAGTTGATATCTGATCGAGAATCGTTGTAGTTTAATTATTTTGTTCGCGGTATTAATGATTAAATACGAATCGTGAATGTTTTGTGAACGAAATTCTGGAATTTATGTTCGCGGTATTAATTATTAAATACGAATCGTTGTAGTTTAATTATTTTGTTCGCGGTATTAGTGACTACGTCGTAAGCGTACGATTGTCTGAATTTATGTTTTTCAATGTTAGGGAGTATAATTTTGGATCGTAATTTGATTATCTGATGATGATTCATCGTAATTGAATTATTAGATTTTCGGTATTGATGAATTTGTAGATTAAACACGAGTCATGAACGTACACTAGTTATTGATAGTTACATTTTGATAAGGAAATTATTTAGTGGTAGTTATTGTGAATATGTTTTAAGCGTACGATTGTCTTATTCGGTTTATTTTTCTATGTACACTGGTTATCGAAGTTACATTTTGATAATGAAGTTACGAGTACTTAATTATAGTTATTGTAGTTTTATGTGCACTATAATAGGAATATTTATAATAGTTGGGCCTCAACCATCACCTTAAGGTTTTGGTTGAGATGGTTCATCTATCATGGTATCAGAGCCAGTGTGACCGTAGGTCAACCCAGCACACGGTATGGGGGAGCCGGTGCACAACTAACCACTCTTCAAGCCCGACGGGCATTTGAGTGAGGGAGCGTAATAGGAATATTTATAATAGTTGGGCCTTAACCATCACCTTAAGGTTTTGGTTGAGATGGTTCATCTATCACACTAGTTATCGAAGTTACATTTTGATAATGAAGTTACGAGTATTTAAATATAGTTATTGTGAAATTGTTTTAAGCCTATCATGTTTAGATTTGAGAATAGTACAGAGTATATTATAGTTTTTGGATCGTAATTTAATTAGATGCATGATGATTGTAGATTAAACACGAAGCATGAATGTTTCACTTGTTATTATTACATCTTTCATTTTGACCAATAATGTATAGAAATTATTTGCATCACTTTATAGATGTAAGTAAATTTTTTATTAAGATTTTATGTATTGGTAGCGTTTTGAAAATCCTTAGGTTGAGATTGAGTTATCGTTTCACTGCTTAGAATGGGTTTCTAATTGTAGGGATCGGTTGGTTAACAGGGATTAAGGATTTGTGTTTATTAGATCCTGTGATTATATTGGAGTGTGTTACGTGCTCCACAGTGTCCACACATTTGAGAAGATCAATGAACTTGTTAGGCTCAATAATAGATGATATGAGAGGTCTTAGGTGTTCGCCGTGGTTTTCATTTTATGACAATGGAATAACAGGATTAAAGAGGGATATAGTTACGAGAAATTCTATTTGTTTCCAATACGAATAATGATCAAATTAGAAGGTCTTTTGGGATGAGGTTCCTTACCTGACATTTGTTGGTTTATTAGTACTTAAAACCGAGGTGTTAACAGTATTTTAACAAAAGTTTCTGGTCCCAGTTTTTTCTTTGATAGTTTATGCGCTGTCAAAATACTGAAGATATTCTTTGGAGATATAGGAACATTTTGTAGAATCATAGATGCATATAATCTATGCACACGCGTGGTATTTTCAGGATCATCGGTACTTTTTTGTACTCCATTCCCCATGTGCTACCTGCTGGTTAGTTTAGTTGTTGTTGAAGTTTGCATGGAGCATTTCGCTGCCCCGTTTAGAATATTTATATGTATGCGTGTGCTCGTGTCTGCACGATCTTTTAGTCATTAGATTGATATTTGATGGATTCAATATGCTTCTGCAGCCATGGGATACGTATGAAGCGGACTTGTCCATTGATCTGAGCAAGCATCATAAGCCTACAACAATCTTGGACAAAATTGCCTACAGGACTGTGAAGCTCCTAAGACTTCCTACTGATATCTTCTTTCGGGTGTGTATATATGCTTCAATGTCGTACGATGACACTTTATTATGTCCTTTAAAATCGACTGTTATGATGACATGTCTAACATTTTGTTGTTTAAAAGAAAGAAAGATTCATATTGGGGAATAGTAGAAAGATGTGGCGGTAACTGTAAACGTTTTGGTGATCGTTTACAAATGACTATTATTTCACGGCCTGTCAGTGTATATCCGACACTTCTCAAGAGCGGGTTCACTGAGGCACTGGAGTATTAAATATTTCGATGTGTTGAGCTTTTGTGCTTATACTATACATAATGGTTTTATTCTATTAATATGCTGATCTATCTCCAATTGTATCCAGAGGCGATATGGTTGTCGAGCAATGATGCTTGAAACAGTTGCTGCTGTGCCGGGTATGGTTGGTGGTATGCTGCTGCACCTTAAATCTCTTCGCAGATTCGAGCAGAGCGGTGGTTGGATCAAAGCATTGCTTGAAGAAGCTGAAAATGAAAGAATGCACCTAATGACAATGGTCGAACTTGTGAAGCCTAAATGGTACGAGAGACTATTGGTTATTACTGTTCAAGGAGTTTTCTTCAACGTCTATTTTGCTCTCTATCTACTTTCCCCAAAGGTTGCACATCGAGTTGTTGGTTACCTGGAGGAAGAGGCGATACATTCATACACAGAGTATCTTAAGGACATTGAAAGTGGTGCTATCGAAAATGTGGCTGCTCCTGCCATTGCTATCGACTATTGGAGGCTTCCAAAGAATGCAACTCTGAAAGATGTTATTACTGTCATTCGTGCTGATGAAGCTCATCACCGTGATGTCAATCATTTTGCTTCTGTGAGTAGCCTTTCCCCCTAATCCCGATTCCTTTTCTTTGTCTCTTTTTTCTAATATAATATGAGACGAATTTAACATCGTCACAACATTAGTGTAGTGAGTGCCTTAAGCGATCCCTCAAATGCCGTGATAAAAAGGGGAATGTACGCAGCCTGCCCTACCCTTGTTTTAGCACATGTTTCCGAATGACATTTCATTTTGTAACATTATAATCTAGAATCTAAGAAAATTAGACCAATTTATTAGGAAATATAGGTCTACGAGTATATTCCAATTCTATTATTAGAGACGATCTCATAAGAAGATTTATACAGCAACTGTCATATACTTTTTGACTAGCAAGATAAGTAATTTGACGATATTTTTGGTGTCGAACTCATGAAAATTAGACCAATTTATCTAATTCTATTTATTTCCTAATAAATTGCATTGAATGACACTAAATTCAGTAAGATTATATTCTAGAATTGAAGAACATTAGACCAATTTATTAGGAAACAGTAGGAAGAGACCGTCTCTCATGAGCCGATGTTATGAGAGATATATATGCAGCATGCCAGCATCCATCATATACGATATTTTTGATGTCGAACTCATGAATTGCTGTTTGTCCTTGCAATGCAGGATGTCCATTTCCAGGGAAGGAAACTGAAAGAAGCTCCAGCACCGATTGGTTATCATTAAATCAGTTACGTATTATTTTGAAGAGTCGAAACACATTTCTTTTATCAGTACATCTATTTCGTTTTATAATATGCAAATTGCCACGTCTACGAGTTAATGCCTGGTATGAATAGGAATCATGTAAATGCTTGCAAAGTATTAGCTTATACCGATGGAGATTAAGCATTCAGTACGTCAAGTAATTTTTGTTTTTATTTCCTAAGAATAATTGTGATACAACAAATTCTTGTTGAAAACGGAAGTATCCGTCTTAAACTTGCAATTAAATTTATTTTGTGCACTTTCTTTCCTTGAACTTCTGGTGTGCTGTGTATGTCAATTGTCAATTGAGATGCTAGTCAATGTTTAGGAGGAAAAGAAGGGAGTCGGTGGTCTTGGCTGATTTTCTAGTCAATGCTCACCATGGTCAAGTCAAGGTGGCCTTTTACGCGGAAACAGTCTGCAGTTATCATGGGGATTGACCCTTCATTTGTTGACTTCCGTACAACTTGCTGAGCAATGGGATGACGACTTGACTAGGAATGAATTTTCAGCAAGTCTTAAGACGGTATTGTCCGTCTTAAGTGTTAGAAAAAGCGGAATAATATTACCGTAAATAATATTATAACAATATACAACAATATAAAAACATAAAATAAAATATATAAAAACGTAAATTAGATAACAATAATATAAAAGAGAGTAGAGTAGAAAGATGTAGCCTGGGTCGAATCGCGCTAGGCGCTTTCCTAAGAGAGATAACGCCTCCACTGCACTGGTTACCAAATAGTGCGTTCCTCTCCCAAGATACGACAACCCGTTGGACTCCTTCGGTAGCAGCAAGAGGAGCCCCCGAACCGACGATCACCCATGCTCAATTATTAATTAGTGATAAAATATTTTTTGGTAACTTAGAAAAGTTAGAAGCATTTTTTCTATAAATGAAAATACGATTCACCATTGATAATATCACATTAGCTAAATTCATATGCGTGTCCCCTGTATCTTCTTAACGTGGGATACCAAACCCTTTTATACACACATTGCTCAACATTAATCTTATTAGCAATTAAGGAGAACATTAACCATCCAATTAATTGATGGTTATAAGTGTAAACATAAAACGTTGCTTTGCAACGTTACTTCCACAATACAAAATAGTATAATAGTGTTAAAAGCACAAATATAAATAGCATTTATCATCTTACTAAATAACGTTGACCAATATAAATAAT
This sequence comes from Silene latifolia, assembly GCF_048544455.1. Lineage (NCBI taxonomy): Eukaryota > Viridiplantae > Streptophyta > Magnoliopsida > Caryophyllales > Caryophyllaceae > Silene > Silene latifolia. The sequence continues at coordinate 146,618,966 of NC_133528.1, read as the reverse complement.
TATCCAGACCTCCTCAAACTAAATGACATATAAACCATATTTAAAATATTTGCTTGAATAAAACTCATAAATAATTCTTAAATCATAATATTTCCAACAATCCCCCACGTGATTTAAGAATTCAAAACTTTTTTAATAAATAAATAAATAAATAAGATTTAATAATCCAAAAATAAAATAAATTTTTTATATGAAAATAATAATAGTGAGCATACAATACCGCGTAATAGGTGTAGGTACCTTTCAGGTTTGAACCAACACTTAGTGTAAGTGAGCTTGCACTCGAAAGAACCATAGTAGTATAAATACTTTGAACTACGTCCCTTAGATCAAGCTTGGACTCACCACACACACGGTATGGGTAATCGATCAGGTTCTATCAGTGGTGCGCGTTAATGGTCATGCGCAGGTATCTTGTATCATGAGTGCCTCTAGGGAGTTGCCCACGTCCCATAGTAGCGACCACACTACGAACACTCACTAGGTGAATCCTCCAAGGGTAGGTGTGACATCCACCCCGCAAAAAATTATGCCTTCGGATTCATTAAGAGTCTATGCTCATCCTCAAACCGTCACAACCAAAATCAATGAGAGCATCTTATAAAACACAAATATCACACTTCGCCATAGGAATGAGACGCGGACCAAAAATAAAATATCCGCCAAACAAATAAATGGTGCTCTCCTTAATTAGCCCACCCACAGCTTCGTTATTACCCGTTGAACTTCTTTCATGGGATCTCCAATCTTTGAAGACGGGTTTCCACTGCGATGGCTACCACATTGGCAATAAGTCTCATTCCCCTCGACGATTCAATTCTCATAATTCAAGTACGTACTTGTTGGCCAACTTTTTCATAAATGGATCCGTGATATCACTTTAAGAATATTCAAATAAAGAACACCATCATGATGGAAAAACACGTGTCTCAAATATCACGTCTCAAATACCTCATTTTCTCATCAAACTTTGCGATTTTAGCTTTTATCTAAAAATCTTCCACCACATAACAATGGAATAGGAAGGATAGGCGGCTTGAATAATATAAGTATATAGAATATATCTCGATAACTCTTTGATCATTTCGCTTCCAAGCTCGTGATATCCAATATAATATAATAATAATAATAATAATCCACAACGAAAATCTTCATGATACCGCATCTCCGTAAAAATAAATAGCCATGATACCAAACCTCCGCCAAATAAAAATAAATAGTCATTGGAAGGGTCATCCACCATATAAAAATAAACATAATATATAACCATGGTGGCCTTTAATTTGGTCTCAAAAATAAATGACCATCTCCCTTTAACATCCCTTCAAGTAAAGAAAGAAAACACAATTAGTGAGATATATTATAAACATCCAATAAATAATATATGTCCCAAATTCTACACTTTCACCATATTAAAACTAGTACATGTGATAGAATCTCATGAATATATGTTACCAATTTAATAGTGGTCAAAAATCACACACCAAACCAAAACTCTAGATGTACTCAATACATCACATATCAAAGCTAAATAAACATGGTGATAAGATTAATATTAAAACAAACATTACTCTTTTAGCATTTACAAAATATTCATTGATGATAGACAATGATAAAACCATTAGCAAGTCACCGCACGCATACGTATGGTACATGTATAGTTTATCACTATTATCACCTCATAAATCATGGCTAGTCAAGTATAAAACACAATAACTTTCGACATTAACCAAACATCATATGGAGTAGTATTGTAGTAAACAAATATAGCAATATACTTGGCCTTTATTTAAGGCACAAATTAAACGAGAACAAAACAAATTCATTGGTAAAGTACTCCCACCATAATATCTTGGAGACAAACAAATATGGTCAACAACTCTATAGAATAAATCAATTTGCACAAACGCAAATAACTCATAACATAATTCTCATCACCCAAAAAAAAAAAAAAAAACGTGATTTTTTGCGCCCAAATTAATCCGCTAACCACTAAAACTAAAGATTATAAAAACTTGTAGGTCGAAAACAACCCCCACATTTACCAAGTCCATATAAATAATAAAATATCCCACCACAATACAATTGTACCATTATGAATAAACATAAAACAAATACAATAACATAGCTCTTACTATTGATCAACTGCAAAAAGCACAATAATTATATACTACTCCGTATATTTAAAGCAGATTTTATACATCACAAAGATTAACAAAAATGTTTAGCTATCTGTCAAGTTTAATAACATTCCAACACAATTCATTTAACCATGTAAACCAGACAAGAAACTAGAATGAAGGACCAAAATTAGTGACACGACAAGTGCTTGCTTGACATTGATTAACAAATTTCATACTCATATTAGATATTCTACATGCAAATATTATACTCACGGACACAGATTCTACATTAAGGCGACGACATTAACATACTCAATTAAGTTATAAGTGCCTTATAGCTGGTAGACTATTAGGATAACATGCAAATAAACATAGCGTCATAAGTGTTTCATATGTACACATAACTATACATTACTATTATAATATTATTTACGATAACGCTCGTTTATCTCTCTTAGATTGTTAGAAAAAGTGGAATAATATTACCGTAAATAATATTATAACAATATACAACAATATAAAAACATAAAATAAAATATATAAAAACGTAAATTAGATAACAATAATATAAAAGAGAGTAGAGTAGAAAGATGTAGCCTGGGTCGAATCGCGCTAGGCGCTTTCCTAAGAGAGATAACGCCTCCACTGCACTGGTTACCTGTTGAAGTTATGCCTCACATTTATCACTTCAATAAATTGAAATATGTGAGTTTATGAGAAACATACAATAACTTATGGTGGAGTAATGTGTGTTCATGCAACATATGGTGAAGTTATGGGAAATGCATTCAACGGATGATGGAGTAATGTTAATACAAGTAACATGGAGAAATTGCAAGACAAACGCATTTGCTCATTTACTCCTACAAGCACTATAAATTCATGTGCAATTCTCCGCAGAACAAACACACAACAAAACTACAACATAATATATTCTTCTCTTCTTCCTTTATTACTACTCTCTATAATCATTTTGGGTGCTAATATTTAACACCTCTTGAGAGTTTATTATCTTGGCTATTTCAATAGTCTTTAAGGAAATTATCCTTGTACTCCCACATCATTATAGTGAAATACTTGGCTCTCTCGCCGGTGGTTTTTTACCTCTATTTAAAGAGGGTTTTTCCACCTAAAAATCTTGGTGTTATTTTTATTGTCTTTTATTATTTCTCTTAATCTTTGGTTGAATTTATTCGCTTCCGTACTCTGTACCCCAACAAATTGGCATCAGAGCCATATTATTTTCAACTGAGATTTTTCCATAATGTCGACAAAATTTGACATAGAGAAATTTGACGGTAAAATTAGTTTCGCCATTTGGAGAGTTCAAATGCGAGTTGTTCTTATACAAAATGGTTTAAAGAAAGCTTTAGATGGTAAGTCGAAGAAACCATCCACTATGACAGATGAACAATGGGATGAAATGGATGAGAAGGCGTTGTCCGTGATTCAACTTTGTTTATCACGTGAAGTTTTACGTGAGGTCATTAAAGAGACGTCCGCTGCTAGCATGTGGACTAAATTGGAATCTCTATACATGACCAAGAGTCTAGCAAATAAGCTTCGACTCAAGGAACGTTTATTCACTCTCCGCATGTCAGAAGGTACTCCCGTAAAAACACACTTAGATGAGTTTAATTCTATCATAATAGATTTGGAGAACCTTGATGTTAAAATCGATGATGAAGATAAAGTCATCCTACTCATTGTCTCATTACCACCCTCATTTAAACACTTTAAAGAAATTATGTTATACGGTAATAATATTACATTATCCTTTGAAGATGTCAAGTCTCACCTCCTATCAAAAGAAAAATTTGATACTTTAAATTAATTACGAACAATCGGGTGAAGGTTTGGTTGTTAGAGGGAGAACATTTGAAAGAGGTAGTAGTAGTAAGAGTAAGGCCAGGTCAAAATCAAGAGGTAAAAACTCCAAATTTTGCCGATATTGCAAGAAAAAGGACATGAAATCTCTGAGTGTACTAATCAAAAAAAAGCAAGAAAGAGATGATAAGGGTAAAGGTAAACAACCCGAACACCATGCTCAAGCTAGTGTTGTTGAGTCCGAGTCGATGGGGATGTTTTAGTTGTCACTGATATAGAACAAAGGTCTAGAAATGAGTGGATACTTGACTCATTTGTACTTTCCACATGACTCCTAATAAAGATTGGTTTACTACTTATAAATCAATTAATGGTGGTCTTGTTTTGATGGGCAATGATGCACAATGCAAAGTTGTTGGTGAAGGTACAAAGAAAAATTAAAACACATGATGATGTTGCTAGAACCTTGACTAGTGTCAGACATGTCCCCGACTTGAAGCGGAATCTCATTTCCTTAGGCACCCTAGAATCACTTGGGTGTAAGTATTCAGCTGAAGGTGGAGTTTTAAAAGTGTCCAAAGGTGCTCTTGTATTAATGAAGGCAAATCGATCCGTAGCTTGTATGTCTTTGCAGGGTTCTCTCACATTGTGCTCACAGCCCATTGTCTCATCTAGCGATGACACCAAATTGTGGCATATGAGATTGGGCCACATGAGTGAAAAAGGAATACATTTCCTTAACAAGAAAGGATTACTCGGAAAGCATTGTACCGGCAAGGTTGATTTCTGCGAACATTGCATTTTTGGCAAGCAGAAAAAAGTTAGCTTTTCAAAGGGTATTCATAGAACCAAGGGTACTTTGGATTATATCCATTCTGATCTTTGGGGTCCTTCAAAAGTTCCTTCAAAAGGAGGTTGTCATTATATGATGACCATTATTGATGATTTTTCCAGAAAACTCTGGGTTTATTTTCTGAAATACAAGAATGAGGCGTTTCCCACATTCAAAGAGTGGAAAACTTTGATCGAAAACCAGACTGGAAAGAAAGTAAAAAGATTAAGAACTGACAATGGTCTTGAGTTTTGTTCAAATGAATTCAACGTTTTCTGCAAGAAGGAAGGTGTTGCCAGACATCGTACCATTCCAGGGACTCCACAACAAAATGGAGTAGCAGAACGTATGAACAGAACTATTATGGAGAGAGTTCGTTGTATGCTCTCTCATTCTGGCTTGGGAAAAGACTTTTGGGCTGAAGCGGCGTCTACAGCATGTTACTTGATAAACCGCTCCCCAAATAGATCTCTTGATTGCAACATTCCAGAAGAAGTTTGGTCAGGTAACCCTGTTGATTATTCTAATCTTAGAATATTTGGTTGCCCCGCATATTCTCATGTAAACGAGGGAAAATTAGAGCCTCGTGCTAAAAAGTGCATTTTCTTGGGTTATGGCTTAGGGGTTAAAGGTTATCGTTTATATGACCCCGAGTCTCGGAAAACCTTTCATAGCAGAAATGTAACTTTTAATGAAAATGCTATGTTATCTTCTGGAAAAGAAGTTGTTTCTTTTTATCCTGGTACAGATGATCAAGAGAATACTAGAGAGAAGGTGGAGTTTGATGTCAAAGTCTCAAAGTCAGAGGAGGATGTCTCTACTTCCTCTACTCTGCCAAATTCCAACGAACAAACCGAGATCGTTGAACAAAGAAGTCCACAACAACCACGCCAACCACAAAGACGAGGTTTACCAGATCCATGGTCCTTGGCTCAAAATCTTCCTGAACAGAGGCCAAGAAAATTGAATCCAAAATGTACTGACCAAAGCGCAAATATTGCTTATGCTTTGGCCGCTGCACAAGAGATGAATGACTGCAATGAACCTAGAAATTATTCGGAGGCTATTTCCGGTGCAGATTCTTCAAAATGGGTTGCAGCGATGCAAGAAGAAATTGAGAGTCTTCACAAGAATGAAACTTGGGATCTGGTGAAGTTACCTGAGGGTAAGAGAGCTATTAGTTGTAAGTGGATATTTAAGAGAAAAGAAGGCATCCCTGGTGTTGAAAGTGCAAGATATAAAGCAAGATTCGTTGTGCGAGGATTTAATCAACAGGAAGGCATTGATTTCAATGAGGTATTTTCTCCTGTTGTCCGTCACACCTCAATTCGTGTATTACTTGCTCTAGTTGCTTTGCATGATTTGGAGTTAGAGCAGTTAGATGTGAAAACTGCATTTCTTCACGGTAATCTCGAAGAAGAAATTTATATCCATCAACCAGAGGGTTTCATAGTTCCAGGAAAAGAGGACTATGTATGTCGTCTAAAAAGATCTCTTTATGGTTTGAAGCAGTCTCCAAGACAATGGTATAGAAGGTTTGATTCTTTTATGGTTGGACATGGCTACTCGAGGAGTAGTTATGATAATTGTGTTTATTTTCAGAAGACATCTAACGGGTCGTTTATATACTTATTGCTTTATGTCGACGACATGTTAATTGCTGCAAAAGATAAGTCACTTGTTAGCAAGCTAAAGGCCCATTGAGCGATGAATTTGATATGAAGGACTTAGGCCCTAAAAAGAAAATTCTTGGTATGGAGATTAACAGGATCATCGAAAGGGGAAATTAATACTATCACGAAAGAGATATATTCTCAAAATGCTCGACAGTTCAATATGCAAGACAAGAAACCCGTCAATACTCCTCTTGCCGCTCATTTTAAATTGTCATCCGAACAAAGTGTCCACAGACGGATCATGACAAAAGACGAATGTCACATGTCCCATATTCAAATGCCGTTGGGAGTCTTATGTATGCCATGGTGTGCACTCGGCCCGATCCGGCTTATCTTTGTTAGTGTGGTTAGCAGATTTATGCACAATCCAGGCAAAGAACATTGGGAAGCCGTTAAATGGATTCTTCGTTATCTGAAGGATTCTTCTGATATTGGTTTGGTATTTGATAAGCAAAGAGCTGATCCCGGAGGTGTAGTTGGTTATGTTGATGCTGACTACGGTGGTGATTTAGATCGAAGAAGGTCACTCTCGGCCCTATATATTTACACTTTGTGGCTCGCTATCGTTGGTATTCTTCATTACAAGCCATTGCGGCTTTATCAACAACTCGCGAATATATTGCGATCAAGGTATGAAAGAGGCGATCCGCTCCGAGGCTTGGTGAGCGAGCTTGGTTTAAAACAAGATATTCTTGTAGTATTTTGTGATAGTCAAAGTGCAGTACACTTGACCAGAAATAGCAAGCATCACTCAAAAACCAAGCACATTGATATCAAGCACCATTTTATCCGAGATATTGTTGAGGCAGGAAATCTAACCGTCGAAAAGGTTCATACAACTGAGAATCCTGCAGATATGTTAACCAAACCCCTCACAACAGCTAAGTTTGACCATTGCTTGGACTTAGCTGGTATTATTCACACTTAACAAGGCTTCATTGGCGAGAGAGATTATTTCAAGGGGAAATGTGAGTCAAGGTGGAGATTGTTGAAGTTATGCCTCACATTTATCACTTCAATAAATTGAAATATGTGAGTTTATGAGAAACATACAATAACTTATGGTGGAGTAATGTGTGTTCATGCAACATATGGTGAAGTTATGGGAAATGCATTCAACGGATGATGGAGTAATGTTAATACAAGTAACATGGAGAAATTGCAAGACAAACGCATTTGCTCATTTACTCCTACAAGCACTATAAATTCATGTGCAATTCTCCGCAGAACAAACACACAACAAAACTACAACATAATATATTCTTCTCTTCTTCCTTTATTACTACTCTCTATAATCATTTTGGGTGCTAATATTTAACACCTCTTGAGAGTTTATTATCTTGGCTATTTCAATAGTCTTTAAGGAAATTATCCTTGTACTCCCACATCATTATAGTGAAATACTTGGCTCTCTCGCCGGTGGTTTTTTACCTCTATTTAAAGAGGGTTTTTCCACCTAAAAATCTTGGTGTTATTTTTATTGTCTTTTATTATTTCTCTTAATCTTTGGTTGAATTTATTCGCTTCCGTACTCTGTACCCCAACATTACCAAATAGTGCGTTCCTCTCCCAAGATACGACAACCCGTTGGACTCCTTCGGTAGCAGCAAGAGGAGCCCCCGAACCGACGATCACCCATGCTCAATTATTAATTAGTGATAAAATATTTTTTGGTAACTTAGAAAAATTAGAAGCATTTTTTCTATAAATGAAAATACGATTCACCATTGATAATATCACATTAGCTAAATTCATATGCGTGTCCCCTGTATCTTCTTAACGTGGGATACCAAACCCTTTTATACACACATTGCTCAACATTAATCTTATTAGCAATTAAGGAGAACATTAACCATCCAATTAATTGATGGTTATAAGTGTAAACATAAAACGTTGCTTTGCAACGTTACTTCCACAATACAAAATAGTATAATAGTGTTAAAAGCACAAATATAAATAGCATTTATCATCTTACTAAATAACGTTGACCAATATAAATAATTATCCAGACCTCCTCAAACTAAATGACATATAAACCATATTTAAAATATTTGCTTGAATAAAACTCATAAATAATTCTTAAATCATATGTAAGAACTGGGTATAATTTTCGACATAAATAGTTAAAATCTAAGAAAAAAGAAAGAAGGAAAAACTTATATGCACGACTTAAATACATGATGATGACTATTTATTAATGAACAAGATTTTATTTTATTTGGTTGTAGTCGAGTTATATTCGTTTAAATTTGTCACATGTTGTAGATGTCATATGACTATTTATTAATGAATTGATCCTTTCTTTCAAAAAAAAAAAAAATACATGATGACGTAGTGTATTAAATGATGACGTTAGAAATACATCACATGTAGTACATAAGATTTTTACCAGTAAGATCTTAAGCAGTTCATTTCCATGATGCTATATCGCCTTCAAGTCAGTCAGAACTCCATAGCATCTGTTAAAACTCAAAACTCACGAACTCAAACAAAACTAACCTTACGGATGAAGGAACAGTAAAAATTACAGAAACAATTACGGAAGAGATCACGCCTTCTTAAACATTTCTTTACTTGCTCTCTGCTACGTTCAGTATTACAATGGATTAATTGGCATTCTACGCTTACAGAACCAGAACAACACATCTTTCCTCCAGTTCTACTCGTTTGGTGCTGATCTTACCATTAATGGACAAGCCGGGAAAACTCATAAGCTTTCCCGATAGTCACTAAAGATTAGATAATGCCTAGCTGATGAAATAGAGGTTTTCTTAGTCTAAACGGAAATTTCCCATGGTACCCTCGAACTTTGGCAGATTAAACATGGTACCCCTCATTTTAAGTTTCTACATACGGCACCCCTGTGTTTACCTTTTCCATTCCCAGAATACCTTTTGACAAACTTCCGTCATAACGCCGTTACTCCTATGAGTAATTAGATGAGTAATTGAGTATCTAATAGTTATGCTATCACAAAAAGGCGTCACAAGTCATACAAGTAACGGAGTTGCGACGAAAGTTTGTCAAAAGGGTATTCTAGGAATGAAAAAGATAACCACAGGGGTACTATATGTAGAAATTTAAAATGAGGGATACCATGTGTAATCTGCCAAAGTTCGAGGGTACCATGGGAAATTTCCGTAGTCTAAAACTTCGAGTCTTTGATGGGGCTTATAGGAGACATTTTCCGTTGATCCAATCATGACGCATTTTTCAATGGGGAGCTAGAATAGGGAGGTCCAGATTTCGGATTGTCATCAACTAAAACTTCGACTACTGCGGATTGATCAATACCTGAAGAAATTTCAGACCCATTTATCTGCTTTGAAGAAAATCTCAATCTCAAAAGCAAGGAATTTGTCATCACTCCGAGAGAACTCAACCCCATTAGAGCTCCGGCTATTGAAGGTGTTAACATTGTTCCCGTGATTGGCAACAACAAACCAGCAGCAACGGGGAGTCCAACGATGTTATACCCAAACGCCCACCAGAGATTCTGCTTTATAGTTTTCATGGTTAGTTTGCTAAGCGTCAAAGCATCGAGAACTTGTGTAAGCCGATTTCCCATGAGCACTATCGATGATACCTCACTGGCAGCCCCCACACCACTACCCATGGCTACCCCCACATGTGATAAAGCTAAGGCCGCAGCATCATTGATACCGTCTCCAACCATTGCCACAATATTGTTTTCATTTTGGAGTCGACTGATGAATTTCTTCTTTTGATCAGGTTTTACTCCAGAGAAGACCTTGTTCTTTGGTATTCCCACAATTGAGGCAACGTGTTCGGCAGTGCTTCTTTTATCACCTGCATACAAACTTTTATGAGACGGTCTTATTTGTAACGTCAACCCATTACCTCTAAATTGAATGAAGAAACATAGCAGGATTTCTTTAGGGGTCAAATATTTGACAATACATGTCAGCTAGAGCTAGCTGGTAAAATCACAACGGGCGGTACTAGTGATGGCAATGAAATCCAGATCCTGCCTAATCCTGGGATCCAGATCCTACGGACCGGATATGGATCGCAATATCTTAGATCCAGTGGATAAGGATACGGATATGGATCGTATGGTCGAGATCCAGATCCTACCCTTAGATCCATTTTTATTTTATTTTATTAATCAATAAGTTAAGTTAAACAAATAATAAAACTATATGCTTTGTTTTTTTAATATTTTTTCATAAATCAAACCATGATTTTTTCTGATTAACATTTTTCGGTTAAAATAATATTTTTTTTAGTGTTATTGTAATTTCATAAGACTTTATTTTTATCTTATTAAAATTTTGGCTCTATTATTTGTATCTAATAGAGAAAATTATTATGCTATGTCGCAATAAAATCCAAAAATTAATATTTTTATATTTTAAAAGGGAGTTTTCCTTTACTATCAAAAGGATATGGATAGATCCTGATCCAGTCCAGATCCTGTGGATCGGATATGGATATGGGAATTTCAGATCCTGTAAATATGGACCGGATCTGGATCTGGATCTTATAATCCAGATCCTATCCATTGCCATCCCTAGGCGGTACCCATGACTTGAGTCCGAATCCCGTCAGTATCAACACTATTCTTGTAAATCCCGTTAAACCAAAAAAAGGCCAAATTCATTCACTCACCTGATAGCATGTAGACATCTATACCCTGATCGTACAAAGATCGGACGACGTGTTTGGCATCTTCTCTTATCTGATCTTCAATGTAGATGAGGCCTGCAAGATTTCCATCTACTCCAACATAAACAACTGACTGATTGCTTTGCTCAAGCTCTCGAAATTGATTTTCCTCAATTCCGTGCCTTTGTAGCCACTCCAATGTCCCTACAGAAATTCGTCTATTTTGTACGGTCGCCACAGCACCAGATCCCGGCTCTTCCAAAAAAGTACCATCAGCAGCTTTGGCTTTCGGGCCACCAACGGACCGAGCAGCTTCCACTATAGCTTTTGCAACTGGGTGGATAGTATTAGACTCAACACTAGCCGCTAGTTGCAACAACTCAGCCTCTGACGAGCAAACCGGGTCATTACCAGGATCTGAATTTATGACAACTTTGGTCACAATGGGTTTCCCGATGGTTAGAGTTCCGGTTTTGTCAAAAACTATGACATTGGCCATTGAGAATTTCTCTAGAACATCTCCACCGCGTAACAATAACCCCCTCTTGGCGCCAAGTGAGGTCCCAACTAACACGGCAGTGGGAGTTGCAAGGCCAAGAGCACACGGACAGGCTACAACTAAAACACTACAAGAGAGCTGAAGTGCTAAAGAAACTGAAGTTCCCCCCAAAATGGTAGAAGGCAAGATATGAGAGCCAAATAGATTCCAGAAGATAAATGTGGCAGCCGATAGTGCCATTACCCCATACGTGAAGTTGCCGGCCACCTTATCAGCCAAACGCTGAACAGGAGCTTCCCTGCTTTGTGCTTCTTCCACGAGTCGAACAATGTCAGCCATGGTCGTTTCACCACCAGGCCTTTGCACTTCAACAGTAAGCGTTCCATTTAGGTTTATACTTCCAGCAGAAACATCATCCTAAAGAGTATGAAGTTATTTAGCTTGAACACAGTCAATTGTTAGGCAGCTTTACAATAAATCAATACTCCCTCCTATTCTATATTTTCTTCCCTATTTCCTAAAACGGATTATTCAGGTTTTCTTCCCCTTTCTTATTTTGGAAACTTTTACTATTATTTTATTCATCCCTCTCTCCTATCACCAAACCCCACTCAACTCTTTTATTCATATTTTATTACCTTTCCTATAACGTTTATGTAAAACTCCCTTACATATGTATTTGTGTAGTTTGAGAGGAAACAAATGAGTTGATAATACAAAAGAGTAGAACAAAGAGGTAGGGAAAGTGGCAGAAGAGAGCTTTTTTTATGGTTGTAAAACTTACACACCCCGGTTAGCTTAGTCACGGGAAGAGGTTCTCCGGTAAAACTTGATTCATCAACTGTACTCCTACCAGCCCTGACAATTCCATCAGCTGGCACACGGTCCTGAAATTAATGAAGATTGTCAGAGGACTAGGATACTGAGATCTGCTAGTGGTCTCGTATTTGAAGTTTTCACTTGTTTCGTTTTTTCTGAAAATAGAACCAATCCAGAAAACAATGTCTGTTTGACATGAAAACCCATCAACAAAAGCATGTCAAGTACATCTATTGTATGAGCGAGCGAAGAAAAGGCGCAAGAAGAGGAAGAAATGCACTGAGAAAGAAAAAAATTAATGGTGAAAATACCAAAATGGCCATTGTAAGTGTGGTATTGCATAGGAAAAAAATATTAGGGAAAAAAAACTTACGCCAGGGAAGACCAAAATTTTGTCCCCTACTGCGAGACTGCTACAAGGAACTTCGACAGTAGGAAGACTTTCTTCAGCATCATTGACTAAAAGACGAGCTTTTGAGGGTAAGATACTCAAAAGACTGGTCAAATCACTAGTGGCTTTGATTTTAGCTCTTTGTTCAAGGTTTCTTCCCAACAAGACAAAGGCTATCAGCATAATTGGTTCTTCGAAAAATGCCGTCCACCCCTGGATTAATAACATGCTTGTCAGCATAACAAACCGAAGAGTAGTACACCTGATAGATCATATGTTGCTAGTGATGACAAGATACACAAAGAAGTTGTCGTTTTAGAAATGGCACATGCATAAGCTATCTGTCTAGGCTCTTATGATTCTAAAACAATGAAAACAGAGCCACAATCCCAAAAAAAAAACCTTTTTTTTACAAATAGCAATTTGAATCACGGTAGGTTTATGTATAACATCCCAATTAATTAGACCAGGAAGTAGAAACCCGACTGACAAGTACTGGCTATGGCTAGTCTTCAGTTTAATTACTCCTCTAGTGGACCAGTATTTCTAAAGTGTAAAAGGGGACTAACAATTAACAAACCATTTCTTAGACTTATTCTAAAGGGGAATGTGAAAATAAATCGTATTGTACTGGACCACTCAAGGTCAAGACTTAAGAGTCGTCCATCCCTACCCTAGCTGGAACGGGGTATGCTGAGAGCCAGACCAGACATGTGAGTTTCTCCTGTGCTGTTCTGACATCGGAGATCTGCCAGCCACTTAAGATGCTAGATGCGGAATTCCCAATACTCGCTCATGATCACATGTTTATAATGATCTGAATGCACATCAATGATTGAAATATAAGTACACATCCACAAGAGTTTTACCAGACTTGGGATACAAGCAGCCAGCGTGCTAACTGTAAATGATGATAAAGCTCCAAGTCCAACTAACGTATTCATGTTAGGGGCACCCCTAAAAAAACTCTTGAGACCATCAATAATTAGTTGTCGTCCAGGTCCTAGTAACGTGAACAAGGACAACGATAAATGGAAGCCTGTGGAGTGGAAGACATGGATCCATGAAGCTTTAGCTCCAAATAAATGAGACGCATGTCCAAACAGACACACAGCACATAAAGCCCAAGATACTGCAAGTCCGCGGCCTGTAAGAGATAATTAAGGCAACTGCTGAAGAATTACACTTTGTTCCTCAACGAACAAAAAAAAATAATCAAAGGAATAAGAGAAAAACCAAAAGAGGCTGAATTGTATGTAGTACGGATTACAAGAAAACTAACCATTTTCCTTTAATTGGTTACGTTTTTGATCTATCTTTCTTTCAAAAGTTTTGAATACACTCTCCCTTCCAGCATCTGCACACGGTATCACAGAAATGCTGATTAAAAGGATTTCGTCACATGATGATTGCCTATTTAAGGCGTGTGTCCTAATCCGCTCACTATATCTGCAAGAAGTTCATTGAAAAAGGCCAACCGAGGAGGCTTGGGGCAGACCCTCCTCCAAACACACAAACACACACAAGAAAAATAAAGCACAAGAAAAAAAACATCTATAGTGCATCAACACTGAGTTGAATTACATCCTCATATTTTCATTTCTGAATTATAACATCACCGATAGTCCAAAAGGGTGAACTGTTGAATAACATGAAAAGAGCACATCAGAAGAATGAAATAAAAATTTGACATGAAACTATTCAAATAAGCCCTCGGCATTGTCAAATCGTTCCGTATCTAACGAAAGGTCATCAGATCTAGACATACTGTTACTGCCTACAGATACATCATACATATTGAACATTGTCAGAACACTAGGGAGTTGTCATTTTACTACAGATATAGACACTTATATAGCAAAAATGTCCACAACAATTATCTTCACCGAATGCGCTTGTGTGCAGTCTCACTACCCATTGCACCTTTAGTAACTGGAACATTTACCTATCGAAAAAAAAAATTTGTGTCATACGTGACGGTTCACTTCTAAGAGGTGCAGTATTTTTTTTGAAAAAAAAAATGTTCGGCAAGAAAAACCATGCCAATGACATACCGTTTATTTAGCTCCTCATAATAAATTTTGTATTTCATACTCAGGGATCTCTCCTTCATTGTCCCCCTGACCTGCCAATCAATAACCAAGCTTGACATGAATCATTTTAGCCAAGCATATTCTCTTATGGTATGTTGCGTATTTTTATCCAAGGTAGAGGACAAGTATTGACCTAACAGGAGTTACCAAGTATCAGGTTTTAAAGACGAATCAGACAGGTCCTTTCAGAAATAATGTATTCAGATTTTCTCTCGAACTGCCTTAAAGCATTATCATCCCTTTCCATACAGTCTCACAGACCCATGTGCACATGTACCAACATATTTACCATTGCAGACAATTATCACAAGTCTGAATGAGTTCCTCGAGTTTGATCACTTGATGTGATACCTTTTACTTCAAATAAATGATCAGCGGCTTACAATCTCTCACTGTCTACATATACCAATACTTGAGCAACACAACTAAACCACTAAGAGATAAGAACCAAAAGAAGAAAATTAACAATACGGTTGACACGTTGCGCAAGGGTGTGGAGAGATGAACCATTCTAGGGGGAAGCCAAGGACTACGACATCTTCAATATAAATTTTCCTTAATTGCCACAGAAGTGGATGAAGTCTAAATATTCTATCAGCTACCTCTGGCACTAAGCTAAGACAAATGAGGTAAAACATCAACTACTACAAGAGCAAAAACAAAAAATACGAAAGGGATTTAAAGCCAACCCAAAAGAAGAGTTGTTTAAATCGGTTTAGCAACATACAACAGCGTGTTTGGTAACATGAAAGGCAAGCAAGAAACAAAGCATCAAATTATTGTCAGCAATCTCAATCACCACAGCATATAGGCGTTATAGCCTCAAAAAGATATTGCCCATGGGCCACATTCCACAATCCACACAAAAAAACTGAATCAAACATTTGAACAAGAACGACAAGAAAGACTTAATCTGAACATATGAACATCACAACCACATAAACAGCGCCGACATCTACTTACAACTAACAATACATCATCAATGTTGCTCTTTTGGTAGTGAGGTCTCATAGGGATAGAAAACTAAAAACATAAATTAATACATAGATAAATCCCAAAGTAAAAGATAATCAACCTCTAGCATTTGATTCGAATCCACAGTTCGTCAAATGTTTTGCCAACATCTCCCCCAACTCCTGTCTCCAATTTGGTACAACCTTAGCTTCGTCTACAGGCCAAACAATTGCAGTCTCGGTCGCTAAGTTAACTGTTGCAGATGACACCTGAGGCTGTTCTTCAAAAGTCAAAGTCCATACTAAAGGAGAATAAAACTGAACTTAAACATTGCTCAAAGACGATGTTTTCTTCACAAATATTTATTAGAGAAAAACAATGTATTATGTATATAGAGCCATCCACCCATGGTTGACGGTTCACCTACTACTATCCTCTCTAGTCACAAACAACCAGAGAAGGGCAAGCAAATACCACTAATATGTACATTCAGCTCTCATTTCAAGATAAAGATTTTCATGTTTTGAAAAAGAAGTCTCTCGCTAGTTAAGGCTTATTGATTACGCAGCTGAATACAAACACCTTTTCGTGAAGTTATATTACCCTAGCTTAATTTTTCTGGACATTTTTCCAAATGTAAGCTCAACAGGAACATAAGTTTATTTTATTTTATACTGACCACAAATACACCTGATATGTTCAGTTAAACAGTTGATAATTTAATAAAAGAACCATTTTGTGATCACAAATGGCCTTTTCAGCTAAACAATTGAGCCAGTCTAAGATGCACAATCTCGCACAAGACTTGCTTATTTTTTACAAACAAAAATACAGCATCATTTCATAGTCTTACGTATCAGTTTCAGTCACATTTGTGATATTGTCTGTCACGGCCTAAACTCGCCTAATAAGGCCTCTACCACCTTAAATACCGTAAAACAGTTGCTAAATCCTTCAAAAACATTACAAAACGCATTTCAATGTTACCGCCACGCTCTTATGCATCATTTAATAAGTTTTAACACATTCCATATTTACGAACAACAATACAGGATCATTTCATAGCATGAATTATGAAGTATTCCGTATCTATTTCAGTCACGGCTGTAATATCGGCTCACAGCCTAAGCTCACTTAATAGTAAAGCCTACATCGCCTTAAAATGCACTAAAATACCGTAAAATCTTCAAAAACATTCCAAAACAGTAGGATTTCAGTGTCATATTGTCGATTTTGATTTAATACGATTAATCAAACATTTCAAGCGAACATCCTCCGCAAACATTTCAGCGTCACTTAATATGATTAATCAACCATTTCAGCGTCACTTAATATGATTAATCAAACATTTAATACGATTAATCAAACCTTTAATACGATTAATCAAACATTTCAGCGTCACTTTTAATCAAACATTCCACAAATCACAAAGGCTCTTAACTGAATTAGAAGTAACTCACTTGATTTTCGAGAATTTTCTTCACTTTCGATGCACATCCTCCGCAAGTCATCCCCTATTCAAATTCAACAAAACTCACAACAATCAACAAATCAATCAATCACCAAAAAACAATCCGAAAACACAAAAAACATTAATAAGTGCATATATACCCCAACATCAAGCACAATAGCTTCAAGCGAACTCGGCGAAGCATCGTCAACAGCTGCGACCTTCGGAACACCTTCCTCGAAACCATCGCCGCCACCGCCACCACCGCCGGCGGCGAATCCTCCGCCGCCGCCACCGGAAGAGTGAGAGAGACAGCGAGAATGAGGCACGGCAGATGTAAGACGGCGAACGGCGGAGAAAGAAAGAGAAACAGCGGGGCGTGAGGAGTGAGAGAGACGGCGCGTGAGGAACGAAGAGGAGGTAGTAAACGGTGGCGCGTGACAAGAGGTGGCAAGGATGCGGCGGCGGAAGTGGAGGAGAGAGAGGACAGCGGTAGGGGAATTTAGGGTTTTGGATAGGGTTGACTCCATTGTTGTCAAGGAGAGGGAAAGAAAGGAAGAGAGTGAGATACTGAGATGAGAAGATTAGTTGGTGAGACGATGAGTGGCGGGAAACAGGTTGACTACTGTTGGTGGTTTTGCTTTGTGAACCTCGTGAATTGATCTATATAATATAATAAAATCAGAAATCAATAACACGTTTTTCTCACCTAAAAATGTACACTCCCACATAAATGACACAATAAACACAACTTTACCAATTTTTACAAATAGGCCCACTCATTGATTGATTTTGCAAATTGTGTAGGTAATAATCTAATGCCATACACCCTCCATTCAACTCCACTTTACATGTTTGCTTTATCACGTTTGCCAACGCGATTTTTACGCAGTAAATATTTTTAGTTACGTATTTGCAAAAATTATAAAAGTTAGATAATTTTAATGTACTCTTAAAGACGAATCAAATAAGATCCCACATGATTATATTTTAACTTATGTATCGAGAGAAAATTGAAGTTGAATGTCCGTTTGTGAATAGTGTGCAAAATAGAAACCTGCAAAGTGGAGTTGAATGAAGGGAGTATTTAAATGGAGTACAATTTACAAAGATAAGATCTAATCATAATTGCATTGGGGATTTTCTGCTCCACTCTTGTGTCCCATTGTGTGTCTCACAACATTTACATTTTGACACATCACTTGTGGAAAAATAAAATATTACTCTCTCCATTTTTTTATATATGACGTTTTGCATTTACGAGGTAAACCTTTGACTTTAATATTTACAAAAATATATTTGTTCAAAAAATATAAAAATGGTATCATTAAATTCCTTACGAAAAACTCTTTCATATGAGTATATATATTATAATATTTAGTCTTATATTTTAAGAGATATTGAAGAGAGAAGGGGGAGAAAGTCATATATAAAAAAAACAGATGGAGTACAATATATATACTAATTTGTTGAGATGTTAGAAGTTAAGTGGTGTGACACACACAATGTGATATAGAATCCTCACTGTCATAATTGACGAGGATTTTAATTTTTATTAGCATGCAACTTAACACACACTAATAATAATGGAAACTGAAAAGTTTAGAAACTCAAAGTCTTACACACGGATCTATGAATTAGCCTTTTTACATAATTTCAACTCATTTTGGTTTAATTCGGTTCTATTTAGTTTAGTTCAATTCATCTCTTTACAAATTAACTTTTACATTAGCTCCATTCATTTCAGCCCAACTCCATTTAATTCAATTCTGTTCAGTTCAATTCGGCTCCTTTCAGCCAAAAAAACAGAGTCTTATAGAGTCATTAACATTAAAACGAAGTACGAAATTAGGTAGAGGCTAGTAGGTGTTTTCGTCTTCCTAAGTAGGTGAGTAGTGAGATACTAGTTGAGATCCCGTGCTAAAGCACGGTATTTGTGAGGATTAAATTAATTGAGCTTTAATTTTTACATAAATGGGTTGTAATATAATAGTATGTTGTAATGTAATGTAATGATTATAATGTTAGTAATATTATAAAAAAAAGTTTATTATTCAAAGGATTTTTAGATTAAGTTATTTTTGTGTGAACCTATTTTTATTATTAAAAATATTGATAGCACCCTAGATCTTTTTATGAAGAGAATATATAAAAAAGCACAAATAACAATAATAATATCACATTTTTATATTGGACATCAAAACATGTTAGCTTGTATAGTTGTATAAGATGAAAAGATTAAAAAGAGCAAAGTTGACACGTTTTATTTATATAATCAGTTGGTTTTTTTTTACTTAGCTTTAATCAAACTCAGTTTCAATGTCAAAATTTATTTATACATCATAGCTAATTTTTGTACGTTATTTAAAAAGGCAAAATTTATTTATACATCAAAATTTATTTATACATCATAAGATTTTGGAGATTTTATTTGTATTAATTATACTCTATAATCTATATTATACCTTTTACAAACACTATAATGTTTGGAGCTAGAACTTTTCTGTATATAGAAATATAGGATACTGAATATTTTATTTGTGTCAAAGATTGCACATATAGTTATGGAAATTCTATTAGTATTAAATAAGGTAATATTATTAATATAAAATATCAATGTTTGGGGCATACCGAGTTTCTTGTTCTACAGAAAAAATTATACTTACACATTGAATTTTTCGTTGGCCCACTAATGTATTGAATGGTAGTGAATTAAGATGACAAAAAAAAATAGGCCCAATTATAAGAGAATGCATTTAGGCGGGAAAAACATTAAGTTTTCTTATTCTTTTAGTTTAGTGGGGATTTAACGTCATAATTTTAATTTGACGCTAACTATAAACAGCAACTCTCCTATAGGACCGTCCTATACCATAGGACGGGCCCAAATAGAGAGAAGTCCATTATAAACATGGAAACAAAGAAAGAATCCAAAATACCATTTTTACGTGTAGGTAAACGTTCGAAAACGTGGGGCACAAAGATTATTAACTGAAAATTTAATTCCAGTCTTTAGTGACGGTTACTACTGCTAGTACTCCACAACTTTGATTTTTGCCTGTCATACGACTAATGCTTTCGTCATTGCTTAATTAGTGTGGAGTACAATGTCTATGCTTTTACCTTATAAACACAGGTTTTTAAGCTATATAAGCATGCAACTTGATTTCATTTCTAAAATCAAATTTCTTAAAATAAAGATTTGGGTTTTCAATTTAAAATATTAAAGAGTTCTCAAGTCAAAAAATCATTTAGTTAATCCTTGAACTTTTAACTATATATACGAGTTACGGAGTAATTCTTACATTCTTAATACTCCAAGTTACAAGTTTAAAGCACACAGTTTTCAAGGTTTAAATCTCGAGTTTTCAATTTGAGCACTATTGAAATCAAAATCTTGAACTCTTGTAGTAGTATAGTACTATTAATTTTTCAAGATGTAGCCTCTCATTCTCATGTTAAAAGTTGGGGTTTCAACCATAAACAATGATGTTTTAAACACAATACTTTAAGTTGTTTAAGTTAAAAGTTACGGTACAATTTCAAGTTAAATATTGAGAGTTTTTAGCTTCAAATCTGGAATTTTCAAGTTAAACACTTAAGTATTTTAGTTAATATCGTGCTTATTTTGATTAAAAACGAGTTTCTAGATTTAATTAGTCTTGAACTTCCGAATGAGACAATTTCAAGTTAAAACACAATGTTTTCAATTTACAATCGAGTATCCCCAAGTTATAATCGGAAGTTCTTAATTTAAACTTTTACACTATTCATTGGAAAGGAGTGAGTAGTTTATAAGCCAATATGGGAGTCGAACCCATACATTGTGCAATGCACATGTTCTTCCATTTGAACTAATTGGCTTTTGAAAAAAATATGCATAAACTCCTAATTTCATCCGCCATTGAATTTATACATTGAAGGCATGAATTCAAAACTCAGTCACTGGATGTAATTGAAATAATACCATAATTTGACACAAATCCACAAGGAACACAAAAGTTAGCTAAATGAATATCAAATCCATTGTAATAATTCAAAGACAAACAAATTCAAGTAAAAATTGGGAAAAAAACACCACTAAAAGGGTATACATAATGAGAAGATTCATCAGTCTAACATCTAATACCAATTACTAGGACCTTATTTTTGAAATAAGAGTTTTAGATTTTCAATTTAAAACATTAGGTGGCCTACTTTAAATCAATGGTTATATTTTCAATTTAAATACATAACAATTTTGATCTAAAATCCTCTGTACCAAACATAAAATTATGTGTTTTCATTTTAAAGACAAAAGGATTTCAACTTGATACTATTTAAATACATTATAAGTTTTAAACAAAAAATACTTGCATAAATCCTCAAACTCTAGCCTAAAAATCAAATAGAAAAAACACAAATAAGTATAGAGACTTACCAATTTACAAAATACGAGAATCATAATTAAAACCACCTTTTTGTCATCTTCACGACGGAATCAGAATTTTTGATGATCATCGTTACTTGTAGATGATGATATGAACAAAAAAAGAAATGGAGAGGGGAAGGTTAGTTGAGAAGAGGGGAAATAACAGAGAAGAAAAGAATAATGAGGAATAATGGTACGAATAAGGCTTCTTAAATTCTTTGGGCTGTTAATCAATGGGTTGGTCTTATGCTATAAGACCGCCCTATACAACAATTAGTGAACTATAAAATATTGGTTTTATCATCACTAGCTACGGTCGTTCTTTCGAATTGTGAGATATATAATATTTAAATTTTTCGCTCCAAAAACAACGACGGAGTACTATTTATGTTTCGTCGCTAACTATGTTATTACATATTTATGTGATAGGAAAGTTGAATGGTCGGAATGGTAAGTGTTCGTATAGTTTGAAGAAGTAATCTTAGTTTGAGTCATAATGACTCCTACAAAAAAAAAAAAAAAACTAAATTTAAGAGTAAATCATTGGTAAGAAATCATTTAATGTTACTCCCTCGTTTGTAGCTTTGTTCGAGTATTATTGAATTTGTATAGAGCATAAATATACATTTTTTCCATTAACGGATGGATATATAAGTTGATCACAAATTCTTATTTACAATTGTTACTAGTTTTCAAGCCCGGCCGTTGGCCGGGTCGTTTCACTACATAGGCTTTTCAGTTCCTATTGTTGGTAAATAATACAGTAGCATGTTAATTACGCAGTACCCTTAATCGCATTTGTTGTTACATTCGATACAAATTCGAAGTTAGAACATCTGTAATTTTAAAAAGAATTCTACTTTACAGTCAAATGATTCTTCTGAACATTAAATGAGGGTGAAATTAAAATAATAGAGGTAGATCACATAATCAGCCCAAATTTTTCGTGAACGACTTTTCAATCTAATGATCCTTCTTAACAATAGAAGAGTTAGTTTAGTATATTCATTTAACACATTGTCTCATTAAAGACGGGTATATTCGTTTCAGATAAAGACGGATAATGTCATATAAACAGGCCAAAAGTAAAATATTTGTCTCATATAAATGTAATACGTACATATCGGACTTAAATAAGATGAAACCTATTTAACCATTGTACTACTCCCTCAATTCAACTCCACTTTACATGTTTCCTTTTTAGGCCAAGAAAATGACCATTCTATCCTTATTCACACTCCATATTTACAAAAAATGTCATCTATACCCCACACTAATCCACCATAAAACCCCACCTTTATATTTTTTTTAACATTTTTAACCCTACCATTCTCTTTCTCTATGTACTTTTTATAGTTTTTTTAATCCGCTTCTTAATACCCGTGCAAAAAGCAAACATGCGAGGTGGAGTTAAACGGTTGGAGTAATTACAAAGGAGTTTGTTTGCATGAGTCCAAAGGCCCGTGTCACTTTAGCTTTTCATATTAACTTTTGTTCTAATTCATTTAGTTATCCCCAAATTTTCCGTTTCAATTTTTTTAATTCCAGATGAATGGATCTCCTAATTTCTCATCCCCATCCTCTAGATCCTTCCTGACAACCAACAAATATGCCACCATAATCTTATCAGTCGACTTTTGGCACACCGCCACAAGGCCGCAGCCAAAGCAACCCATTTTACCTGTACTCGAGAGTCGAGATCAATCAGATCTTAAGTTATTTGTGATGAATCTCAGTTGAGTGACCGTTTGCCGGGTATAGTTGAAATTCTAAACAAATTGCGAACTTTATTAGTAGCTTTATATGAGCAAGCAATAATTTGTTCCTAATATTAAAGAAGCAGCTTCGTTTTGTGTGACTTTAGTCATGATTCACAGACTAATCATCACGAAAGTCGGGGCCTTTGTTTCTTCAAGGTTTGTCTTTCATCTGTTTTACTTTTATTTGTTGTTGTTTATGTAGTTTACATGTAGAAAATGTTGCTGTTGTTTATACATGTTAGCATCATATTGTTCAAATCCAATTGCGAGCTATAGTTCTGGTCGCATATCGCAAAATTGGTATTGTGAAATAACTAATTTGCATGTCGTTACCGATCAACCCAGTACTGTTGTTGTTATATTTATTACAGTCCATATTAGCTCAGTAGTTCATTTAGCAGAAACAACATAATTTAATGGTAATTTCTACTCCCTCCTATTCCGAATAACTGTCCCATTTGGACAATGGCACGAAAATTAAGGAATGGAGTTAAAATAATGAAAAGTATTGTATAGGGGTAGGAATATAAGAGTTTAATAATGAAAAGTATTGAATATGATGGTTTAGAGGTGGTTGGGGTGGTAAATAAAGAAAAGAGTCAAGGGTAGGAAGGTCAAAAAACATGTCCAAATATGGCAAATGAGACAGTTATATGAATAGAGGAAAATGGCAAATGGGACAGTTATTCGGAATAGGAGGGAGTAGTAATTTAGACTGTATACATGTACGATATGATTAGAAGTGCGAACTGCGAAAATTCACACTGATTTTATTCTAAACTTGTTTGGTTATATAGTAAAAATATCTTCTGTACTCACCAACCGTTGAGTTTCCTAATCAGATTATATGACAGGTAGATTTGAAAAAACTTCATTGAAAACAATATTCTTTGTGTGTCCTTTGTATTGCTGTTTTGAATCGTCTATGAAAAACTTTAGTCCTTCGGGGGGATGTTGTCCTTGCTGCAGCTACATATAACTGTCCATGGTTAAACACGGGGCTTGGCAAGTATACCCTTACATATGTCAGTGATTGACCTTGGCTCTTGTTTATTGTCATTGCATAACATTGTCGTAGTGGATATTGGCGTCTTTTTAGCACGTGTGGTATTTTTGTGTCTGTTGTCTTCATCACTATTCTTGGAATAAGCACCTTGTCACCTGCTCGTGACCCTGTTATTATCTTTGCTTCAACTATAAAGTTGCCTAAGGGAGTAATAATTAGCCGTGTGCCGTTAATTACACAACCCCTTGGACGGGTTTATGTTTCTGAGTAACATCACGGGCAATCCTTTCTTTAATTCCAACTCATGGGGAGGTAGGCCCTGCAAGTTTAGGCTATTTAAATACTCGGTAGGGTACTCCGTATATTGTTCTGTGCTTTCAGTTGATGATGTGCACACTTCGTCAAAACTTCTGTAACATTTCTCCTCACTTTGTATAAGGCTGGCCATTTACGTGTTTATCTTGTCAGCCATGTCGTTTAGAGGTTTCGTTGAAACGCTCTTGTTGAAAATCTGGGTAAATTCTTCCAACAACTGTTTCAATATTTAACGGTCCGTTGCTTCCGATATACTCTATTGGTATCTCAATCCATGTAGGCTCTATTTCGTTCTCTGCTGCCTTAGTCTCTATCCGTCCGTCTCCCATAGCTAACAACCAGTTATTGAAAGCCATGTTTCTTTCCTGCTTCTGCGGATTGTTGTCCGTTTCTGACACCCTCATGCTTTTTGATAGTGTGAAGACTTGACACTCATTCCATATATGTGACCTGTTGATCGATGCTTGAACAATATCTTGCCTCTTACCCTTAGTAATTATAGGCAATACTTGTCTGAAGTCTCCCCCAAGTAGAGCGACCTTACCACCGAACAATTTTGTTCTGGCTTCTGGATCTTCTAACGCGAGCACATCTCTCATTGTTCGGTCAAGTGCTCCAAATGCGAACCTGTGGTCCATTGGTGCTTCGTCCCATATAATTAGGGACGTTTGTCGTAATAGTTCCGCTAATTGGCTCTTTTGTGAAATGTTGCACGTAGAGTTCTCTAATAACTCTATTGGTATCTCAAACCTGCTCTGAGCTGTACGTCCTCCTGGGAGTAATAATGCCGCGATCCCTGACAGGAAATTAAAATTTAAAGATGGTGGTATTAAGCGAAAGTTCTTATATTACCCGATGATGCTACGTTGAGAACAATAGCGAAGGTTCTTATATTACCTAATGATGCTACGTTGAGAACAATTTCACCTTCTGACCTGATCCTTGCTGAAATGGTTGTGTATAAGAAGGTCTTCCCGGTTCCTCCGTGCCCATATAAAAACATTACTTCGCCAGACCTAGTGTGCACCTAGTGTGCACTGCTTCAATGATTTTCTCATATACCGCTCTTTGCTCTCTATTTAGTTGTTCTTTTTGGGTCCATTCTTCCTTTAATTGGCGGGTGTCAGACATACGCTCTTCCCTGATTAATTTATTTTCCAACCCCCTAACATCTTCGAACTCGGGCAGCGGCATACCCTTTATATCTTTCAGGGTTTTACCATACCTTAGTAGCTGTCGATACAAAATATCGTAAATAACTGATGGAATTACCATACCTTGGTGCCATTGCAAAGAGAAAGCCGAAGACAGAAATATTTGCTATGTGAATGTGAATAATAAGATTGATGATTGATGTGTATTTATACACCGTTGTGGTTGCAGGTTTGAGAGAAGCGTATTAGAAGTTGAATTGCACAAACATTCAGATATAGAGAAGGTGTGGAATTGCAGTTTGATAAGAATAGAAGTGTCGAAGTCGTACTATTGGAGCATTGTGATACACAGATTGAAGCTGTCGTAGCCTTTCAGCAGCAATAGGAGTCTCAAACATTTTTTTAATGTATTTATTTTCTTAAAGTACATTAATTATGATCTTTTGATTTGTTGTTGTTCTGTAGTTGTCGTACCATTATGCATTAGGAGACTTCTACATTATTTAATGTATATTTTTTTTATACATAAATTAAAATTGTTTTTTAAATATCTTTTTTATTTATTGATTAAACCAAAACAATAGCCAATGAAATTAAAACAAAACAATAGCCAATGATATCGCTTCAAAAGTTCCTCTTTTAAGTATATATATTGATATTGATTGATGCTTCGAAAATTATACAAATTACGTAATAATTTACAACGGAGGAATAAAATCATTCAAATAAACACTTTTTTAGGGGGTAATTGTGCATATCACTCATTCATTATAATTGACAATCGTTAAGCAATACTAATTGTAAGTTGATACTCCATAAAAATTTTATATTACATCTCACTTTTAATTTAGTTATGACTTATGAGATAATGTCAAGTTGACAACAACATACACCTAACAAATGTTTAATGGTAGGTTTCATTTCATACCATCATTTTCGGCTGAAAGCTTCAAACAAGATGAGAATTTGTGGATGTTTAATAGAGGATAGGCATCTTGGAAGGAATTTTTCCATTACGGTGAAGAACTCCTACATAGCAAACGTGAATAAATTGCAACTTAGTTAAATGACGTAACGAATGAATATCTAACAATCCGTAAGTGTGGAGTTTAGTAGTTAAAATTTGGATGAAATTCCCAGAAAACTCGGGTTTAAGCTTTCCAAAGAGCAAAATCTCCATTCGACTATCGAATCAAATGTTATATATAAATATGTAGTACCTTTAAACAGTTTAATTTGACAAATGTCTTTGTTTTACTCCAGTATCATTTAAATGACATTGTTTTACTCCGTATGATTTTACACAATTTTTTGCCAATAAAAATCTCCCATAAAATAGTGATTCATGGTGCCATAAATCAATCGGTGTAATTTGACAGATGTCTTTGTTTTACTCCCGTATTATTTGATTGAGTACTACTTCCTCTATTTAACTCCACTCTACCACTTTCCTTTTTCACGTTTGTCAACGCGTATTTTACGCGCTAAATATCATTAGCTACTTATTTGTAAAAATTATAAAAGTTAGATATTTTTAATGTACTCGTAAAGACGAATCAAACAAGATCTCACATGAATATATTTCCACTTATGTATCGAGAGAAAATCGAAATTGAATACATAATTAATTGTGAATAGTGTACAAAAGTGAAATAGGTAGAGTGGAGTTGAATGGAGGAAGTATGTCCTCCATTTTCACATAATCTACCCATTTTGTTAAACACAAAATCTCATTTGTGACGGCACGTATCCGTCACTTTGGAGTGACGGATACCATTTTCTCTCACAAATGACCCAAATAGAGGAGAGAGGGAAGCACATGGAGGTGCCTCCACCTTGTCCCTTCTATTCGTTTTGTGAGTGACATTACCCGTCACTTGCTCCGACCCGTCTTCAACAAGACTAATTGGTTATTAAAATATTACACTTATATATTCAACAAATGGGTAGATCATATAAAAACGGAGGAAATATAAAAATATAAATCTATAATTGATCATATAAATACAAATACAAATGTCTTTGTTTTACTCCATATGATTTTACACAAATTTCCGCCAATAAAAATCTCCCATAAAATAGTGATTCATGGTGCCATAAATCAATAATGCCTCCTCAAAGTTTAAATGTAATAAAAATCAAGAAAAAAAAAAATATCATTCACAAATTACAAGCATAATTCATAAACATACTATTGTTGTAAACTTATTCTCAAACTTGCAATGTAGAAGTAGGCTGTGGCGTGGCACTCACCTCGAACGGCTGAACACATCTCATAAAATTGGAGCGATAAAGAGAAGACTCTAGCAGACACCTTTAGTTTTCTTCTTCTTTTCATCAACAAACTTCTTCCAAACACTACACACATCTGTCTGCATTTTCATCGCCGACTTCTTCCTTGAAATCTGCGCACCTTCCACCTCACTAGCCACCGCAGATAACTTAGCACTGGCACGAGCAGGAAGAGCATCCAGCTCCTCAAGAACCTTCTGTATGTCATTAACCAGACGCTCAGCAAGGGTCCTAGAGAAGTCCTCACGGATCACAACGCGGAGCACTGTTATGTGTTCCGCGTTGGGAGGCATGGTGTAGGCTGGGACAACCCAGCCGAACCTCCTTAGCATGTCGGAGATTTCAAACTCGTTGTGGATATCGTTGTCCTTTAAGGAGAATGCAACTAAAGGGACTCCAATGTCTTTGGAAACGATGTTGAATCTCCCTGTTTTTTCGAGTCCTTGCTTTAAGAGTGTTACGTTGTCCTGACAATTCTGCATGATGTTCTTGTACCCCTGAGATATCAATGCATTCACAAGAAGGTTAGAAAAAAAACCAACATTTTTCGATGCTATTCATTTCAATCTTTATCATATTAGGGTCCCTCCGATTTATTCCGTCTGCGGCATCTGATTTTGATAAATGAACCATCTCAATCAAAATCTTAAGGTTATGGTTGAGACCCAACTATTATATTTATTCCTATTACGCCCCTTCACTAAGAGTGGTTAGTGTACAGGCTCCGGCAAACCATGTGCTGAAATTCCACTTCGTAAATTATTGGGGTTGCTAGGATTTGAAACCGTGACCTTTGGTCACCCTGGCTCTGATACCATGATAGATGAATCATCTCAACCAAAACCTTAAGGTTATGGTTGAGGCTCAACTATTATATTTATTCCTATTAGATTTTTACGTAAATGACAAGAACCGGATAAAATTGCAGGCGTAGTCAGAAAATTTGATCAGTGTGGTCATAACGTAAATTAAGAACCATTCCTAGAAACGGAGGGGTCTTTCGTAGTAAAAATCAGTACAACTGTATCCATGCTGGCATACGATAGAGTAACACTACAAAAACCTGCGAGGTCTAGAGACCCCATTCCCTACAAGGTAGCTACGCCACTGATCACGGAGAGTACGATTTAGTTTAGTTTGATTCGATTCACATCATGATCAAGGGCGAGGCCACTATAGGCTTTGGTGTAACCGCCGCTACACCAAAGGCGAAAAATTCGGTTAGAATTTCGTGATATTGCTACACCAATATTTACTGTTTTCACACTAATTATCTATACACTTTACCTTGAGTATATATTTTGCTATACCGAAATCGAAATCCTGGCCTCGCCTATTCATGATAGTTCAATTCGACTATTTGTTTCAGTTCGGTTTAATTCAGAAGCATCACTAACAAACAAGACATAGACCACATAGTTATTGAGCAATCAAGTTAATGAACGACGTACCTCAAATCCCAAGCGAATCAACTGATAATATTGAGCAATAATTTGATTTGATCCTTTGGAAAAATTGAGGGTAAAAGTAGGTTGATCAGTTCCAAGGTAGTTAATGTGGAAGATGAGCTCGTCAGGTAAATCGTCTTTGCTCCTCCAGATGACCCAACCGACACCAGCGTAAACAAGCCCGTATTTGTGACCACTTACATTGATACTCCTTACTAATGACAGCCGGAAATCCCACTCTAATTCCGGGTACAGAAATGGCGCGATGAAACCACCACTTGCTGCATCTACATGAATTGGTGTATCCCATCTACATACATTGTTCAAGAAAAAGACGTTCCTGAGTTAGCGGGTAATGATATAAGGTAAACTCAAAAAAATATTATGGAAATTTAACAAAAAAAATTCGAAAATCTCATCCATTAGGGGGCGAGGGTCCCTAATAGCCCCGCTAGCTTAGGGTTACCGAATTCATAATACGCATAATTAGAATTCGCAATTCGCCCAAAATAGGGAATTCAATATGCAAAGTATTACAAAACAAAAAGCAATTCGTGATTTCGTAATTACTAATATGCTTATTAGAGTTCCTAATTACATTCTAAATTAGGATATTTTCGTACAATTAATTTTTTGTTTTAGTATTTCATAATATATTTGCTTTTGAAAATAGATCGTCTGACGGTGTGACACCGTTGTAAGACCGTCTTATTGTAAAATTTGGGTATGTGTTTATGACTACTAGTTACTTAATATCCCGAAAGGAAATGTCTAGAATTTTAAAGGGTAAAGACCATTGTTGTCAGAATCGCGATTCGATCCAACGATTCTACGATTTTACGATCTAAAAATGCTTGACCGATCCTGGATTCTACGATTCTATCATAATTGTAGAATCTTACGATCCTATTAATTTGAAAATTTCTGGAGATGGGATCATAATACGATCTTACGATTTTACGATCCTACGATCCGATTCCACAAGAAAAAAATTAATATATATTTTTATATAATGACGCCGTAAAACCCAAATTTCGTGTAAGTTGTTCATACAATGATACTAAAATCATTAATTACCAATATTTTATGAATAAATATTAATAAATAAGTGTTTTGATTTTCAATTATATGTTTTTACCAAATAAAAAATTATATTTAGTGAGTTTGTAGAATCTTGCGATTCTACGATCCGATTCTACCGATTCGATCCCACCCTCCCCATCGATCCAAAGTAGAATCCCGATCCTGACAACATTGGTAAAGACTAAAAGACTCCCTAAAATAGGCGAATTAATATTGAATTTTTAGTTTTTAATACAAGAATCGAACGTTTAGAATTCGTTGATTTTAATATATAATTCGCGAATTAGGTAACTCTGTTTTTACCCCCTAGGTGAGTGAATTAGGTAACCCTGCCCTAGCTCCACCACTGATCATAGGGGTGAATGGCGTGAATCCATCAATATAGTTCTTAACACGATTTTGATGTTACGGAGTTTAATCATTTGTAATACTTGAAAGTAAGGCAGATGTTTTGCCAAAATAAAGCATACCCGGTTTCTTTGTTCTTAGCCTCGAGTAGGTCGTTTAAGCGCTTAACATCTTCAAATTCTCCGTTAAGAGTGGATCCGAGAATGGCAGCAACACAAATAGTGTTCTCGTCCACCATATCGGCGGCCTTTTGAGGGTCCATGATGTAGTACCCGTCGCTCAGCTTCACTTCCTTCAACTCTACCTCAAAGTACCTTGCAAATTTCTCCCAGCAGACCTGGTTCATCAAGCATCATATTATAGAATAATTAGATTATGTCGATATCATGCATAGTATATTAGTATTCCATCTCGGTTTCATTCAAAATCGGTATGTTCTCTCCATGATCTCGCTAACCAATATCACCTCAAAATATATGGAAATATATTATCCGTATCACACGGAAATATATTATCCCATATTCACTTTGATGCACATATTGTTAAGTTGTTGTAACCAATGTATTATCTTTAGCCTTATTTGTAGGAAGTAGTTTAGGCAGTAGTTGACTTGCTTTTGCATATATATTAGGCCTCTGTATCACGTTTTCAGTATCAATTCAATTAGGCATTTTGTGCCTTTTCATTCTCATCAGCTGATCATAGTTTATCATGGTATCATCGGAGCAGGTTTGATCCTTGCATCCGTCTTCCGCATTTTTTACTCGTTAAACATCACACATCAAAACAAACACAAAAAAAAAAAAAAAAAAAATGGTAAAAATTGGGGATGAATCAGGCGGAAAAGGCAGCGGTACTGACGACAAAATAATACCACTGTCATCTCCATTTTTCCTTCATCCCTCCGATAGTCCGAGTCTAAAATTAACTCAGACTATGTTTAATGGTGAGAACTACGACCTATGGGCCGATGCAGTCCGCAACGGGCTTGACGCTAAGAACAAACTCGGTTTTGTTGAAGGTACAGTCAAGAAACCCGAAGGCACAGAGGCGGACAATCCTGAAGTTGTAGCATGGCGTCAATGTAACGCTATGATAAAGTCTTGGTTGCGGAGTGTAATTGATGAAAAACTACACCCCAGCATCACCTTCTCGGGCACTGTGCTCGAGATTTGGAAAGAATTAAAAGAACGTTATTCAGCGGGTAATGCACCCCGTGTCCATCAACTCAAAAGCGAGTTAACAGAGTGCCGTCAAGGAACCCGTTCTGTAGTAGACTACTACACGCATCTCAAATCCATATGGGACGAGTTAGCTAATTACAGTCGCGTACCTGATTGCACTTGTGGTGCAGGCGCTGCTTTCGCTAAGGAGAAAGAAGAAGAAAAGGTACATCAATTTATTATGGGACTCAACACCGCTTTGTATGATCATCTTCGTTCTAATTTGTTGATGGAGGATAATCTCACCTCCCTGAGTCGTGCTTATGCACTTGTTTTGAGAGAAGAACGTCATAAGGCGGTAACTCGAATCCGAGAAGACCAATCGAAGCGGCCATGGCAACTCGTTCGGTGGAGGCCGTGGAAAAGGAACAATGACAAGACAGAAGAAAAAAAGAGTCTGAGCCACCTTATTGCACTCACTGCAAAAAGTGGTACCATACAGCCGAAAATTGTTGGGATAGGCTTGGGATCACTGGCAGAGGACGCGGCAGGGGTAGAAGAGGAGGCCGTGGAAGCGGCCGTGGTGGTAGAGGCAAGACAACGGTTCGACCCATACCGCAAATCTTTGCAACCACGGTGAAAGTGAATCAAAACGGGATTTCACTACTCAGGAAATTGAGCAACTCAGAACCCTTCTTGCTGCTAAGACGACGGAAGGTAACGAAAAATTAACAGGTACGAATCATGTTAAATTGAATGAGTGGATGCTTGACAGTGGAGCCTCGCATCATATGACGGGATGTCGCGAATTACTCACAAATCGGTGGGAGAGTGCCCCATCAACAATCGGGTCGCCGATAGTTCTACTATCTTAACTAATGTGCATGGAACGGTTGTTTTGAATAAATCATTCAAACTAAAAGATGTTCTATACGTGCCAAATTTAACGTGTCATTTAATTTCCGTTCAGCAGCTCATCCGTGAAAATAATTGCTTTGTGATTTTTAATTCTGATTATTGTATAATACAGGACCGGACTTCGAAGATGGAGATTGGACGGGGTGAGCACCGTGACGGAGTATACTACATGACACGAGTTGAGGAATTTGTGGCTAGGACAACAGTTGATGAAGGACGGATATGGCACCGGAGACTAGGTCACCCCTCAAGCAGTATTTTTCCTTTTATAAGCAATTTAGTTAATAAACCTTTATCTTTTGATTCCGAAACTGTTTGTGATCCTTGTTGTCGTGCCAAACAAACCCGTTCCAAATTTCAACTTAATAATAAGAGACAAGCCGTTTTATTTAATTTAATCCATTGCGACATTTGGGGACCGTATCATGCTAGCGGTTTTGTCCGGGCACATTATTTCCTTACAATTGTTGATGACCATAGTAGAAGTGTTTGGGTACATCTCATGAAAGATAAGGGGGAAGTGGGTGATTTAATGAAAAGTTTTTGTCATATGGTTCAAACTCAGTTTGGAAAACAAATCAAGATCGTTCAAAGTGATAATGGTAGTGAATTCCTCTCCGGGACTTTAAAAGAATTTTATAATGAAAATGGGATGATTTTCCAAACTAGTGCGATTGACACACCCCAACAGAACGGACGGGTCGAGCGCAAGCATAGACATCTTTTAGAAAAAGCTAGGGCCCTTCGTTTCCAAGCTGACCTACCCATCGAATTTTGGGGGGAATGTGTTTTAGCGGCAGCATATCTTATTAACAGAACACCCACACAAGTCCTACAAGGTCGTACTCCCTATGAACTTTTGCATGGTCACCCACCTAATCTCGAGAATTTACGAGTTTTAGGTTGCCTTGCTTATGCCCACAACAAACAAAGACCAAAAGATAAATTTCAAGAGCGTGGGACACGATGTGTTTTCCTTGGCTACCCAAAAACCCAAAAAGGATGGCGGTTATATGACTTAAAAACCCGACGTCGGTTTGTATCCCGGGATGTTAAGTTTTATGAACATGTTTTTCCTTTTACTATTTCGACCAACACATCCACAGTTGGGACTCGTGTAGACCAGGAAGCACCACAAGACAATATACTTAGCCTTGACTCTTATCAATTGCCTAACACCAATTCCCAAACTATACCCGAAACCGACTCACAAACTGATCACCAAACAGACCCACAACTCGACCCACTGCCCGAAAATCCGCCAGGTACAGAACCAAATACAGAGGACACATGTAACGAGACAAGTGAAGAAAATGTGGAGGTCGATGTTGGAGTGGAAAATGAGACGGAGGACGCGGAGGTAAGACTTGGGAGAGGGGAAAGGCAAAAGTTTGAACCCGCATGGAAGAAGGACTACATTTGTAAGTCCACTCGTGTCATATCATCAAGTGGTGCTCACACGTCCCAAGCTCCGTCATCTAAGAAAGGTACTCGTTATCCAATAATTAATTATGTCACAAGTAGTTGTTTTTCCGTATGTCACGAAAAATTCCTAGGTGCCATTGATGCCGTAAAAGAGCCACGACATTATTATGAAGCTATCAAGAAGGACGAATGGAAGATTGCTATGGCAAATGAAATTGATGCTTTGGAAAAGAACGGGACTTGGAAAATCGTTGATTTACCAAAAGGCAAACGACCAATTGGATGCAAATGGGTCTATAAAATAAAGCATAAAGCCGATGGAACTATTGAACGATATAAGGCCCTAGTTAGTAGCACAAGGATTCACTCAAATTGAAGGAGTAGACTATCATGAAACATTTGCACTGTAGCAAAAATGACTAGCGTTCGACTTCTTTTAGGCATGGCGATCCACGAAGAATTGGAATATTGCTCAACTGGACGTTAACAATGCTTTTCTTCACGGTGACTTAAATGAGGAAGTTTACATGAAGTTGCCACCGGGATTCCAAGCAAACGGTTCTGGTAAGGTGTGTCGACTTATGAAGTCTCTTTATGGGTTAAAACAAGCCTCCCGAAATTGGTTTGCCAAATTGACGGATGCGTTAAAAAGCTACGGTTTTTCTCAATCCATGGCAGATTACTCGTTGTTTACAATGAGTAAGGACGGTATATTTATAGCTACTCTAATTTACGTGGATGATATGATCGTAGTTAGTGATAATGTTACGGCTTGTGACAACCTAAAGCATTTTCTCGATCGAAAATTTGGAATAAAAGATCTTGGACGACTCAAATACTTCTTGGGCATAGAAGTAGCACACGGAGCCTCTGGTTTATTTCTTAGCCAAATAAAGTATGCTACGGAAATTGTTAAAGAGGCTAAGATGGAGGGCGCAAAACCTATTAGTACTCCCATTCCCGTAATCATGATTTGGCTCTCGCAGCAGGGGTTGTTTTGAAAGACCCAATGAAGTATCGACGCTTGGTCGGGCGTCTTGTGTACCTTACCATAACCAGACCAGACCTAGTGTATGTTGTGCATACCTTATCCCAATTCGTTCAAGCTCCTCGCAAGGAACATTGGGATGCGGCGTTACGAGTGGTACGATACATAAAAGGGAACACAGGAAAGGGTATTGTCATGAATAAGGATACGACATTTCAACTCAGCGGGTACTGTGATGCCGACTTTGCACGGTGTCCATTAACTAGAAGGAGTCTGACAGGTTATTTCGTCTCGCTGGGAAACACGCCCATTTCGTGGAAAGTTAAGAAGCAGCCGACTGTGGCCAAGTCAACCGCGGAGGCAGAATATAGGGCAATGGCGGCTGTTACGAGTGAACTTATTTGGGTAAAATCATTTCTTACTTCACTCGGCTTTTCTCATACTCATCCAATGCGTGTTACAGTCATGTTAATCTTTGTAACTCGATCCTACTTCAATATCACATTAATATTCATGGTTGAGACTCAATCAATAGTTCTATACCTTAACACACTACCCCTTCTCTAAAATGCCCTCATAGCTCGAGCTGGACAAAGGTGTGGGCCGATCTTGGACCAAACATGAGGTAACGTGGATTAGCTCGGCCCGGCTCATCTCCCTCATGTGTAAAGGTGACAATCGAGTCAGTTGGGTCGGGTTACGGGTCAGGTTTGGGTCAGGTCGTTATCAGATCTAATTATTTTATGATTTTATCGCATTACGTCAATTTGCAACCATTAAAACTAGTTTTTTTTTACCATTATTTGGTTGAATAATAAGTTGCCCTTTTTGGGTTAAAAAAAAAAAAAAAAAAAAACTCTAAATCGCTTTCGATTTAATCAATATTAAGCTAAGTAATTGCCAGGTCATCAATTTCATCAATTTAATCGTATCAATACCGGGTTGGGTTCATATCGAGTCGGGTTCCGGTTACTTATTATCGGGTCTTGTCCGGTTACAAGACGTCATCAGGCTGGATCTGGTCGGTTTCGGTTTGCAATATTCTCGGTTTTGGGACGGGTCTTGCCAGCTCTACTCATGTGGTCCGGTTGCGGGCCAGGATGACCAAACCCGACCCGAACCGGCCCTATGTATAGCTCTACTCATTGTTATGAGACTCTTATGCTGTGGACATTGGTCCAATGGCAAACGTAGTCCGTGGTGAATCTAGGAGGGTTAGCATAAACGCTTATTTCCGCCGGATAATGATAATTTCAATTTCGGACCCTCAACACAAGTCCAGGCTCCGCCACTAGATATAGTGTGCAGTCCGACAAGAAATCTAATACAGAAAACAAGATGGGCCAGATTACAAAAAAAAACAGTAAAGTTACCTGAACATTAGCACCAGTGACAATGTTGGGCTTATCATAAGGTAAGCCTTGTTCCTTCCTTTTGTTTTGCCACTTTCTCTTGAATGCTAATCCAGCAAGCATGATGGCTTCTGAAGATCCCACAGTTCCGACTCCGACCGCAACCTCCGTCTCTCCGAGTGGTGCATTGAACAGATTTGCGATTATGTTCACGCATCGATTCTGTTTTTACCATTTAACAAACCACGATCAATAAACAACATTATTATAGAGGGTTTACTATGTCGGAATATCATTATCATTATTTTAGTAAATTCTAGTTATAGTAGAGAACGATTTTACCATAAAACATTGTAAAATCATATCCCAAAGACCTTAATGCTCTTATCATGGAAAAATAGCAGTTAGTAAAACTTATTTAAACGTTATTCTGGAGTATTTGGTTTTACAATAACACTTGTGTAAAAACGGTTCTATACAAGAATTATTGTCAAAATAAAAAATTTGTTAGAAATTCAAATTGCATGCTTCTGTTCTTGTTCTAACAATTAGCAAAATTCCTATCCTTAATTTGTATGTTTAAACATAAAATACTCCCTCCTATTCTGAATAACTGTCCCATTTGCTATTTCTGTCTATTCACATAATTGTCCCATTTACCATATTTGGACATGATTAATGACGTTTCTACCCTTTGCTATTTTCTTTATTTACAACCCATACCACCCCTAAACCATCATATTCAATACTTTTCATTATTTAACTCTTATATTCTTACCCCTATACAATACTTTTCATTATTTTAACTTCATTCCTTAATTTTCGTGCCATTGTCCAAATGGGACAGTTATTCAGAATAGGAGGGAGTACTTCTTATTATACTTTTTACAGAGTTTGTTTTCTAAAATACTTATTAAATATCAACTCAAATTTCAAATTAACGTTATCTTACAATCTTTATTAATTACTTCCTCCATTCAACTCCAAACTACCATATTGGTTTTTGCATACTATTCACAAATGAATCTTCAATTGCAATTTTCTCTCAATATATAAGTGAAAATATATTCTTGTGGATCTTATTTGATTCGTCTTTACGAGTACATTAAAAATATGTAACTTTTATAATTTTTGCATATACGTAGCTAATGATATTTACCGCGCAAAACTTGCGTTGGCAAACGTGAAAAGTGTACTATGGTAGTTTGGAGTTGAATGGAGGAAGTATATCTCATTATAGAGGGGCTATAACTTTTGTAGGGTGGCAATAATCTATCACATCAATATATGAACACAATTACTACTATCAAGGTAGACAAAAACAAATTGTAGGTTTGTTTGCATTTAGCAAAGGGGCCGGGTCATCGTCATCCGGAAAGTCACGTCTCATTGATAGCTACTTCCTCCATTCAACTCCACTCTACCACTTTCTTTTTTCACGTTTGCCAACGCGTGTTTTACGCGCTAAATATCGTTAGCTACGTATTTTCAAAAAATATAAAAGTTAGATATTTTTAATGTCTTTCGTAAAACATTTAATCAAACAAGATCCCACATGAATATATTTTCACTTACGTATCGAGAGAAAATTGAAATTGAATACTCACTCGTGAATAGTGTTCAAAAATGAAATAGGTAGAGTGGAGTTGAATGGAGGTAGTACATGCGCCATGCCCCATCATTTATTCATTTATGGACACCCATATTTTAGGGGTGAAAATATCCACTTTTTGCCAAAGAGATACCAATATCACGTACACACCTCCCCTACTCCATACGCGTTTTCATGTACGAGCAGAGCAGTTGGCACCTACCTCGTATAATATTGGCGTCGGACACTTTTATATCAGGTTTATTTGTCAAAATTTACCGTCTTAAAACATTTAATATCAATTACTCGTAGTATAGATCTTGATCCCGCGCGGTATTTTAGATTAGAATATTGAATAAAATAATAATAAAACTGATATTTAACTCAATTTTAAATTTAACTGTAAATTTATTATTATTATTATTATTATTATTATTATTATTATTATTATTATTATTATTATTGTTATTATTAATATTTTGTATTAATCGGTGGAAAATCGTAAGTTCATATAATCCAGATGAAAATCCAATAACAGATATGATATACTCCCTCCAATTTCATTTATTGTTCCTCTTTCCCTTTCCAACTATTTTCCTTATTGTTCTCTCTTTCCTTTTTTGGACAACTTTGTGTGATCCAAAAACAATTTGATGTGGGGTCATGTGTATTGTGTGGTCCAAATTGATTCTTTTATTTCTTATGCCAAAAAAAAAAGGGGAAAAATAAATGAAATTGGAGGGAGTAATAAAAACCTAAATACAAATATGATATAATAAAAGCCTAATTATAACCAAATTCATTTAGGCGGAGAAATTTTGGAGAACTCTTATTCTTTCGACTGTACTGCTAATTAACATTTAACCGATCCTAGCAAGGAAAAGTAGGATCATGCATTCATGCCAACGATTGCGTTAAAGGTTAGGAATATAGCAGATCACGTTGTCTCCTACTTTAGCTCATTTACAAGATAACGATTTCCAAACACACTAATAATAGTATGATGCTATGATCCCCTAACCTTACCCATCCACATTATTGTATATTTGTATAGTTACACTTTATTGGGACAACATTATTGTGATGACAACTTTCGTCCTACTAATTACAACGGAATACTTCACTAAAACGTTACTACTACCTACCATTTTGTTCTGGCACAAAAGAAGCACAACAGTTTATCAATAATTTCTATGTAGTGACTGCAAATTCTCTCGTCATCCAAAAATAACTACAGGGTCAATTAGTCTCATTATTACTCTATGTTGATCATATAAAGATATAATTAAGGCACTAAAAGATATTTGAAGTAATATACTACTCTGTATGTATTTAGTTGGGGAAGGTTTTTCCTCTAAATACTTCTAAATTTTATTCTTTTACAAAAAGTAATGTTACGTGAATTAATAGTGAAATTACTATCTCAAGAAAACAAAACATCGTACAAAGAAATTGATAGAGATATATGCCATCAATAATAATGACGAAAACCTCAGTCAAGAAATTCTGTGGTCTAAATCTCATTACATAGTCCATACTCCAAAGTCCAAATACACATAACTAAGCAATTAAATTGGGTTAATTTGTAGTTCGTATTTTGCAACATCCCATAATAATTACGTATGATGTTTATCATAAGAGTAATAGTTATCAGTTGGTCTTGTTTCAGACGTAATATTTTGGTCTGAAGCAATAAAACGGTATTTTGTAACTATTTTACAGTCAAATGTGACCATTATTGAAAAATAAGGAGAAAAGGAATATATATCGGATGTACTACCTCCAACTTTTTTGTTTTTTGAGCATATATGTATTTTTTTTTTAGCTTAACAGAGCCTAGATAAATACCGTAAATAAATAAATAGAAAGTCTCCTTTGTGACGGACTGACGGGTCATATTTATCACAAGTTTACGACCGGTCAAGTATTGATAAAAACGAAAGAGACTGTTGCTCTTTAGACACTCTACTTTTGTGTCATCTATCCCACATGGGTAGTACTTGACCCGTCGCAAAGTTACGATAAATATTCCCATCACAAATAAGAATTCGTGATAAATAAATAA
This sequence comes from Silene latifolia, assembly GCF_048544455.1. Taxonomy (NCBI): domain Eukaryota; kingdom Viridiplantae; phylum Streptophyta; class Magnoliopsida; order Caryophyllales; family Caryophyllaceae; genus Silene; species Silene latifolia. The sequence goes on along the minus strand of NC_133528.1, from coordinate 146,578,354 downwards.
ATACCAAAGTCAATGTTTTGTTAAAAAGACACTAATCTGTATGAATTGAATAATTTGAATAATCAAGGAAAGTGACTAGAAATGTTTTTAAAAGACAAATGAATTCTAGGCCAAGTCTCTGACATATATCATCTCCTTGTACGTATATGATAATAAAATATACTCCTAGAATTCATTAAATAATACGAGTAATTTCTACATAAAGGCTTGTAAGAGGCCGGTAATTAACGAGTTTCATACAGCTCGTGCACTTAGTGACGCACTGACCTGCCCTATTATTATCCAGTTAGTATTCCTTAAATCTTTACGGTGGTCTTAAGTTACGACGGAGAAAAATCAAGCGTTTTATAATAAAAGGTAACCATTCCGTTTATTATTAGAAAGTAATCCCTTTAATATTAGTTACGTTTAATCATGAAATAGTCATATTTATCTCGTTGTAAGTTATAACCGTCCAAATGAAAATTAGCGATTATTATAATATGAAGAAAAAAGATAGGGAGACGTGCCTGGAGCTCAGTGGTGACAGGATACTCGTCCATGTCAACATAATTCTTGTTAATAGAATCCATCATTAATTTATCACATTCAGGTTCCATCCAAGTTGTCACAAATGAGGCCAGATTCAATCTTGGGTTGCCATCTAACATAAGCTCGTCGTTTATTATTTGATATGCTGCATCCTTTGGTATTGATTTCTCTCCCATCTTGAACCTTCAATTTTTCCATAAAATAATACCAGAATTATTATAAGTATTATTAACAAATAATATTAACAATTCATGTGTATCGTTAAATTGTTGCCATGTACATGTACAAGAAAACCATTACCTACTCGTCCACTTGTACAACTACTATTCTATCATCTCCCATGTTCCAATAATAGTGGGAAAAAAAATGCAATTTGGATCCTCTCCCGTCGGCCGTCTCCATTACTCTTAACGATCTAGATATTATCCCGAAATAATTTAACGGATCGGATTAGCACGAGGAAATATAACATTGGTTTAAATTAGAGGTGGTCAAGGCTTGAGCTGAACACGGACCGGGTTAGTATGATTTTTTTGGCCCACGGACATGCGGGTTTATGGGTTCGTGAGCTGGACCTTTGTAAATTATGGAAAATTCATTGTCCAATACACCAATCTGCTTTATTAGCGGTCCGGACCGGACGGGCCTATTAGATCGTCCCGTCCATGAACAACTCTAATTCTACCCTCACAATTCGATGAACTCGTCCGAATGATTTTTAGCTTAAAAACTTGTCATTGATATAGTAGAGTAAAATTAAGAACAAAGGAGTTTTATGGTTTATTCTCGAGGTTAAATCCTCATTTTTATGTATTTTGGGACTAGGAATAATCAAATTAATTAATTTTAATATGATTAAAGTGTTAATATTACGACCAACGATTGAGAGGTGTAAATGTGTAACCTATGGATCGAAAAAAATCATGATCATTAATATATTCATCCAAATTTTAGTCTGTATAAACAAGAATTTAAACAAGTACGGAGTACTGAAATTTTATTATCGTGAGACAAATTTTAAATCCTACGTACTCCGAGTAATTTCTTTACAAAAAAATTCCGACTTAGTAACATCTATTCTCAATAATGAATAGCATTTGTCTTTTAGGACATAGTCGCATAGATAAGCAACTTTCTCCATTTCACATATAATCAAACTACCTTCAAAGAATAGGGGGCCAATATAAGATACTCCATCCGTCCCGGTTAATTATTGTTCTTTGGTTTTGGCACAAAGAGTAAGGAAAGAGTAGGGGGCCAATAACTAAAAGACAAGTGGAGCAAATTGAGCGTGAATGATCAAATTACTCATCAAGTTCATTCTTAAAATAGAAAGGCAAAAATTGATTAAGACACCCCAAAATGGAATAGGACAACAAATGATCGGAACAGAGGGAGTATCATCCAATTTTTTTCACGAATACAACAATATTTACCCCAATAATTCAATGGCTTCCACAAATTGCTGGAATAAGGGGATCAGATGCACGCCGTCTTACACTTATGTTAGCAATACAAAGCGGCTATTTCCGAAATAACAAAAACCAATGTGAATATAAAATGAAAAAGAAGGTACCTAGGGAGTGCAACACGGGCATATCTGGAAGCAAAGGTACAGTTAACTGTATCTGCATCTGGTCTTGGTGTTGGTAGTGCCATTTACGTTGAAGATGAGTTTATCTCAAATTCTCAAAGTTTTTACGTAAAAATTCAGCAAAAATAAAGCCAATCAAGAAGAAGAAACAGAGAATGAGAGAGGAAAGTCAGAGAGAAGAAATTGGAGTTTGATTGGCCAAGTAGAAGTGAATGGAACCTAATAATGTTATATATAGAGTAGGTCCAATAAAGTCTTTATAATATGGAAATCACAAATTCTCGTTATAGTACTCCTCCTATTCTGAATAAGTGTCACATTTGGACAATGACACGAAAATTAAGAAATAATCTCTCTTATTCACTATATTCTTCCCCTTTTCTTTTTGCATAAAAAATAAGAAAGTTAATTTGGACCACACAAAACATACTACCCCACATGCAATTGAATTTAGACCACACAAATCAACCCAAAAAAGGAAATAGGGAAGAAAACCCGAATAATCCGAAAAGGGAAATAGGGAAGAATATAGTGAATAGGAGGGAGTATAGTTAAAATAATGAAAATTATTGTATAGGGGTAAGAATATATGAGTTAAATAATGAAAAGTATTGAATATGATGGGTTATGGGTGGTTGGGGTGGTAAATAAAGAAAAGAGCTAAGAGTAGGAAAGTAAAAAAACCATGTCTAAATATGGCAAATGGGACAGTTATGTGAATAGACGGAAATGGCAAATGGGACAGTTATTTAGAATAGAAGGGAGTACTAAATTTGGTCGGTGTGAGTGATAATGACTCTCATCTCTTAAATAAGTGGTCAGGGGTTCGATTCCTGACTCTTACGAATGAGAAAAGCCAAAACTTGAGAGGGATCAACCCATTAAATTGCCCCGAAGAAGATTGCCCCAATTATCGGTAGGGATACTCTTGGTCAACACAAAAAAAATATGGAAATTAATTGGTGATAAACAATGGCTTTGTTTGATGGTAAGCCGTAAGCGGATTAATTTTAGTGTAAACAGATTGCAAAAATAGATTATATGAATTAAGAAGCGATATTTTGTTAGTTTTATTTGTAAAATTGAGTAAAAAATTTATATTTTAGAATACGCTAATCAATAATTAAATATGTTGGGCTAAATTGCATGCTGTAAAATAACATATTAACCTCAAATATGTTATTTATTAAATATTTAAATTTATAAATTGATTGGTCAAATATGTTAATAAATGTTTTGAATATGTTAAAAATCCGCGAAAGTGGTAAACAGCCCCCTTAAGTTTACTTCAACGTGAGATTAAACACCTTAAGTTTGATTTGGAGTAAACAACTCCCTTAACTTTGCTATAAGTGAAATCAAGCCTCTTTTATTTTTTCCGGCCAAAATCTCACCGGATTTTTCAATTTCTCACTAATTTCTCATATCGGTGTACATATTAGGTATAAATTTCACTCCTTATTACTTTATACATGTAGATGTACCGCAATATTTATAGCGTCTTAAAAACACATGATCATACTCTTGATATTAACAATCAAAATGCCGACTAAAATGCGTGAATGAAGAATAATTATGAATTCCAGTAATTGCGCGCACACTCAATAGTCGTACAACATATTTTTCCCTACCAACACCCTTGAATGATGCTAAGAATAATAGCAGCATCTTAAACAATTTAATTTGTAATTTTGGAGGGGAAGACCAATTTGGCAAACCATGGATTTGATCTTAGATTATCGGGCAAACAACTCGACAGTTTTTGAGGATCATCATCACCGCCCTTACTTGATGACAGGAGCACACAAATGAAAAAGTAAACGTATCCGAGAGAAATTTATACCTAATATGTACACCGATATGAGAAATTGGTGAGAATTTGAAAAATACGATGAGATTTTGACCGGAAAAATAAAAAGGGCTTGATTTCACTTTATAGCAAAGTTAAGGGGTTATTTATTCCAAATCAAAATTAAGGGGCTTAATCTCACGTAGAAGTAAACTTAAGGGGATTGTTTACCACTTTCGCGGTTAAAAATCCATCAACATATCATTTATCAAACATTCCGTCTTGAAATATTTTATATTTGTGAATTCTAGTTCTCCTATAATTTTGGAGATGATCTCCCATCAGAATTGCTCGGACGTGATGAAACGTTAGGGATGCAATTTTTATAGAGAGTAATTTTTTTTTTTATTTTTTTCCATTGAATGAAGTCGATGTTACCTGGAAAAGTAGTAATTACGTCATAGATGATGTTAACAAAAAGCAGGGAATGTAGTACTAGTAAGAGCATCTACAATGGTAAGTTAGTTGCTACTAGTTTACCTTTGCCACATTAATTTTTTAAGCTACAACAATTTCAAGCTACAATTTGCTCTAATGGTTAAACTAATTTACTAGTAGCTTAATTGGACCCACTTAACACACCCACTATTTTTCTATTGGTTACATTCTTCTTGTAGGACCATTTGAGCTACCACCATCCATTGAGCTACTAAATCAATTTAAGCTAGTTGATGTGATGTGGAGTCTTTCGAAATGGTTAAACAAGTAAATTGAAATTTTTTTATTTACAAACAAATGTCATTTGGTGAACTATTGAGATCTTCTAACTAGTTAGACAACGAAGGCTCCAACTTGGGAAAGTACTAATAATGTCGATTAAAATGCCCCCACTAAGTCGGCACTTACTAGTTAGAACCATAGGATCACTACTTAGTAACCACGTCTCCTAATTAATGATTACGACTTATTTAATGCTTGACAATTAGCTTGACTTTGTCGTGAGTAGTAGTATTAATATGATGCTTCATTTCCAAGCTCGTAGGTGTCTCTCTATCATACGAACATATTCATTTTAATATTAAAACAGATTAAATAGTATTTTATTTAGCACAAAATCTCATTGAAGACGGAGATATCCGTCACAAACTTGTGACGGATACCATTTCCTCTCACAAAATACCCATGAGAGGTGAGTGGGGAAGCACATGGGGGGTGCCCCACCTTGTCCCCTTTCCCTTTTTGTGAGAGGTCTTCAGCAACCCGTCACAAGCAAGACGCTTTATTTATTTAGATGATTTTTAAAAAAAGAGATGAATTTATTCTGTTTTTGGTAGAGGTGATTAAATGTGGACTTTTATCTAGTTTTTTTTACGGGTTCACTTTTGTAAATTTTAGAAAAAAAATACGTTGTCGAAGCCTACTATTTTAGCAATCCGAACGGACATAGGGTGATTAGGGTCTATTGGCAAAATTTGCACAAATAAGATTATACATCTAGTTATACCATAAGCATTGTATAACTAAGGTAAAAAAATCCAAACTTATATGTATTCTTTCTGAGGTAATTTAAAATTCATGTTTTTACTGTATAAATGGACGAGTTCAATACTTTCTAATAAAATTCATATTTTTTAACATAAAGCTCGGGAATTTATTACAAAGCTCAGATTTTACAATTGCAAAATTTGGAAACAAAAAATAGAGAACATTTATCACTTTTGGTCTTTATTTTTACTTCGATAGTACTATCGCATCCTCTTCCTCTCCCTATGGCTGACTCAACAGTACACCCATTCTTTTACTAACCAAGGTGTGCTGCCATCCCATACTCCTATCCATGCAACAACTTTTGGTTCCAACGGTGGTATCTGCGGAATCTGGTAGATTTTAGGCACACGACTTTTACCCAATCTATTCTATTTGTTATGTATGGTATTAAACAAGAATTTGTGATTCCTTTATACTCCGTATGTTATAGAGGACAAATGATGTGGCTACAATCTACATCCATATGATATTAATTAAGGTCTTTATAGAAAGGTGTTATAAACTTATGCCGAGTCAAATCCCATAGACTGGCAAACGAGCCATTCGGGTCGAGTCCTTCCAAATTTGAGTTATTTTGAGCCAATGGTCATCAACCAAGTCATTTTTCAGCCCAAAACTGGGCTGTGATTACTAAGTTGTTAATGTTGTCATTTCGGCTCGGGTCAAAACCGCGTGGCTATTTTGAATTGGCTCAACAAGAGTTCAACCGACCTTTTGCCAGTTCTAGGTTGTAATCGGTCAATAAAGATCGGTCACTCAGTCGAATTAGTTTTGTCAAGTCAGCCCTCGATCAAAAGCTCAATCACCTCCAAACATCTCAAACAACCACAATTCGGCTGCCATAACATGCATGGTCCAAATTCCAAAACAAAGGTCATGCTTTTAGCCAGTTTGAAGATGAATCAATTTCCCTCCAGAATACAAAGACATTGTTATCCGTCGCAAGCTTGTGACGGATAAGAGAGAGTTGCTGTTACATTATTTACATACACACTCTGACTCGTGACTCGTGAGTGTGAGTGATGTTTCCAAAAATTAGGATTAAAACACAAGACGGGCGAAAAAAGATCTGAATGTCGTTAACTTGTAAACTTACGAATTTATTATTTATGTACAAGAGGTACAGCATAAGCGAGAGTAATTTACATCCTCGTAACCCTAAAGGATGAAATACGTGGGTCCTACCTCTGAGAATCAACATTGGCTTACATACCTCGAGTAAACTAGAAAATGTACACAAGGAAATTACCGGTGTGGTCTAGGAGGAACTGCTGGTGGTTCTTGAAATCGGAGTTTTCCCTCCAAGTGTCTGAATTATAGCTTCCAACAATTTGATATCACTATCCCTCTTGTTGATTTCTTCTTGTTTTGCTCGCAATTCTAGCATATGTAGCTCAAATACCTCTGAAATCAAAACACAACAAAAGGGTTGTATTAACAGGTTGCGTTAAACCATAGATTAAAGGGAAAAAAGATATGAGAAGTCGAGTATTGAAGTTCGATTAGAGAAAAAAAAAAGCACAACGTACTAGATGTGTTCTCGAGTTCTTTAGTAATTTCAAGTGCGCGTAATTCAGCAGCCTTCTGTGCTGCCTCAGCTTGTCGTTTCTCTGAACGAGCATGAGCAGCAGCTGTAATAGAAGCATCAAGTTCTCGTTCTAATGTTTCTACTCTTTGCTCAAGGGACTGGAAACATAAGAAAATACTCATTAGAAGTGTAGCTTTTCTCTCACCTATCGACAATAAAAGTACAATAGTCCGTACAGCATTTGACGTGAGTTTGGAACTTGCAGTAGTCACTTCAACAACAACATTATCCTAGGACTCTTGCAAATGGGGGAATAAAGAAGGGTCGGCTGTAAGCTACCTAATCTAATAGAGAAAGGTTGTTTCTAAACGATCTATAATCGTTAGTACAATGAAACTTGCAAAGGAAATGGAAAACCTCAACGGCATACTTATGAAATACTCCCTCTGTCCCGGTCATTTGTTGTCCTTTTCCATTTTGGGGCGTTTCAGTCATTTGTTGTCCTTTCTATTTTAAGAATGTATTTGATGAGTAATTTGATCATTCACACTCTTCCACTTGTCATTTAGTAATTGACACCCTCCCCTTTCCTTGGTCTTTGTGCCAAAACCACAGACGACAAATGACCGGGACGGAGGGAGTACTACTCAATATGACAAATTGCAGTTAGTCTTTACACGTAATGTTACCTATAAAATGAGTTGCATAAAACTTAGAACCAAAGGGCGAAGGTCATCCTATCACAAGGCAATCAGCAGCCTAAATTGACTGCCAAGGGATTTCGCCACATAATTCTTTACCCCCTAGATCAATCAAATGCCCAATCCAAACCAACTAACAACTATTTCACCGAATAACAAACTCTTAAGACTCACCAATAACCATCCCACATGTGGCAACAAAAGCCACATTCCAAAACAGAACTTGACACGAACTGAAACAGTTTGGTAATGAAAACTACATGGAATTTCTATGCAAACATCAACAATATTTTGATAACCTGTATGGTTTGAAAATTTATTTGAATATCTTGATGACGAACCAGCACCAACCCAATTCTGATTTTCACAGAACAATGTAGTTGTCTGATAAAGTAAGCAACCTCAATTTCATACAATTGTGTATATTTTCACCAAATATTCAAACAACTCATAATAATCCTAGAGTATACAGCTTTCCACGAATATTGATGAGCCAAAAATCTAAAAGCTCCCAACTTTCTACAAATCTCTTCTAATAAAGTTCAAGAACAAGTCCCCGGTTCACATAACAACAAATAATCTCATTAAATCAGATTTTCACGGAACAATATAGTCGACTAACAGAGTGACCTCAATTACTATTATATTATGATCCCAACTTTCTACAAATCTCCTGCAATTGACTCTAAAAACAAGCCCCCAAATTCACATAACTACAAATAACTCGAACTAAATCAGCTTTTCAGAGAACAATGTAGTTGACTACTTATAAATAAACCTGAACTTCATACCATTATTATGCCTATATCCATCAGCGGAACCAGGATTTGAAGTTAAGACAGGCAAAAGAATTTCACCGGACGAATTACAATGTAATAGAGTTCACTTTTCCATTGTTGGATTCGGGGGGATTGCCACTACTATTGTAACACCCCGGCCCAAACGTAGGGTCGGAGCGGTCACTCACAGTAGCTCGTCAGGCTGTGTACATCGCCCACAAATCAAACGGGTCTTTGTCCTCACTCATGCGCATCCCGCCCATCCTAGTACTATTCTCGCCCAAGCACGCTTAACTGCGGAGTTCTGATGGGATGGATAAACAGAAAAGAAAGTGCACTTTGTTGAACGTATTCGGTTCAGTGGAGTATTACAACTATCCCCCGTCTGGTTCCACCACTACCTATATCCCACCAATTATTATACCCAACTCACAGTAATCAAACACAATACAGGTATCCACAAATCTTAATTAACCCAATAACCTAAAAGATCCTAACTTTCTCCACATACAACAAAATTACCCCAGTAACTCAATCGCTCCCGCAAATTGTGGGATATAGGGGTCAAATATACGCAGCCTTACCCATGTGTTAGCAATCCACACCCGATTTTAAACCCAAAAACAGCTTACCCAATTCACATAACTTGAAACAAATTACATCAAATCTAAACCAAAACAAGCAGCACAAAATTGATCAAATTCATAAAAAAACAAAGATTAAATTTAATAGTAATAGTAATAAAACCTTGATAGTACGAGCTTGATTGGAAACAAGAGAAGCACGATTAAAAGTATCATCATCAACAAAAACAGCCTTTTTTAAGAGAAGTTTTTGAAGAGATTCAAGATTAACAGACATATCAGATAGATTTGATAATGCTGCATTCCATCTTTCATTTGTTTTTCCTTCATCTTTTTCATCCATTCTCTCACTACCCTTTTGATATTCTCTCCCTAGGAACAAAACCCAGATGTTCAATTAGTTGTTGATAGTCTTCGTACAATTGTAACAATCAGTCAATCTTTTATGTTGGGGGTTGACTTTTACCTAACTTCGAAGTAGGAGTACTTCCTTGAGCCTAGTGGGATTCGAACTTTGTTTGGCAAGTTATCTTAGGAGAAAAACATCGAGCAACATTTTAACTCCAAAAAAAAAAGGCGAATTTAACAAAAATAATCCGACATTTGATAAGTATTTCAAAAATAATCCGACCTTTAACTTAAACAATAATAACCCAACCTTTGTATTTTTGTCACATAAATATCCCGAAATCTCAACTAAACAAATTTCTACCAAATATTGATAAATTATATTTGTAAAATAGTTTGATAAATCTTTAAAGTCTATGGAAAATTAATTTCTTTAGTTTGTCAATGGAAAATTAATTATAAAACAAATATATAATTTTTTGAAAAGAAATAAGATAGATTTTAAATTAGTAGAAATAGTTATGCGAGAAATACTTTTGATGTTTTAAACCGAGGATTTGAGGAAACAAACAATTATTTAAACATATCATTTATGCCTTTTGGAATTTTGAACAGTGGTATAAATTTTTTTCAATTTTTACTCCATGCTTCAAATTGTTCTTAAATAATTTTTTCATAATTTTATATAATTACTTATGGAAATATATGGTCAATAAGTTAATGGATTGATTAATATATGATTAAATTATTATTTTTCGAAATATAAGTAAAATGTTGGGACATTTCTATAACACAAAAGCAAACGTTGGATTATTCTTGTTAAAATCAAAAGGTTAGGTTATTTTCGGAATACTTAACAAACGTTGGGTTATTTTTGTTAAATTTGTCAAAAAAAAAATCATGAAAAAATTGGGTAAATTGTAGACCTAGCAAACGAGTTAATCGAGTCGGGTTCGGGTCAGATCAATTCAGGTTTCTCATTGATTTCAGGTTAATTCGGGTCGGGTAGGGTCGTTTCGGGTTTCAAGTTTGCTGGTCGGGCCTGTTTCAGGTCAAGCGGGTCAGGTTGTTGTCGGGTTATTTTGAGTTAATGAATAAGAGAGAAACAGTCATTTCAAGTCTTTTCGGTTCAATTAGAGTTATGTTTTGTCGGGTCATTTTCGGGTTTGGTGGTTTCGGATCGGGTCGGGTCAGCTATGGGTCGAGAAAACTCGAGTCATGTTCGGGTCGGACCGGGTCAATTTGGATTTCTGGTAACATTCGAGTGATGTAGTTTTTGTTTCTACGATACCAATGAATAATCTTCATTGGTAACATTCGGATTTGTTGATCGGGTCAATAAAAAGCATTATTTTATCAAATATTTAAGCTTAGAGCATACTCAAGTACTCAACGCAGTTTTTGTTTCTATGTTACCAATGAGCGAGCAATCTTCATTTCCTGAGAAAATCGTAACCTTGGCTAACTTAGTTAACTTAAAGTAATTTACTAATAAAAGGGATATTCTATGGTGTACTCTCGTGATTTTCGATTTTCTATGTTGTACCCTTCATTTTTTTTATATTTTATGGTGTACCCCTAAACTCTATACATTAGTCTATACCATGACCTTATTTATTGTCTTTGCTAACCTAGTTTCTTAAATGACTTATTAAATCGTCTATTTATCATCTCAATTACTCGATAACCTACTTATTTACTTATTAGTTTGCCGAATTACTTATTAGCCCAAGAAATAGTATAGGAAACTAACTAAAAGTTCATAAAATCTCCATTATCATGTCATGAATCATAATAGATGTTTTTAATAGTAGTTGGTGCTTATTAAAAGTGATTTGTGATGTTTCTCATATAGAATGATGATATATAATTAATAAATCAGAATAAAGGTCAAACTACGTCGTTTGATAGTGATAAAGTTAATAGAGAGTTAAACGAGGTTATGATGGAGAAATAAGTAAGAAGTTTAAGGGTATAATGTAGAATAAAAAAAAAGGAGGGGTACAATATAGAAAACCGAAAAACTTAGAGGTACACCGTAGAATTTCCCAAATTTTATTTAATTAAATTTTGTTGTGTGGAAGCATCACTACCTTCTTGTTGGACCTTATTACGCCGATGTTCAATGTTCACAATAGTTGTCTACTTTGAGCCAAGTCCTCACGATTTTACTCTTAGGCCTCTTACAAAAGAGATCACATTAATACATTATTATATTTTGTGGACACTTATAAAGATAATCTTTCATCTTTTACGCCACCGATGTGAGAATAGTTTTCACCCTAACAATCTTCCCCTTAAATCAATGATCATCATCTTAACCTGGACCTTATTCTCCATGGAGAACTCGAAAATCCCCGCACCGTGCAAGCCAACTGATTTCTAGGCATCCCAAGTATTGAGTGCTAACATATGCTTCTGATCCTGCATGTCCATGTGTCCCGCTTGGGAATGTGCTACACATACATATCGAACTCATATAGACATATAACACAATGGTCTCTGACATCCAAGCATGACCAACCACACTTGTGGCACCGTACCCAACCTGATAAGGGCCCCACTTGATCAACAATCCAAATACATGCATAAAGAGTCTCTAGCATCCCACAATACATATGTGCCCGTCTTGACTCGATGCTTCACAAATGTACCATCCATGACTCAGGATTTGCAAACAATTTGCCAGATCGAGCCCACGCATCAGTGACCTATCAAATTCCACCATTTGTACGTCATGGGGACTAAGTCGAAATTGAAACTTGGGCTCTGATATGTGCAGAAGTGTCGATACTCTCTTGTTGGGTTTTTATTGTGCCAATGTCCACTGACCACTGTCCACAGTAGTATGATATTGTCCCTTTGGGCTAAGTCCTCAAGGATTTAGTCTTGGACTCCTTCTCAAAATACCTCGTACTATTATATTTCACAGACTTATAAAGATGATCTTCTATCTTTACACCATCGATACAAAACATACATTCGCACACTCTAATAAATTTGATTATCCTTTAACTAAACTAAAGATTTATAAATTGCACTAAGTTGTACTAGTTTTAATTTTGCGCCTTGATCTTTCGTTGTTAGGAGATCGAATAGAGCTACGCATATATTAGCTCATACTCGACCATGGAGTTCGGATAACCGTGTTTTGGACATTGCAACTTCATATTTGTATGATACTCCATCTTTGCCAAAATTGTGAATTTTCTTTTTTTTTTTTTTTTTTTAAAAAAATTTGCTTAAAAAAGTCCACATATGACATAAGTACATAACTACTCTAAAAAGCACATGAAGTAATGCATATTAAAATGAGATTCCTATCCAAAAATGTAATTAGTTGTCATATGTAATCCAAAACCTAAAAGCAACAATAATTTCTTGGACCAGTACTGCTGGTAGACCAATGTCCCATGTGCTTCCTTACCTGTTATCTGTACCCATCAGCACAAACATCCATACCTTTGTATTTCTCATTCTTATCAAAACAACCAATATACTCTCCAAATCTCCAATCTACTTAGTTTTCACCAAAATTATCTAAATTAGTCTATTTGTATCGTTAACACAAGAGTAAGACTTCATATATTCGACCCTTTTAACTTTATAAATTATAATAGTCTTTGAGACACCGGCATTAGAGTAATATTACTGTTATAAAACCTAAATATTCGACACAAATTCTTATTAAAGACAGATCAAGTAGTATAAATAAGAGAAAAACAGATTGCATTGAAAAAACAAAAGATTTCTCTTATAGGCTCAAGTAGAAAAATATTTGACCCGTTTTAATATTAGGAGTTAGGACGGATATCTCCGTGTTAAGAAAGACTAAGACACTATTGTTTTGAATTGAAACAGATCTGAGCTGAACTGAACTTATAGGTTCTGAACTGCACTGAACTGAATTTATAGGATCTGAACTACACTTCTAACATTAATCTGAACTGAACTTATAAAATCTAAACTAAACTAAACTTAAATCTGAATTAAACCGAACTTATAGAATCTGAATTTATCATGGAAAACGCAACTCATTTGCCTCTTCACATTTGACAACCCACATTCATTTAAAAGCCTGCATAACATTTTCACTAACTTTCACTGTTTTAAACTTAAAACACCACTGTTTTCCTCCAAAGTTGTCAACTTTACTCAAAAAATGAGAGAAAAACACAATCTTGGGCAACTTTTCTTGCTCATTTCAGCAACTATGTTATGTTTATCTTCCTCAGCTGATAAATTTTTTGTTTCTGAAGCTAAATCAGATGCTGTTACTGATGTTTCTGTAATGTTAGCTTTAAAAAACAGCTTAAACCCACCTGAATCACTAGGATGGACTGACCCGGATCCATGTAAATGGACCCATGTAGGTTGTTCAAGTGAAAAACGGGTGACCCGGATTCAAATTGGGCATCAAAACCTTGAAGGTAAACTTCCTGCAAATCTTTCTGCATTATCTTCCCTTGAAAGATTAGAACTTCAATGGAATAAATTATCTGGTGCAGTTCCTAGTTTAAGTGGGTTAGATTCATTGCAAGTTATAATGTTAAGTAATAATATGTTTAATTCAATTCCTAGTGATTTATTTGTTGGATTATCTTCACTGCAATCTGTTGAAATTGATGATAATCCCTTTGAACCATGGGAAATTCCTGAATCATTGAAAGATGCTTCTGCATTACAGAATTTTTCTGCTAATTCTGCTAATGTTACTGGCAGAATACCTGATTTTTTCGGGTCGGATTCGTTTCCGGGTTTGGTTAACTTGCATTTGTCATTTAATAGTTTGGAAGGTGGGTTGCCTGGTAGTTTTAATGGGTTTCAACTTCAGTCATTGTGGGTTAATGGGCAGAAAAGTGATGGTGGATTTGGTGGAAAAATTGATGTTTTGCAAAATATGATTTCTTTGAAAGAAGTTTGGCTTCATCAGAATGCATTTTCGGGTCCTTTACCAGATTTTTCAGGTCTGAATGATCTTCGCGTGTTGAGTCTTAGAGATAACTTGTTTACTGGAGTCGTACCTTCATCGTTAATAAATTTGAAGTCGTTGGTTGTCGTGAATTTGACGAACAACTTGCTTCAAGGGCCTAAGCCTGTTTTTAAGAGTTCAGTAACTGTTGATTTGGTTGATGATACGAATAGTTTCTGTTTGCCGAAGCCTGGTGATTGTAGCCCTCAAGTGAATACACTTCTTTCTATAGCGAAATCTATGGATTATCCAGAAGAGTTTGCTCAAAACTGGAAGGGGAATGACCCATGTGTCTCTTGGCTTGGTATCACTTGTAACAATGGCAATATTACTATTGTTAATTTGGAAAAAAGGGATCTTAATGGAACTATTTCTGATCATTTTTCGGGTCTTAAGTCGCTACAAAGGCTAATTCTTTCGAATAATAACCTCACTGGTACTATTCCTCAAGAGCTTACAACTCTTGTGTCCCTTGTTGAACTAGATGTGTCACATAATCAGCTATATGGCAAAGTTCCATCATTTAAGAAAAACTTTAATCTAAATATACTCGGTAATCCCGACATTGGCAAGAATGAGAATGAGCCAAAACATGGTCCGCGAGCTTCTTTGCCACCAAGCACATCTGATGGAAACAATGGTGCTTCTATAAAAAAATCTCGACATTCTACTAGTGTAACTATTGCTATATGTGTAGTTGCGGTTGTTCTTGTGTTACTTTTTTGTTGTGTCTTGGGATTTTGTGTTTACAAAAAGAACCAAACCAAATTTAGCAGAGTACAAAGCCCTAATGCAATGGTAGTCCACCCTCATTACTCTGGGTCCGACAATGACAGTGTGAAGATCACAGTAGCTGGTTCAAGTGTCAGTGTGGCAGGTACCAATGGGACCCACACTATTCCGGTCAGTGAATCAGGCGAGGTCCAAATGGTTGAAAATGGAAATATGGTTATTTCCATACACGTCCTTAAAAATGTGACCGACAATTTCAGTGAGGACAATATTTTGGGATGGGGTGGCTTTGGGACAGTATATAAAGGAGAATTACATGACGGGACCAAAATCGCTGTGAAAAGAATGGAGTGTGGGGCAATTGTAGGAAAAGGGTTGAATGAGTTCAAGTCTGAGATTACCGTCTTGACTAAGGTTCGACATAGGCATTTGGTTGCCCTTCTTGGGTATTGTTTGGATGGGAATGAGAAGCTGCTAGTGTATGAGTACATGCCCCAAGGAACCTTGAGTAGATATATATTTAATTGGGCCGAGGAAGGGTTGAAGCCTTTGGAATGGACTAGGCGGCTTAGCATCGCCTTGGATGTGGCCCGAGGTGTCGAGTATCTCCATAACCTGGCTCATCAAAGCTTCATACACAGGGACCTGAAACCTTCTAATATTTTACTTGGAGATGATATGAGGGCAAAAGTAGCAGATTTTGGTCTAGTGCGTTTAGCTCCTGAAGGAAAGGGCTCAATCGAGACTAGGATTGCTGGAACCTTTGGCTACTTGGCGCCAGAATATGCAGGTATTTTTTTTCCCTGTGGTTTTTGATGTCCTCTTTTATAGTCTTGAGTTCTTAACTTCAGTAGAATAGTGAGCCAAATAGGGCAATAGGTTTCCATTTCAAATGGAGTCAAAGCTTCGTCATTCTTTAGTTCCGGATTATAATGGAAAAAGCAAAATGATTATGGCCCTGTTCTTTTGGACTGAAACTGATTTGAACTGAACTGAACTTACAGGATCTGAACTGAACTGAACTTATAGGATCTGAACTGCACTGAACTTATAGGATCTGAACTGCACTGAACTTAAGGATCTGAATTGAACTGAACTAAACTTAATAGGATCTGAAGTGAACTTAAATTAAGTGACGTATAGGATCTGAAGTGAACTTATAGGATCTGAACTGAACTGAACTTAATAGGATCTGAACTAAACTGAAATTATAGGATCTGAACTGAACTGAACTTATAAGATCTGAACTGAACTGAACTGAACTTATAGGATCTGAAATAAACTGAACTTTAAGTCCAAAAGAACAGGGTCTAACTAATATGACTGCTCTTCTAAAATTACGAAGGAGCACTCATTCAATGCAATTCTCGATGTAGTTTTCATAATGGGTCAGCTGGAAATAGTCTTTCTTACTAGTTAACCCGATTTTGACTCTTGGGTTTTGACCTTTTTGCTGAATGTGATTGCAACAGTGACGGGACGTGTAACCACAAAAGTAGACGTCTTCAGCTTCGGGGTGATTCTCATGGAGTTGATCACAGGAAGGAAAGCCTTAGACGAGACACAGCCCGAGGAAAGCATGCACCTAGTAACATGGTTTAAGAGGATGAACCTAAACAAGGAGACTTTCCGTAAGGCCATTGACCCCACCATTGACCTCAGTGACGAAACTTTCAGTAGCATCAGTACCGTGGCTGAGCTGGCAGGCCACTGCTGCGCAAGGGAGCCATATCAAAGGCCTGACATGGGCCACATTGTCAATGTTTTATCGTCTCTAGTCGAGCAATGGAAACCTGTCGAATTAGACTTTGATGACTATTATGGCATTGATCTGGATATGTCTCTACCACAAGCTGTGAAGATATGGAAGGATTCCGAAGGAACAAGCCAGGCAGACTCTTCCTCTTCGTCCTACGTGGCAGACAACACTCAAACTAGCATGGTTGCTCGTCCATACGGGTTTGCTGAGTCCTTCACATCAGCAGATGGAAGATGATCAAGGTATATTAAAATGACTTATTTACCCCTAAACGATAGACACGCTGAGCTAAAGTCCGACAATGATCAAGTTATATTAAAATGACTTATTTAGATGTATTTCTGATGCCTTATCAGTCTCTTTTATGAGGTGGTTTTGCTTTATGTGGGGGTGAATATTTTATTTAACTGCTTAAACTGTAATTAAGCTTTCCACTGATGTATAATAGTTGAGGAATGAGAGGAAAATCGGGTGGTGAAAAACCTTAATTTCACTCGAAATTTTCACTGGAATCTGTAATTCTCAAAATTTGATCAAGTTGTACATGAAACTGTGAATGAAGCCTTGGTTTGAAAATCGGTTCTGCATGCAGGACAGTGTTTCAATTGCTGAGAAAACTTGGCATAACCTGCAGAAAAATTGCTGTGTTTGCTGAACTAATATGTTGGTTTCAGAAGTCTATGCTCTGAAATCTGAGTAATGCTCTTTTGAGGGATGTTATTTCATGTTTGTAGGCTCTTTATAACGTCCCGGAGCCAAATGTTAACGTTGCAGAGTCATGCGCCACATAGACGACTCCGGGACAAATTTTGGGCCACAAGCTTGGCCCATACCTGGCCCAAAAAATAAGCGTGTCTTTTTGGGCCTGATTACAAAGCCTAAGCCCGGTAAAAAAACTCTGGCTGGGCTGGGCCAATGGGCTTAGGCCGTTTGATCAGCTCTACTTCGTAAGGCATAATGCCTTAAAAATTGTCAAGAAACACCCTGGAGAACATATTGCTTGCGCCAATAACAGACTATAACCATTTCGAAAACAGTCATTTTCAAAAAAAAAAAAAAAAAATCAAAAAAAAGTCTTGCTTTTTCGCCCCGACTCTTGCCACCTATGGTTACGCTCAAGCTGGTGTAAAGAGGAAGGCTAAACAAAAGAAATTATTGGGTACAACTGTACAAGTGTACAACCTTTGTACCATGTCATGGTATACGAGGCCAATGAAAATACTCTGTACTAAACTTGAGGTTAATTTCCCTAAATAACTAAACAAAATCTAAATAATCTAAAAGGTAAGATTCTAATTGGCTAGGTTGTGCGGTGTACCACATCATCGTATACCATTGTACATTCTCAATTCTTAGAGGCAGTGGACATCACAGGGTTTAAGGGTAAACCCTTTGGTTTCCCTTTTTCTTTCAAACAACAATCACCACCTCAGGTATTTTTTTTTCTTCCTCTTATTCAACTTTTCATTTTAATTATGCGAGTCAATTGTCTCATCACAAATTCTTAAGAGAGACGGTATTATTGTTGTCTCACATTTGATTGTGATGGGATTTAACAGCATTTTATTGATTATATAGGCATGTAAATGAACCCTTTTTGTTCCAATATTTGAAATTATTAATACGAAGTGGGTTTTATTGAATTTCATGTGAGCACTACACATTACATAATCACAAATTCTCATTTGTGACGATTGTAAGTTATGACGAGATAAATGTGAATATGTATGTGATCATTCTATAATGGTCGCTTTTTAATAAATCAAAATTTTTGCTAACAGAAAATCTTTATGTTGATAAGGGTTTTCAAAGTTTGTACCTTATGCCCCAGTGAATAGTTTACGTTTGCTTTATTTTGTGAGGAGAAAATAAAGCAAACGTAAACTATTGACCAGGACTGATGGAGTACAACATTAGGGCAGGTTTTATCATCAACTAGCATTGGAGAATTTGATTGAAAAGAGTTTTCAGTCGGACAATGTTTTTTTTATGAATGGGGCAGCTGTTAGATTTACCATGGCCGCGCAATTGGCTCGTGAGTGGACCGGACTTCAGCAGTTCCCGTCTGCAACTCAAAATAAGTTGTTTGAATTGTTGGCAAAATTAAAACAAGAGGTTAGTTGGTTTTAATCCCATATGAATGTTATTGTTGGCCTGTTGGGTGTTGTGGTGTGTTTTACTTAACACAAATCTTCGCATTCTGTGCATTATAGAATGTGGATTCCTTGACCATCCTTGTTTTGGGAAAAGACGGTGTTGGTAAATCTTCGACTGTCAACTCGATTATTGGTGAAAAAGTGGTTGCTATTACTCCTCTTGGTGCTTTTCAGGTCTGCTCTTCAATTCTTATCTTCTGCAGTTTTTTTTTTCACTGTGCAAAAAGAAGCAGACTCGTCTTGGAATAGTTAAAAGCAGTTTTTCCCATTGAAACAACTAGTTGGTCTTGCTTCAGACGGGCCATTTTGGCCTGAAGCAATAAGACGGGATTTTATAACTATTTTACAGCCAAATGTGACCACTATTGAAAAACAAGTTAGCATAAGCTATAATACTGGATGTAACATTGTGGTTACATTTAACCATAAAATGGTCACATATGCCCGCTTCTGGAGCTTCAGACGAAAAGTGGTCGTCTGAAACAAGAATTTGCCGGAAATCATTATGGGGAATTGCTGCTTTGTAATGAAGATTACTAAGGTTCTTCCATGTATGTTATTGTTTTGGTTAACAGTCTGAAGGAGCTAGGCCAGTTATGGTTTCTCGTTCAAGAGCTGGATTTACCTTGAACATTGTCGACACCCCAGGTCTTATTGAAGGAGGATATGTCAATGACCGAGCTCTTCATATGATTAAAAGGTTTGTTCTAGAAAATCGGTCTTAGGCAGAATGCTCTCTGACCTACAGTGATATTCTTCTTTTTTTCTTGGTTGGAGCAGCTTTCTATTGAATAGAACGGTCGACGTTTTATTGTATGTGGACCGACTAGATGACTACAGAATAGAAACCTTAGACATGCAGATCATCAAGGCTATAACAGATGGTTTTGGCAAGGCAATATGGAACCGAGCTGCTGTAGTGGTTACTCATGCTCAGCTCTCTCCGCCAGATGAATTAAGCTATGAAGATTTTGTTGCAAAAAGATCCGAGACCCTCTTGAAAGCTGTTCGCCAGGGATCTCGTATTAAGAAGCATGATTCCCTTGTATGACAGACATTTCTCTATTAGCGACTATTTCATTCATTTTCAGAACTTGAAGATGAGATGTTTGGCCGATTCCTTTGTCACTGAATGTTTTAATATTTCTCCCTTAGGCATCCTCCATGCCTGTAGTTTTGGTCGAGAACAGTGGGAGATGTACTGATGTAGTAAGAATGATTGCGGAGAAAAGGTCAGAGCTTACATTCCTGTTGGTGGTAGTTTCTGCATATCGAAATATTTTGAATGGTTCATAGTATTATTAACATTGGCAATATAGGTTCTCCCAGACGGAGTTGCATGGATTCCAAACCTGGTCAAGGTCGTCATTGACATTGTTTCAAATGGAAGCAGTGTGATCCTCGTAAATGAGAGATTGATCGAGAGACCTGATCCTAATGACCACGGAAAATTCTGGATGCCTGTGATTTTGGCAGCTCAAGTAAGTTGTTTGGCTTAAAACAATATGAAAGCATGTTCGAGGTTCCTTTGTCACTGAATGTTTTAATATTCCTTTTGCAACTGCAGTTTTTTTTGTGGAAGCATGTTCGAGGTTCAATTAAACAAGATGTCGCAAAAGAACCTAAACCAGCATGGGAACTTCGAGACAGAGTAGTGCCTGGGCGGAAGTTTTGATCAGATCCATTACTGGATTTCTCTTCTCTGACCGCATTTTCCTATCTCACTGACGCGGTGTGGTTGTCAGTTTGCCGGTTTCTAATCTTTTTTTCTTTCTAGCAAATGTGGCATGTCTTATTTCAGTGACGCGGTGTGGTTGTCAGTTTAAGTTCAAGCTTTCAAGAATAAATGCATGATCCAAGTGCTTTGTGGAAATACAAAAAAATTCGAAATTGTTGTATAAGATGGTTTCATCATAAAGATCAATTAGTCTGTAAATGAGGAGTTCAATTTTTTCTAAACTCAATTGTTTAATTAATTTTGAACTTTGAGCATTAAGGTCAACACAAGTATAGTACTCCTATGATTTTTCTTAATAAATAACCCTTGCGAACAAATTTACATTTAAGTATTGGATAGTGACAAGTTTAAGTTGCCTACAAATTTCATGAAACATAAGATATACTTCCTCCGTTTTAATGAGTTGTATACATTACTTTTTTGGCACTATTCAGAAGTGATGAGAATATTTATTATAACTTCAATATATAACATAAAAGATAGTCATGTGAGATCTTTTTGAAATTGTTTTATCGAATATATTATAAATAACAAATTTTTATAATTTTTATAATTTGTAGCTGAAGAGCAAAAGAAAATGTGCATTGATGTAGGTGTATAAAGCAAATGTATACAACTAATTGAAATGAAGTTGGTATATCATAAGAGCCAAAACTAAGAGAAAAATGATTATGCATATGAGGTAGTACCTCAGACCTTGTAGTTTTTAAACATATACAAATTTTTTCTGAGCATATTACCATTTATAAATATACTTTTTGAGCAATATTATATTTTTTTAGTGTAATGTTTTAGTAAATGTGTCAAAAACTTTATACTAAAGCAGAACTCAAAAACTTTAAAATAAAACTTAGAAAATAAACAATAAGAGGTACTATCTCAGATGTATAGTCTATGAACTGCAAAACTAATTATGCATTGATTTACGTGTTAAAATTATTTATTGTACGAAAGCAAAGAAACGTAAAGAAATGACTGAAATGGCTCAACGACCCAAACAATAAATAATTGGTCTCCTTTGTGACGGGTTACCATTTGTGGGCTTGTGGCGGATATTTTGTGAGATAAAATGGTAACAAAATGGGTTAGTGGAGAAAGGGGACCACATGAATAGTGTTGCAGAGAGAGAAAAAGTGGGTACATTGTGAGGTAAAATGGTATCCGTCACAAGCTTGTGACGGATATGTCATGTCTTCAATGAGAATTTGTGAACAATAAAACATAGGCGGATTATTCTGATCAAGTACTAGAAAGGTGTCGAAAAACCCAAAATCTCATTATAGACGGTATATTCCGTCTATAACTAAAGACGAGCAAAATATAATGCCACATTTCTAATAGGACGAGTAACAAGTGGGATGACGGGGCAAAAAATGTCACCACTTTTAAGCTATTTAACCCGTTTTAACTATAGGCGGATATCCATCTGTAGAAAGACTAGCGGGCCGAAAAAATAGGTATTGGATTTTGATTGGTGAGACGACTCCCTCCCAATTTTTCGCACTATACTCTCTCTCAACTAAAAATCAAGGAAAGAGAAAGCTCGGCGCTGCATCAATGGCGCCACCTGAAACTCAACCTGACGCACCTTCCGAAGATGTTCAATCCAAACCTATCTCCAGCATTCTTATCTTCATCGGTATTTTGTTTTATCAGTAATCATATGATTTCGATTTTATTGCTTATGATTGTAGTTTAATTGTCTGATTTGAGTTTTTACTGATGATTTGATTATGGCGGAATTGATTTCAGCTATGCATACAGAAGCGTTACCTCTTGTCAACAGATTTCAGCTCACCGAAGCCGTCGATTCTTCGTTAGTTCTTTCTTCGCTCTATATTTTATGATTTGATTTGATTTTGAATTGAATTGATGTTTGTTCGCTTTTCAATTGTTTCGGCGTTTGAATTGTCGTTGAAGTTGTGATTTTAGTATGAATTATTGTTTAAATGCTGTAATAGTATGAGATTAATTGATTTTATTAGCTTTAGAAACTTTAAAAAGAGGATTCGATGATTAGTTTATGTGAGTTCCTTAAGAACTTAACAAAAATTGCTGAATCTGTAATGTTTTTGCTCACTCAAAGTAGGGACTTAGAAAAAGGCGGTTCCATGAGTTAGTTTATGTGAGGCTTTAAGGACTAACTTCAAAATTGCTGAATCTGTAGTGGTTTTGCTCACTCGAAAGTAGCGGATTGTGAAAAAGACGATTCAATGAGTAAGTTTATGCGACGATCGACTTAAAAGTAGTTTGTTTGGTTGTCAAGAGTTTTATTATAATAAAAAAGAACTTGGTTAATTTTTAGCTATTCTGACCGTCAAACTAATTGAATGAGCTACTGTCTCGACAATCCTTAAAAATGATGCAAATGTTACAGAGTTGCGTATTCTTTTTATTTATTTTTTCCTGTGATTTGGATGTGTGTTATTCAAGAGAGCTGGAACTGGTGGAAATATTGATATAGTTCGCTTGGTTAATGCCGTCGGTCTGTATTATTAGGAGATTCATGTCAGTATGTTCGTTACTCCTTATACCCCCACTTATTTTTTTACCTTCGAAAAATACTCCTCACAAAGAATTTACTCCCTTCGTCCCGGTCATTTCTTTACCTTATATATACTTTGTGAGGGGTATTTTAATCAAGGTAAACAAATGATTGAGACGTAGGAAGTAAAAGGTCAACAAATGACTAGGATGGAGGGAGTACTTACTAGTGACTAGTGACTAGTGACCAGTGATAATTTAGGATTCTATACTTATAATTGATCCGTCTTGAGCCTTTTCAGTTTCCTGAAAGTTAAGGATTAGTTTGAATGTCATTACATTGTAGAGAATGCTTGAAACATATACTATCTACCTTTACTCAACTGCCAGTCTTTCTTTTCTTAAATGATCTCCAATCAGTGCATCTGCTGGATTGCTGGAAACATGCTCTTCAGCTAGATTTATGAAGTAAAAGTAGTCTTGACTGAAAATTTGACAATTTGTAGGTATCCAAAAGGTGTTCCCTGGGTGAGATATCATGGGGTGTACAAGAATTTGCACCTAAACATCGTGCAACCTGGCAAAGATCCAGTATTGGGTAAGGAGACTTGTGAGATTTTTATTGTCATTCTATATAATTCATGTTGTGCCTTGACCTTTTTATAGCTTTAGTATGAAGCAGAGTCTCTTAGGGAACCAAGAGTTGTAGCTCAACTCTAAACTTAGGTTGGGGGTGGAGGGGCTTGGCTTTACTTTCTCAAGGTTTTTTAGATTAGAAGTAATGGAGGGAAAAACAAAGGGATACGCCCAGACTGAAAAGTAATGGAAGAAAAATTAAAGGGTTACATCCATAAAGGAGGTAGTAGCGGTGATGGAGACAAGATGGAATGAGGTGAATAGAGTGTTACATACCAAATAAAGAGGGGCTAGGGGATAAAGGTTTTCCACATATCCACCTCATTAGGGTATAATGCTTTACCTGAACATGGGAGTAGTATCTCCCCCCTTCAATCCTGCTACCACTGCCGCCCCTTCCCGTCATTTTCCCTTTGGTGGTCTCTATTTTAACCTCTTACTACCTACTTCAACCCAAGCAAGTCCTGTGTTAAACTTGGATGGTCGCAGTGTGCAGTTGCATCACACAACTTCTCTAGTGCAAGGTTGCTGATAATTTTTTATTTGAGTTCAAATAACTCTTCTTCGAGCGTAATATGTCCGATTTACTCACCATAATACACACACGTGTTTGATGCATGATTTTGTAGTCAGGCAATAACGAGCATCTACTAAAGACAAGTATGAAAAGAAAATTAGAATTGTAGGACCAAAATAGTTTACTGTTTACATTTTATGATTTTATGATTTGACACCTATTCATCTTGTTTTTTGGGTACTAAGAAGGCTTAACTTTTGTCTTGTGAAATGATAATTTTCCAGGAGTTGATAGTGTTGGCACGATCTCTGCATCCCTCGTGACTTATGCATCTGTTCTGGCACTGCAGCCCGATCTCATCATAAATGCGGGCACTGCTGGTGGCTTTAAGGTACATCGACAATTAAATATACTTATTTCTCTATCTTATGCGTCGTCCGATAATTTTTTTTCCTACCTTGTCAGTTTTTTCGATGAATTCATTATTTCCTTCTCTACTGGTATTTGATTGGCTGCTTCTAATGATGGTTCTGCAATATCTGTTGATGTGGATTTCTCGGGCTTGATGAGGGAATGGTGACGGAGAGGGCACAATGGAGGGAAATGATACATGTGGATTTTTAGTAGTTGATGTTATTTGAAATATTTAGTGTTTTTATTTAATTTTTAAAAATTTATTTGTTTTTTTCGGATTTATTACACCTTTTTACCAACAACTTTCTTATATATTAATACTTCGTTCACTTTTAAGGTATTCCGGACCCTTAAGTTTTACTTCGGTTTTCAAAATCGTTTTCATCTTTATTCTCGATTTAAATTCTAAGTTTTTATAAAAAAAATCCGGACTTCGATTTTAAAACCTTTAAGTTTACCTTGGCTTTTGTATTATATTTCACCCCCCCCTTTTGTTTTTCACTTTTCCTTTTCTATATTTTCGCATTTTGAGGTGTGCGTTCACCCATGGACGGTTCTAAAGGATGATTCATGTCAGCCGACCCCAAATCATTTTGGGATTAAGGCTCTGTTGTTGTCGTTGTCGCCGTTTCTTGGGTCTCCATATTGGTGTCTCCTTTAGCCTATTACAAATCCTGTCTTATTTTACTGCCTCACTGACATATTAGTAGAAAGGGAGTCAAAAGAGAAGGAAATTAACTGATATGTGACCCTTAACTCCTTTCAGGCAAAAGGGGCGGCTATCGGGGATGTCTTCCTGGCATCTGAGGTTGCATTCCATGACAGGAGAATACCAATACCTGTAAGTATCTCACTTTCTCATTCTTAAATTATGTGTACTCTTTCAGTTGGTGGCATCCTCTTGCACTACAGTGGGGCTTTTCTTAGGATGACATGTATTTTGGCTCTTGTTGCTTGATTTTTTATATGCAGCTGCATTTGTTCATGCTAGGACATAATTATTTATGACATTTATTTGTTGTTTGTAACCAACTAACCATTGCTTAGAAATTCTTGCTCATGTATCAGTGTTCGTTTTTCGTTCATTAACTACTGCTTCTGAAGCTCAATGCTGTGCTGAATTATACGATGATCAATTTTGGTGTTCTCAGTTGCTGTGCGTGCTTTCTTGAAACATGGAAAACTAAGACCTTGATTATGTTCTCATGGAGGCTAGTTATGCCTCTGAATTGTATGCTTTAGAGAGTTTAAGCAGTAATTATGAGTAAAAGGCTTTCATGAATGTGATTTTGCAAACGAAATGAGAAGGCTTGGCCATTTTTAAAATTTCAGCATGTCGATGATTCTTAACTGTCTCTGATTATGCGGTGAGCATCCATGAATTTTCTTCATCGGTTTCACTCCTTGGCATTACTTGGTAATGATACACTCAGTTGGATATCGGCTTAAAGTCCTTAAACTAGAACTAACCTGTTCATATTATGTTTTTTTGGTAGGTAAAGTTATACTCCCTCTATCCCGGTCATTTGTTGTCCTTTTCCATATTGGGGTGTCTCAGTGAGTTGTTGTCCTTTCTATTTTAAGAATGAACTTGATGAACAATTTGATCATTCACACTCAATTTGTTCCACTTGGCATTTACTAATTGGCCCCTTCCTCTTTCCTTGGTTTTTGTGCCAAAACCAAAGGACAACAATTGACCGGGACGGAGGGAGTAGATTTTAGCCGGAATTATAATTCCATATGGACGGTTTAGTCTGTTTGTTTCATGTTTCTGTGAGATTGTGTTTTTTTTTTCTTAGAAATTTTGTGTGGTCCGTTTGTTGCAGGTTTTTGATTTATATGGGGTTGGATTACGACCGGCATGCTCTACATGCAACATCTCACAGGAACTAAATTTGAAGGTAATGATCGTTAGGGAGTACATTCATGCTGATGGTTGTGATGGTTCAAAGATGTTAACAATTTAATTTAGTATTAACTTGTTATCCTCCCCTTTTCAGTTTTTTTCGCTTGAGAGGCTGAATTTGAAATAGAAAATCTAAAAGTTCAAAACTTCAGATGGTTTTGGGAGGTTGATGAATGATTCACCATAATTAATGTACTATTGTACCTAATTGGTATTGCTAAAGGGGCACTGGCTTGAAATTTTATTGTATTTTCATTCGCTGTTCCTGTTGCAAGTGACTAACTTGTTTAAGTTCAAATGGGCAACCAATTAAATGCTACTCCTAGTTCAGAATTAAAATAGCTATACATAATTGTGAAGTCATGAACCAGAATTCTGTCAAGGTGTTGAGATTAGGTCAGTATCATATGTATGTGCAGTATGTTATTAATGGTTCATCAGCTAAAGTCTGGTCATAGATTATCAGTTAATCTTCAGGAAGCTGCTTCTGTTTTATTGTTGCATGCTTGCTGTTCATTTTGTAGCTTGGGTCTATTGAACTGCCATCAATAATCGTAGTCTTGTTATTTCAGATAGGGAGATTGTCCACTGGTGATTCTTTGGACATGTCCCCACACGACGAAGCATCTATCATAGCAAATGAGGCTACGATAAAGGATATGGAGGTAAAATATTTTTGAAACCTTGACCTGTTGCTAAAACTAAAGTGTGTGATGTTCAAGTCAATTTATGGTTGATATTTTGGGTTTTGCTTGGAATGCGGGTAATGCTTACGAGAGTAAATATAGGACGGAAGTATGGAACTGATGGTGGCATTACCCTGGAGGGGTGGGTAACTATTACCTCCATAATGGGTTAATTTTCACTCCCTCTTTTTTCCCTTTCTCTTTCCATCTCCCATTGCTAGAAATCATACACACTAAAGTATTTACACTACGTAAATAGAATACATAAAATAAAGGCTTCAAGTCACGACAAGAATCTCATCACGATAATCACTCCATATGTAGATGTGCCAATGGTAGAGGGAAAAGTCTTTAGGATAAAATAAAGCCCCATATGTATAGAGTGTTTGCACAACTATCTGATGTTAGATACCCTTCTTCTGATAGCCTTAAAGGAAATCATACGTATCTGCTGAATATATATTTATCGGAGGGAGATGGTTGTTATGATCCTCATGAGTTATGAGTCATGACAGTTACAGTAACCGTCACATATGTGCCTTTTCATGACAGTCATGGTAACTGTCACTTTATGCCTTTTCATGACAGTCATGGTAACTGTCACTTGTATTCCTTTTCACGACAGTAACAATGACTGTCACTCACCCCTGTTCACATAACTCATTTCATATCGTCGGTTGACTTAAGTTATTCTATGTTTTTCCATCCGTGAAGGGCTTCTGTTAGAAAATACATCCAACACCCGTTTCCTTTGTTTTGGCCTCTACTAACAATTACCTCTCTTCCAAACAAGCCTACGGCGTTTGTAAGAATTGTATGGTCATTTTGGTTGCTCACCTTCCTAGTTCCTTAAAAGAAAGTTTAGTGTTTTGATGAACCTTCGAGGCATCGAATTACTGTGGTTCAATGGCTGTTTTTTGTTAATTTCAGGGTGCTGCTGTTGCCTATGTGGCAGACCTGCTGAAAGTCCCCGTTATATTTATCAAAGCAGTGACAGATATCGTGGATGGCGATAAGCCAACCGCAGAGGAGTTCTTGCAAAATTTGACTGCAGTCACAGCTGCTCTTGATGAGACCGTTGCTAAGGCTATTGATTTCATCGCTGGAAAATGCATCTCGGAACTCTGAAGTTTCAATATTGTCTTCACCATTCTTTGCAATTCCATCAGAGTTACATGTGTTAGACTTTTAGCTTTTTAGCATAAGCTCTGGTGGGAGTTGTATAATTATGAATTATGAATGTGCAGAATGCAGAACGGGTGGTTGATGGAATCACACCGTCACAGTAATGATAAAAGGATTCATTTGACCGATTTTTTTTTTCCATAAATCTCTTTTTATTGTTTGCTGAATCACGATTACGCTTTTGTAGGAAAAAAAATTTCTGAAAGTATTTGGATGTTTTATGTCTATATATTTTTAGTGCTGTTTTGAACTTCTCTTGGATTGTTAACTCCACAGTCCAACACTTAGCAGTATCAAAATTTGATACCAATTCGACAATGTTTCTGATAAGATTGGTTTTTTGTCCTCAAAAATGAGATTACGGTCTACAGATTGAATTTACAATGAAATACTGCTTCTCTTTGTATATATTTTTCCTACATACCTTTACTCGTCTATAAAACGACACTTTAACCACATTATATATACTCTATATTCCGTATGTATCATAGTATTGCTACACTTACAAGTTCGAAAATCAATGCAAACTAACATCATGCTAAATTATTGCAAACTAACATCATACTAAATTATTCGGGGATGTAGCAAATTACCCCCATAACTTATGACCTATGTTTAAATCAGTCCCTTAAATTTCACTTGTAGCAAATTAGCCCCATAACTTTTTAAAAATGTGCAATTAAGCACAAATCAAGTTTTTTACCATTTTTTTAACTAAAACCTACTCCCTCTGGCTTTTAATTTTCTTCCCGTTTCTCTAATATATGTGAGGAGTATTATAATGAAATGGGAAGAAAACAGCAAGCCGGAGGGAGTATTATTTTTTATTATAAAAACTATTATAAATATATTTCTTAAATAATTAAAAATATAATATTTACATATTCAACGAAAAAATGTGAACCAATTTTGTTGTAAACAAAAATTTGGTCATGTAACTTTTTAATGTAAAATCATTAACAATTCTCATATTAGGAACATTTTTCACCAAAAAAAATTGAACATGTTTTTTTAATAAACAAGAATTTTAGGATTAAAATCTAATCAATAATTTTGATTTACAATAATAGTAAAATATTTAATTAGCAAATTTTATTCTTAAAAATAAGATATGTGGTTAATTACACATTAAGAAAAACTTATGGGATTAATTTGCTACATTTATAAATTAAGAGGCTTGATTGCACATAGTATCAAACTTATGACGGTGATTTGCTAAATTTCCCCAGCACCCCTATTCTTTTTAACAAGTCCAAGGAATGTAAATACTATGTAATATGAGTAGTGGACTGATGGTAAGTAGATTTAAAAATAGATGGGAGTACAATGCAACGCTAATTTCTTTTTCAACACTACATACTTCAATCTTCGATAACTAGGGGAGTTGTATAGTAAGCGGATTATACATTTGATGTATTACCTCCAGTTTTATACGGAGTAGTTTTTTAGCATTATAATAAAGTTTTTTGTGTTTTGTTTTAAAAATTATGAGTTTTACTATAAAGTTTCTGACTTCATTAACTAAAACATTAAACTAAAAAAATTACAATAAAATTCAAAAACATTACCTACAAACTTAGTTAAATTTGAGTTTTGACGGAAAAAATTAAAATTTACCCTATAAACTTTAATAAACTCAGAAAAAATACACATGCTCAAAAACAAATAAAATTTGAGTTAATAAGCTCAGAAAAAATACACATATGCTCAAAAACAAGTAAAATTTGAGGTAATACATCTGATGTAAGTTCCTATTCCTCGGCGTAATATAGCAACTCGTTTTTTTTTTAACACAAATCATTCAATCTCCACAGCAAGCATTGATGCTTGTTTTTAAGCACCACCATTTTTGCTTAAGGCACTTACACCTTCCTTTCCCGCCAAAACTCAACTACCTTTTAACTACCAACTACCAATCAAAACAACCAATCTCAACTCTTTCTTCTCTCTTAAACCTTTGCAATAATCCAAATCTTCTCAAACAATTCCATGCAAGGTTGATTTTACATGGCCATCACCAAAACCCTTCTTTATCCTCCAAACTCTTTGAATCTTACTCCAAAATCGGGTTTTACAATTATGCTTTACGCGTTTTTAATGCGATTTCATGCCCAAGTTTTGATCTTTACAATAGGGTTCTTCAAATTTGTACATTATCTGGTGAATTTGAGAAAACCCTTTTGTTTTATAATAAAATGGTGTCGAATTTTATGTACCCTGATGAAATTTCATACCCTTTTGTTGTGAGATCATGTAAAGAAGTAAATGATGTTAAGTTTGGTAAAAGGGTACATGGGCATTTGTTTAAACTTGGGTTTGATTCGAATGACGGAGTTGTTGATGCATTGGTAGAGTTTTATGATGAATTAGGAAGTTTCGAGAATGCACGCCAGATGTTTGATGAAATGCCTGTGAGAGGGTTGGATTATTGGAATTCGCGTATTCTGAATTGTTTGCGAGATGGGAATGTGTATGGAAGTTTTTTGTTGTTTAAGCAGATGATGGAGGAGAGTATTCAGCCGGATTCGATTAATGTGATTAATCTGGTTAGAGCTAGTGTAGAATTGAAGTCGAAAAAGTTGGGAGTGTCTGTTCATGGTTTGATCGTTGTAAGCGGGCATAGTGGAGATTTGGGTGTAAGCACTGCTTTATTGACTATGTATTCTAAGCTTGGTTGCTTAGAGAACGCGATTTTGGTTTTCGAGCAAATGCTTGTAAAGGATAATGTTGTTTGGAACTTGATGATTTCAGCGTATTGTCGATATGGACATCCGAGAAAATCCCTGGATTTGGTGGGGAATATGATTAGTGAAGGGATGAGGATGGACCTTTTCACTGCACTTGCAACCGTAACATCTATTGGAGAATTGAATTCGCCTCAATTGGGCAGGCAAGTTCATGGATATTGTATCCGAAATGGGTTAGATTGTGAGGTTTCTGTTCTGAATTCTTTGATAGATATGTACTGTAAATGCAATAATGTTGAAATTGGGAGAAAGGTTTTTGAGTCGGTTTCTGAAAAGACTGAAGTTTCTTGGAGCACGATCATCAAAGGTCATGTAAAACATGGCCAATATTCCGAGGCTCTTTCCCTTTTTGTCGAAATGAAGTCTGATGGGTTTAGGCTTGATTCTCCTACAATTCTTACTGTCTTGCCTGCTTGTGTGAATTCTAGCGCGTTAGAGCTAGTGAAATACGTTCATGGGATTGGAGTCAAATTAGGGTTGTGTTCTACACCCTCCGTGAATACCGAACTTTTAGTTAGCTATGCAAAATGTGGGTGCATAGAAATGGCGAGAAAATTATTTGATGAAGACGAGATTATTAGTAAGGACATAATTACATGGAATTCGATGATTAGTGCTTACTCTAAGCACGGGGAGTGGCAACAATGTTTCGCTCTATACGAGCAGTTGAAAGACTCGTATCTCAGACCTGATAATGTGACATTTCTCGGACTTTTAACAGCTTGTGTAAATTCAGGTCGGGTTGAAGAAGGGTGGAAAGTATTCCAAGAAATAAAGGAAACCTATGGTTATCAACCTAGTCAAGAACACTATGCTTGTATGGTGGATCTTTTGGGTAGGGCAGGGTATATCAGTCAAGCAACAAATCTTATCAACTCCATGGCCTGTAAACCGGATGCTCGAGTATGGGGGCCGTTGCTAAGTGCCTGTAGAAAGCACCCAGAGACCGAGGTTGCCGAGTTGGCAGCCGAGAAGCTCATTTCGTTAGAACCTAAAAATGCCGGTAATTACGTGTTGTTGTCTAATGTTTATGCAGCTAATGGAAAGTGGGATAAAGTAGCAAAACTGAGGAGTTTCCTTAGAGAGAAAGGTCTGAAGAAGATCCCTGGAATGAGTTGGCTGGAAGTTAACGGAAAAACGCATGAATTTAGGGTTGCTGATAGATCTCATCCAATGTCAGATGATATTTATTCTATTTTAGGGTTTATAGAGATTGAAATTGAGGATACCATAAAATTAGGTGTAGCTAATTCATCTGCTGTTTTCCAAGAAATTGAATATTAGTGACTAAAAACAAGTTTTGGAAGTAATTTTTATTTTTAAACTCCTGCAAGTAGATTTTGAGTTTTGAGACTGTTTGAATGCTACGAGTTTTTTTATGTACTGTACTGTACACCGAATTCAGGAATGATAAACAGGTTCTTGAATTGAATGATCTTCTGGCTTGCTTACTGATTGAGTTCAGTTTTGCTTGAACAAAATTGCATCTCTCTGAAATAAGAAGCACAGTCTCGAAGTGTCGAACATTAAACCCTAACGATCTAAAGTACCAAATAAAGTTTTCCTTAATGTTATATAATCTGACTACTGGCTCCGTTTGACAAGGCATCTCAGGTAGCTGATTTGGTTAAAGTAGCTTATTTGACCAAAATTCCAGGTAACTTATTTTTTTGTACGCGTTTGGCAAGTAGTTTATTCAACCAAATAAGCTACCTGAAATGAAGAAATGCTACCTAGAGTGGCATTTGAGATTTCAGGTACCTGTTTTGATTTAATTTTCCGTTTTTACCCCTTAAATTTATACTATTAAATAATTATCATATCCTTTTACGCCATTTCATCAAAATCACCTTTTCAGTTAGTTTGTCAAACACTTTTTTATATAATCAGGTACCTTATCAGTTCCTAATTTTCAGCTATCAGTTAGTTTTTCAGTTTTCAGCTACATTTTCAGTTAGTTTTACCAAACAAGCCTTAGAGTTATAGATAGACTTTCGACTTTATCTATCGGATTATTCAAAACAAATACAAAAACAAGAAAAAAAAATTCCACATGAACTCTTATCCTTTCTTATTAATCGTGTTCATTTTGGTTGGCGAACCTACATGTTTCATCAGCTTGTGTTTTCATCGACAATTTACTTTGTTACTTCTGTTTCAAACAACATTGAAAATTTATTAATGAACGGCGGTACAAAATTAACGAGGCGAAGGTTCTCAGTAATCAGTATGGCTCGGTGAGGAATTTCACCATCAAAGTTTTTGCTCAATCTCAAAGTTAAACTAGGGAAGCTTTTACAACTTCTTCAAACTCCAGAGCCAGAAACCGACCATTGGCGGCCATAAAATTAATGATCAAGTAATGACCTGGAATTTGTTACCATCGGAGTATCGGACCATTGGCTGCCATAAAATTAATGAGCTCTTCCAGATATATAATATCAAGAACTTCATACTCACATCTTTCTTTTGTTGCCTAAATTTTACAACAGTCCTATTGAAATTGGCCGTGTTAGGGCGCTAGCGACATACATCTAAATAATTTAACAAAATCTACTCTTTCGCTGGCGAAACCAAATTGATGGTGCCGCATGCCTTAGCCGGAAGATATTTTACACAACACCGGAAGGAAGTCGCATTACAAGTTGCCCCCCGAAGATGCTGCAAGAAAATTAGTGAAAGGCGGCGTCATATTACATTGGACAAAACAATAATGATTAAAGGACAAGACATAGATGATGTTGAACCTTTTGACATAATAATAACAGAAGTCTGCCAGGATGAAAGTTTGAACAATCTCCGAGATGAGAACAAAGGATGGCCATAAACCATAGCCCAGAGCAGTAAGGAGGTGCCCACGAGTATCGAGAACCTAGATGAAAAACAACACGATATAAGAGTTGGAATAAAGAGCCTTTACATTGTATGTTCATGCACATTTAGTACTCGCAACCAACATTAGTTCATGTTATCCACAAATATACGTCGTACTTGAAGCAAAAGAGCCAAGTGTTATCACGGTATATTTAATTAATGATTCAGAGAGCTTGATCAAATGATAATGAATGTAGGACAAACAACAAGACATGACCAGCATTGCCTAGGAGAAAATTTGTTATTTGTGACTGCTAAAGAGGGGAAAAGTTCAAAAAGGTGTTGAAAGCCAGAGAATTAGAAAGCATTCATCCTGTTATCGTGTCGCCATGAACTGTTTATTCTTCATCTGTTTTGTTTGACAATAAATACTCTATTAACATGTATTGCACCGAGGTAGAATGAGGTGTTCTGCATTTTCTAATTATATTTGGTAAGATCAGTTCTCGAAATTCACACTTCCATAAGACACTCCTACCAAGGTAAATCATGTACACGGCCATGAAGTCTAATTAAGCTCAAGTTTAATATAATACCTGAAGAACCCAGTGAGCACAACTCAAAAACCTTGCTACTCCAAGTGCAAAAACGTAATGAGCTGTAAATGGTTCAACAATCTGAAAAGGTAACCAAAACATTCAGGGGAAAAAATCTACACTATGAAAAATTTCAGATTTTTACTAAAACGATAATCGCACACACCTTTGTATTTTGCATAACCCGCAATTGTGGAAGCACTGAAACAGCTTCTAGATATACACACAACGCCCACATGATTCGATTTAGAATATTGTGTGAAGTTGAGGGATGAACTAAGAATGCTAAAATAGCACATGGTACCAACTGCAAAAAAAAAGGCGAGAAAGGAGGTACAATTATTATTACAATACAGCATTTTGGAGTTATGTCAAAAAGTGTGAGATACGGAAGATGAGATGAAAACAATAAAAAGTTTCACAGTTATAATCCTCTTTCTAATCAATTTTGGAGCTCCTTCTCCCACCTTCTATTGTGATTGACTGGGTTCTAACTTCTAAGTTTCTAACCCTCTTTCTACCTATAAGAAGGGATTTCCTCCCCTCTTTTCTCTTTCTCGCACTACCATTTAGCGTATGGCTCCCCTCCTACACTAATGGCGTGTGTTCGAATCCTCTTTCCACCTATGAAGGGATTTCTCCTTCCCCTTCCCCTTCCCCTTCCCCGAAAAGGCTAAACCAATCATTAAGAAAGTCATCAAGCCGAAACTTTTATAAGTTTGATATAACTACATTAGAAATAGAAGAAAAGAAAAGTAGTGTCAGGTCAATGAAATATACTGCAGATGAGAGACCGACCACTAAGAAGTAAGAACCAGAGCTAGGAAATATAAAATAGATGATCAAGAATCACGCTGAGGAAGGATAGCATTAAAACGAGGTCACAACACCATAAGATAACCTTTTTATGGAAGTTCTTAAGACCACGCTAACCTAATTTGGTTTCAAAGGACATGAAAAGCAGGGTTTGGTTGCAAGCACTGAAGTGGGTGTGGGTTTTGCAGGGTGGGAGAGGGATCAAACATTTAGAAAAAAAAAAAAAAAAAAAAAACGAGGTTAACAAGAAATTAGTGATAAGGGTGACAAAACCATCCTTCATTTTTGCTTTTCAGAAATACTTAACCAACAAATAATTAGAAGACACGAAAACGAAGGAATCAGATTTTTCCTGGTCGTCTAAGTCACTACTCATTCAGTTAAACAGTTGTACAATGCACAACAAAGTGAAAGTCACTTCACTCACCACATAGTAAATAGGAAAATTGTCCTTCTCCTTCATATAAGTGGACTTCAAGCTGAACCGGATCATATAAACTACCCACAATGTAAAGGCCAAGGTAGCTGAATCAAGCAGCGTATGTATATCATATTCCATGACAAAACTGCAATAAAGCCTTATTGCTAGAAAAATAGCCGTAAGCTCTTGTGATTTCAGTGAGAGTCCTGCAAATCATCCAAAGAAGAATGATTTTCTGAAGATACAGCGGCACTGGATAGAAATTATAGGACACACTAAAAAGAAAAAAACATGGCTAGCATCTCAAAAAACACTAAATAGGCCAATAAAACTGGAACAAGCATATGTTCTGAGTTCTGACCAGGCCCATTTTATGAAGACCTACCACAAGTCCGCAATGATTTCAATGAAGTCATGAATCATCATTTGGAATTGATTATGAGAGGTAAACAAAGAAAAATGAAAAGGAAAAGACACACACAGAAACAGTCCAAATATAAATTAAAACAAAGTATGACTTAACATTATTGAAATAATTTGCCGCCAATCTTTAACGAACTAAAATTTCTCTCCTTATAAATGGTGGTGTCCAGAGAACAAAAAGGGTTTCTAGCCTATTGTGTATATGTCATATTTGCACAATATACAATTATACATGGTGATACACCACCGAAGCCTTTATGTGTCATCTGCCAAACGTCGCCCTATAAATCGGAACCTTAGCAAGTAAGCATCATAGAAACTGGAAATATAGCAGACCTTTTATAACGGCAGCTCCACCAGCACCAGCAAAAGTGGTGCAGTAAATTATTAAAAATCTATAGAATCTAAATTATTTGATGATCACCAACGGTTGACTTTTCTCGTATAAATCTTTTTAGCAATTGATTATTAGCACTAAAAGATAAACAAATCATACGCTTCCTAAAAGCTTTCAGTCGCATAATATTTCCAAATATGCGCCTCAACCAAAAGACAAAGTTTCTAACTTTGACTACTATTGAACCCATTAAGCTCCTCCTCTTTTAGTTTTAATTTAGTGTCCCAAATCTTATCTACCCTAAGCATTTACAGAACTGATAGCGCATATAGAGCTTTGTACGTTGCATTGTCATCACGAAGATCTAAACTTTCTGCTTATGTACATGAAGATGCACACACTATAAAGTTAGAAGACGCGGAAAAGGTCATTGAAACTTGAAATGCAGACATTAAAATCTCAAAGTTCTTTGAAGTTTAAAGCTAAATAATTTTCTTTCCTTTCTTCCCTCAAATAAAACAACTGAAATAGCGAGAAAAATAAAGGACATAAACAAATGGCGTAGCAAACATAAACATTAAAGACAGACAATCTTGCAGCTACAAAATCGGAAATTAATACAATAATAAAAATCCTCTATTTAAAGGTCAAGTTGAATATGAAAACCAATTGATCATCAATTAAAAAAGTCCATAAACTTCTTATATTAACAAGAAGATACGACGAAAACAGAAAAGTTGGAATCTTCGGGTTTTATATTTTGGCAAACAAAAACATACAATCAACAAATTTAAAGAAAAAAAACACTCTTTGATCGAACAAATCCTTACAAAGGCTTCGTACCTAACTTTTTTAGGGCGGTGTTATTTCCACGGGAACAAATGCTTCCTCCAGGGAGTCAGGGATAACACAGGCGTCACACACATGACTCCATCGCGGAAGCATTTGTTCCCATGACATTACAACATTACAAGGACCCATGTTTAACACGTTAACTCCCTGTTTTATGAGCAAAACCATTGACCATCTCAAACATCACAAGCAAAAAATACGTCTTTTTGATCGAACAAACCTTACAAAGGTGTCTATTATGTGCAGGTTACTTTGTATTTCCTTTGTCTCGATATGTTGTTTAACTTTAATTAAACCACCCCTCACAAAGAATACAAAATGTAAACAAATGATTGAGATGAAGTAACTTTTTTTAAGCACTAATTAAACATCTCAAACAAACACTTGCAAAACAAACATGAAATTTGAGCTAATCAATCAATTAAGCTGGATAAAGCTAAACATGCAATTCTTCGTAGGAATACACTCGTGTAAGACGGTTTTACACAAATAAATACTCATTATTCTCCAAAAAGAGAAACAATTTAACTACCAAGACCTATTGACAATGTAGTACAAAATACGCCAACATAACAAACCTCATTAATCAATTAGCTAGGCTGGGTAAAGCTAAACATGCAATTCTTCAAACGAAAAACACTCGTATAAGACGGTTTTACACAAAAATACTCATCGTTCTTCAAAAACAGCTCAATTTAACAAACAAATTAATCAATTAGCTAGGATGGGTAAAGCTAAACATGCTATTCTTCAAACGAAAAACACTCGTATAAGACGGTTTTACACAAAAATACGCATAATTCTTCAAAAACAGCTCAATTTAACAGCAAAACCTAATAGTAATTCAAATTAACAAACAAATTTCATCAAAACTCAAACTACAAAACCTCAATTCAACACAAATTTCCAAAAAATACTCATCATTCTTCAAAAACAGCTCAATTTAACAGCAAACCCTAATACTAACTCAAATTACCAAACAAATTTCATGAAAACTAAAACTACAAAACCTCAATTCAACACAAATTTCCAAAAAACAATCAAAATTGAAATCTACCAGCGCAAGATTTCTCCTTTGCGAGCTTGAAAAGAAGAACAACAATGCCGATAGCGTGAACCGCTTCGGCAGCTACAAAGAGATTGTCATGGTCATGAACGACAGCTCTAAGCAAGACTAATGTCACCATGGCTGACACCACCGCCATTAAAGCTTTGACCTTTGGAGGTTGTCGTTTTAGCCATTTCGCCATTGTTTGTATCGCTCTTCGAGGTGGCTTCATCGTTTTTCACTTTATCTCTCTCTAACTTTCTCTTGTTTCTCTCTCTAAGTTGCAAAACAATTCCTTGTTTTGTCTTGCAATTAGTCTTGCTTATGACGTATATATACGGAAATTACCGTGTTTGTCTTGTTTTGTTTGTTCTGACGTCTGAACTAGGGGATGCGGGGATGGTTCTAAATCGAGTAACGGTGATGGAACGTGATTTTTGTTTTTGGAAAGACGGGGGAATATGGAAATACGAGTGTAATTAATATTTGTGGGATTTTTATTTAAGAAGAAAACGGGAAGATTTTATTAGGTAGGTAGTATAAGGTCTTGTTTGGTTGCCATACGGGAATTAATTTTCCATGATTTTATAAAACACGTGAATGGGTCAATTCACGGGAATTGCCCAAAACTTGTTTGGTTGGCATCCGGGAGTTGGATTCATGTGGAAGTTTCCAATTACCTAGGTGAGCTAGGTAATTAAACTCCTTCATAATGGAGGAATTGAGAACTGCTAAGAAAATGCAATTCACGTGATTTTGAGCAAAAAACAATCTCCATTTTTCCAATTCACCCATTTTTAATGGGGCAACCAAACAACACCTAAGTGTAGAATCGTAGAAAAGCGACATGAAGTCGGAAAATAGAGTATCAATTAATCATTTGAAGATGTATATATTAATCCACTTAACCCAATTTACCTTTGCCATGAACAATCCTAATACGACTTTTGCTTCCATACACAATGTCACCTCCTCATTGATGCCTCGTTTGTTACACGGTTACACCATATAACTGCCAACGCTAACAAAGTGATTTATAATAACTATATATCTCTTATCCACGTACATCGTCAAGAAAAATTATTGGGTACACCAGATGGCTAGGGTGTACGATGACGTGGTACACCCAGTGTACCCAACAATTTTTCCATGGTCAATTAACATTGATCTTCCACGTGCCACATGGTGGAGTACTTCATGTCGTTGCATGTTACTATGTGCTGCTCTTGCCACACCCTATTGATGGGGCATATTCTGCACCCGCTGACCGAGTCAACATATTGAGCAAGGTCAAAGCCAGAAGACAGCAAGTTAACGTATTAGACACTGACCTAACCGACGCGACACATCGGCTGTCACTGGGTCTCGGCTAGGCAACTAGCCAGCCGGGAGGCATATCCGCGTACTCACATCCAAGTCCCCTCGGCATGGAGTCAACCAGGTCAGCCGGCCTGCCATGGGTCCCTCGGCCGAGGGTAGAACGGTTTTTCCACCTGCTAGCCACTTGGCCACTTGGCCACTACGTGACAAAAGGTGAAAGTCTATAAATACTTCACTTCTCTCATTGAGAAAATGATCCGAAAACAATCCCAAAACTCACTATTAATCTGGTATAAACTCCCTTATCTCTCTACAATATATTTTGCCAAGTAACATACCACTTAATCTCTTTAAGTTTACTGACTTGAGCGTCGGAGTGAGTACGCTCGGTACCAAGCCGAGCCCTCAGTTTGTTCATCTTAAACAGGAAAGAGCGAAAGGAAGAGACAAGAAAAGACATCATTCATCAAGCTTACGTGGTCACAAATCCTGCTCCGGAATTACACCCGGAACACCTATATCTATAAAATCCTCGTCAAAAGTAACGTTTAAGTACTTGTCAAAATATCTTGGAGCTTTTTCACTTGTGGCTCTCAATGTACTAGGTTGACCATCGTGGAACACT
The DNA here is from genome assembly GCF_048544455.1 of Silene latifolia. Taxonomy (NCBI): domain Eukaryota; kingdom Viridiplantae; phylum Streptophyta; class Magnoliopsida; order Caryophyllales; family Caryophyllaceae; genus Silene; species Silene latifolia. Next base: position 146,537,765 of record NC_133528.1, on the reverse strand, counting down.
ACCTCTATAAAATAATTCCAAACAAACTCACCTACAATAGGTGGGTAGCACTACATCTCCAAGACAAACAATAATTCCAAACAACACATAATACGTACCGTCGTACTCCAATTTTTCTAGTCTTAATCACGACTCTTAAATATGCCTAACCCAAACCTCCATACTCCTAACTCGCCTTCTTTTAATTTATAATCTACCGCAAATCCGCAATACTAAAGCCTATTTTTAGATCCCCTCAGCACAAGGGACAGAACACCCGTAAGTCTATCTCCATCATCATTCAACATTTACACTAAGTAGGGTTGACCTCTCTTAGACTCGTATATTTAAGTTAGCACCGTTGTTAAGTGGATAATGTGTATGTATAATAATATAAGTAAAGTGAGAATAAACGATTTGAAATTCGGGTTAATTTCAAATGTTTATGTTTCAATCATCAGAGTATGACATCATTAATAAATTGAAATACATTAGTTTTATCTAACTCAACTAATTAGTTAATCTGTGAGTCGAAATGATAGTTTATACGAGTATTACCTGGCATAACAAAAACAAAATCCGAAAAAACGATCGAAAATATCTGAATTGATTGACAGTCGAATATCCGATATGAGTAACTTGAAGAGTACCAACCCGATTCAATCCGAGATGAACCAAAATAAACCAATTCAATATAGCCGAGTCCGAGTGATACCTGAATCTGAATCTATCTAACTGATAATAACTGAATCGATAGACAAGATTTTAAAATATTTATTTTCTCATAAAAAAAACACTTCAATTTTAGGAATTCTTCCATTGATCCGTATTTATTAATGATATATATACATTATTTTATTACATTCAAGTTGGAAGTATAAGAAATATTAAGCCAAACTTTTTACCCCAAGCTCAAAAAACAGATGGCTCAAAGTTCACCTAAACTGAATTAATCCGATCTGAACCGTACTCGACTCGAAATAACACGAACCGATTAAAGTGGCTAACCCAAATGAACCTGATCGAAATCGAACTAAAATCAAAACTAAGGTCAACCACTCAACCCAATTAAAAATGACCTGATTTAATTTAACCCGATACGAAACCGAATCGAATGACCCGATTTCTTGCTTTACTCGAAAATTTCTACTTTCTAAAACCCAGCAAAACCCTTCCCTCTTTTTTTCAACCAAGAGTTTGCAGTTTTGCTCTCAACTCTGTAGACTATCCTCCCATGGCCGGCTCAGCAGAAAGGAAGGAGAAATCCATGAATACAAAGAAGAAGAAGATGAAGAACTCCAATAAGAGAAAACTGTCAAATTCATCAGACATTCAAAAACCCTCAAAAAAATCTCACCTTACAAATGAAGAAACTGAAAAAATTCGGCAAGAATGTGTTGAAGAAGTAGAAATCCCAGAAAAAATGGAGATTGAACAAACAAAAACCATTGAAAATCATCAATGGAGGAATTTGGAGCTTGCTTTATCTATTCAAAGCAAAGAAATCAAACCCCAAAAGTTAGTATTGAACTATTCATGATTTATTTATGTTTTATAATTGAATTTATGAAGTGGGTTGTTGTTTAATTGCATTTTCCATGTTATATTGTTGGAATTATGAAATGGGTTTGATGGATTTTATTGATTTATGGTTGTTTTAATGGTGTTAGATTAAGGGCAAGTGAAATTAATTTTGGGTATTAAAGGGTTTAGGGACAAATTGTAATTATAGTTTTGGAACCGTGGCGGAACCAGGATTTGACGTTAGTGGGGAAAAAATTCTAGCCGGGCTAACTACTAATTTAGTAGAGCAAATTAGAATTTTTTTTTCGAAAATTTCAACTAAAACCTAAAATTGTTTCATTGTTCAGCGAGGCCGACCACCCCTGCCTGGCTCAACCACTGTTTAGGAAGTTCAGTTGTGTTAGCATTTGATCAGTTACTTGGAAAATTTAAGGTGGTTAGTGTTTTTTGTAGAGCTGAAGAAGTTAGTAGCAGCTGCAATATTTCAGCTTTTGATTTTATTTGACAAATCAAAGCATCTCCAATTTGTTAACTTCCTTGGCGTTGATAAAAAATCTAGTGGAGAATATATCTTTCTAATTGGTTGAATTGTTTTGGCTAAGTCGGGAAGTTTAGCTACTGTGGATTGGTTGCATAACTTGCATTTTGATAGAAATACATTGAACATTTTTCTTATGAGGAAAGTTACCTCCTTTTGTTTCCAACTGTGATGGCCCCTAAGACTCACTATTCATTGGTTCTAGATTGTGATGTGATAGAGCAAATGGCTTACTTAAGTGGACGTGCTTTGTCTTTCAATGCAATCTCGACTTAATTTTCGTAGTTACCCGGAAACGGTCTTCATGTATTTTTAACACATTTTTAACGCGTTGAGAGGAGTGTGCATTGGACCCCTTGTATCCCGCCATTTGCTGTAGCCCTTGAGTCACTAGAGTAGCGTTGTTGTTATAGAAATGTAACTGCTTTATGTAGAAGCTGCATTCTTTGAATAACCAACAAAGAACTTGTGATGCAGGAAGGTAGAGTTGATTTTTGATTTTGTGATTTCAAGAGCCATAGAAAAAGACAATGACGAAGAGCATGAATTTAACACCTTGAGTATTTCCCGATTGATGATGCACATTAATAACTGGATTCAGTCGTTGTTGATCACCTCGGAGAAGAAAATCCACACTAAAGACAAGAAGTCTGATGAGGCTCAGTTCTGCTTGGATTTTAGATGTTGGCAAATTCTTAAATCTTGCCTGGAAGAATCATCGAGACGGCAAGTTTCATTGAGCGCGTCACGTGATTTGTTGAAGGTGATTTCATGTGTAGCCAGGAGTACCTTGCATCAGTTAGATCATCTGGATAATGATATCAAAAGATCCTCTTTTATCACGACAGAGTGTCAAATATATACTACTGTCAATGACTGCTTAAAGTTGTTATTTAATTCTCATGGGCGATTGTTGAATGGAAATCTGGATTTGTGGACAGTTACAGCTAGTTCACTGCTTGAACTCGTAATAAAAACCTTTGCACACGGTCTTCAAGATAGTGATGTGGGAAACTTGATCACAGAGTTATCTTGCTTGGCGCTTGAGCAATTTTCCAAGTTTTTGATGGTGCATCCATGTCGCAAAAATGGATTTCGTGATTTTGTAGAGAAACTGCTCGAACCGCTGCTACACGTATTGGGTATGCTTCCTGAACACATCAGGGATGATGGTGATTCAATGGTTCAAAAGTTGTTCAATTTTGTCCAAGAGATCGTCTCTTATGGATTATTTCATGTGGTTCATCTGGATGAATATCTTAGCTTACACGGCACTGAGAGATACAGCTCTTTAGTTGAATGGAAATTGGAAAATGCAAGAACTTTGGTCAAGAGTTATCTCAGACACCTTTTTGATAAACTAGAAAATCTTGTTTCCAAGAGAAAGGTAGAGGCTTTGTCAGGCATAGGAGAAATGTTTCGTTTGTTTGTCATTTGTGTGAAAAAGCACAAGAAGGACTCACAAGATTCAGATGCTTTAAGATCCACTGGAACTCAGTCTACTAATGATCCTTCAAAGATTAGTAATTTGATTTCCGAGAAGAGTAAAACGACTAGCTGGAATATGCGGAAGTCTTTTTTCGATTTCTTTGTGCTCACTACTGAGCCGTTGTTACTTGATCTCGGAATGCATCTCCAGTCTAATATTGAGTCTAAAACTTTCTTGAATGATGCTAACATTGCTCTCAAATCTGTGAATAAGATACTATCTACCATGGTGCGTGAAAGGATCTATGTACGAACAGAGGATGATTCTGGAGGAGCTTGTCTTAGCTTCTTCAAGATAAGCTATGGTCTTTTGCTGTCATGTTATGCCAAGGTGAGTCAGCTGTGGAACTCAAGTTGGGATGCCGACATTTTGGGACAGGTTGAAGTACTACATTCCTTAGCGAGAGAGTTTGTTTTTGTCATCATGAGTTTTCTGGAGATTGAGTATGAAGTTATTGGTGATGATTTGGTTAGCACATGGCTTATGATTCTCACCTTTTTAGCAATGGGACAATCTTCAGAGGCTGTAGTAGAACTACACCCATTATCTTCAGAGGCACTTAACTTGGGATGTCGATTGATCACCTTATATGGTGAACTACGCCAGGTTTGTCACGTTTGCTACTTTTCTTCAGAGGCACATGGCTGCACTATATGAACTTTGTGCTACTTTTGTGAGCATATTGCTTGTGATCATGAAATTCAATAATGCTTCTTTCTCTTGTGAATAAATCAAATTGGCTTATGGAAAAAAATCAAAATGGCTCATGCAGTTGTCGACACAATTTTCATCCTGGGTCATTCTGAAACAACCTTTTTGTGTTGCTAACACAAAGGCAAGGTTGTGTACATCTGTCCCCCCTACCTTGCAATTTGCGGGAGCCATTGAGGCATTGGGGTAATGTTGTTGACATTCAATAATGCACCATATTTTCGTTGATTTGGCGAGCACAGAGATATTTGGTGAAATTTCTGGAAATTTTGTGGTGATGAATATTAGAGATCTATCTTTTTAAGTAATAAAGATTACATCTTTTTAAGTTGATGTGACCATTAGCATTCTTCACCTGCCATGTTTGTAAAACTGTTACTGTCTTTCCTGTATTTTCTTAGTTGAAGATGTAACACCTTTATGTATATTTATGCTAGCGTTTAACATGATTAGCAAACTAAACATTCAGCTGTTTATACTCTATGTTTGACGTAACTTGTTATTTATGGGATAGTTATACAAATAGACTTTACACCTGCATACCCTTTCCTTCTTCTTGGTCTTTTATTTTATTTTATTTCATTTTTTTTGGTAGGTGAATCTTGCTTTATCTGCACTGTGTAGAGGACTGAGGCATTTGGCATTTTATCAAGTAAATGATGAAATGAAGTCTTTGGAAGTCTCACCATCCGACCTCTCTATCAATGGTGATAAATTTGCCAAATCTGGTCATTTGTTGTTATCCGCTCAACAGTTCAGGCTGGCTATCTGCAATGCGATCAAATCAATACCTGAAGGGCAGGCCAATGAATATGTTCAGATTTTATCAGCTGATATTTCAGATTCTTTGGAATGGATGAAAGTTGCATGTTCTAGTGCAGATGAACATGAATTTGGAGATGCTAAATTCCGTCATAAATGCAGTGTGAAAGCTGAAATACTGGGTATGGTCTTCTCAGAAATCTATTCTCTCATTCTGGATTCTATACCAGTGACCACTGGAAACAGTTATCGTACCGGGGTTTCATTAGAGAATCTGATTGGGCTGTTGGGTCCCAGCATGAGCCTTTTGGTTGACCCGGAGCAAGATGGCCTGGACCCGTTTATTTTTTCAGTGTGGGGAATAACCTCTCAAAGTGATATTTTAAATAGCAAAAAGGGTTTGCAGAATGAAGCTCCTTGTCTTCTCTTATTTTTCTTTCGTTTGTATGCATCCTGCCGAAGTTTATATCGCCAAACACTGAGCCTTATGCCTCCAAAGTTTACCAAAAAAATGTCTGGAATGATGGCTGACTTGTCCACAGCATATTCTGGCGATGATATGTTGGAGATGACTGATTTTGAAAATGAAGGCTATTTTTCTTGGGTTGTTCGACCTTCTTCTTCTCTTTTGAGCATGATGAATGCGTTGAAGGGTAGCATTATTATGCAAGAAACTTCGGCTTATCACTCTTTGATCTACGTGTTGCATATTATGACTTTACAAAAGCTTGGTGATCTAAAGAGGCAAATACAGTGTGTAGAATATATTGTGCAGAGAAGCGAGAATGTAATTAGCAGCAAATTGTTGGATGATGCTGACCTTTCAGGTTTACGCAAGAAGAAAAGAAAGCAAGATAAGTTTTTGTCGGGTTTGAAGCAAGAAGCGGCCTGTCTTACAGGGTTCATCATGGAACACATATCAGCAATAGATGACGGGAAAAGTGGGATATACATGGAGTTTGGGTCATGGGATTTAGGTGTCTGTACGGTGAATGAGAAGACACTATATACTGCACTCTGGTGGATTATATGCCAAAACATTGACATATGGTGCCATTATGCCACTAAGAAAGATTTAAAGCTGTTTCTCTCGCAATTGATTTTTAATTCTCTAACGGACGAAAGAGATGAAAACTTTGAAGAGATTTCTCGTAACTACACTGGTGGAGAAATGAATGTTACCAAATGCAAAATCTCACAGGACCTCCTATGTGATACCAACTTCTATGATCAAAGAGTAAGATCTTCTAAATCATTTTCTCAGAAACTAACTATTGTAACTTTTACAAGTGTTGTTAATGTCGCTGAATGGTCACTGTTTTTCAAAAAAAAATCTGCTTATGTTATGAACGGTTCCTGTCTAGATGTCGAGATTCCCTGATCTTTGCACAACTTGCTGGTATTGCATATTGCATATTTACCTATTGTTCTGATTGTCTACCAATTTTCTTTGCATCATATGCTTGAAGTCTTTTTTCTAATTGCCAGCTAGTTCATTTTTCTTTAAAATTTTTGTAGTGTACTTGTGATTGCTTGTGCCATGAGTCGTGCTTGTTATAGCTGTGAAATTGAGACTGTCTGCCAGAGTCGCCTGCTGTTGGTACCTTTCTGCTTTCTTTGTTTAGTGATGCTGCACATGATGATCATGGGTCTATTCTACTAGTTTGTGTGCAGATACATAGTGTCAAGGATTTGCAACGTTCTAAAGAAGTTAGCAACCCTATTGTTCGAGGATTCTTCGAACAATGAATTGAGTTCATGTGATTGGACAGAGGCTTTGAGTTTGTTCAGCAATACATCTTTGGCTATTAGCGACAAACCAGCTTCTTTCTATTGCAGTTCCAGTGACCTGGTTGACAAATGCTGCAGCAAACAAGTGTCTTCCTCTAAGTTCTATTTGCACGTTGCTGCTTCTCGAAGACTGTTGAAACTTTTGTGTCGTATGATGGAGAAAGCACTAAGCTTTAAGTCTTTCTCTCAATGTTTGATTTATTTGGTCAACTTTGAAAGGTAATGCTAAGCATATAACTTCCAAACTTCTAATATTTTCCAGTTATTCTGCTTTTTTTCTTTGTTATTGTAACTCCTTTTTTTTTCGTCTTTGCACATGTTCATGTTTTGAGGGTGTCTTTCTTGTACGCTAAAGTTTAGGGTTATTAGCTATTTTCTTGACATTTCTTCTTGAACCTTACTGCGCCAAGGTGCATGGTGGTGGAACTATGGCCACATATTCACTAAACATTGAACACACAGTAAAGAAAGTAAGAGCGACCAAATGATTGAAAATTATCATTGTAAAAATTGGGCTAGGAATTATCAGTGAGATATTTTAAGCTGTCATGTATTTATTCACGAGTTATCTGATCAAGCAACTTATTTTTGTTTAACAGGCTGATTATTGGAAGCTTTGTGGACCCTCAAGGGACACTATGCTTTCATGAGCATTTTGAACTTCTCGGGCTGCTGGTTTCATGCCGCAGAGCTATGAGATATCTATTGATGACGTTCTGCGAGAATTCTGAAGCATCTAAATCCTCAAGTCTTGGAATATTCTCGGAAAATTCATCACCCTATTTTTGGCTATTAAAATCTTTGAATTTAGTGGTTGGCTGGTGGAATTCCATATCATTGGAACACGATGATGGCCGGGTTAGCAGTATGATTATCTCACTAATGGATCAAACATCATACGTGTTTGTCACAATATGCAAGCACAATTTTGGGTTGGCAATTCACTCGGCTCTCAGACCCAAGGAAACTAAAGTTTCCAAGGACACTGAGGGAAATTTTTTAATAGAATCTGGATCTTCCTCAAAATCGTCAAAGGAAAATAAATCCTGCAAAAGTTTGGCCATGATAGTTGAGGCATTAGAGGTTGAGACAAATGCTGTATTCCCTTTTCTGAAGGAGGCTTTTAGTAGCCGAAATATCGAGGCAGGCATGTACAAATTATCGTCTGTAGTTTCTTGCATTCAAGGTTTTATATGGGGATTGGAATGTGCTTTGAGTGATATAGGCACGAATTATAAAGATTTGAAAGCAAAATTGATGAAGCATAACTATAAGACCATGTCCAGAGTCATCAATTTTCTAGATATGATTGTTAGATTCATAGGTGAATCTTCTCAGATATTTCTTTGCAGCGATGCGCTAGTCACAAGTTCATGTGATGATCAGGACTTACAAAATGTGAAAAATGTGAAAAATGGTAGTCATGGTCTTAGAACAGATGCATCTTTAAATGAGCCCTTTGTTTCTGGAAGTGAGTTTAGTGAGATGCCCTTGGCTTCATCGGAATTTCAGATTGCTCCAGGTTGTAGTGGTACTAGTCGTGTAGAGTTGGAGACTTTGAGTTACAACCATTTAAGGATGGATTTATTGCAGAGCTTTTTGAGTGGTGAAAATCTTGAAGCGGCATATTTCTTGAGAAGATTACTTATTTCTACCTCGGGTATCATGAGATTAAGCATGCTGTTCAAATGTTCTCCTTTGTCGTCCAACACAGTACAAAATTTGCTGGGTTGCTCTGGTTTCTTATTAACGAAGTTTTCACAAATGCCTGGCATGCCTAATTCATATACTTTTCTTTGGTTGGATGGTACTGCTCAATTTCTTGAAGCATTAGGAAGTCAATTTCCGTTAACAAAAAATGTCTATACCAAATTGGTGGAGCTAAACATAAATGCAATTGGAAAATGCATATCCTTACAGGGAAAAGGAGCTACTTCTATGTCTCATGATATTGAGTCTATTACGAAGCTACTAACGAAAAACCAAGTGCTTGAGCCGACTCTCTCGGGCCCTCTATATGGCTTAGATGATGTTAAGAGAAGGTTGAGGAATTCATTCAAGGTTCTTATTGAAAAACCGTCAGAACTTCACCTATTATCTGTAGTGCAAGCCCTACAACAAGCACTAACAGGTAATCGAGTCGGCCTTACCGCAATCTGTGATTTACAGATGGGAATTACCGAAGGTGGTATTGTTTCGCCAATGGTGGCAGCTGGTGTTGATTGTTTGGACTTGCTTCTTGAATTCCTTAAAGGTACTGTCATTGCATAAATTGACCTTTAACTTGAAACATGCTATTAAGAAATTTCATTTTGTTTTCTTGTATGATATTGAAAAGATCTTCCACAAAGTTATTCAAATCCATATCTCATGACTTATGACTCATGTCATATGTATTCATTTTAATTTCAGAACACGTTGTTAGCATTCCCTTAGCCACTTCTGAAGTAAAAATTGAAACTTTGCAATAATCCGTTTGTCCATGAATAAATCTGTTGGTTTTCATTTTAGGTGTCCATGAATAAACTTCCTACTTGGGAATCTTTTTCCTCATTTATATGATGTCAGTGGTAATTATGACCCCACGTCTTTCATCAACCTGCATTTCATTCACATCTTTTTATGTCGCTTAATCTTCATGCAAAATCAACAAAGAATTTTATTCATGGACTGAGAGAGTAATTTGAAAGATGTTGAAGAATTGACCCTGGGCTCTTTTTTGCAGGAAACAAACTCTGGAGTTTGGTTAAAATCCAATTGAATAGCCTTATTGCTTCACTATTCAACATTGTTGTACACCTGCAAGGTGCCACACTGTTCTACGGCAGACCAAACAGTACAGATGGGAATAACAGCCCCGACTCAGGATCAGTAGTTTTGATGTGTGTCGAACTACTAACCAGGATTGCTGGGAAACCCACTTTATTTCACCTGGAGTCCCATCATGTGTCACAGTCTTTGCACATTCCAGGAATACTGTTCCAAAGTTTTCGCAGCCTTAAAGCAGGCGAAGCTTCTCATCTAAGTGTAACGGGATCCAAAGACCACAAAGTGTATGACCATTTTGGACTTGGCTTTCTGGTTGACAGGGTTTTCTCAATGAACCTATATGTTGCATCTTGCCGATTGTTATGGACTGTTGTTAAGCATCACAAGAGGTAATTTTTTTTTTCATTTTTGTAGGCAATCATGACAATAGTCCTCATTTATGTTTGTTTGGTTAACAGTAACTTATGTAACTCAGACTTGGGTATAGGTGTCGGAAACGGGTACATATAAATTTTTTTATAGACGTTGGACGAAAATGATTTTAGAGCGTGGACACATCTTCAAAACATAAATATATTAGTGAAATTTGAATATTTGGTGTTTTCTTCTTGTGAAATAGTGATATTTCTGTGAAATAAGAGGCTTATAATCATTAAATACCATACAAAATGATTCACACAAATTTCTGCCAGACTGCCATTTTTGTTGTGGGGTCCTCCCTATTAGGCATTCGAAAGGTAAATTTTCGGAACAGATTTCATACCCATATCCCTGAGTATCGTGACTCGGGTCAAACATGAATACAAGTGTACAACCCTAGATTTGAAGAGTCAAATTAAAATTGTCGACAACTTTTTTTGTACAGTCTTCTTAGCTGTATTTTTTACAGAACAGTTATTTTATGGGTGATTCTGGATTTGTTTTAATGTTTCTTGGTATTGGTTAGAAGCCTCTCTTCATCATTTTTGTTTCAGTGCACAAAATGCATGGATCCGTTGTGGTTGTAGAGACCAAACTCGACCCTCACACTTGTTGTACTTTGTTTGACTATTAATACTATTGCTTTGTGTATTATTTACTGAACGTGTTTCGGGATTGTAGTGATTGTGTAAGATGCATAATTCTTCTTCAAACTTCGCTTCAAGCATTGCTCCACTGCCTGGAGCATTTAAGTACCGATACAACGGACAATTTCACCTGGGAAGTGGAAGAGGGAGTTAAATGCGCCAGTTATCTCAGAAGAGTTTATGAAGAGGCAAGTCTTTATTATCGACGAGTATAATTTGTTTTCTAATCTGTTACCCCTTTTATTTTCTAATCTGTTACCCCTTCACGTGGCTAATTTTAAATATAATTTGTTTTTGCGTACATTTAGAATTCTTACGAATCCTAATATTCGCAATGTTTTGGCTTTGAAATGTGGTGGCAGTAAAGCAAGTAGCTCACTAAACTGTCTATTCTTCCTATGTTTTCATCACTGGTCATCTGGAATGCACACGTCCTCCCTCTTGCCCTATCTCGCATAGACAGGAGAGTCTAAAGGCATTGGGTTTAAAACTTTAAATTATCGTTTTCATATGTATATTTGCATTTGGCAGCTAAATTTTGGGCTGATTATCATGATATTTTGCTAGACTATAATTGAGGATTTTCCGTTTCTTCACCTCCCTGTAACTAGAACTGCATGGTGTTATAGATAACCATGGTCCGTTCGCAATCTACCTTGCACCACCCTTCTGGATATGATATCCCTTGCAGTTTCTTAACTTCTCTTCTGTTTGATTGTTTGCAGATTCGACAGCAGAAAGACGTGTTTGGCCAGCATGGCTTCAAGTTCCTATCTGATTACATATGTGTATTTTCGGGATATGGGTTGCTCAAACAAGGACTGAAAAGGTATTTCTCGTATCCTTTTTCTGTGACAAAAAAATTTATATCCTCTCCTTTGAACCAAACTGTTGCTAATCCTGCTTTATTTATCCCTATTCTCTCGTTTGCAGGGAAGTAGATGAAGCATTAAGGCCAGGAGTCTATGCTCTGATAGATATTTGCTCACCAGATGATCTTCAGCATCTTCACACTGTATTTGGAGGTAATTGGATACCATTTTACATGATCTACACGATGAAATAAACGACGTGGTCTGTTCAATCTTAAAATCATTAACAGTGAAAGGTTTTTGGTTCTAGACAATGATGGAAGTAAGCAAAATCGGTCATTAAATAGAATTTTGACGCAATTTTCACTGGAGTCATCCAAAAACAGCCTTTACGTCTTGTTAATGGCTTAATGCAGAGGCTACAGTGAATGATACGTAAATCTGACCACCTCCTCACTAACCGTTGAAGAAACTCTTTGAAGACAATAACATAATGTTGTCTTGTTATTTGTGTGTGATTGATCTGATTTATATGATGGTGTTATTGCAGAGGGTCCTCGAAGAAGCACCTTAGCGAGCTTGAAGCATGACTACGAACACAATTTCAAGTACGGAGGCAAAGTGTGAGGGAGATGGGAAGAGTCACTGATATAGTTGCATTATGAATCATTGAATCTGTGACGATTCAGTAATTTGTATCAAAATTTTGTAACTTTCTATTATATCAAATGCATGCATCACAATATAGTCGGGCATGACTTTGTAGTGCTAAATTTAGCTGTCGGATTTCTGGTGCTACCTAAACCCTAGTCGAGTACGTCGTTGCTGTAGAATATTGTAAAGTCAAAAAAAAAAAAAAAACTGGAGCTGAATCCTTTTAATACTATAACTAGGTTTGTGACCTGCGAAATTCACGGGTTTATCTGTTTTAGTTTTGATATTTTTATCGTATTGTTAATATTTGTTCGAGCAATTAGTTGTTGATCCATTTAAAAATATACAGTCTTGAAATACATAGAAATTAGTTAGTTAATACCTTATTTCTTTGAGAACTTTGGTTTATTGGATCAATGACAAAGACGATTCATTATATATACGTGTGTTTTACTTCCCAATATAATAAAGTGAGTTTTTTAAATATTAAAAGTTGAAATCATCCGTATATAATAAATTCCGTATGGAAAAATCTTCAATTACGCCTTATAAGGTTGTAAACTCAATACCTCAGTATAGCCATCTCCAAATTATTTCCAAAACTCTCCATCAACCCTCCCATAGAAGTCTTATCACCACGTGCATGCTTCAAATATTATTTACATCCGAAAAACATTTATTATATCGATAGAAAATTATTAGATACGATTCAATGGTATGGTCAGTACCTACTCCATGTATTACAAATTAAATTTTCATTTCAATTGCTCAATAATATAAAAAACTATATTCCCTAAATTCGAATTCCAAAAGGTTAATAAAATTTTTTAAGCTCCTTATTACTATTTCAAGAATTTGATCCATCTCTCGTTATTCTTATGTCCACGATCCTATAGAAAAACAAAAATAGTATTAAAGACTATAAAATAAGTTATTCCGGTTTTGAAAAAAATAAACACATAAACTTAAAAATATACGTATTAGAATTTAGAAACCATACTATTTAATATTGATCTGAAGGTTCACTTTCGCTTCCTTTTTGTACATGTCTTGATAATAGTTCATATGAAATGAAAAAGAAAAATATATGTTAGAGATGATTATACTCATGAATACAAAAATACAAATTCAAATAAGTTGAACGGGAAAGCATAATAGTAAAATTACACAGCAATATACGTTTCATAACAAATTTAAAGAAATATTATAAGATCTCCATTTTGAGATCAACGATCATCTTATAATGGTTAAAAAAGCATAAACCACTTAAAAAAGTAAAGTAAATTTTATAGAAAAACAATCAAAAGGTGGGAGTTGGAGAAAACTTAAATTGGAAGAGGAAATGACATAATTAAAATGATTAATAATTGTCATGATGGTTCAAAAAGTAAATTGTGAAATTTTAAAGATTTTTCATTCAATTATTTGTACTTATTTATTTACCATTAATTATGAGAGTATGTTTTTTTTTTTTAGGAAATTATGAGAGTAAGTTTTATGTATTCCTGTTTTGACAAAAAAAAAATACATAAACTTAAAAACATACGATACGAAGTAGAATTTAGAAATCATACTATTTAATATTTACCCGAAAGTTCACTTTCGCTTCCTTTTATTACATGCCTTGATAATAGTTCATATAAAATGAAAAAGAAAAATATATGTTAGAGATAATTATACCCGTGAATACAAAAATACAAATTACACCACAATATACGTTTAATAACAAATTATAAGAAATATTATAAGACTTCTATTTTGAGATCAGCAATCATCCATTACTTATCAGTTTCTACCTTACGTTTTTTTACCTTTAATTTTACCTCAGTTTCGTGCCTTTTGTATTTTTTCCCTCTTCAGATTACCCACGTGATGGTTTGCCTTATCTGCATTCACATACGTTTCATGGTGCTTTAAAGTTATATAAAAAATATATTGACCAAAAGATAAAACATCAACCTGACAAAAACTTGACAAACGAATCAAAACATTGTCACATTAAGTCACTTAAATTAAACCAACTGGAAAACATGAATTCAAATATAAAGCAAACGATTCATAAAACCAACAACATAGCAAATTAAAATATATTTTATTGGACACAGCAACAACAACAATACTCAACAATAATACTCAATATAATCAAATAAATAAATTAAACCATAAAATACAATCCACAACTTATAAACTCATGACAAATGGGTATATTTTAAATAAATAAAGTGAATAGAAACTATTATAGGTATTGTAGGTTTTATAGTCATTACACAAACATAAATTCTCATATTTTAATTTAATTTTTAATTATTTTTGTGGTATTATTAAATTAGATAACTGATTGCCGAGAATCTCAAGAGATGAATTTAATAGGACAAAATGTTAATGAAAATTATGGGTGTTGAGTAATATAAGGAGTTTAAATAAAATTATTAACATATTATATTACAAAAATTAATTAAATAGGAAAAACTTTTAATTAATTTGGTGTGTGTTAAGTATTATGAAGATTTTTAATCAATTTATTACCATGTTTAATTAAAAAAAATTTAATAGGAAAATGTTAATAATGGTGGGTGTTCAGTAATATGAAGAGGTTTAATTAATTTATTAACAAGTTTTATTACAAAAATTTTAAAAATAATGAACTAAATAGGAAAATGTTAATAATGGTGAGTGTTTAGTAATATAAAGAGGTTTAATTAATTACTTAACATGTTTTATTACAAAAAATTCAATTAAAATTTCAATTTTAATTATAAATTATGAAATTTATTAACATGTTTTATTACAAAAATTTCAATTAAAATGTCAATATTAATTATAAATTTTGAAATTTGATGTAAATTTGTAAGGGTTATATAAATTTTGGAAGACAATATATTTAATATACAAAATTAATTTAAGAATAATGATAATATCCTTTCATATTATAGATATAAGTGAATTAAATTAATTTATAGATAAATGATTTAAATTAATGTCATGTACTAATAAATTGATAATCCATGTCATATTAAAAATATGCAACATCACAGTTTAATATGCCACGTCACATTAAATTATAATCTATGTTAAAAATGGATCTTAAGAAAATATTAAACTGTGATGTTGCATATTTTTAATATGACATGGCATATTAAACTGTGATGGGCCGGGTATGGATCTTAAGAAAATATTTCGGGTCCGGATCCAGGTCTATATTATGAGACCCATACCCAACCCTTAGACCCTTTATTAGCACAATGTTCTTCACATGGGATTTTGAATTCGTTGGAATTTTTGGAATTTTTCCAACATTCTTTTTGCCACATACTCCATTTTATGAAACTCTAAGGGCGTTTGTTTATTATAGGAGTACCAAAGATGTCTAATTATCAATATATAAAAATGGAATAAAGATTTTACACTTAAATAAATAGCTATGTATCATTTTTTCTTAAAAGCGAATAGCTAATAAAGATACTTATTGAGTAAAATGGATGGAAAATTTGATTGTAATTATATATACGGATTTTCTAACATGTGCTCTTAGGGCACATGATAAATAATAAGCTAATTAGGGAAGGTTTGTTGAGAATATATCTTGACAAATTAGAGATAAAACTCATATTTACCATAATTAGTGATATAATGTTGAAAATCCTTCCATACTTAACTTATTATCATGTGCCCTAAGGGCACATGTTAGAAAACACGGTAGACCAGATTTATACTTTTGTAATTAAGTTGTTTTCAACATTTGTACATCTTACCTCAATTAACCTTAAGACTTATCTATCTTGCTCCGCCGAGCTATATTCATGGTGTTGTTAAGTAAATTTAATAAATATATACCTTTTAATTTCATGAAGATTTATTTTCACGGTATTTACTTTGCTCAGCCTAATAGTATTTCCCAAAAAAATTCATTTGCATACCCTCCTTATAAAAAGCATAATAAGTAATTAACTACTCCATTATTCCTACAACCGCTTATAAAACTATATTTATCAGTAATTCCTACAACCTTAGTTTTAGAATAAAATATTAATATAATTTTCTTGACATACTTACAAGACATACCTCCTATTTTGGATGTTTTATCAAGCCTTAGCTTCACCTAGGTGTTCTCTCACTTATTATATAATCCATTGATAAAATAAATTAAATTAAAATGAGTCCCAAAATATATCGAGTGTGGTCTCTATTTATAGATCATAAAAAACTATGAATATTGGTATAATTTTTTATTGGAATAAATGATTAAAATTGAAGAAAAAAACACTTTTAGAAACAAAAATAACTACATTTTCTTTTTGCTATTTCAAAATGATAATGCTCCACCAATACGGGGCTTCCACATGAGTGAAAGAACAAGGTCATAAATGTGTCCTACATGTTCAACAAGGATCCTTTCTATTTCTTCTCTCAATTTCCTCTCACAAACTCATTTAATAATATTATCTCATCTATACTCTATTATAGTGAACCGTTCGATGTTGACATGATACAATCTGAACCGTTGATAGGTAATGATCTCTCCATTTCTTTTTAGAAAATGGAGAGAATTTTAGCTCTTACATGTTCCTGTGAGGAACGACTGGAATCCCCGAGGGTTACATGTTCCTCCAATTTGCCAAAAAATTCATTAATTGTAGCTTAAAATGTTTATTTTATTTGATATATAATTTTATAATAATCGTACTAACTTTATCATACATTGTAACCATTTTTATTAGTACCTCATTTTATAATATACGTATCCATTTTTTCTTTTCGTACCAGTTTTTCATCAATTTGTAATTGGTTGCTCAGAAGACCTACTGTTCAATCTCAAGGGGGTTGTACAGTGAGTGGCACTAAGAGCTTTTGAAAGAAAATAAATTTTTTATTATAGTAATTTTTATTTTTGTGGATTTACAATAAATTCATGGTGGTGTTTTAATGGTTTTTTGTTTTAGCATTCTCGTAGAGCAATTTTTTTGATATAAACTAATGGAGTGTTGGATATCGCTTTCATGTATATAATAGATGCCATTGTTGAATTGGTTTAAAGTTGTATTTGTTCTCATTGATTGAATTGTTATTTTACATCTATCAAAATCTTTCACACAATTAAAATCACGTAATTTTATAAGAGAAAATTGCACAATTACTATTTATATACCCATGCAACTTTCCACGGGTTTAAACTAGTAATGAAATTAAATATTAACGGAGTATTAAAGGATTAAATACCGTGTGAAATAAGTAACGGTGAAGAAGGGTCCTCAGGTGACATATAATCAGATCTTCTGGAAACTTTCTCAATCTCATCTGCAATTTTATTTAGAGAATTAGGTTTCTTATTAGGGTTTAAAGGAGTTAATTAATCAATTAATTTAATACAATTATTTAAATAAGAAACTATCTTCACCGCATAAAATAGTTGAGAGTGAACCAGACACTCTCCTGAAAATATTCACCCCTGCAAACAATCACAATCGGTGTAACAAATTGCAGACAAAATATATGAAAACAAAATTCGGCATCTTTTATGTTTCTATTAGTTCGTCAACTACGGTAAAATGATGGCTGCTTTCATTTTATTTGCTATTGATTCACTATATGTTCAACCTTTACAGTGATTTAATAAAGAACCCACATGGAGATTTTGGTGCTGGAGATTCAACTCCAGTGAACCATGAGTTAGTTTTGTTAAATTTGTCAAAAAAATAATCATTTAATTTAAATTAAATATTATACTTAAATTAATAAAAAAGAGAAATTTGTCAAAAGATAATCTTTGTTAAATTTGTAAAAAAAAATGCAAACAACTTTGGACATTGTGAATTATACTCTTATTTAAAAACAAATAGTGAAAAACTAGTTTTATTTTCCCGTGAAATTCACGGGGCTAGATATGTTGTGATGTTGGTAGTGTTATGCAAGCTAAGATTTGCGATCCCACAGATCCTGAGGACATAATAATTTTGTAAAGAGCAAATTTATAGTAGTCAATACGTTTATTGACATAATATATCGTCAAAATATAATTATGTTATGTATATAACCACAACTTACTAAACTTTTGTCACATATTATTAGTATTTTGCCAAGAATATTGCTACGATTATTGTTATTATTGTTGTTGTTTTCGATTTTTTTCGTCTTTTTTAATATATTACCTCCATTCCGGTTATGTGTTTACCTTTTATTGTTCTTTCATTAAAAATAGTTGAGCTACGTAATTATTTCAACTAAAAAGAAATTTTTAAAAACAAAAATTTTTATATTTTTAGTTGCGAACTATAGTTCAAAGTATATTGAACGGTTAACATTGTTTTGCAACAGTAAGATGCGAACTACAAACGCTGAAAAAATAAATGATAATTTTGTCCGTAAAATTTATTCTAACAATAAAATACCAAAATTTATTTAGTATTTGTTTTGATGTTTAATGATTGTTTAGTTTACTTTTAAAATGAAAAACCAAATTTTAATGATTGTGTTTAATGCTACAAATTTTTTCAACATATTGTTTGTTTTTTTTAAATAAAAAAATAAATACTTGATGATGTGATTAGCTAAAATTCTGCGGAAATTGCGGATTTGTTAAAATTAAGACGTGTATGTTTGCTCTTTGTTCACATCTATCTTTAAATAATATGTATTTATAAATTTTCGATCACAACTAATTTCATAAGCGCGTATTTTAGAAACTTTACTTCAAGCAATGCATTGCTTAAATTTTTTTTTTACTTGATAAAATATTTTTCGGATTTTCTAATCTATGCGGCCATGCCCACTAAGTATATGATAAGAAACCCAAAAAGGAAAGAAAGAAATGTATTTTTTTGTAAGGAAAAATAAAAGTAATAGGATATTACAATTTTCCATAAAAAACACCATTTATTTATTTCCTTTTTGGATTTCTTATCCTATGCTTAGTGGCCATAAGTTAGAAAAACCCAATATTTTTTAATCTACATTATTTAATTTTATGTAGGTAGTTTTGAACAATTATAAATCTTTGTTTTTTTTTTCAAACTTGATGTACTTTGATATTTATTAGAGTTTGGAAGACAACAAATAAGAGCAAATTATAGTGACAATTTTTTGTTTTTCTATTAACATGTTATATATGCATAGAAGGGTATGTGAATGATTTTTAAAACTTAAAATGTTATAACTAAGAACTTTGATAATTACATGAATTTAAATGTTATTAAAAAGGGAAGAAGAAAAGTCTAATATTATTAAGAGAATATAATCAATATACTATGAGATTTATTAAAGTTCAAAAAGATCACAAATAAGGTTATTTCATGAATTTAAATGTTATTTCCATCACAAGCAAGACGAACTGGAATACAAAAATCTATCCTAAGAAATCCATCATAGGAAAAAGTGTCGATTGATTGTAGAAGGTCACAATTGGTGCGGCGGAGTGGGACTGGGGGTGTTTCCAATAGATGAGTATAACTCAATAAGAATAAAAATATACGGAGTACTTCGTAGGAATAGTCCAAGGAAAGTTAAGAAAAAGTAGAGCATAAGACAGATAAGAAAAGACGAAGGATTCAGAATTTCAAATTTTACGTGAAAACACACCAGTTTAGGTTTAGGTGTTTCAGAGGCAGTAATTTTTGCTGGAAATATAGTTATTACTGTTTTGTTTGCATATTTATGCAAACCATTTAAAAGATTCCCATGTGGAGTAGTGAGTATTAGCTTACCGTATGTTTGGGCATACATGTTGCACCAAATCTCCCTTGTGAATTGTGAATTTTGAATTTGTGATAGTGTATTTGTCACAAGTTTCCAACAGATGAAATATTATTCGTGTGGTTAAATAAGGTAAAACAGATTGTTATTTTCTAGTTATTTTGTTTTACTCACATGAATAATACTTACCCGCCACAAATGAGAATTTGCGTATACGTTGAATGTCTATTTTGTTTTTTAAATGTATGGTATATGATTCTTATTAGTGTTACAAAATTTAAAATTTGAGTTGTATGCCTTAATTTTAGGGGACCCATAAACTTTTCTATGTCACAATCTCCCGTCAAAACATAAATCGATTAATAATTTTATAAAATTTAATTTACAACCTGACAATTTCAACTCACATTAGTCTTTTTATTTCAATCCTTTTAAATCAAATAATTTTATAAAATTTAATTTACAATTTTGACAATTCCAACTCACATTAGTCTTTTTATTTCAATCCTTTTAATGCAAATAATTTTATAAAATTTAATTTACAATTTGACAATTCCAACTCACATTAGTCTTTTTATTTCAATCCTTTTAATTCAAATAATTTTATAAAATTTAATTTACAATTTGACAATTCCAACTCACTATTAAAATTTTACATTAATCGAGCATTGGCTTGGACCAAAACTGACTTAACCAGACCCATGACCAGCCTTAAGCAATAACCCACAAGTTAGTAAGGATGTTGATTTACGTAGTACACATTTTACTATTTACAATACATTTGTAACAATTATATCCCTCTCATTTACACTCCTCTCAAGTCCTTATCTCGTCTTATTTCTTCTCCATCAATATTGCCCACAACACAGTGGCGTAGCGACATATATGGTAGCGGGGTCTTGAGACCCCACAGATTTTCGACAATTGCACATTTTTAATTTCATCATGGAAATTTGTGTGATTTAAAAATTTTACGTGTTTAAAACCCCGTAATAAAATACTCCGTATATGAATAGCAGTTACATTATAATATCCCCCACACTTTAACGATTTTGGCTCCGCCACTGCCTCCATAACCACCATCAAGCAGCCACCTCCAAACCCAAACTATGTTTAATTAATAAAGAGTGAAGAAAGTTATGATAGTTTGCTAGAAATAACTTATTAATAAAAAAAATACAATTATTAACAACATTTTATATATGAAGAACATAAAAGTCATAAAGTTACTCTGTATCAGACAAGACAAAGGAAATATAGACGAAGTACTCTCTTCCCGATCATTAGTTCACCTTTGATTTTGGCACAAAAGTCACACAAAAATAGGAGGGAGTCAATTATTAGAAGATAAGTGGATCAAATTAAGTGTGAAAGATCAAGTTGTCCATCACAAACATTCCTAAAATAGAAAGAAAAATAATTAACTCAAACACAACAAAATGAAATAGATACACAAATGACCTAAACGGAGGGAGTATTTCACAACTCGATATATCAATCTCGATTATTAAGTAATCAACAAAGGAGGAAATTGTACTTGTACCAGACCTTTATTATCGGCCCAACTAAAGTGAAACAAGTCTTTTCCTTACCAACTCACAATGATCACTAGTCACTAGATTCTTTTCTTGCCCTTTTATTTCGACCTTTTTTTATTCACTTTGTAATAAAATAGCTTCAATTAAATAGATGAATACGATAAAAGCAAATTAAATAGAAAAACGTAAAACATTAGACATATATACTGATATGATATTTTACACCACCAAAGAGGCACATCCACGATATGGACGTGGTATGAACCGGCAGATATGACTTAGTCAGTTTTACACAATTGTAAAAATGACAGCTTGAATATGCAAATCTCTCTTTTTCTTTTTCCTTTTTGTGTTGTAACCGGGAGTTGCTTCTATTAGTCACAAATTGTCCTGACCGTGTTGCAATTTTAAATCCATCACCTTTAAAGCCGCACTTTTTTTTTTTTTTTTTTTTTTTTTTAACTTTTCTATGTTTTTGTTTTTACTCACCAAGTGAATTTGTGAGTATAAACTTTTTGATTGTTTTACCATAATATTATATGGATGGTGTTTGTACTAGGGGTGGACTAGGATTTTCAGTTAGGACAGACCGACACACACATTTTTTTTCATGTATAATTTTTCTTCTTTAATATGACCTTGCTGCCACTTTTTATCGTCTAGAACACACAACATTTTGGTCGTTCTTTTTTTTGCTTTGTCCATATATGATTCTCTTTTGCATTGTCACACAAAAGTACCTTCCCTTTTTAATGCAAAGTAGCCATAATTAGTGTATGAAACTGTAATACCCGTCCTTTTAGGGAGCCGTTGACTGACGTTGACCGACCTTAGTGACATGTCTTGGTCTTTGGGAAACCTTATGAGAGATATCTTGTGTCATGGTAAGCGTTGATTGTGTGGTACTCGATCTAGTCGAGGCCACTCGATCAAGTGGATGGGAGGCTCGATCGAGTTGGGGCCACTCGATCGAGTAAGTTAGTTACTCGATCGAGTAGCGTCTTTACAGCGAGGAGTTATATATCGTGTTTCGTATAACCGCAAATCATTTCCGCCATTCATTTCCCTAAACCTAGATGTCGTCACTCTTCCTTCTCCTTCACCTTTGTCCTTCCTTGAGGTCCTTGAAGATGCTTATGTCATGGGGGATAGTTTGCTTGAGTCGGGTAGCGGTCTTGACGCCGAAAAGCTATGCATAGGTATGTCATTGTCATCATCGTTGTCGTTGTTGTTTCAATTAGGGTTGTAGTGGTTGTGATAGATGGTTGTACTATTTGTATAGGTGTATTGCGTGGTTGATTGATATCATGTAGTCGGACGTGAAATCGCTGCGGTGCGCTTGAGGTAGGTTCGCCTACTCATTTATGTTGGTTGCCTAGTGTGTCTTTTGTTGTGTTTGGTTGCTATGTCGGTGTGGTTGGTTGACGGTGGTTTTGGCTAGAGTTGTATTGTGTGGTTGTTATGGTTGTGGTACAACTGTTTGTGATTGATTATCCCTGGTTCTCGAGGTGCGTCCTCGGCTGAGTGGAGTCACTTGCGGGAGTGGCTTCACGCCCTAGTTTTGCCCTCCGTGGAACCCATCACGGGAAGGCATGTGCACATTAATGGGACAGGGTTATCGCTCAGTATATTGAGCGGGGCTTAGGTGGGAACGACTGCGGTCCCCCACAGACAGGGCCGGTCCAGTGGACAGTCGGTTACGATGATTGACTGGATATGTGGTGTATGTGGGTTGTGAATGCGTGTGTAGTGTCTGTGGTTGTTGATGTATTGCCTCAGTTACTGACCTTGCGTGGTTTTTGTCTTCTTGTTTGTTTTTGATGTGTCTGCCGTGATCCCTTATGGTGAGCAGTCACTCTTAGCAAGTGATGTCTTGGATGGTAGCTGGACACTTGGCGGGATGAGTCTTTCACGAGTCATGACAGAGGTGTAGATGACATAGTTGGTAGTAGTCCGAGTTGTATCTTTGTATATCTTAGTTTGTAAATCACTGTAAAGTAACTTAACTGTTCTCTTATCGGCATTTGATGATTACTGACCTCGGGCAACCGAGATGGTGATGCTCTTATATGCTAGGGAAGGTCTTGTTAAAGCTCATTGATATATGGGGGTGTCACAGAAACCTTATAGTACAACATTACTACTACTCTTAATATGGACAATTATAGTAATACTCGTAACAATAATTTATAGGGGCTAAGATTTAACACTTGAATATGGCCACACTTTACGTAATTATGTTATTATTATTATTATTATTTTTTTATTATATTATTAAACTTATAAATAATTTAAAATTCGAATTTCAGTGAAATCTAAATTTTACTTGACAAAACGCATCCAAAAATGATTCGACGTCGTTTCAAAAATTATGTTGATTATAAATGTATCAAAATGCATGCTGAAATGACCTAAACGATTAAACGACTAATTTGAAATTACATTTAAATAGAGCAGCAATATCTTTCGATTTTTTTTCTTTTTTTTGTGTGTGTTTAAGTTAAGTTAAGATCTCCCCTAGAGATGGCAATCCGAGCCGGCCTAAGGCGGGTGGCACGGGCACGACACGTCACGGGCATGGCACGCTACGACCCAGGCACGGAGAGTCTGACACGAACCATGCACGACCCCAGATTTGGCCTATTTCTTAATTATTTAATTAAATTCGTGTTTTAATTAAATCTAATACATTAAAAATACAAATAATCAAGATATCAAGTACATTAATATTTAATAAAATATATATTTAAATCATTAATATTCATTATATATATATATATATATATATATATATATATATATAAATCAAAAAGTTAAAAATAATAGTAATAATAAGGCTACTGGACGGGCCTACGTGCTAGGCATGATTAGCCCATGAGCCAGGCACGGTCCGAGCACGAAACTGGGCGTGCCAAGAGTAAACCGCGGTGAGGGTTTGGGTGAGTGAGCCAGGCACGACACGACCAACCCATTATCCGTGCCTAGGCCGAGCCATTTTTGGGGTAGACACGATGGGCCAACACACAGGCCGACCTAACACGGCCAAATGACAACTCTAAATTATTCTCTCCATCCCCCTCCACTCCATTTCACTCCACTCGACAACACTATATTAACACAAGCTAACATCTCCCCCTCCCCCACCCCTCTATATATACCATCTCTCAAATCTCAGTACCTGTTATTTTCGTATCTCTCCCTCTCTCTAAATTTTATCTCAATACAACTTTCAAGGGTAGGATGAAATTTCCTATCACCTTTCGCTGCTCTTGCACGACTTCTCCTCCATGGCTGCCTTATTTTTATTTTTTCGCTAGCGATTAGTCAGTTTTATGAGAAAATTAATTTATTTATATTAGACGTTGTAGAGCAAACCGGTAGATATAAGTTGGTCAGTTTTACACAATTGTGAAAATGGCAGCTTGAATATCCAAATCTCTCTTTTTCTTTTTCTTCTTCTTCTTCTTCTTCTTCTTCTTCTTCTTCCGTTTTTTGTGTTTGTGTTGTGACCTTATACTCATATGGAGTTGCTTGTATTAGTCTCAAATTATCCCGACTTGTTGAATTTTAATCCGTCACCTTTAATTTTTCACTACTTTTTTTAAGCTTTTCTATGTTTTTGTTTCTACTCACCAAGTGTTGCGAGAGTAAAATTTTTGATTATTTTACCATAACATCACATCACTTGGATGGTGTTTATACGTAGTAATCTAAAAGTTTAGCTCCTTTAAATAAGAGTATAATTCACAATCGTCGTATTTAAAAAATTTTAAACCCACAAAATTAACAATTTTATTTTTATTGTGATAATTAAGAGGTACTTAAAAATTTTGATTTATTTACTTTGAGTTGGTCAGTTTTACACAATTGTGAAAATGGCGACTTGAATATTCAAATCTCTCTTTTTCTTTTTCTTCTTTTTATTTTTCTTCTTCCTTTTTTTGTGTTTGTGTTGTAACCTTATACTCTTATGGAGTTGCTTGTATTACTCCCAAATTGTCCTAACGTGTTGAATTTTCTATGTTTTTGTTTCTACTCACCAACAATAATAATAACAATAATAATAACAATAACAATAACAATAACAATAATAACAACAATAATAATAATAATAATAAGAAGAACAATAAGAACAGTAATAATAATAATAATAATAATAATAATAATAATAATAATAACAATAATAATAATAATAATAATAACAGTAATAATAATAACAATAAGAACAATAAGAACAATAATAAGAATAATAATAAGAACAATAAGAACAACAACAACAACAACAATAATAATAATAATAATAATAATAATCATAATAATATATAATAATAATATATAATAATAATAATAATAATAATAATAATAATAATAATAATAATAATAATAATCGTGATAGAACACTAATAAACATAACAATATTCGTGACAAAATACTAATAATCCGTGGCAAACGTGTAGTAATTGTGGAAAATATACGTTAATGATATATTTTGGCAATATAGATATTGATTAATAAAAAAAATTTTGAGTCCCACTACTACAAAAATTGATGTAATGCAACATTTCATCTGCAACACTTTGTTTTTTATGTTGCATTTTAGTTAATCATGAACACTTTATTCAAAAATGTTGCTTTTATTGATATAGGGCATCACTTTAAGAGAAGTGTTGCATTGTATTGTTATAAATGCAACGTTTTGACACAAATGTTGCATTTTGTCGCAACACTTTAAGTAACAATAGCAACATCACTAGTACAATTAGTCCTATTGACATCGCCACAATAACATCGTTTTTAGTTGAAACGATGTAAATGTTCGTAAATAACATCGATTCTTTCAAAAACCGATGTCAATTGATTGCATTTTTTTTATTTATGTCGGTTACTTTTAAAAAGCAATGTAATAGAATATTAGTATCAACAGTTCTAACATCGGTTTTGTTAAAATCGATGTGAAAGCAATTAAGTATTCTCATCGGTTTAACATAAACGCTGTAACAAAGAGAATCTATATCTATATAAAAGTATAATAGAGGAACCCCCTAAAGATTATATTGTACACGTGTCAATCCCTGGTGACTTCTATTCCCGCCCAATCACACCGCCTTCTAATCATACTCATTAAAAACCTAAAAACTCTTTCTTGAAAAAAAAAAAAAAAAAAAGATTTTGTATACTCAGTATTCTTTAGCCGCCTCCTTCCCCAATTGTATCGTTCTGGGTTATCTTCTCCCTCAGGCCTGAAGCCAAACCTTTATCACTCATTCTCTCTTTTATGCTTTTCTATACATTTAAACTGCACCAACAATTTACATTATTAAAGTTCACTATCAAAGAGGTTTGTAGTTTCCTATCGTTTTTTATGATTGGTATTTTTCAATTAATTACTGATTATTACTTTGCTCATCTTTTGGCAAGATTTGATAGAGTAATTGGTGTAGCATATTTAATTAGGTCGTTGCATATTGTATATATACAATAGTTTGAATAATTTGAAGATTATACTCCATATTTTGTATGTTGAATTGTGGGGAGAAGAAAATATTGATTGATAAATTGGTGAATTAAGGAGTGATCCTAGCACATCTGTTTTTAGGATTACTGTTATTTCATTAGTCTATACTCCTGAACAATTTTAAGAGGGATTAGGAAGTATGATTTACTGTTGTTGTTATTTCATTAGTCTACTCTATGATGTTCTAGAGTATGGACAACTATAGTCTATTCTATGATGGACAACTATAGTCTATTTTATGATGTTCTAGAGTATAAGTATTGAGAGGTGTTAGCGTGTTGCAGTCCAAAGATTGCAATATAATGCTGCGTGAGGTTTCTTGATGGCTTTTCACGGATGAATTGACTTCAGATGTTAATGGTTAGTCATCTTACTAGCTAAGTGGTCAAGTTTTCATTTTAATTTTATTGGGATTCATTAATTATTTTCTAAAAGTTTCAATCATTATTTCAATCTTTCAAATGTCACTATGTCCATACAATTCATCATTGAAAAATGGGTTTTTTTGTCAAAAACTACCTTATATTTAGGAGTATTTGTAAAAAGACTACCTTACATTATTTTTCTTGTTTAAAACTACCTTTATTTTCTCTTTTTTGGGTGAAAAACTACCTATGCTGAAAATATGGCGAAATTTGGTCGATTTAACGACATTAACCTATCTCACATCACTCTCTTAACACCAACCAACAATGATCAAGTGCGTTCAAACCATAATTTAACTTCAAATAAGCATAATTTATGTTTTCACATTTCAATAATAACTACGAACATCTCTTAAAGTTAAGCGTAAGTACATCATGACTTCCCAAAATAGTATCTAAGCAAGTTTGAAACATAAAGGACTCATGCGAGATAAATTAAAGCTAGTAAACAGACCAATTTCGTCTAGACTCTTAGCATAGGTAGTTACTGACCAAAAATAAAGAAACCAAAGGTAGTCGAAAACAAAAAAAATAATATAAGGTAGTATTTTTACAAATACCCTTAAATATAAGGTAGTTTCTAACAAAAAACCCTTGAAAAATAGTATGTATAGCTATAGAATTCAATTGATGGGTTGTCGTCACTATCGTGGGCTTTAGTAGATATATCTAGCATGGGCTTTGGGCTGTTTGTTACTCCCTCGGTCCCGATTATTTCTTTACATATGGAATTTAATTTGAGTATGAGAATTGCTGTTAAATTTAGATTCTTTTTTTTTTTTTTGAAACAAGATTTGTTTGTCTGTTGTTGGTATTCTAATGAGATGTGAGTTGTGGTCGTAAAATGGATCGTTTGATGTAGGCAGCTATGCTTTCCGTTTTTTCGACAATTTAAATCATTTCTCTATTGTGTTTTGCCCGCAAAATTATGACTTGACTACATTTCGTTCTTTTAACATGGAGAAACATTATGGAACTTTTACAATGATATTTATTAGTTATACATCTAAACATTTGTAGAACATTGATTATATCGTTTGTTAGGATAGATAAGGGAGAGGGAGAGGGAATGAGAATGAGAATGAGAATTGGAGAAAGGGGATGGATAATGGGAGGAAAGGGATGAAAATGGAATGGACTACTATCATTGACTTTCCATATATTTTTTACATTGAACAAAGATTTTCGTTACAGTTATCAAATATACTTCGTAGTTGAATGTCATACAAAGTTCTTTCATTTTGTAAGGTTTTTTTTTTCCAGGTGATAGGATTACATCATATCTTTAAATGTACAGATTGTTTTTTCAGATTTTACATATATAGGACAAGCTGTTGCCCCCGAAGGGATGCTTATAGCTCGAGAATTGGAGGAATTGGAACATTTGGAAGACCATAACATTAAGTGCAGCCAAAAGCAAATTTCGATTGCTAACTAGCATTCTGTCAGTTAGTCTGACCAAGACTAGCTTTCATCATAATAGATTTACGAGACTTTTTTTCAGGGGTGTTGTACCATTATCCCTTATAGACCCAGCTTCTTCCAGTGACTGAACTCTTTCCACTGTTCAAGTATTCAATTACTCCCTCCCGGTCACTATATTGTTCCCATTTGATATGGACACAATACTTGAGGAAAAGTGTTAAAATAGGAGTAAAAGAGTTGTGTGGGTTGGTAATAGAGAGGGATGAATTATTAGTAGTTAAATAAAGAATTGTGGGGCCAAAACATAAAGAAAAGTGATAAAATATGAGTAAAAGAGTTGTGTGGGGTTTGGTGATAGGGGAGAGGAATGAATAAAATAAGAGTAAAAGTTTCTAAAAATGTTGTGTATCCACTCTCGATCTTTTCTGGAAATTTGAGCACACAATCATGTTTACATTTGTCCCATAACCAATGCTGCTTGTACTCCTTTTTGGTACCCAAGAAATCTCCAGTTAGTTACTTGATACTATGACTTTAATTTGAAAAGTTCGTCAACTGAATAAGTGAAATTTCAGGACTTTACCAGTTTGACTAATGAATTTCTTTCACATGTTGTTGGTGCCAATGTAAGCATGCTTGTCTTTGGTGTGATTAATGAAAGGTGGATACCAGTTTCCTAGGTGATTAATGATTATTGTTCAAGTTTTTACCAATACTTAAGTTTCGATACTTAAGTTTATCAATACTTAAGTTTCGATATTGCAATTTGCGACTCAAAATCCAGCTGGTTACGTCTTTACAGTAAATGTTGCTGTGATGACCATTTGCAAGTTTGCAACACACACAGCGTCTAAAGAGTATAGAAGGTAATTTTTATATCTGTCTTTATTCATCCTTTTCCCTTTCTAGATATCGTTACTGAGCTTTTGAAAATCATGTACCCTTTGATTATAGCCTACGCACTACTGTGTGCGAAAGTCATTGCCCTTGAGGATGTCATTTAAACCCCAAGAGAGATTTTCAGCGTCACAGAACATTGATGGTGAAACTGTTTATGAGTAATCCATTCAAGGACGAAGCAACGGTGCCATTAATTGCTGGGATTATCATGTTGTTGAGTCGTGCTTTTTCTACCTAATAATTGTGTTGGTTGACAGTGGCCTAGTAATAGCTTTCTTTAGTAATGCTCTTGCCAATCAGTAGGTCTCCCTTGTGACGGGTCGGATCTTGCGACGAGTATTTTGTGAGTGGAAATGGGTAGAGGGGACAAGGTGGGCACCCACCCATGTGCTCCTTATCTCACCCCCTATGGGGTTTTTGTGAGACAATATGGTAGAAAAATGGTCTGGCTATCGAGAACAGAGGGTCTCTGAGTCTTTGGTGTGATTATTATGGCTGGACAGGCCTACCTTTGCAGATCAAACTCAAACGTTTCACATAGGCTACACCTTGTGTACAATCACGTACTCTATTTTCTGCACGTCTTGTTAATTAGTTGTTCTTTAATGCATTATTTAATATTTCGTGATAATTAAGTGTGACGTATCATCTATGCCTATTGAGCCTTTGAATCCTCAAATCTAATAATGTTCTATTTTTTATGTTACAGGTTGCATTTGAGGTATTAACAATGATGACGGGTTGATTTTTTGTCCGGTTGGCAACATATATGTGCTCACAATACAAGAATGAAGACTTATAATTAGTAGCTTTCAAATAGTCGTTAAGAATTATTATTTGTTCTATTTAAACATTTGTTATATTTGTTTTAGTTAAATAATTGAACATTTGCGATCGAAGTTCTACTTTTGATCCTTTTTTGAAATGTAATTGACATATATTTTTGAGACTGAATCAATTGAATGCACAATTAGAGAAAATTACAATTGTTGCGTGCCTTACAAGTCCTTATGTCGTTGCACTTTATTAAGTGTTGTTTTTGAATAAATTAGTGTTGCATTTGTTTATTATAAGTGTTGTTTTGGGACGTAACGAGTGTTGCGTTTCCAAAATAAAAATGTTGCATTAATTTGATATAAGTGTTGCTTATCAACATGAAAAGTATTGCATTAGTTCAGGAAGTGTTGCTTTTTTTACATAAGAAATGTTGCATTAGAAGATAAAAAATGTTGCATTTGCAATTAAAAAAGCGTTGCATAAACATGACCAATGCAACACTTTTCAAAAGTGTTGCTTCAGATTAAAAAGTGTTGCATTAAGTGTTGCAATGACCTAATGCAACAAGACCTGATGTAGCACTTGATTAAGTGTTGCATAAACTCTATTGCAACATTTATATGACATTATGCAACAATAGCAAAGTGTTGCTATAGAATCTAAATGTAGTAGTGTCCCCTTTGTTTTAGTGCGACCACAAATTCGGATTTGTATAACAACATCAAACTGACAATATAGCTAATTCCGTCAATTTCACGGGTAATAGAGCTAGTTAAAAGATTAAATACCGTGAGAAATAAGTAACGGTGAAAAAGGGTCCTACAACGTCAAATATAAATAAATTGATTTTCTCATAAAACTGAGTAATCGCTAGCGAAAAAATAAAAATTAAGGCAAACCCGGATCGGAGGAGAAGCCGTGCAAGAGCAGCGAAAGGTGGTAGCAAATGTCATCCTACATTCCTACCCTTAAAAAGTTGGATTGAGAGAAAATTTAGTGAGAGAAATATAAGGAAATAATAGAGAGAGATAAGGAACCTTTGAAAAGTTGTATTGAGAGAAATTTTAGTAAGAGAAATTTTAGTGAGAGAAATAATAGAGAGAGAGATAAGGAAATAATAAGTGCTACGATTTGAGAGATGATATATATAGAGGGGGTGGGGGAGGGGGAGATTTTTACTAGTTTGTTGAATTGTCTCAATAGCAAAAATCTTCATTGTTACTCTTTCTCATGTTGTTTCCCAACCAAAGATTTCTCCTTTTATGTTTCCTACAAGTTGAACATTGTTAATATCCCGAGTTCAAGTTG
The DNA here is from genome assembly GCF_048544455.1 of Silene latifolia. Taxonomy (NCBI): domain Eukaryota; kingdom Viridiplantae; phylum Streptophyta; class Magnoliopsida; order Caryophyllales; family Caryophyllaceae; genus Silene; species Silene latifolia. The sequence goes on along the minus strand of NC_133528.1, from coordinate 146,506,095 downwards.
TCGTTAGTGTCTTAATTGGTAGTTAGAGTCTTAATTAGTGGCTAATAGTATGTCTTTAGTTTAAAAGTCCTTCTCTTGGGATAAACACTTACTTGTACAATATTGCTTTATCAATTGGAGTAATTTATAGTATAGTTTGACTTATAAATTGTTAATTTGGTAGTTAATTCTAGCATTTACGACACCTAGTCTTTTTGCTATCACTTACATATTTTTTGTGCACCTCCTACTTGAGATGACTCATACAAACTAATAAATGCATAATTTTTAATAGAGTAATTATCGTCTGAGATCGACATATTCATCTCTTTCAAACTTAATTCGGGTCAAATATCACATATAAGACAAGAAATCAACGCATCAAGATTAATTTGAAACTAGTCAGAAAATTATCTTATCTATTTAAATGAGATGTTAGTTAACCCGTTTTACTATTAAACGGATATAAGGAATATATCCGTACTCAAAAATCCATCATAGAAAAAAGTGTCGATTGATTGTAGAAGGTCACAATTGGTGCGAAGGAGTGGGGACTGGGGGTGTTACCAATAGGTGAGTATAACTCAATAAGAACAAAAATATACGGAGTACTTCCTAGGAATAATCCAAGGAAAGTTAAGAAAAAGTAGAGCATAAGACAGACAAGAAAAGACAAAGAATTCAGAATTTCAGATTTTACGTGAAAACACACCAGTTTAGGTTTAGGTGTTTCAGAGGCAGCAATTTTGCTGGAAATATAATTATTACTGTTTTGTTTCCATATTTATGCAAACCATTTAAAAGATTCCCATGTGGAGTAGTGAGTATTAGCTTACCTTATGTTTGGGCATACATGTTGCACCAAGTCTCCCTTGTGAATTGTGAATTTTGAATTTGTGATAGTATATTTGTCACAAGTTTGCAACAGATGAAATATTATTCGTGTGGGTAAATAAGGTAAAATAGATTGTTATTTTCTAGTTATTTTGTTTTATTTTTTTTACTCACATGAATAATATTTACCCGTCACAAATGAGAATTTGCGTATACGTTGAATGTCTATGTTTTTTTTTAAATGCATGGTATAAGATTCTTATTAGTCCACAATCCCCCTCAAAACATATATCGATTAATAATTTTATAAAATGTAATTTACAACCTGACAATTCCAACTCACATTAGTCATTTTATTTTAATCCTTTTAATTCAAATAATTTTATAAAATTTAATTTACAATCTGACAATTCCAACTCACATTAAACTTTTTATTTCAATCCTTTTAATTCAAATTTGACCTTAAATAACTATTAAAATATTGACATTAATCGAGCATTAGCTTGGGCCAAAACTGACCTGACCAGGCCCATGACCAGCCTTAAACAATAACCCACAAGTTAGTAAGGATGTTAATTTACTTAGTACACATTTTACTATTTACAATACATTTGTAACAATTATATCTCTCTCATTTACACTCTTCTCAAGTCCTTATCTCATCTTATTTCTTCTCTATCAATATTGCCCTCAACACAGTGGCGTAGCCACATATATGGAGCGGGGTCTTGAGACCCCACAAATTTTCGACAATTGACATTTTTAATTTCATCATGAAAATTTGTGTGATTTAAAAATTTTACGTGTTTAAGACCCCATAATAAAATACTCCGTATATAAATAACAATTACATTATAATAGCCCCCACACTTTAACGATTTTGGCTCCCCACTGCCTCCAAAACCACCTAACCACCATCAACCAGCCACCTCCGAACCCAAAATATGTTTAATTAATAAAGAGTGAAGAAAGTTATGGCATTTGCTAGAAATAACTTATTATTAAAAAAAAATACAATTATTAACAACATTTTATATATGAAGAACATAAAAGTCATAAAGTTACTCTGTATCAAACAAGCGAAGACAAAGGAAATACAGACGAAGTACTCCCTTTGTCCTGGTCATTAGTTCACCTTTGGTTTTGGCACAAAAGCCACACAAAAATAGGAGGGAGTCAATTATTAGAAGATAAGTGGATCAAATTAAGTGTGAAAGATCAAGCTGTCCATCACAAACATTCCTAAAATAGAAAGAAAAATAATTAACTCAAACACAACAAAATGAAATAGATACACAAATGACCTAAACGGAGGGAGTATTTCACAACTCGATATATCAATCTCGATTATTGAGTAATCAACAAAGGAGGAAATTGTACTTGTACCAGACCTTTATTATCGGCCCAACTAAAGTGAAACAAGTCTTTTCCTTACCAACTCACAATGATCACTAGTCACTAGATTCTTTTCTTGCCCTTTTATTTCGACCTTTTTTTATTCACTTTGTAATAAAATAGCTTCAATAAATATCTTTCTTTATTTTTTAATCATTTATTTATTTTTAATTAAAATAACTCTCATAAATATAAGAGAGGTAAACAAATTTACAGGACAGAGAGAGTACATTTGTAGAGTTGTACATATTTCAATGGACAATGCTACGACGACACCGGGTGTTACACAATCTCGGTAACACCCTAATTAAAATAATCAAATAATTATAGATATTCAAGTTAGTTGAGATTTATGCGTACAATATGGAGGGGCAGAAAAGTAATCCTATTTTATCTCTATATCCAAGAGCCTAAGATTAACACTGAATTTAGATCAAGTCCTTCGCCTGTTTTCTTCTCATACAAGGTTTATACAATCATACATACATATCCATCCAATCTTTCTTCCTCATACAACTATACAAGGTTCATACACATCTAATCATGGAATTCAAATATTGAATACAAAAATAGCTATAATTTACTACTACAAGCAAACAAGTATTTGACCATGCATTTAATGGAATCGGTTTCTCCAATAACCGTCACCGTACAATTTTATTAATAATTTAAGTTTGATCAATTAATTGTGATTTGATTTGCGTGGTATTTTTCATTATCACATTCCGGTTGAATATTGAGTATATTTTGCATAGTTTGCTCGTCTATAAGAAAAATAAAATTTTGCATAATATATTATTAACCTTACGACGGTGGCGATGGTATGGTGGTTGGCGTTGAAGAGCGCTTAATTGAAGATGTCACTAATATAAGGATGTAATCTTAATTAGTAGAGAGAGAAAAGTCTTAGAGAGAGAAAAGTCTTAGTATTTTGAATGCTTGAACCAAATAATGGTCTCCCGCCGGAGGCCAACCCGTCAACTCGATCCCCCGTCGGCGCCGTCCTTTCTGCAGGCAACGAAACTTCGACATTTCCACAACTTCCCAAAAATGCCAAACGAAAAACGATGCATCTAGATTCTTTTCATGCCTCTGCAAGCCAAAACCCTAACTCGCCTGAGTCGCAGCCTCTTGCCGCCAATGGTGTTTTGAAACTGACACAAGGTCAGCATTTGTTCTCCTACAAAGATAAAGTGCAAGGGTTTGATCCCGAGTATCACTCAGCGGATTTTACTTCTCTAGACGATATTGAATTTGAGTCAGATGACGACATTGAAGAGGACCAGGAAGAGGATGCTCTGTGTCCACGAATTTGCTTAACCAAGGAAGAGAAATTCGCCCTCCGACGACCATGGCACAATTCAATCATTATTAAAATGTTTGATAAAAACATCGGGTACCTGTCGCTAATGAGAAAACTTAATGCCAAATGGTCAATAAAAGGTAAACTCACCCTCACTGATCTTACCAACTCCTATTATGTGGCTCGCTTCTCCTCGAAACAAGATTACGATTTTATTATGTCTCAAGGACCATGGATGATTGATGATCATTACCTAACAATTCGAAAATGGGTTCCCAATTTTGTGCCATCTGAGGATTCTATTAAAAAACTAACAACATGGGTGAGAATACCGAATTTACCCGTTGAATACATTAATGAGACTTTTCTAAAAAAGATAGGCTCAAAGATTGAAGAAGTTATTAGAATTGACAGTAACACGACCACTGCTCAAAGAGGTCACTCGATTGAATGTCGAGGTTGATTTGTCGAAGCCACTGTTATCGAAGTTCAGATTATATGGCAAAGTTTATTGCATTCAATATGAAGGGTTGAGAATGATATGCTTTAAGTGCGGAAAGTTAGGACATTTAATGGATAACTGTACGAAAGAAGCCACGGCTAACGCCAATGCGGATGCTGCCGAGCAGACCCAGCAACAAGACCAGTCCTTAGCAATTCCTAATAAAAACTCATTAGAGGCAGGCCTTCGTCCGGAGGAGAAATAAGATTTTGGTGACTGGATGATGGTTAAGAAACCGCCTCGTAGAAAACCTATCGTCCCTGTCAACATTCCTGCTCAGCCACAGAAGGAGAACAATAGGGTATTCAAATTCGTTCAAATATCTTCGAAAGCATCCAGGTCAAGATTCGATATACTCCAAAATAATTCAGAAGATATGGTCAACAAACAGAATCCTACCGTAATCGAACACTTTCCATAAACCCTGATAGAAGTATCCCGAGAAAAGTTCCTCAAACTCCTAGTATCAAACAAAAAATCGCTACCCTCAATAAACAGACTAATAAGCTTCTTTCAAAATCAAACATTACCAAAAGTAATACCAATTATATTAGAAAAGATATTAATATCCAACATATAATCCCCTCAAATAAAAACACATCTATTCTTAATATTTCCTCCCCTGTTTTACAAGATATCACCAATATCTCAGTAATCACCAAATTCCCTTCGATCCCGTTAGTTTCACAGAACTCCCCTGTCTCGTTGCTAAATCACCAAAACTCCTCCCTTGGTTCTGAATCTGCTAAGCACGATGAATCCCCACCCATACTTCTCTTATCTCGACCACCCCGTCCCTCGCTCAACCTCTATGCCTCCCTCAAAATCCCCAGATCGAGGTCATCCCTCCAACCCAGAAGACGGTAATTTCCACTTGGCCGGAGATGGCATCTCCATACTTGGGAATAATGATATCGGAATGCCCAATAATGGATGTGAAAATCGAGTTGGCAAAGGGCAATCAACCGAGTCTAGCGATAGAGCTGTCGATACCATGGAGTACTGACGAAGTTTTAAAGCTTGTAAGTAAAGCTTATCTATCTTCTATAAATTTTCTACCTGATTTAATGAGTACAATAATACCGAATTTGACTCCTAAACTTCCCCACATCAAATTCATGGTGTGGAATGTCCAAGGAACCGGCAATAAAAATAAAGTTAATGCGATTAAGGAGGTTGTTCGTACTTATAAGCCCTCATTATTAGCCCTTGTCGAAACACACATTGGTAGTGATCATGCTATTAAACTAGGAAATATCCTAGGGTATAATGGGCACTCTCGGGTGAATGCAGTCGGGTTTAGTGGAGGTATATGGATGTATTGGAAAATGGAAGTCGTCACAGTAACCCCGGTATATGAACACTCACAGTTTATCATTATTGAAGTTGCTCGAAATGGTGAATTCCCTTGGTTCTTCTCGGCTGTTTATGCGAGTCCGGACCCGTCCAATCGAAGGGAGCTTTGAAGAGAATTGGAAGCTTTTGCTCGAAATAATAATAGGCCTTGGCTCATTGCAGGCGATTTCAATGAGACTCGTTCACTTAATGAAAGTCATAGGGGCGACTCTAATATGGCGAGAAGATGCGACAATTTCAACAATTGGATCGAAGATTGTGAATTTATCGAACTCGCTTTTTCTGGAGCATCCCATACTTGGGCCCGAGGTAACACAGTGGAAACATGAAAGAGTGCGAGATTAGATAGATCCCTTTGTAATGCGGAGTGGGGGACTCTTTTCGAGGATGCTATGGTCAAACATCTGCCTGCTATTCAGTCCGATCACTGCCCTCTGCTTATATCACCTAATGATTTTGCGCCTCTCGTTGCTGTCAATAGGCCGTTTCGATTTCAAGCATGTTGGCTTACACACGAGAAATTTAAGGAATTTGTTGACTCTAGTTGGCCAACTGACGGGTCTTTCCCGTCACGATTAGACACCTTATCAAAGAAGCTCCAAACCTGGAATTCTGATGTTTTTGGAGACATTTTCAAAAGAAAACGAATTCTTATGGCAAGAATAGGTGGCTGCCAACGAGAATTGGCTATGGCAAGGCAAGGTCATTTAATTAAATTAGAAGCGAAATTGCGTAAGGAACTTGATGAAGTGCTTGCCCAAGAGGAACTTTTATGGTACCTGTGGACAAGGCCCTCGGGAACTGCGTCCGCGGGATCCACACCAGGCATAATCGACTCGAGGTTCTTTCGAATCGAATTAAGACCAATTAGAGTCGCCACCAAGTTTTTTGGGAACTTGGAACCGTTCAAGTCAACTTTACACCTTTCATCGAAAAGCATAAAGCCAATCGACTACGAGTGATTAAAGATAAAGACTTGTACCCTATATCACTCGATTTGAATGACTCTCGTAATCCAATGGTATTTAGACGGATCCACAAACCATAGATCTTGAGTAAGGGGTGAGGGTACGTGTTGGGAAGCCCATAAGGACACCCAACCCCGCCCGTCAATAACGGCCTCTACTAAGTCAAGTGTCGGATTTCAAACAAGGTCATAGCTACTGCGATGTATGATATGCAAACGTTGTTTTAACCCTATCATGTGACAACAATTTCTATGTCGTTTTAGATGCAACTAAACTAACTTTGTCAAAGTTGTAATTTAGCATGTGGGTTGATTGATCTAACAACATACAAAATAAAACAAGCAAGGCTTAAGGGGGAATGGGGGAGCCGTTGGGATCTACCTATTACAAACCAGGCATTTCATGCCGACACGACAACGAATTAAAGATACAACTCGATCTAAATACAATTTCTACATACAAAACAATACACGGCAACGCACACGGCCGTTTGGCCTAGAAAACCGTGCACATGAGGGGTGGCCCACGGCTCACATGACCCACGGTCTTGGGTCACTCCTCGTAATGCGTGCTCACGCTTAATCTCATCGAATTAGACATAGGGTTACACACCAAAGCATGCATTAGCATAAACCGGGCCATGTTGCTTTAGACAACACGCGGTTTACTACGCTCCTACAAGCATTGGGAACAACCGTCTAACCAAACAAGACCAAGGTTTTTAGAAAAGGTTTTGACTCAATAAAAGTAAAACAAACTTGAAAGATTACAACTCGATAAACAAACTGTAAATTACAAGCTACGAAACAACAAAGAAAAAATGATAAACAAAGAAAGAGAAACGAAATAAGAAAGCCAAAACACATGGCCAAATCACGGCCCAAGACGAGACCAACCTAGTTCCTAAGTTAGATTCATTGGTTAGATCGAATGATTGCGAAAAGGGATAGGAAACAAGTTAGAAAACGAGTTAAAAACGATGTTGATTGATGGTCGCATGAGGGTGCATTCTACACGGCCTAAAGGGTCTAATTAGGTCAAATTCGCTAATTAATTTAACTCATCGAGTGTCAATAAGAAGGTGCTAATCACGCACTCTTATACTAGCGAGAAATTAGGTGAAAGAGAGAGATGCATTCAATTATTTACAGAATCGTCGATTGATTTTATAACTTACGTCGAAGCCACCTATCGTGTCTAATTAGATTATTAAATTAAATTAATGTTATCTAAATACGTCATAGGTTAACAATCAGAGGTTAAACTAACATACAACGGGTCCTAGGGTATGTCGATTTGGCCGAAACAATAAGGAGGTCGAAAGCGACGAAAGTTAGACAACTCGTTTTATTTATGCCCTACCTTGAACACGAGGATATGTAAATGAGACGGGGGTGTACGACCGACAGAAGGAGCGGTTTCTTTTTCCATCTCAAGTCAACGCGGGTATTCATGGTGGTACTTTAACTCATACTCGGACTAACTAGTTTCATAGTTAAATTAAAACAAACGATAAACAACGAAAAACAAACAAAAAACAAACTAAAAAAAGCGTAAGAAAACGAAATAAAAAAAGGAGAGAAAAGGGGATTTGATGCACCCTCAACCTACATGTATCGTTGACACCGTCTTGGGTCGTAATCGATGGTAGATTTTATCTCGAGAGGCCGTCGTCGACGAAGAATAAAGCAAACACGCGTTTTGGAAAGTTTCTGGACAGCGATTTTAAAACAGTGATATCTCCCTCGTTTCATGACGAAAATTCGATTCGAAAGATGTTTTGGAAACTAGAAAGAGAGGAGAACAAGGATATTAAAGCAACCCCTGCTCGTTTTGGGTTATTGGGCACGAAAAACGAGCACAAACAGAACTGGACAGACAAGAAGAAACCGCGAAAACAGAGTGTTATTTCACTCTGTTTTTCGAGGGATTTCGTGTACTCTCAAGGGCAATTTGGCTCGTAATTCTTTGTCTAATGTGTATATGGATGTTATGTGGTTAATTAGGAACAAGAAACTCGAATTTTTATGGAGGTTTGATGGAGGAACGAGTGAGTTTTCGAAGAGGACACACAAACAGTTTCAGTTTGTGTGTCGGTTTGGTTTAGGGTTTTTGAAGGATGTTTAGGGTTTGTTTCTGAGGTTTAAAGCTTATGGGTGATGGTTGGATGTATGGAGAACTTAGAGGAATGAATGTATGGTGAAGGGGTGGTATTTATAAGGAGTTAAAGTAGGTTAAAAGAGAGGGAGAGGCAATCGGGCTCAATCCCGTATGGCTGCTGTCCATCGGTTTTTGTGAGGGTTTGAGGGGGGTTTTCTTGGTGATTAAGCTAGGATAATATGGGTAGGATACTAGGGTATGGGTTAGGGTTAATGGGTACGGGTCTTGGTAGTGTTTGGAGCGGGTTTTGTGCTCGAGATTGAGCTGCCAAAACAGGGGCTGCTCGGTTTGGTGCGGGCTGTTTGGGGCTTGTTTTGGACGAGAATTTGGGCCGTGGTTGGGGGGTTCGAACAAGGGTGGATGGGTAGAGGCTTAGGTTGATTAGTGTACTCGATATTCGTGCCAATTCGTAAAGAAAACGGGCCCAAAAACCGAGCTAAAATCGAGCTCAAAAACATGCTTTTAAAACGAGTTTTCTTCGCTTTTAAAATCGATTTTTCAAATCAATTAACACATTAAAATAAATGACTTTCCAAATCAAATATACTCATAAAATGATTTTTCAAATCAATTATTTATTTTATTTTCAATAAAATAAACTTGGGAAAATAAATTCAAAATAAAATAAATTAAATTGAATTCACCTAAAAAAAACCATATTTTAAATATCATTTAAAATAATAAAATGAACTCCCTAAGAAAACATTAATTTAAATATCATTTAAATTAATAAAATGAATTCACTTAAAAAAACATTAATTTAAATATCATTTAAATTAATAAAATACTTCATCGACGACGCCAATTCTACCTCGTAAAACGAGCTCCAAATAATGACAATGACAACTAAAGAACACATGTGTCCTATCATCATCGGGTGTTTGTCGGGTTCTCTATAAATTCCAATATCGACGGATACGGGTATCTACAGTACCAAAAGTCGAGACTAGAGTTTATTAAAGATGGAGATCGAAACACGTCTTATTTCCATGTCAGTACGTTAGTACGACGATGGCGAAACAAGATCTCGGCTTTAAAAAACAGCGACGGAATATGGGCGGAAGACGTGAGGGAGGTAAAAAATATTGTGGTTGATTATTTTAAAAATTTGTACACGGATGATAATTTGTCAAGCGAGATGGAAAATTTACCTTGGGATTTATTTCAAGACTTTAATAATAAGGATTGGGAGTGGTTAAATCGACCATTTTATATAGCAGAGATCGAACAAGTCATTAACCATATGGGATCGCTTAAGGCTCCGGGCCCGGATGGTTTTCAAGCACTGTTTTGTCAGAAAAATTGGCCTCTTATTGCCTCCTCTTTATGTGACATGGTTATTAAAGCTCTAGAAGGAAAGGGGATGCCGGAAGGGCTAAATGATACTCATCTCGTTCTTATTCCAAAGGTAGATAATCCTGAATCGATTACTCAATTCCGTCCAATTAGTTTATGTAATGTTGCATATAAAATAATCAGCAAGACCTTAGCTAATCGGGTTAAGAAAGTGTTGCCCCATGTCATTTCTGAGACACAAAGCGGCTTTGTCCCAGGGCGTCAAATTACTGATAATATAGTTGTGTTTCAAGAAGCCATACATTCTATGCGAAAGAAAAAAGGACAAACCGGTATTATGACGATCAAAATAGACCTTGAGAAAGCCTATGATAGGCTATTGTGGAGCTTTATTTACGTGACATTGAGTGATATTGGCTTCCCACGTCTTCTTATTGATGTGATTATGGAGTATGTAACGTAGCCTCGTATGCAGATATTATGGAATGGCGAGCCAACAGAACAATTTCCCCTTCAAGGGGAGTACGTCAGGGCGATCCTCTGTCTTCATATCTTTTCGTCACGTGTTTAGAAAAATTGCAACAAGCTATTGATTTAGCGGTCCGAAACAATAATTGGAAATCAATCATTTTATGTCGAGGTGGACCTCAAATCACTAATCTCTTCTTCGCAGACCATATGGTCATTTTTGGGGAAGTTTCAGTTGAACAGGCGCTGGTTATAAAATACGTCATTGATAATTTTTGCAAAGCTTCAGGCGAGAAGGTAAGCGCTGCTAAATCCCGTGTTTTCTTTTCCTCAAATACCGAGCCCAATACTAGAGAAGCGGTATGTGAAGCTATGGGGTTTGAAGAGACAGACGATCTAGGTACATATTTGGGTATGCCTATTATTAATGGGAGGGTTACTAGACAAACATTCGCTCATTTGGAGGATAAAATTAACAAGCATCTAGCTGGTTGGTCGACCAAACGATTATCGCTAGCTGACAGGTCGACTCTTGTTCAATCAACCCTCACGACAATTGCCAATTATAGCATGCAGTCGACAAAAATTCCACGATCAGTTTGTGACTCTATTGACAGAAAATCTCGCCGGTTTTTATGGGGTGGAAACAAGGATAAGAAATCGATTCATCTTATATCATGGGAGAAAGTTTAGCAACCTAAATCGCTTGGGGGGCTAGGCATTTTATCCGCACGACAAGCCAATGCAGCATTCCTGACAAAACTAGGCTGGAGGGTCCTATCCGAGCCGGCTAGCTTATGGTCTCGGGTTTTGCGAGCCAAGTATGGTAACAATCGTTGTGACATCGATATTTTCCAAGCCAAGCAAAGCATGTCTAATGTATGGGCATGTATATCGTCACAGGCCAAGACTATTGTTCGAGGTACTGCAACCACGACTGGAAACAGACGGAAAACACTCTTTTGGGATCATGCGTGGGTCGATGGGATTTGTTTATCTGATCATAACATCGCCCCCATACCAGAGGCCTTATTAAGCGCGTCAGTCAGTGATATGTGGTGTCCTAATACAGGGTGGAAGTGGGAGCTCTTTTCGGATTTGGTACCGCATGAGATCCTCCAGAAAATCGCTTCCATCTCGCTATTTAACAATCCTGATATGGAGGACTCATTTTATTGGATTGGCACTTCAACAGGAAAATTCACCATAAAATCAGCTTTGGGTTTCCTAAAAGGAGATGATACTTCGACCATTCCCGAGCCTATTATTTGGTGTACAATCTGGCGCTTACCCATTCAACAACGAGTCCGTATGTTCATGTGACTTGCGGCTCATGAGAGACTTATGGTGAATGTGAATCGAGTAAAGCGAAATATGGGAGATAATCACTTATGTCCTAGGTGCGAGGAGGAAGAAGAAACTACTGACCATTTGCTGCATGCGTGCTCTGTCTCACGGCAATTATGGGAGCTTATGGGTATTGACAATTCCAATCTTTCCTTTTATAATTCATCATTCTCAGAATGGATTTCGAGATGCGCTAGCAACGATGTTCTAACCACGGTGCCGAATTGGCCAATTTGCTTTGCCCTCACATGTTGGTGGATATGGAAATGGAGGAATAATATCGTCTTTGGACGTGAAGCTGACAATCCTACTCACCCTCGGGCATTTATCCACCAACAAATTGGCGCTACAAAGAAAGCTTTCGATCAATTCGACATCCTGACCCCCAAGCCTCATCATCCAGTCAACACGGAGGTATTTATCCGTTGGCTCCCACCCCCACACAATTGGACTCTTTTAAACACTGATGGCGCCTCTAAGGGCAACCCAGGACCGGCCGGGAGCGGTGGAATTTTTCGAGACGAAACAGGTAACTTCATCACGGCCTATTTCTTTTCCTGTGGTAACTGTACCTCGATAAGGCCGAACTTCTCGCCCTGCTTGCTGGATTACAGAAGGCAAGGTCGATGCAAATCACGAGACTTATTATCAACATGGATAACTCACCCTGTGTGGAGCTCATCAACGAGAACCAGCTCGTTAGCAATAGTCTCAAGTTTATAGCTCGAAAATGTCAGGATTTGATACGCGAAGACGGTTGGATAGTCAAGCTTGAGCATAATTATAGAGAGGCGAATAGGGCCGCCGACTACTTAGCTAACCAAGGCGTTTATTCGAGCACGACTATTACTTTTATAGACAATCCGTCTGTTAAGCTTAGATCCATCCTTAGGGAGGATATTTTTGGGGTTGCTATACCCCGTGTAATCGCTAGTAGTTAAAACTCGGGGCTTTGCCCCTCATTCGTACCAAAAAAAAAAAAACTAATATAAGGATGTAGTATTCCATTTATGCCGTTAGACAATTGATTTGACTGATCTTTGGAAAAATATTAAAATGTCACTACATTTACAAAATTACCCTCGGTGTTACCCAAAGTCGGTAACACCAGGTGTCGCTATCTCATTTTCCTATTTCAATTGACTAAATTTTATTTTATTTTATTTAAATTACTTGTATACTCCTTATGCTTCGTCGTGATTATTTATTTGCCTCCATTTTGAGGTGTTTCATTTAGTTATTTACCTTTCTATGTTAAAATGCTTTTGACGAACTATTTGATCCTCCATAGTGAATTTGGTCTACCACTTGTCATCAAATAGTTGGTTATCTCTTCTTTCCTTAGTTTTTGTCCAAAATCAAAGGTAAACAAATAAACGAGACGAAGAGAGTAATACAATTAAACACATCACTATTCATCAATACTATATATTAATTCCAGAAACCAAGGACTTCCATGTAATTAAATAAATCTATACAAATTAATTATACTATATAGTTTTAAATCGCTAGCGTCGTGTGATGGACCTGAACAAGGGATTTCAATGTAAATATTATATAGTTTTGGTTAAAAGTATAAATTTAGAGAATATTAGAATACACCGAGTTTCCTTAAATAAACGGGTCCCATTTATGGTATTAACTAGTATAAATATGTTAATTATTTAACATACATAAATATAATATAAGTATATGTTATATTTTGGAAACTATTAAAAGGTAAGTAAATCAATTCAGATTTCCAAAAAATATAATATTCCATAATTCCTTAGATTTGTAATTTAATTAGTAAATAATAATGATTGCTCTTAAATAATATTCTAATTTAATATTTCAGATTTATTTAAATATATATAACTCTAATATAACTAGATAATCAACAATTATGATAGTAACCTTCCAGGTGAGTAGTAAAAGCAACAATAATATATAGCAACGAGAGTAGTGAAATTTACAATAATAAATGCGGGAGTACTGATAGAAAAAATAATGACGGCGGGAGAAGTGAACGTAATAGTAGTCACAACACATGTAACGAAAGTAACAGTAGGAACAACGGAAAGAGTATGAAAAATTAACTAACAATTTGATTTTAATAAAATATTAATTTATTTAAATATACGAGCTTGACAAAACTAGGGTTAACCGTAAAAATAGCAGGAATAGTAAAACAAACAACAGTAACCGAAGAAGTAGTGAACGTAATAGTATTAACATGGGATGTAATGAAAGTAATAATATTAACAGCGGGAGAGGTGAACGTGTCTTATAATTTGTTGATTAATTTTACCTCTCATCATAATTTTAATATATAAATTGTAAATGTATGTGTTAACCAAATTTAGAGAAATCATATTTTATAGAAAATAAAATTTAAATGTTAAATAAAGGTAGCCCGGGCGTAATCGGGCACCAAACCTAGTTAGTCTTAAAGTTAATCTAGCTTGTATTTTCAAAATTAATTCTAAAACTGTAACTTACTTTATTCGGTCTTTATTACTCGAAACTCTAGCTCATAGTATTCATCTTCATACCGTGTCATTAGTCATCACCTCGTTTATACGGAGTACAACTATACAAGTCATCAAGGAGTCTAAAGTCTAAACCAAGATTCCACCTAGCACAAAAATAGTAGGTCATTCACCCCAAACCCCCTTTCTCGTAAATATTATAGCTGTTATATTATTTCGTTCTGTAAATATGTTTAGCAAAAGTATTGTATAAATAGTCTGATGTACATACATTGTAATTAGCAGCTGAATGAAATAGCAACTGAATGAAATACAATTACATACATCTTCCCTTATCAACGTTTATTACCCAACCCGATCCTCATTTAATGTCGTGCCTAGGCTATTGGCACTCAGCCCGACCCGCCTCTTGGCCCAGCCCTTGTCCAGCACACAGCTTTAAGTGTCTAACTTTTGCATAGGACCGACCCATTGCACACCCTGACCCTGCGACTAATTATTGAACTAATTATTGTTGTCATCTGTATTTTTGCATTTGTGAGCTAGTTTTTGAGTTGATTATCAAGATATATACTCATATTTTGCTAAACTGAATAAGAATCAATATCGCCCTAACTACGGTACAGTCGGTAATGACGTTTGTCCTCCAAGGTCACACAACACCTTTTTAAGTTGTGTACTCAACCACGAAAGGTCAGAACTTGCTAAAATAACTAAGAACGTCCATTGTTGAAGTATATTACGTAAAAGAAAAGCGGGATTTTGAGATGATGATAAGATTATAGAGGGGGAGAGTATTGCATAATAAAGAAATTGTATTATTGATAGTTGTCATTGATAATGGTAGAATGAACGTGTTTATAATACCTTACAGGAAAATCTAAGCATTACCAAAACCCTAGATACAACCTGTCACTACTAAATCCTAGATTCCCTTACAGATTATTCCTCAACAATCCGCCACGGTCCTTTTATAGTACACAAGGGAGAGACAAGAAGTTAAAAGTCAACCACAATATCAATTGCAAACATTTGAGGACTGAAAAAATGGTTGGAAAAATACAATATTTCATTTAAAAATGTGAAAATAAAGCAAACGTAAATTACTGACTAAGACGGGGAAGTAATAATCGATACATGTAAATTAATTAGTCTTGAAAAATTAAGTTTACTAATTCTTTAACTCCTAAAGCAGCCAAAGATACAACAAACGTAGCTGGATGTGCTCCCATAAGTAAAGGCAATACAATCTTAAGAAAAATTTCGAGCATTTTTAAAGAGTTGCTGCCAATATTATCCTTGAACTTAGAAGAACTAATTTGGGGAATACTGAGATTATTCAATGCCAAAGTTGATGACGATGACAACGATGATGATGCACCTTTGTTGTTTTTAGATGAACATAGCATGGCCATGTCCATTAGACAATGTACATGAAATGTATATCCCTTGTGATTTGATACATATGACCATCCTGGTATATCCTTGCTAGAACCTGTATTTTATTACAGTAACATCATTAAACAATTTACATTATTAAGACGGACACATTCGTCCTCAACTCAAAACGGTCAAACAGATGGATGAGACAAAAATAAAATGCCTAACAATTAATAAAAAGTTTGTCTCATTTATCTAAATGTGATACAATTTAATCCGTTTTGTGTTTAAAACAGATATGTCCGTCAAAACTGGTTATTATTATTATACGTAACTTGAGCTTTATTTAACACAAGAAATATAAAATAATGATGAATATATATGTTCAATTTCGACAATCCCAAATTCACATTTATGACGGCACTATCCGTCTTAATTTTAAGACGGGTCGAATATATACCAAATTACCCCACTGGTTGCCTAGAAAATGCTAAAAAATTTGTCTTTATTACCACCATGTGATAGTATTTGACCCGTCTTAAGCTTAAGACGAATAGTAGTATAGTACCCGTTTTAAGCAAGACTGACTTAATATCCACTTGTCATTCAATAAGACAATAACTTTATCTAAGTAAACAAATGACCGGAAAGGAAGGAGAATAAACTAACCTTCGAGTTTTTTCCTTTGGCATCTTAAACATTTAGAAGATCCTTTCTTCTCAAGCCTAAAAATAACATCTTCAATCCGTATTTCATTCTTCAACTTCGTACAAGAAGGGTGAAAATCAGTATTAATTTCCTTACAATGGTACACAAACCCCTTAACCGTCATTCCACAAGCATTGCAACTTCTACAATAGTCACCATGACGGCAATTTGCGGCACCACACCTAAGCGGTCGTTCAAGGAATTGACATTTTTGCCCTTGGAATTTTATACTGGCCCTAGCAGAAATGCAGTCTACGTGAAGATTGTATTTGCATGGCGCGCATGCATATCTTTCTCCTACGCAACGTATTTTACATCCGTCGCATTTGAACGGGTATCGTCGATTTTCTTTCTCAAGGATGTGTTGAGGGTGGCTTGGGTGTGTCTTTGAAGTGATCTTTGTTGTTGGTACCTTCATATAAATATGACAAAAATTCCGTCAAAAAAGTAAATAAATATTACGATAATTAATTTTTCAAATACCACCAATGGTTAGATAGCAAGTGAATTATACATCTGATGTAGTACATCAGATTGGTATAGTTTTTGAGTTTTAATTTAAAAATTTTGAGTTTTATTATAAAGTTTTTGAGTTTATTTACTTAAACATTAATATCAAAATGTTACATTATAACTCAAAAAAATTACATATATATAGAAACTCAGAAACATTTTATTTTTGACATCATTAAACTATTGTAATTTATAAACTTTATAGAACTAAAAAAAAATACACAAAAACACAAAAGGTCCTTAATTGTGAGGTAGTACATCTGATGTACAATCATTTTTCTCGTTATATAAGATTGTAGGAATATATGACGGTCTTATTACTCTTATATATCATGAGACATGTCCAGTTACAAAAACTCGATATAAGAAAGTTAGTAATAATTGGATTTTACATTTTATCTAATTTAAGATTCTACTATGAAAACTGAGAAATCTAAATAAGTCGGCTATCATCACATATAACAAATTATCATGATGAAAGTTAAAACTGTGTAAATACAAATATAATATAAGTTCTAATTGAATTGATTTGGTCTTAATAAAAGAGTTCAAAAAGTCAAACTTCAACCACAAGTCAACAAGCTATACTGTAATTTGTACTCCCTTCGTTCCGGTCAATTGTTGTCCTTTGGTTTTGGCACTGTTCTGGGTGTAATTCCAGAGCAAGTATTGTTACCACCCGTGGCTTGTAGAATGACGTCTTTGCTTGAATCCTCCTTGCGGTCTCCTGAAACGATGAACAAACTGAGGGCTCGGCTTTGGCCGAGCGTACTCACTCCGACGCTCAAGTCAGTAAACTTAGAGAGGTAAGTTGTTGCTTGGCCTAAGTATATGTATTGTAGAGAGATAAGGAAGATATTACCAGGTGAATAGTGATTCTTAGGTTAATTTTTGGATCCTTTCCTCAATGAAGGTTGAGGAGTATTTATAGACTTTCACCTTTTGTCACGTAGTGGCCAAGTGGCCAAGTGGCTAGCAGGTGGAAAGACCGTTCTACCCTCGGCCGATGGACCCATGACAGGCCGGCCGAGGGTCTTGGATATGAGTACGCGGATATGTGCCCCGGCCGCCGCCTGCAAAGCCGACACCAGTGACAGGTAGATGGGTTGCATCGGCTAGACTGCTAAGTCGTTGACTTTTTGTGGATATCTTTGACCTTGCTCAATGTGTTGACTTGGTCAGCGGTGCAGAATATGCCCCATCAATTTGCCCCCAGCGTAGTCTATGCCGTGGTATGGGCTCCGATGTATGTTGATCGTATATTCTGCGCAAGTAATTTCTGAAACTTTTTCTGTATCGGCTTCTTCTACTTCGGCCTGGTTCTGCTTAGGCCGTACCATATCCCCCCTCCACATGGATGTGTAAAGGGCATCCGATGTGGAAAAGAAAGTGACGCTGGCCGAGACCAGGGTTGGGAGTGCCGGTTGTTTTTGATTGCCCTTTGGCCGGCGCTTTCTAACTTGGTTGATCATGTGGCCGGCGGAGAGCAGATACTTAAGAATTTGTTGAGGAAGATGAATAGGCAGAGATATGAAGGGGCGTGTTGAATACGCTTGATCACTGTTGCATTGATTGACGTTCGACTGTTGCAACGATTGACATTCCGTGGTTGCATGTCCGACACGTGTCTGTTCGCTGATTGGCTGACGCTTCATGGGCTGTTCCCTGATTGGTCCTTCTTCATGGACTTTTCCCTATAAATAGGGCAGTTGTTCCGTGAATTTGGCTACCAATTTCATTTTCTCAAAATTTTCTCCGAAATTTTCATCTCTCTAAACTTTCAAGGGCTTCTTTGTCTTCTAATTTTCAGAGTTGTTACTCCGGCGAGTGTTTTTCTTCAAGGTAAACAAACAAATTTTCTCACTTCTTATTTTGTTACGTAATCATTGCTATCATGTCTTCTGCTGACGCCGGGACTAGCACTTCTGCGCCGGGGGGTTCCCCGTCGCGTCTTGACGAGGAGGGGGTACTAGATGTCATCCCGATAAGATCTGGGGGTCCTAGGTCTCCTTCTCCCGTAGTCGATCCACCAATTTTGGAGGAATGAGAGGATGAGGATGAAGATGCTGATGATGATGAGAGGACTCCTTCTGATGGTGAGAGGCCGCTTATCCCGGATCATGGCGAGGCCTGCAGGACTGGTCTTGACCGTGTCTGGACCAATAAATTCGCCAGCTGTTCCGGTGCGACTCTTTTCGGAGGCCATTTCTCCTTCGGTGAGGGGTACAAAATTGTTATCCCTGAAGAGGGTCAGGCGGTCTGTTGCCCTCCCCCGGGTCACGTCGGCGTATATATCAGGCACATGGAGTATGAGCTCCGGTTTCTTTTGAATAGACACGTCATGGCCATCATCAAAGCTATGAACGTCGCTGTGGCTCAACTGCACCCGTTGGCCATGAGGACGATAGTTGGCTTTGTGTGGCTCTGTCTCTTTAGGGGGGAGGTCCCAACAGTTAACTTATTCCGCCGCCTTCATCATCTTCGGCCGTCAATCGCCGGTAAAGTTGGGTGGTACAGCGTGCAGACGGAGCCAGGCTATGTCTCCGTGTCCAAGCTTACTTCTTGCAAGGACTGGCAACGGCGATGGGTGTACGTCCAAGTGCCGGAGGACTACCCATTGCCTCGGTCCTTCCAGAGCCCTGTTTACTTGCGGTGTGAGAACCGGGAAGAATATGAGAAATGTATTTCCCGGGGTAAGGTTAAGATGGACGCTTCGATGGTCCCTCTTACTGCGGAGGAGAAACGGGCGATGCAGCTGTTTGATGCTGAGAAGGGATGGCTGCCCCCGACTCAGATTATCCTTCAGGATGAGCTGCTTTGCCGCGTCGGCCTCATACCGGCCCTCAATCAGGGTGAGTGGGGTCGGTGTGAGGCCCATCTTTGCCTGTTGTATTCCTGTTTTAGAGCTTTGTTTTACTTCCTTTATGTAACTCTTGTTTGATTTCTTGCAGACCGGTTTGGCCAGGATCTGTCTGAGAGGACCTTAAAGAGGTTAGGGCTTGATAAGGACGGGAAGGTTGTTCAACGGCATCCTACGGCTGACGCGCGTGATCGCAGACTGGCTCCCAACGAACTGATGGACAAGCAGCTGAAGGCATTGGATCCGGAGGCGGCCCATGCACGGGTTCTCGGAGGCGTGCCGAAGAGAACAAAGAAGGCAAATATCCAAATTGGCGGCGGCGTCAGTGCCAACCCCCTCTTCGACCCCAGTGGTCCAGAAGGATCATGTGGAGGTCATCGATATCACTGAGGGGTGGGTAACGTTGGCTAGGGCCTTTCTTCTCTTGAAGAAGAGAAAAGAGCCACCGTCTGCTTCCACCGTTCTTGGGAGAAGATCGCCCAACCGGCCCTCGGACTAAGAGGGTCCGGGGCCGGTACGGATCTAACTTGCGGTTCAGACTTAGCTAGTTCGTTGGACATTCCCGATGACCGACTCTCTGATGTGTCGATGCATGTTGACGTGGATGCTCTGTGTAAATTTTTTGTAGATCCGCCGTCGGCAGCTGCCGTTCTCACTGAGCGGCAGTTCGAGAAGCAGCCTGAGAAGACGGGTGATAGAAATGTCACCGTTGACTCCCCGGTTCAGAAGATTCTTTCCACCGAGCTCGTGGCGGAGGGTGAGAGAATATATAAGAGGCTGGCGAAGTGGACCCGTCTAGCCGGCTCCCACATCATGGAGCAGGAAAAGGCCGTGGCCCAAGCTGGGCCGCTGATCGCAAAGCTTAAGCTTGATCTCTCCGCTGCAAAGGGGGAGGCCGGGAAGGCTAAGCTGGATCTCCTTGCTGCCAAGAAGCGTGTGGAGGAAGCTGAGAAGCTGCTGGTGGCCGAGAGGGCCAAAGTTGAGGATGCTGATGCTGCCACCGCCAAGTTGATGGAGGAGCGGGACAGGTATAAGGGCGCTTATGACGCCGTGGTTGCCAAGAGGGAAGAGTGGAAGGGTCTGTACGATGCCCAGTCGGAGGCGCACAGGGCTATCCTTGCTCAAAAGGAGAAGGATATTGAGATGCTTCAAACTGAGCTTCTCCCTAAGATGTGCGCCGAATTCCGAGACCAGGCCGAGGAAGCGGCCAGGGAGGCAATCAAGAAGCTCTTCCCCGACGGATTCTTCCCATGGGATAAATTCGACAATCTTCTGGACGAGATGGCCGAGGCTGCGGAAACAGCGGATGCAGAGAAGGCGGAGGCGGCGAAGGTGGCTCAGATAGCTGAGGCCAAGGCGGCCTATGATGCGAAGGTGAAGGAGGCTGAGAGGCCAAAGGTGCTTGAAAATGTCGAGCCTCCTCCTAAGCCGGCCACCGAAGATGCTGCTGCTACCGATGGAGGGCAACAACAGCATAGGGAGACGGGCGGTCGTCACCAGACTCACCCGGCATCTCGGATAGCTTTAGCTGTTCGGGGGCCAACTATTGAGCCTTTCCTCCCTGCCATCTTTTGGCGCTTCAAGTGACATGTTTGTAATCTTTTGCTTTTCTTTTGTTTTGTTAGTAAAACTCTTGGTAGGTTGTGTTTAGGCTTATCCCTATGGGGACGGCCGTCGTCTGTACTCTCCTTGTAATTGTTTTCAATAAAGTTCGTCTTATTGGCCTTTGGCTTGGCCGGGGCTTCGATCACAATCCTTCACTTGTCTTCTTGCGTTATTAATTGAGTGCCTTCGTTTTTACCTTCGGTATGACCGAGGCAGTTTGAATGCATATCTCAACTGTGTTTAACGTCTTTAGCGTATCGACCGACGTATCCCCGTCGCTCTCGGCTTTGGCCGAGGTAATCGGGGTTGCGGCTCGACGGCGTTCGTAACTGTGTAGGCATATTGATCGCTAGATTTGCGTCTCAATTGCACTGAGTGTACGTTTATTCTAGCGTATCGGTCGATGTGTCCCCGTCGCTCTCGGCTTTGGCCGAGGTAATCGGGGTTACGGCTCGATAGCGTTCGTAACTGTATAGGCATATTGATCGCTAGATTTGCGTCTCAACTGCACTGAGTATACGTTTCTTCTAGCGTATCGACCGACGTATCCCCGTCGCTCTCGGCTTTGGCCGAGGTAATCGGGGTTGCGGCTCGACAGCGTTCGTAACTGTGTAGGCATATTGATCGCTAGATTTGCGTCTCAACTGCACTGAGTATACGTTTCTTCTAGCGTATCGACCGACGTATCCCCGTCGCTCTCGGCTTTGGCCGAGGTAATCGGGTTGCGGCTCGACAATGTTAAATAATCGTGTAGGCATATTGATCGCTAGATTTGCGTCTCAACTGCACTGAGTATACGTTTCTTCTTGCGTCTCAACCACGGAGGGGATAAACACTTTGATGGAAAACTTGGATGTTTCTTCATTAGATATAAACACGCGCCGGGGTGCCGACAATGGTTTTGGACACCTCCGCCGCTTATACAAAGTACTTTCTTAGGATGTCAGTGTTCCAGTGGCTCATCAAGGGTACGCCCCCCATGTCTGTCAGCCGGTATGTACCCGGCCTCATCTCTTCAACTACTTTGTAGGGTCCCTCCCAGTTGGCCGTTAATTTACCATGAATATTTCCTTTGTTGGTGGCGGCCGACTTTCTTAGGACTAGATCTCCTATTTTTAAGTCCCTTTTGTGGACCCTTCGGTTGTAGGCTCTTCTCATCCGGTTTTGGTATACTGCCAAGTTGAGGCGTGCCGTATCTCGGCTTTCTTCGACCAGGTCTAGGGAGGCTTTCAGGCCTTCCTCATTTTCAACTGGGTTAAAAGTAGCCGTTCTGAATGTTGGCACCGTCGCTTCAATTGGTAGGACTGCTTCGGACCCGTAGACTAAGTGGAAGGGGGTGTATCCCGTTGCTTCTTTCTCCGTGGTCCGAAGGGACCACCGGACGCTGGGCAGCTCATCGGCCCATCTTCCCTTAAGGTATTCAACTGTCTTTTTCAAACCGTTGATGATTGTTTTATTTGCTGCCTCCGCCTGCCCGTTGCTCTGTGGGTGGCAGACGGAGGAGTATGCAAACTTGATGCCAAGCTCTTCTAACCAGTTCATTATTAGGTCACTCTAAAACTCTCGGCCGTGGTCGAATACCATGACTTGGGGTAACCCAAAACGAGTTATAACATTTTCCCAGATTACCTTTCTGACGGCCGCTGTGGTTTTCGCCGGTACTGCTACAGCTTCAACCCATTTGGTGAAGTAATCAACGGCGACGATCAAGAACTTCCTTCCTCCGGAGGCCGTTGGAAATGGCCCTAGCATATCCATCCCCCACTGTGCGAAAGGGAGGGGATTAAGCACCGGTTGTAGGTCCCGGGAAGGAGCGTGTATCACCGGAGCATGCATTTGACAGTTCGTGCACTTCTTGGTTTTAGCCTTGGAATCCGCAAGCATGGTGGGCCGTAGTAGCCGGCTCGGAGAGCTTTGTGGGCGAGCGTTCTTGCCCCCATGTGATGACCACGAGATGCCTTCGTGAATTTCTGTCAAAATTAGCTCTGCATCGGCTGGGCCGACGCATTTCAAGAGTGGTCTTATTACGGACCTTCTGTATAATTCTCCTTCAAACAACAAGTACCTGGCGGCGATCCTCTTTATCTTGGCTGAGAGATTGCGGTCCTCCGGCAACTCATTTGCAAGTTTGTACTTCATTATGGGAATCATCCACGTTGTCACGGCCTCGATGTTGCCCACCGTGCAGAGTGCGTCAGTGATGCTTTTAGCAGTCCTGATATCCACTAGCACGGTTCGGATGATATTCTTGATGGTTGAACTGGCAAGTTTTGAGAGAGCGTCGGCCCGGTTGTTCTCGGACACGGGATGCACTCAATTTTGAAGAACTTTAATTTTGCTGTGTCTGTTTTCACCCTTTCCAGGTATCTTACCATTCCGTCGTCTCGAGCCTCATACTCTCTTCTGATTTGGTTAGTTACCAAGAGAGAGTCTGTCTTCAACACAATATGCTCGCCCGGCGCTCTTGCCACCGACTCGACTCTGTTATCACCGCCTCGTATTCAGATTCGTTGTTTGAGGCCGGGAAGGTAAATTTCAAGGCGTACTCAAACTCGTCCCCGTTTGGGCTGATGATAAGGATGCCGGCGCCCGAGCTGTTTGTTGTGGAGGACCCGTCGGTGAATACTTCCCATACACCGGGATGTACTTCTTCTTGATATGTGCATTCGGCCGGGAAAGTCTGCAAGTGCCTGCCCCTTTATCGAGGGCCTCGGCTTGTATTGAATGCCGAAGCCGGATAGTTCTACCGCCCATTTGATAAGCCTACCAGATTGTTCGAATTTTTCTAATGCCTTCTCCAATGGTTGGTCGGTTAAGACCGTCACGGGATGTGCGTCGAAGTAAGGTTTCGATTTCCTTGCGGCTATGACGACAAAGAAAGGCCGCTTTCTCAATCGCGGGTAATTTCTTTCGGCGGGTAGTAATGTATGGTGATAAAGTAGATTGGGTGTTCTTTGCTTGTCTTCTTCTCTCGACGATCACGACATCGACCGTGGCCGAGGTAATCGCTATGTATAGATATAGCGTCTCCCCAAAGATTGGCCTAGACGGGGTTGGCGGTGTCGAAAAGTGAGCTTTCGATTGCACGAAAGTCGTGCTCTGTTCCTCCCCAGTGAAATCTTTATTCCCCTTCAATACTTTGAAGAAAGGGCTGCTCTTGTCGGCGGACCGAGAGATGAAGCGGGCTAGGGCCGCCATCCTCCCGGTCAGTATCATGACCTCTTTTCGATTTCTCGGCTCCGGCAGGTCTAAGATTACTCGGACTTTGTCTGGATTGGCATCAATTCCTCTGGCGCTGACAAGTACGCCGAGGAATTTACCTGCCCGGACACCGAAGTTGCATTTCATTGGGTTGAGCTTCATCTTGTATTTCCTTAGTGAACAAAATGTCTCGTGTAAATCGGCCAAGTGCTCGCTGTCAGACTTGCTTTTTACGATAACATCGTCGACGTAAGCCTCAATGTTTCGTCCTTTTTTATTTTGGAACACTTCGTCCACCAGTCTTGTGTACGTTGCACCGGCGTTCTTCAAACCAAACGGCATCATTTTGTACATGTATGTGCCGTTAGCAGTGATAAATGTGCATTTAGGCATGTCTTCCTCGGCCATGAATACCTGGTGATACCCCGAGAAGGCGTCCAGCAGGCTCAACATAGTGTAGCCTGCCGTGGCATCAATTAAACTATCTATCCGAGGCAAGGGATAACAATCTTTGGGGCATGCTTTATTAAGGTTGGTAAAGTCTACACACATTCTCCATGCCCCCGATGACTTCCTCACCATTACAACATTGGCTAACCACTCAGGATAAGTACAAGGCATGATGAAGCCCGCCGCTAGTAATTTATCTACTTCGGCTTTGATGGCCTCATCCTTCTCGGAGGAGTTCCTCATTCTCTCGCTTGACGGGCGAGCGGTGGAGAGTACGTTCAGCTTGTGAACAATCACCTCCCGGCTCACGCCTGGCATCTCGGCCGCTGAGTAGGCGAAAACATCTTTATTCTTCCTCAGCAGGTCCAGGAGGTCGGCTCTGAATTTTGGTTCCAGGTTGACACCGACAGTTACGGTGCGGCCCGAGTCAATCTCTACCTCCTCGGTCTCTGCTCCTTCGACCATGCCGATGGTTCGGTCGTTTCCGGACCTGGGGATGTACTGTATCTGGAAGGATTTTAATTTTGCAGCGCCAGCTCTCACCCTCTCTAGATACTTTATCGTCCCATAGTCCCGAGCCTCGTACTCTCCTCTGATCTGGCTGGTCACTAAGGGTGAGTCTGTTTTCACCATGACATGCTCCGCCCCGGCGGCTTTAGCTAGCTCAACTCCGGTTATCACCGCCTCGTACTTGGATTCATTGTTTGGGGCCAATGAGGTAAGCTTCAAGGCGTGCTCAAACACGTCTCCGTTTGGGCTGATAATAATGATGCCGGCCTTCGAGCTATTCGTCGTGGAAGGGCCGTTAGTGTAAACCTCCCATACGCCGGGATCCTCCTCGTTCTTCGAGACGAGCTTATGCGCTTCCCCCCGGTCCGAGACATACATCAATGTGAGGGCCCGGATGGACATCACAGCGTTGGCTTCGCTCAGAGTGACCCGGCCTATGAGAACGTTGTAGGCAGACGAGCCGTCAATAACCACGAACTCGGACATAACATTCTTGGCCGCACTTCCCTCGCCGAACATTACTGGCAGCTTGATTGATCCCAGGGGTACCAGGCCGGCCCCAGAAAAACTGTACAACGGTTTGGTGTAGGGGCTCAAGTCTTCAACCTTCAGACCGAGGCTGAGGAAGCATTCTCTGTACATAATGTTTGTGTAGGCGCCCGTGTCAATCAGGCATCTCTTCACCAAGTGGTTGGCTACGTCCAGGTGGACCACAAGGGGGTCGCTGTGAGGAGCGATGACTCCCTCGTAGTCTTTCTTCCCAATGGTCATATCGGGGATGTTGGAAGCGGGGGTTGCTGTGTTGGGCACAAAGTTGATGGCCTGATATAGTTCATTCAGGTGCCGTTTGTGCCCATGAGCGGACCCACCGTTCTCGTTGTCCCTGATGACGACATTGACTACTCCTACCCGTTCAAAAACGGATTTCTTATTTGACCCGTCGGCATCTGTTTTTGGCCCCCGGCTACGTATTTGCCGAGACTCCCCGCTCGGATCAGATCTTCAATGGCATTTTTCAAATGCCGGTCGTTTGTTAAGTGGCGCGTGTGGCCGTGGTACTCACAGTACTGGCTCGTGTCACCGTCACTCCTCGCCCTAGGGGGCCTTTCCCACTTTTGACCTTCGTTTTTGCTCAGGGCGAAGACCTCGGCGGCAGGTACGACCAGGGGGGTGTGATTATTGTACTGCTTTCGGTAGTACGGTGCCGAACTCCCCCCGGCGCCCGCCGAGTTCTGTTTCCTGGCAGACTGGTCAGACCGTGACCTATTATTGTCACGGCGTTTTTCATCCGGGTTGTCCTCCCGGCGGCTCTTCTTTTCTGAGTGTTCGGCCTCGCTGGGGCCTACCCAGGTGTTGTGGTAGTCCTCCACCTTAATGGCTTGATCAGCCAACTTTCTGGCGGCGTCCAAGGTCAGGCCGCCGCACTTGATGAGCTCGTTTTTTAAGGCTCCCCTTGGGAGGCCTTTCATTAGTGCGAAGGCTGCCAATTCGGGATTAATCTCCCAAATCTGTTGAACCTTGGCGTCGAACCTCTTCACATAGCTTCGCAGAGACTCGCCGCCCTCCTGTCTGATAGTCAGAAGATCCGATGTCTCTACGGCCTTCCTCTTATTGCAAGAGTACTGGGCTAAGAAGGCGTCCCTTAGATCGGCGTAACAGTATACCGAGTCATCGGGCAGCCCCTTGTACCAACTTTGAGCCATCCCATGCAAGGTCGTTGGGAAGATTCGGCACCAGACCTCGTCGGGTTGCTCCCACACCGACATGTACGACTCGAAGGTTTCGGCGTGGTTGGTGGGGTCGCTATCCTCTTTGTATGTGAGCGCCGACAACTTCAGCTTGGTTGGCACGGTGATTTTAAGGACATAGGCACTGAGGGGCTGTCTGACCACATGTCGAACGACACGCGGCGATCGGCTCCTCGTATTCCTAGTCCGGTTTCTCTCCTCATAGCGAGAAGGACTTCTCCTCCGACTCTGGTGAGTCGGGCTTCTTCTCCAACTCTGGCGAGTTGGGCTTCTTTCGCTCCTCCGGGTGTGCCTCGTTTGTCTTGCGGCGACGCGGTCCTCTCACGAGTGCGAGAAGGACTTAGGTCTACCACGACCACTTTGGGCTCCTCCGGTGTCTTGACAGGGTCAGCTTCTCCTAATGCTCCGTTCAAGTTTCTTGGAGTCACATTTCGGGCCTTGGTCTCCTGGACGGTTTCCGCCGCTCTTGTCGGCGTGACAGTGTGAGCCGGCGTACTCCCAATTAGGTCCAGGAGCATCTTCAGTTTTGCTACATCAACCACATGTCCCATGATGGTGACCTGGACGGCGGGCAGCGGTGTATCTGGCATATTTGGCATCCCGAGTTCCGGTTGAAATACTCCGCCGGTGGAGGGCTGCGCAACTCCAGAATTTTGGAAGGTATCATCTTGGTAGAATTCGGTTTCGTCAGTAACGAATACCTCTTGTTGTTTCGACATCTTCTTAGTTTTTTGGGGTGGTTTTTTTTTTTTTTTTGTTTATATTTTTTGTTTGGGAATAAATGTGACTAGCTTCTAGTGTCTTTCCCCACAGACGGCGCCAATTGTTCCGGGTGTAATTCCAGAGCAAGTATTGTTACCACCCGTGGCTTGTAGAATGACGTCTTTGCTTGAATCCTCCTTGCGGTCTCCTGAAACGATGAATAAACTGAGGGCTCGGCTTTGGCCGAGCGTACTCACTCCGACGCTCAAGTCAGTAAACTTAGAGAGGTAAGTTGTTGCTTGGCCTAAGTATATGTATTGTAGAGAGATAAGGAAGATATTACCAGGTGAATAGTGATTCTTAGGTTAATTTTTGGATCTTTTCCTCAATGAAGGTTGAGGAGTATTTATAGACTTTCACCTTTTGTCACGTAGTGGCCAAGTGGCTAGCAGGTGGAAAGACCGTTCTACCTAGACCTGGCAAAACGGGTCAACGGGTCGGGTTCGGGTCGGGCCAATTCAGGTCGGGTCCATTCGGGTTTCTCGTTGAGTTCGGGTTAATTCGGGTCGGGACGGGTCTTTTCGGGTTTCGGGTCTATTTCGGGTTTGTTGTCGGGTCTGTTTCGGGTCAAGCGGGTCGGGTCATTTTGGGTCGGGTCATTTTCGGGTCAATGAATAATAGAAAAATAGTCATTTCAAGTCTTTTCGGTTCAATTAGAGTTATATTTTGTCGGGTCATTTTCGGATTTAGTGGTTCTGGATCGGGTCATTTTCGGGTCGGGCCAGTACGGGTCAAGGAAGCTCGGGTCATGTTCGAGTCGGGTCGGGTCAATTCGGGTTTTCGGGTCACATTCGGGTGATGTAGTTCGGGTCACTTCGGGTCTCGGGTCAGCTTTTTCGGGTCGGGTCAATCGGGTCGGGTTGCTTTTGCCAGGTCTAGTTCTACCCTCGCCCGATGGACCCATGGCAGGCCGGCCGAGGGTCTTGGATATGAGTACGCGGATATGTGCCCCTACCGCCGGTTGCCGAGGCGACACCTAGGTGACAGGCCGATGGGTTGCATCGGCTAGACTGTCTAAGTCGTTGACTTTGCTGTGGATATCTTTGACCTTGCTCAATGTGTTGACTTGGTCAGCGGTGCAGAATATGCCCCATCAGGCACAAAGACTAAGGAAAGAGGAAATGGTCAATAAATAAATGACAAGTGAAACAAATTAAATGAGAATGATCAAATTACTCATCAAGACAAATTGAATGAGAATGATCAAATTACTTTAAAATAGAAATGACAACAAATAACTGAGACACCCAAAAATAAAAAAAGACAACAAATAACCGGAACAAAGGACTTATAATTGTATAGAGTGATACCATGAGTCGAGTCTATTGAAGGTCAAATGAAAGGCGTCATTCATGTCGTTTGACTTTATCAACCAAATATTTCACAAATTATGACAAGCGTATTGCTTGTCAAGATGATAAAATACTTTTCCGTGTTGATTATTTATTTCTTTTACAAAGTAATAAAATTTCTTACAAATTTTTTGAAAAATAAATAAATAATTAGGACGAAAGAAGTATACACTACTACTCGAATTTCCAATCACCAAGTTTATACTCATGAAAATCTCAACTACATCAAGTTTTGAATTACGACTTGCATTGGTCTTTTTCACCCCTTGTTGGGGGTTTGGGCTCGGGAATAAAGTCGAACTAAATTATTCTTACGAAATGAAATTAATTTAAGCATTTAACGTTTAATTTTTGAAGTAAGCACTAATGTAAATTCTTTGTACCTTATCTTTTGCCTTAGACGAAGCAGGATCTACAATTGATTTACCCATGCGTGATTTATCTGCAAGAAAAGAAAGGCATAAATTCACACATTTTACTATCTGAGGACAAGATAATTATTTTGTTTAAGACAACTTCTGTGAAATTAATACTCCCTCTGTCCCGGTCATTTGTTGTCATTTTTCATTTTAGGGTGTCTCATTCATTTGTTGTCCTTTCTATTTTAAGAATGAACTTGATGAACAATTTGATCATTCTCATTCAATTTGTTCCACTTGTCATTTAGTTATTGGCTCTCTCCTCTTTTCTTTGTTTTTGTGCCAAAACCAAAGAATAACAATTGACCGGGACAGAGGGAGTATTTAATATTTATTAGTGTTACATTACGGGTAAGTTGTTACAATATTGTCACAAATTTTCGTTCAAGATGCGTTGATCACAAGCTTGTGTGATGTCTCAAAACCGATTTAAATAATCATAAAAAAAGCGAGTTGGTTGTTAGATATATATAAACAATATTTTTTCGTCATAAGCCAGAATAATTGTATTATTATATGCATTGTATCACATTCACATGTTAAAAACATCCAGAATATTCATTTTTCATATTACTCGTTTTACTAATTCCGTTTTCATACATTTGATTTAAATATTCTGAACATGTATTGATCAAACGTATGAAAATGAGATGAAAATAAGTAAATAACAAGTACGGAGTACATATTACTCGTAAATCCTAACCTTCGACTTTAGTGGCAGAGGAACGAGAGGATTTCGGGGCCCCATCAGCGGGTTTAGGGGTCCCACTTCCAGCAGGTTTTGGAGTCCGATTAGAGTTGTTGGAGCTGCCATCAGAGGTATTTGTACTCTTACGCGAATCACTTGGACTTGGATTCGAGGGTTTGGGGGTCCGAGTAGAGGGTTTCGGTTTAGGAACCTCAGGTTTCGAGCTCCGAGTAGACGTAGTAGCTTTGCTGTTGTTTTTAGTAGTTGTCGTCGTCTTCGTCGTCGACATATTTGATTTAGTTTAATCACGAACTACTGTATATATGAAACTATGAACTGAGTATAAAGTAATAATGATCTGAAAATTTTCGAGTGTATTTATTGACAACAAGCTAAGTTGTTACGTAGAAGTGAGCTCCACCATTGTATAGTTGTATAGTTGTATGTAGGGGTGCTAACGAGCCGAGCCGAACCCGAGCTTGGCCTTGCTCGGCTTGTGCTCAAGAACTCAAACTCGAGCTCGAGCCGATCTCGAGCTTGAAAAAAATGTGCTCGTTATAAAGCTTGCGAGCTTTAACGCGAGCTCTAGCCAAACTCGAGCCCAAATCGAGCCTATATAAAACTGTTTATTTTTTTATTTTTTTCTTTCGATATTTTCAATAACAAGGCTCAAGGGTTATAAGTAAAAATATTTGGCAAATCAGCGTGACATTTGATATGTGTGATACAAAAATATAATTATGATAAAATATTTTTATAAAGTATCAGTAATATCTTATGTAATCAAACAAATTCGAGCCTTCATGAGCTTTTCGAGTCGAGCCAACCTTTGCTCGGCTTGACTCGTTAAGCTCTCGAGCCGAGTCCGAGCCCGAGCCGAGCTCGTACGAGCCGAGCTTTGACCGAGCTTTGACCGAGCCGATCTCGAGTAGCTCGCGAGCTGTCTCGGCTCATTAACACCCCTAGTTGTATGGCTAAAGTTTCGCAAACGAGGGTCTACATAACCTTGCTAGTTGCTACTATACTATAAATGCTCTACCCAATTGACCAATTGTCCCCGCCATCTCTTTGGACTTGTTCCTTGTCTGATTAAGTCTCCCATTAGAGTATCATTACATATTAGGAAAATGAAAGGGCGCCACCGGGTGACACCCAATTTGGGCGCCACCCTCTCACATGGGGTAAGTGCGGGCCCCTTCAATAAAGAATGCTTGTGAGAGGGTGACACCCAATTTGGGCGTCACCCGGTGGCGCCCTATCACTATCCTTACATATTATCGGTTTTTGTGTGTATTAAAGGCACCAGTTAATAAATTAAGTAGAGAGATTTTCAAGATTAATTAGAAAACGAGTATACCTTAGGAACTAATCAACTAGTTTTATACCCGTATAAAATTATATGGGTCTGTTTTTAAAAACTTTGTTATATGTAAATATGTTCGACTAATTAATGCAAATATAGTTCAACATGAAATTAAGTGAGAAATATATAATCAGAGAGTGAAAAGCTTAAGTTATTAGAAAATTGTTTACTTGGGTCCCTGACCATATATATTTTTCCTATAATTCAATTTTTAAAGTTATTAATATATTCAACGGAGAAAAATTGGTACTAAATTGAATCATGTTAAATAAATTAAGCTCGGTCCGTTTTTCTTAAGCACAAATTCTCATTATAGACGGACATTATCCGTCTATACGTATAGACGGATACCATTTTTCCTCACAAAAAACCCATTTGTCATAAAGTGGGAAGCACATGGGGGGTGCCCCACCTTGTCCCTCCTACCCATTTTATTAGAGGTTTTTACCCGTCTATTCGCCCCACCCGTCTATACCAAGACTTATTGTTTCTTAAGACCATTGCTTTTGGTTTGAAATAAGACGGGTAACATGTCATCATTTTACAATAAAATGTTGTTATTTTTTGATAACATGTTACCATTATTGTTCACATCATTTTCAGGGTAAAAAATGACACCTCTAGTCATAACATTTTGTAAATTAATTGATTACATTTTCTTAAAAAATGGCCACATTTTATCCGTCTGACAAATAAGACCAAAAGTGTCCGTCTAAAACAAGAATTTGTGAATTAAGCTAGTTTGTGATGGGCCCAATTTAGAAAATGCAATTTTTTTCTCCTGAATTTCAAAGAACCAATAAGGAGTCTTTAAAAAACTTTACTTTTATATATAGGAGATTATCTCAAATTAAACTGAATTATAAGTATTATGTCTGAATTATGTGTGTTGTCTTGTTATGTACGTTTGATCATCTTTGTATGGTGTTGGTTACTGCATTTGTTCCACTTTTATTGTTCTACTTTTTATTTGGAAAGATTTTTTGAATTTGGGTAAAAATTATTACTCTACCCCTTTAATTAGAAAGAATGGGGAGCATGTTATTTTGACCGAGGGAGTGATAATCAAAACTTAGAAGATTATGGGTAATAGTGATAGTCCATCCATTTTAGCATATGAAATTTAGAAATACAAAAAAACAATTTGGAACAAATTTTGGAAAAAAGAAGACAATAAAAGTGGGATAGAGGGAGTATTAGAGTTTTTGAGATCATATATTCCATTTTTATGTCTCATTTCCTATCCCATTACCAATATTTTAGGACGCATCACCAATTCACCATGCACATAAGAAAATAGGTAACAATATCTATTAAACTAATAATGTGTCACAAGAAAAATATAGTGGAATATAAGGTGAGATACAAAATGTGACAAATAATTTGCTGTCGTGTTACGGAGGGTCCTCGATGAAAAATCTTAAGGATGTAATTTCAAGTATTGAGGCAAGGTGTGAGATAAAGGAAAATGTCAATGATATAACTGCATTAAGAATCTGTGATAATTTGCATTGTTATTATATAATTGCATTAGGAATATGTGATAATTTGCATTTGTATATATAAAAGAAAAATCTCTCATTTATGGCACTCTATAGTAAATTCAATTTATCTTGTTTAAGATTATTGTATGAAGTATGATACAACTGAGTGGACCATAGAGGTGCATACCATGTGTGGACTATGGAGGCTATTATACAAGGTATAAAGCTTATTTGAGATTTTGTGATGTTAATTTTTTTTTTTTAGTAAGATAAAACTAACTTAAAATATTTCAGTGGTTACAGATTAAGTTATTTAATTAAATAGCACCAAAAACCCAACTACTAAATCTACGGCTACCAAGTTATTAGAGATTTCATATAAATTATTTAAAATTAAAACTGCAACATTAAGAGTTTGTCACTTCTGCTACTTTTGCTTTTTTTTAATGCTTTGATAGATCACAAAATTTGCTCACCAGATGATCTCCAGCATCTTCACTCTTTATTTGGAGATAATTGGCTACCTTTTACATGATCCACTAGATAAAATGCATGGATCTTTTAAGGAATTTTCTACATGAAACCTCTGAATTTTCCGACTTTTTACATGGACCCTTAGACTTTTTTAAACATAGTACTAGCTCCTATATTTTTTTCATTAGCAGTAAGCGTGACCCTAAAACTAATCTCCGTCATTGTAATTGTGTTTTAGAGGTTAAATGCTTATGTGGTCAAGCTTATGTAGACTAGGATGTTTATGTGGCCAACGACATGGCAATGAAGTGGCTGTGAGTTGGACAACACATAAACCCTTTAGCTTGCTGAGTACGATTTATCTTTCAATTCCTTTGTCCTTTCATCTCCATGTCATCTAATCCCCCTCTCATCTACCTCTATTCTCTTCTTCTACATCGTCTCTCTCGACTCATTTCCTTTACAAAATCTAACCCTAAATTTCTTTATAAACCTTGGATTATTATCTGGTTCTTGATCAAAAGAGGTATGTTAAACTTCTCTGCTTTACCTTGCGAGTTTGTTACCCTAATTATAGGTTTGAGTATTTTTCTTAATTAGGGTATTTTTTGTGAATAATAAATGTTTCATATTGTTAAAGTTTACATCTTTTGTTGTTTATCCATTCCCAAGTTCTTAATCTAGATAATTTTGGTTGATGCATGTAAGCATTATCAAGGTATCACTAATTTTGTTGATTATTTATTATGTCCTTTCTTGTTTGTACATTCCTGAGTTCTTAATCTGGATAATATTTTGTTGATTTTTCAGAATAGAGGTATGTTATTGAAAATGTATTATATGGGTAAACAAGTTGATGTTAAGGTTGAGGATATTGTCCCTCCTTATTTGTAACACCCCTTTCTTTTCCGTCCAAGGAAATTGAGAGATGTTACCATCTCAGTTTCCCGAGGCGATAAATTAGAGTTACAATCAAGAAACATTTAATATAACTAAAGTATTTAGTGGATTAAATAATCATAAAGAAATAAATGAATTAAATAATACAACTAATGACTACTATACACTTCTAATAAAATGGCACTCGGCTCCAAGTCCAAGGCTTGTCCGGACTCCCACGTGATACCACCTCAACCTGTACTCAACCTGCTCCACATATGATCGGAAATATCATATGGGTCGACGCAGGCCACCCCGGAAATAGGTGACAATTACACAGACACACAACCCGTTAGTTTCAATAAATAATTATGAGGCACAATATGATAAATAACTATGCAACATGTCAATGATATGAATGACATACAGTTACACAATCACCATGTGATGGTTTCAAATTAAACCTCGCAAGTGCACGGTTGTCGTCGCGCAAAATTGAGGGTCGATCCCACAAGGAGTTAGGAAGATTACTAATTGTTTTTAGTCTCTTGTTTAGCTAAATCGATAAGATTTAGAGTTTGATATTTTAACTAAACATATAAACTAGTCAAATTAAAGTGCTAATAAACTAATTATGAAAATTGAGCAAGTGAGATTGTAAAAGATGTAATCAAGGTTAAGGAAGGCCTAGGATCCGATCAAGCCCTTAGCAATGAGTCATAGTGGCAATTAGTCAATCAACAAGAAATGGGTTCATGGGGTCAAGAGGGATAATGCTAGCTAAACTAACCACCAAACCCTCCCGAGTGTAGGTGGTCTCTTGAGTCGGGTAAAGGTCCCACTTCCATGGATGACCAAGGCCGAGCCCAAGGAATTAAGGTCAACAATAAGTCCCAACTAAGTCCTTCCCCACTCCCATGGATGAAATTCCTTAGTCAATTGGTTAAGTCTCTTTTGATGGGTCTCACTCCTAGACCTGGCAAAAGTATACCGAATCCGAACAACCGATCGAAAATACCCGAATCGACACATGACCTTACACCCGAAAGGTATAATTGAACTTCACACCGAAACCTGAATCGACCTGAATTGATTCGAAATCGAATCGAATTTGTAATATCCGAAATAGACCCAAGATCGAATGAACCTGAATTGTTTCAACCTGAATTGTTTTAATCCGAATCTATATATACCTGAACCGATTTCAACCCGTACATTGACGACATTGATGACAGAAACCCAACATTGAAACCCGAAATGACCCGAATGTACCTAGGCGTCACATTTAGGGTGTCTTTTTGTACATGAGTGTCACCCCTTTGACATAAATGAATTAATATTCTATCGTAGTTATACAAAAAAACATTATTTATTACTTTTTAAAAAAAAATTATTCGTATTATATCCAATGTTTTAAATGAAGACCTAATCCCTTGACATCCGATCCAATTATGACCTGACTCGAATCTCATCTGCTCTGATATTGACCCGATTCGAACCTTATTTGCACCAATATTGACCCAACTCGAACCTGAACCGAGCCGAAATATCTAAAACTGATTAAAAGTGAAAACTGATTTCAACCTGAGTTGAACCGAACTGAAATCGAAAAAAAAGATAAACCGAAATAACCCGATCCGAAAGAACTCTAACCGAAACTGATCCGATTGACCCGTTTGCCACCTCTACTCACTCCCGTGAATAACCCGCCTAGAGTCGATTTTCGAAGTATACTAATACCCACTACCATAAGCCCAACTCCCATTGATAGCCTAGGTAGCCCAAATCGGCCCAACTCCTATTGATAGCCTCAAAAGGTTGGACAAGGGTAAAATAAAGGGTCAATTCAAATCACCCAACCAAAATCGATTACTCATAACACCACAACTTGTCAAAAGCGACTAATCACCAAAATAAACTTATCATTTAGGCTTAATCGGACCCTAGAAGGGTTACTACTCACTAATCATGCTAATTAAACTAAGACAAATGATAAAGATTGACACTTTAGCAATTGACATGTTATAAAATTGATTTCTACTATTAATCATGCAATTAATAACTAAGATAATGATAATTAACTAATTAAATTATAATTTAAATGAAATTAAGCTTAAAGGTGGTAACTTTAACTACAAGAAATGTAAAAATTCAAACTAAGAAATAAATAAAAAGCAAACAAGTAACTAAGAAAGATGAAGGAAGGAGAAAAATACCAACACTTAAAGAACAAGGAACAAGGAACAAGGAAGAACAAAATTGAATAAGAAACTTGAACTTGAATTATATGAAGCCCCTTAACTCTATTCAATTGTGAAACTAGGCCCCATAAGTTTCAATTGGAGCAATCAAACCCCTTAAGTTTCACCAAAAGTGAAATTCAACCCCATTTTTAAAAATTTCACCAAATTCTTATATTAAAATCACTTTTAATACAATTTATCAATTATAAAATATTTCTTTTTATGATTTTAAAACTTTTATATTTATATTAAATATTGAGAATTATTTTTTTGAATTTTATTGTATATAGACAATTTATGATATATGTATGAATACTATACAAGTTATAAACAATTTACTAAATATGTATGTAAAAGTATTTTTCAATGATTAATAAATTATGAACAATTTCATAAAGTTATAATTAGTAATTTTTAGTATATAATAAATTGTTTAATACTAATATAAAATATTTTTAATTAATTTTTTTGTAAAAATTTTAAAAATGGGGTTGAATTTCACTTTTGGTGAAACTTAAGAGGCTAAATTGCTCCAATTGAAACTTATGGGGCCTAATTTCACAATTGAACAAAGTTAAGGGGCTTAATTACCACTTTCGCGAGAATCCAATGGATGAAGATTTGAACTCCAAAATACAAAGGAAATTTCTTGTGTTTCTCTCTCTAATTTGCATAAAATGAAGCTTAGGGTTTTAATATATGGATTTGGGGTATTTATATGACCCCATAATAGTCCATTACAAATTTGAGCACAAAAAGGAAGAGAGATGAGGGGGGAAAACGAGTAAGATGAGGTACGTACCTCATCTTACGCTCCTCATCTTCTCTTTATATATCAAAATTTGGTACAAAAACCAGTAAGATAAGGTACGTTATGGGTAGACGAGGTACGCCCCTTGTCTTACGTTCCACATCTTCTTCAATAGTACCAAAGAATAGGTCCAAATCAGCAGGATGAGGTACGTTCTGGGAAGATGAGGTACATCCCTCATCTTATGCACCATATCTTACAATCTAACTAGTGATTCTAGCTTATAAACTTCATGTCCGACTTCCAAGTCGCTTCGTTCTTCTTTTCCCTTGTCCAAAACTTGGTCCACCACGGTACCTACACAAAGAAAGCACCAAGAGGAGTACCCTTGACTCGAAATATACACATGACAAACCGGGAAAATAATTAAAAATAGAACGGAGAACAAGATTTGCAAAAGTAGCCGAAAGTTGAGCTTTTTGGCAATTTAAGGACTCAAAATTGGGACTAACAAGAGTTTAGAAGGTAGATAAAACACGTGAATTAATGTGCTAATACCATACCAGTACCAAGACACGCTTAGACGTACTCATAACCACTAGTGTCAGGGACAATCCCACGGCACCATAACTCACCACAAAGATACCGGGACACGTCATGCAAGCTAGTTATTTGGAATTTTGGTAATGAGCGCTATGAGAGCAGATTATAAGATTTGACCGTTGAACTTCGTGACGAAGTTCTCTTTTAGGGAGAGTGAATTTAATAATTCGGAAATTAAGGAAAGAGAAAGTACGGAATGTGAGGGAGTGATGAGAGTTGAACAAAGGACTTTGGGATGAGCATGATGATTATAAAAGAGCTATACGAATAGAGGAACATGTATGAGCTTGAGGAGAGTGATTATGACAATAAGTGTAATACCTTGTATTTTCTAAGGCGTTCACTCGACCGAGTATACCGAGTGAACCGAGTATAACCAATACTAGACTTAGTGGAGTTGTTATAATGTCCGCTTATAGAAGGGTCATCTTAAAACTGTCATAAATTGAGATCTAAACATGCTATTGATATGATTCCAATTGGAGGTGATATCTTGTTCTCTTAAAATTCCAACAGTAGGTCACACGCCCTAAATGACCAAGAAACGAGTGAGATATGACTGTTTTACAAAAACTGGTCATTGCTAAGCACTATGTCGCACTCGACCTAGTGAAGTTCACTCGACCGAGTGGACCGACACTCGATCGAGTGAGCGACACTCGACCGAGTGGACTCGCCACTCGATCGAGTGTCACTGTTTTCAGAACACGGGATTTATCCCTTTTTCCTCTGACCCTAAAATCATTTTCACCTTCCTCCTTATCTCTCCAAACTCTCTCCCTTCTCTCTAAAACCCTCACAAACACCATATTAGGGGATTCAAGCTTGTTTTAGTGGATTGATCACCTTCCACCTTCCTTCCTCTTGATTTGTAAGTTAAGATCTACTCTTTTCTAGTCTTATAAACCCTAACTTTTGGGGTTTTTCAATTGGGTTGATTAATTAGCAATTAGTATGTGTTTATGGGTAATTAGAGGGTAATAATAAAGGGTTGTTTATATCCTAGTCCGTTTCAATAATGTGAGGTTGTTTATATTGTAATTACTCTCACATAAATTAAGGCATTTGCATTTTAACATGTTTAGTGGTTAATTGCATCATTAAGAGGATGATTATGGTATGTTAGGTTATAATTCATGTATTGGTTGTATTTGTGTGTGTGGAGGATATGTTGTTGTTGTTGATTGTTTTGGAGATGGAAGACGGTTGGGAGACTGTCTTCCGCTTGGGTCGCCTCTTAGAGCTTTCCCACTCCAAGAGGGATGTGCACATTAATGACTTAAGTTTTGAGAGACTCGTGTGGTTGAGACACGATGTCTGGCTTCCGGACCCGGTACGTCTAGGCGTGTCCCAGTACCTGTTGTGGTTATCGGTATGTCTGGACATGTCCCGGTATCAGTGAGGTTGACGGTACGTCTGGGCGTGTCCTGGAACCAATGTGGTTGTTGGTATGTCTGGGCATGTCCCGGTACCAGATTGGTGGTTGTTTGATATCATGCCATTCGTATCATGGTCATATTGTATATTCACACACTCGAGTCGTGTCACACTTTATTTATTTATTGAAACTGGTGTTTGTTGTGTCTGTTAATTGTCACCTATCTCTTGGGTGGCCTGTGTCGATCCATATGATATCCTTTGATCATATGGGGAGCAGGTTAAGTACAGGTTGTTTGGATAGGACACGGGAGACGGGTCGAGCTTGATGATATCACGAGACGCGTCTAGTTGGCTAGAAGAGTATTGATGTCACGAATTGTATTTTATTTATTCATTTGTTTATGTTCATGTAATTCATTAAACCTTACATTTATAAAATTTTCTTTGAATGGAGTTTTGAAACCCTACCTCGGGAAACCGAGATGGTAACGCTCCAATTATCTTGGCCGGATAGTTGGGGTGTTACAAAATGGTATTAGAGCGACGATTGTTTTGGATGAGACGGATCCCTCATTTCAAAACTAGATCCTATTATTTCGGTTGGTCACTACGTGGGTGGTTACGAGTCGGGAAACGTGAAGTGGAATGTTGCATGATTATGCTTGTGTTATAGTGTTGTTGAACATCTTGCATGATATAGAAGTTGTATGATAATTTATAATACGATTGATATAAGACTCTTTTGCACCCTTTTTTTCCTCTATTTTCATGTTTTCCAACTCGATTTGAGACGGTTTTGCATGCCCTTGCTTGTATTTTTGTGCTCCGAACCCTTGCATATGACGTCATGCCCTCCTCGTAGGAATTGAGGCGGAAATGGTGGAATCAAAGCAAGAAGATGGTTTTTGGAGTTAAGCATGAAAAGAGGAGAGAAATGAGCTGAGATGTGGTCCCAGCCGGTAGGCCGACAGCCGGCTGGGAACCCCCAAATGTATACAATTCAAGATTAAGGGTGAAGTTACAGGAGACTCCCAGCCGGTCACTTGACCGGCAGCCGGCTAACCGGCTG
This sequence comes from Silene latifolia, assembly GCF_048544455.1. Lineage (NCBI taxonomy): Eukaryota > Viridiplantae > Streptophyta > Magnoliopsida > Caryophyllales > Caryophyllaceae > Silene > Silene latifolia. Next base: position 146,465,574 of record NC_133528.1, on the reverse strand, counting down.
GGAGAGCACAAGTGAAGAATTGAGCCAAAAACTTACAGAAACTTCCCATCCGGTCACTTGACCGGCAGCCGGCTGGGAACACACGTAGAAGCTCTGAAGTCAACTGAAGAATGGAGAAGTCAAGGAACTCTCAGCCGGTCTGGGACCGGCAGCCGGTTGCCCGACCGAAGCCACCTGATGATATCCAAATTAAACCAAACTTTACAGAAACCTCCCAGCCGGTCATAAGACCGGCGGCCGGTTGACCGGCGGCCGGTTGACCGGCGGCCGGTTGACCGGCCGGGAGCACGCACCCGCATTTCAAAAGCCCAATTGTAATCCTACCCTAATTGAGGTGCAAACTATATATACCCCCTCCCTTAATCAATTGTACACACAACCCTAGATCGAAATTAATTTCCTTTTCCAAGGTTAAATCTTGTTAATTACATTGCTAATCTTTCCCTAATTAGAACAAGTTCTTCAATTATTCCATCATACTTAGTAGTAGAAATTGGGTTGTAAGAAGATTGAAGGTTGCTCCTTCCTTATTTTTCAATCCAAATTCCTTTCTTTGCTATTGAGTTGGTATTATTTCTCTTCCTAATTTCATTTGTTTATATTTGCTTCTCTTTTAAGTTTTGTTTAATTGTTTATGTTAGGATTCCAATCTTGTTGTTTGATTGTTGTTATTTTTCCTCTTGTTCATTTTTTCTTTGTTCACCATTGTTATTTACACCCAAAGATTGAGTCTTTGATTCTCTTGTGTTAAAGATTGAATCTTTGAGTTACTTGTGTTAAAGGTTGTGTCTTTTAGTTTAATCCTCATCATTATTAGATTAAATTGTCTTTCTTCATAATTTGTGTTGGATTATTGCATGATTAGTAGTAGAATTTATTCTCCCACTATGTTTATGCTTAAAGATTCCATCTTTGTTGTTTCTCTTGCTTTTAGAAACATGATTAGTGAGTAGTCTTCCACTAGGACTCGGTTTGACCCGACATGAGTAACTTCACTAATTGAATCTCATTAAGGCTAATTATTTGGGGAATTTGGTGAGGGTAGTTTAGAGGAATGATTTGGTTTATGGGTTGATTTCGGGTAGTGTCGATTTGTGACCCTTGTCCACCAACGAGAGTTGGTTAGGTTGTAAATTGGATACCCGGGATTTGACCCTATTGCTAACCTAGGTTGAGACCAAAAGGGAGAACCAAGGGAGGGTACCTCTAGACTAGCGTTTGAAATCGACCTCCGAGAGGAGGAGTGGGATGACCCGGATTACGATGAGTACTTAATGACCTTGACCAAGTTCTTGACCTCCTTGGAAATGTGCACGTTTTTGGGGTTGTTGGGTGATTGAGTTAGGGATTCCGACTTTCGAACCTGAGAGGGGGGTTGGTGGGTAGTGCTAGTGTCCTATTTCGAACCCGAGAAGGGGGTCTTGGGCGAATTAGAGCCATCTCCTCCTCACCTTGCTACCCTTATGATTAGCCTAAGGAATTAATAGTGTGAAGTTATGAAATGTTGTGGGAGAACCGAGTCTTAGGCTTTTTAATCATTTGATTTACAACTTATCCTTCCTTTTGCCCATTTATCTTTTTCTTGTTAAGTTTGTAATTCACTTTGTTTTAGGTAGCTTTAGTATAACAATCTCCTCCTTTATTGTCGGCTTAGCTAAACAATGAGTTAAAACGATTAGTAGTCTTCCTAGCTCCTTGTGGGATCGACCCTCAATTTTGCACAACGATAAATCGTGCACTTGCGAGGTTTAATTTGATAACCATCAAGTTTTTGGCGCCGTTGCCGGGGAGTTCGGCTAGATATTAATTGTTTTCGTTCTAGTTTAGACTAAGTCTTTTGTGTTACTAATCCTTCTCTTGAGTGTGTAGGACTTTTTGCATGAGTAGGAGAAATCGAAGAGGCCAACCAATTTATCCGATTGACCACGAGATTGAAGCTACCGCAAGAAGACTAAATTCACTCCGTAGAAGAGGACTTATAGAAACACCAACTTCCCAAGAAAATTTAGTAGTGAAAGACATTCGAGAAGAACCGAGTACCTTCGAGTCTTTTGAGAATCGCTTTGTAATTCCGGAAGAAGTGATAATGGCCGCGGTTCCTATGCGGGATAATTTGGCTCCGAAAAAGGTGGTGAATCCTAGTATTGTCAAGCCACCTATTCAAGCTAACAACTTTGATGTGAAGGCCACCTTGCTACAACTAGTCCAAGGGAACCAATTCGGCGGGGGAGCCACTGAAAACCCCAATGAACATCTCAACGAGTTCTTGGATAGTTGTGACATGTTTAAAGCGAACGGAGTGTCGAAAGATGCCGTCCGCCTTAGGCTTTTCCCTTACTCCTTGAGGGTAAGTGTCAAGGAGTGGCTTAAAAGTTGTGAACCCGATTCTCTTCGGACTTGGGATGACGTTTCCAAAGCTTTCTTAAACAAGTATTTCCCACCAAAACGAACCGCAAGAATCAAAAGTGAGCTCTAAGGCTTCACCCAACAAGAAGATGAGACCCTTTACGAAGCATGGGAGAGGTACAAGGGCCTCCAAAGGCTATGTCCTCACCACTGGATTGGGGATGATGAGCTAATAAACAACTTTTATGAGGGGTTGAACAATGAAATGAAGATGAACCTAGATTCCGGCTCGGGAAAGGGGGCGTTAGATAAAATTGATCACAAGACGGCCAAAGAACTTATTTAGGAAATGGCTTCTCGTACCTTTCATTGGAATAATGATAGGCATAAGAGGAAGGGAAAGTCAACGGTTGAATCGGCCAACAATGTTGAGGTTAAAGGGTTGATAGAAGAGCTCAAGCAACAAGTTGCCTTGATGAGTTCAAGCAACACATCTAGCTACTCTTCTTCTATGAGGAACCAAGTTTATAGTTGTGAGATTTGTGGAGACCAAGGACATCCACCAAATGAGTGTCCTTTGATGGTAGGAGAGGGCAATTGCATAGAGCAAGTGAACGGAGTATGGGAGTCTAGTCCGGCAAAGCAAGCATTTAACAACAACCAGTATCATCCCGGAATGAGAGCCCACCCAAACTTTTCCTATGGTTCACAAAATGTCCAAAACCCCACCTTCCAACAAAAACCACAATTCACACAAAACTTTCAAGCTCAAAAACCAAACACAACATTCAACCAAGGTCCACCGGGCTTCCAAGGAAGATCCTTCCAACCAAGACAACAATTTCAACCACTCAATCCACCAAGCAACCCACCTTTTCAACAAAATTCCCAACTTTTTCGACAATCCACCCAACCAAAGTCAAATGTGGAGCTCATGATAGAGCAATTAATGAGTTCTCAAACACAATTCATCAACCATTCCACTCAAAAACAAGAGGAGACAACCTCATCCATCAACCAACTGAGAACCCAAATGCAAGCTTCTCAACGGATGACGGACAATCAAATTCCCAATTGGCTTCCCAAATGAGCCAACTACAAGCCTCTCATGGAAAATTTCCGGGTAAAACCGAGGAGAATCTGAAAACCATAAATGCTATTCACTTGAGGAGTGGTAGAGATTTGGAGGACCGGGTATTTGTCAAGAAGAGGAAGAGTAGTAGACCGGATGATGTGGTTGAACCTCAAATTGTGGTTGAACCTCCAAAGGTAGTTGAAGAAAAAGGGGTTGAAGATAAACTTGTGGAAATTGTTGTGGAGACTCCAAATGTAATTGATGAACCAACAAAAATTGTTGAAGAGCCAAAACAACAAGTTGTGAGGACTTATGTGCCACCAATTCCTTTCCCACAAAGTTTGGCAAGGGTAAAACTTGACCAAAAATATGGAAAGTTCATGGACATGATGAAGGGAATCAACATCACCATGCCCTTCATTGATGCCATCAAGGAGATACCAAGCAATGGAAAATTCTTGAAGGAGCTAATTTCAAACAAAAATTCCTTGAGTCCAACAACAAAGGTGAACTTATCCAAGGAGTATAGCGCAATTCTTATGAATGAGGCTCCTCAAAATCTTGAAGACCCAGGGAGCTTTTCCATACCTTGCAAAATTGGGACCGTGCATATTGAGAGAGCCTTGTGTGATTTAGGGGCAAGCATTAGTCTTATGCCCCTCAAAATTTTCAAGAAGTTGAAAGGTTATGAGCTTTCACCAACAAGGGTTTCTCTCCAACTTACGGATAGGTCGGTAAGATACCCAATCGGTCTTGTGGAGGATGTCCCACTCAAAGTGGGTAAACTTGAATTCCCTTGTGACTTCTATGTAATAGACATTCCCGAGGACTCAAATATTCCCATCATATTTGGGCGCCCTTGCCTTGCTACGGGGGGTGACATGATTGATGTGAAGAATGGCAAGCTTTCTCTTCAAGTGGGTGAAGAAAAGGTAGAATTCTCCTTGCATAAGGCTATGAAGGAGCCTTCCGAAGAAAAGTCTTGTTATATGATTGACATGGTAGAGGAATGTGTCAACGTGAAGAAATTTGATGAAGGTAAGGGCTTGCAAGGATTCCTAGAAGGCAAGGTAAAGGATTGCAAGGAACACCGGGAGTATGCTTTAGCCATGGAAACAACAATTCAAGAAGACCCGGATAAGGAATTTGAGAGCTTTATAGGAGATGGTAAAAAGAAAGAGAGATCCACGCCTTCTCAAGTGGAGTTGAAAGAAGCTCTCATCACCGCTCCAATTATGCAACCTCCCACTTGGGGAGAACCTTTTGAGTTGATGTGTGATGATAGTGACGTAGCGGTGGGAGCGATGCTTGGACAAAAAAAGAATGGCAAGCTCCATGCCATATGTTATGCAAGCAAAACCTTGGATGAAGCTCACAACCACCGAAAAGGAGCTTTTGGCGGTTATCTATGCTATGAACAAGCTCCGTTCTTACTTGGTAGGCTCTAAAGTAATAGTACATACCGATCATACGGCATTGAGGCACTTTCTAATCAAGAAGGAATCAAAACCACGCTTGATCCGGTGGATACTTTTGCTTCAAGAGTTTGATACTGAAATTAGGGACAAGAAGGGTGTGGAGAACGTAGTAGCCGACTATCTCTCTCGACTATTCCATGAAAATGTAAAGGATGGGCTACCAATTGATGACTCCTTGCCAGATGATCAGATCAATTATTCGCTCTTGCTCTAATGGATGTCCATTGGTACGCGGATTATGTCAACTATTTGGTATCCGGGGTCATCCCACATGATTATGACTCCCATAAGAGGAAGAAATTATTTCATGATCTAACGCAATATTTTTGGGATGAACCTTGCCTTTACAAATCTTGTGCGGATAGGATAATTAGAAGGTGCATTCTAAGTGAAGAGGTGAAGCCGATAATCTCTCATTGTCATGACATGCCAAGTGGAGGGCATGGAAGTTCAAGAAAGACCGCCGCAAGGGTTCTCCAATGTGGTTTCTATTGGCCTACCCTATTTCATGATGTGGCAACTTACGTCAAGGGGTGTGATAAGTGCCAACGAAGCGACAATATTTCAAGGAGGCATGAGATGCCAATGAACTACATCCTAGAGGTTGAGTTGTCTGATGTATGGGGTATCGATTACCAAGGCCCCTATCCTTCCTCCTATGGATACGAGTACATACTTGTGGCGGTAGACTATGTGAGTAAGTGGGTCGAGGCTATCCCTACTGTTGGACCATATAGATATATGATTAAGTTTTGATAATGACAAGTATGTGCCTCGTTTTATGTCAACTCTTGCTCGTAATCGTTTGTTTAGTCTTTGTTAGATTAACTTAGGTTTACAAGTTAACAAGTAATGTTATAGCATTCTTAGCTATAACATTGAAGATTTGTGAGGCATCATTCAAGTAATGTTATAGCAGCTTGAGCTATAACATTGAAGATTCTTAAAGCATCATAAGCAACTGTAACAAGTTTCAAGTATGATGATCATTCAAGCAAAAGGCTAGATCAAGTCTTTAACAAAGCTCAAGATGAAGAGCTTTTGGTCAAGATAAAGAGAAGATCCTATCGCTGAAGATCTCCATGAAGATTAGTTAGTATAGGTCTTCATCTAATGACGGTATCTTAAGATAAGAATATTGGGAAAGTAAAGTTATAGCTATTTCACCTATAACTTTACTAACCAAGGTTAAAGTTATAGCTGTTTCTACTATAACTTTAGGTAGCATTTTAATAGCACGATTTTAATAGTTTTAAAAACATTTTTCAAAGGATAAAATTCTTTAAACATATTTCGAAATCATTTGTGTATATAGTAGAGTTGGATTATGGGTTGTTATAATAGGTAACTTGCATATCTCTATTGGTTAGTAAAACGACTTATGGGTCGTCATGCTACCTAGGGTTTGCTAGTCTATTTAACCTAACCCTAATCCACGAAGATAAGTTTTATCCAAAGATAAGCAAGGGCCTAGGGTTTCAGCCGTGAGCTGAAAACCGTTGGGGCGTGTGAAGTTGTTGTACATAAGTAAACTATCCAAATCGAATCTAGCTTATATTTATATAAGATATTTTCCTATCTTAATAATATATGATTTGATTTGTTTGCTTATCTAAACTTCTTAAAGATCTAGTTTTGGAAATCAAATAAGATTTACTTTTATCTTATTTACCTAAACTATAATATCTTGGATTAAATTAGGAAAGAGATAAAGATTTATCTCTTGTAACCCTTGCCGCCTATCTCACGGCTTCCTAGGGTTTCGTGCAAATCCTAGTTCTCTCTTCTACTATAAATACAGTTGATTATTCCTTGTTTAAGTAAGCTTTTCGAAATACAACAATCCTTGCAAAACATATTTGAGTTTAATTCTTAATTGTCTTATTGTTTTGTTTTTGAAAATATTGCGAAAAGTCGTGCTCTTCAAATTGCTTATCTTTCTTAAGATTACGTCATAAGATAATAGTACTTCATATTGTTTCTTACTCGTTCAATTGTGTGAACACTTAGAAGAACAATCAAGTGCTTTCTTAGTAACTTAAGATAGTCAAATCGAATATCTAGTGATATTCAAATCGAGTTATAGTTAGAGTTAACTATACGAGTTGGGTTGATAATTTTGTAATCCGGAGTAAGGTACTAAAATTATTAATCGAGAATAGTGGACGTAGGCTTCGACGTGTGAAGCTGAACCACTTCAAATATCGTGTGTCCTTGCATCTTTCATTTCAGTCATTTCATTACGTTCACAATCAGTTAGTTAATTAGTTAAAGTTTAATCAATAAACTTTAAGTAATTAATCACCTTGATATAAAATAAAAAGTAGGCATAATTTTTAAATACTCAATTCACCCCCCCCCTCTCGAGTATTTCGGGTGTGATAGACTCTTCAATTGGTATCAGAGCCTCGTGCTCTTGATTGCCTAACCGCAAAGAGGCTAGATCCGTCTATCTTTTTATCTTTTTATTTTTATTCCGCTGCCTTACACGTGTGAAATGGATTCCAAGTATCTTAAGTGTCCCGTCTTTGATGGGAAGAGTTATGGACTTTGGAAAAACATGATGACACACTACATAAAAGGACATGATTGGGAGTGCTGGACGATTATAAAGAACGGACCAAATAAAATTTTGGTCGCATCTTCGGAAGGCACTACCTATGAGAAAAAGGAAGAAGACTATGTTGAGGCTGATTACAAGAAGGCTGAAAAAAACTCGAAAGCAATAAGCCTGTTACAAAACGGCATGACATCGACTGAATTCGATCGTTTTTCTTCTTGCACTTCGGCCACGGAAATATGGGATGGTCTTGAATTGGCCTATGAAGAAACGTCGGCTGTAAGGAAATATCGTATTGACCTGCTGATTCAAAAATACGAACTTTTCAGAATGGAAAATAATGAATCACTTGATAGCATGTCAGCACGATTTTCTACAATAGTCAATGAGCTCAAAAATCTTGGTAAAACTTTCAACTCCGAGGATATTGCTAGAAAAGTACTTAGGAGTTTAACCAAGAAATGACGTCCCAAGGTCAAGGTTATGGAAGAAGTCAGAGATCTCACTTCTCTCCCTTATGCAGAACTTATTGGTGCTCTCATGGCTCATGAACTCGTCCTGGATGACGATGAGGCCGAGTCCAGTAATAAGAAGAGCATGGCTCTACAAGCTTCTGCTAAGGAAGAAGAAGATGTAGAAATAGAGGACGAAACGGTCTTGTTTGCTAAACGGTTTTCAGAAATAAGCAAGCAAAATCGTTCAATAATAATAAATTCACTAATAAGAAAATTTCCGAGTCAAAAAATACGTTTGCTAATAGAGGATGCTTCAAGTGTGGAGAATTCGGTCATATGATTAAGGATTGTCCCACATGGGAGAAAATTAAAGACAAAGCAAAACGTGACAAGACTAAGAAGGAATTCAAGCAAGTGATGATAGCATCTTGCTGGGGAGATCTAGACCCTGAGGATGACGAAGCATCAGAAGAAGAAGAAGTTGCTAACCTATGCTTAAGCAGCGTCAGTCTTGACCTCTTCTCAGACGATGATAAAGATAGTGTGGACTCCTACTGCTGCTTCCTAGGAGATTCCGATTCAGAAGAAGAAGAAGAGGTAAGCTATCTTGAACTTAAAAAGAGTGTTAAGAAACTGTCTAAGAATGCTTTAATAGAATATTTTGAGCAATCTCTTGATAAATGTCACGAACAAGAATTGGAATTGAAAGACTTGAAAGAACAAATTCTCGATATTGCTGAAGAGAATCAACTCCTTAAAGCAAAAGCCAAAAAGCTCAAATCTAAAGTTACAGCTAATATGGCTACAACTTCAGATACGACAAATGTTGAGAAGAAGGCTCTTGAGTCTAAAGTTATAGCTAATGAAGCTATAACCTCAGACCTAAAACTCAACATTAAGCATCTTCAAGCCAAAGTTATAGCTAGTGAAGCTATAACATTGGAATTAAGGAAAGTCAAAGAGCTTCTTGGGTCCAAGGCTACGGCGAGAGAGACCGTGATCTCAGATCAAAAAAAGGAGATCGAGTCTCTAACTCAGCAATTGAAGGAATCTGAAACCGTTCTTTCAAATACTAAAAGAACGCATACCGAGACGGTTTGAGTCCTTAATGATAGATTCCAAAACTTTCGTAACAATTATGAAGAGACTCATCCTCCCAAAATCATAGAGTCAGACCATTCTAAATGCAACAAAGAAATAGAGTCCTTAAAAGAATTACTTTTGCATGCTAGAAAGGTTCATGAGAAATGGGAAGGTAGCACACGTGTTCTAAATTTCCTAACTGAGCAATCAGATAATAACATGAAAATGGGATTAGGGCACGAGTGCTATGGTCGTAGAGATCACTCTAAATGCAAATCAACCCCTTCCGAACGAGACTTCAGAAGGAGAAAATATACAAATTTACCAGAATATTTGATTTGCAATTACTGTGGTCATACTGGACATATCCAAGAAAATTGTGTCAAATATGCTCAAGATTTAAGAAATGGAATCAACTTTGTCAAAGCATCTGACACTATTTTCGAGGAAAGTGTTAATACCCCATCTGAACCAAGTACCAGTGAAAAACGCAACAATGATCATCGTTGGTTCTATGATATGAGCTTTGAGTTCAAGAAGGATACCAAAGCTAAACAAACACCAAAACCTAAGGAGCCCGTCAAAACCAAAGCTCCTCCAAAACAACCTGAAAAACCGCAACATAAGGAACCCACAACTAAACCTAAAACGGCTTCTAAACAAACCCATTCGCCTCCAAAACGCAAAAGTATTAAAAGGATTTGGGTTAGAAAAGATCTAGTTTTCAGGGTGACTAACGTCAAAGGACCCAACTTAGCTTGGGTACCTAAAAACTGTATTTAATTATTTTGCAGGTTGTGGTGAAAGAAAATAACCTATGGTACCTTGACAGTGGATGCTCAAGGCACATGACTGGAGATGTAAATTTATTTCTTTCACTTGAACCCTTCGATGGAGGTAAGGTCACATTTGGTGATAACAAGAAGGGTAAGATCATCGGTGTTGGTAAAGTTGGAATATCCTCTTCTCATGCAATTAGTGATGTTTATCTTGTGAGTGGTCTCAAACACAACTTACTTAGTATCTCTCAATTATGCGACAAAGGAAATAAAGTTGTCTTTCATTCTGACTCTTGTCGAATAATAATTGAAGGAACAAGTAGTGTTGTGCTTGAAGGACACCGTAGAAGGAATGTCTATATGATTGATTTAAATAATATTCCTACTAATTCATTCACATGCATGAAAGTAACGACAGATGATCCATGCCTTTGGCACAAAAGATTTGCTCACATAAATTCAACAACGTTGATGAAGCTAAAGAAATGGGATCTGGTTGAAGGACTTCCATCAATCAAATTCGATCAAGAAACCTTATGTGATTCTTGTGCTCGTTGCAAACACGTTAGATCATCGTTCAAACCTAAGAAAATAGTAAGTACCAGAGAACCACTAGAACTCGTGCATATGGATATTTGTGGCCCAATGAAGGTAATAAGTACAGGTGGATCCAGGAAGAGGAAGAAGATTTGAACGAACCCGATTTCCGATTATCCAGGGATGAACTTCCAGAATTGGATGAGGAAGATAAAGAAAATGAGGGCACAAATGATGAACAAGGAAGCCCTTCGAATGATAAAGGAAAGAGTACTGAGAGTTTAGTTGATGATACTAAAACCTCTTCTCAATCCAAGCAATTGGAGGATAAAGTTATAACTGATGAAGCTATAACTTCAACTTCCACTCAATGAACTAAGTCCAAAGTTATAACTGATTATGCTATAACCCCAGACTTGGATTCAGAGGGAACAAGACTTGAACCCCAATCATTCGAAGATGATGAGACTAGTTCAGATGAAGATGTGCCTCCTGTTTCTAAATGGAAATATAAGGATTCCCATCCAATGGAAACCATCCTAGGAAGTTTGAATGAAGGCGTTCGAACTCGGAGAAGACTTAACAACTTTTGCTCTTTCTACTCCTTTCTGTCAACTATTGAGCCAACAAATATCAAAGAAGCACTTGCCGAACCAGATTGGATCGTTGCTATGCAAGAAGAGCTTCAACAGTTCGAACGAAACAAAGTGTGGCATTTGGTTCCAAGACCTAAAGACCGAACGGTTATCGATGACGAGATGGGTGTTTAGGAACAAGTGGACGATACAGAGTTATTGTTCGAAACAAAGCTAGATTGGTTGTACAAGGGTATAATCAACAAGAAGGAATTGACTACGATAAGACCTTTGCTCCTGTAGCCAGACTTGAGGCTATTAGATTATTAATAGCATTTGCTGCTCATAAAGGAATTAAACTTTTTCAAATGGACGTTAAAACAGCTTTTCTTAACGGTTATTTGAATGAGGGGGTTTTTGTTGAACAACCCCCAGGATTTCTCGATAGCAAGTTTCAAAACCATGTTTTCAAATTAGATAAAGCTCTATATGGTTTGAAACAAGCTCCGAGATCGTGGTACGACAGATTGTCAAAATATCTTCTTGAAAGTGGTTTTAAAAGAGGATCTGTCGATAAAACCCTATTCCTGAAAACTGAGGTTTCTGATTTATTAGTTGTACAAATATACGTTGACGATATTATTTTTGGTTCAACTAATAATCGGTTATGCAAGTATTTTTCAGATTTAATGACCTCAGAATTCGAAATGAGCATGATGGGAGAACTCAAGTTCTTCCTTGGACTCCAAATCCAACAAACTCCTGAAGGGATTATGATACACCAACAAAAATACATCAAGGAGCTAATCAAGAAATTCGGTATGGAAAATTCTAATTCTAAGCCAACTCATATGGGTACTGAGAAGAAGTTGACTTTGGATGAAAACGGTAAGTCTGTCGATGAGACTACTTATCGAGGTATGATTGGCTCACTTCTTTATTTAACTGCAAGTCGTCCGGATATTATGTTTAGTGTATGCGTATGTGCTCGATTTCAATCGTGCCCTAAAGAATCGCATATGATTGCAGTTAAAAGAATCTTGAAATATTTAATTGGTACATCTAAATTATATCTGTGGTATCCTCTTGAGTGTAATTTCGATCTCATAGGGTATTCAGATGCAGATTATGCAGGATGTTCACTTGACAGAAAAAGTACTTCCGGCATAGCCACGTTTGTTGGACCGTGTATCATCACGTGGGGGTCAAAGAAGCAAAATTCCGTTGCATTATCTATTCTTTGGCCAGAGTCAGTCTTCTTTGGACTGGTATGTTCTCAACTTTTATGGCTTAAGCAACAACTATGTGATTACGGTGTTAATGTAGGGTGTATACCTATTTTATGTGACAACACAAGTGCTATTATTATATCTAAAAATCCTGCACAGCACTCACGAACTAAGCATATAGACATTAGACACCATTTTCTACGGGATCATGTAGATAAGGGCAACATAAGACTGGAATTTTGTAGTACAGAAAAACAATGGGCTGACATTTTTACCGAAGCATTGGCTAGAGAACGTTTTTAGATTTTACGATTGGAAATTGGTTTAATTGGTGGCAACTAAACTTGTCACAAATATTATATTCTCTGTATGACTGACTAGATTTGACGAGATTGTATGATTGTGTCCGTATTTTTCGTTGCAAGTTTATTTAGGTAAAATGTTATATTATATTATGAGAATATTCCATTTTCTAGTCATGTAAATTTTAAGTATTATTTTGAACCAAAAGTCGTAACCAATTATTCCAATTTCTTGCCTTAACCGAAAATCTTCACATCTTTATAATTCTTGTCATATCTTACCATATCTTATCATATCTCCTTAAAAATCTATTCTAACCACTTGTACATCTTATGGTAATTTTAATAAAAATATAAAGGGAAAACTTACCTACCTCAAACACGCCACCTCCACTTTCCTATTTCCCTTACAACTCTTTTACCATAATTGATCTCATGCTCCCATAAATACTCCCTCCTACCGTCACCATCACAAACACAAAACCCAAAGACCTCCCTTTAGACTTTTCTACACACTCAACCTCCAAAATCCTATAATCATCATGACTCCTCCCTCAACCCATTTCCACTCGCCCTCAACTCGGTCCACAACTCGGACTGGGTCCTCCAAACCTTCATGCAACAAAACCTATGTCCCTATCAAAACTCCCTCACCTTCATCAAACCAAAAACCAACTAATCCCGATCATAACCGGGTTGATCCTAACTTAGAAGGGAAAAGACGGAAGTTAAATAAAGGGAAAAAGAAGGCCGTGGGGTTTGAAGATTCGGTGGAAGAGACCGAGGTTGTAGCTACTCAAGAAGGTTCTCAAAGGACAATGTTTCGAGAATACATGCCGAATGCAACATCAATGGGGCTTGATAAGCTTCGACTCACCGCGGATGAAAGAACCCGTGTCAACTTTGTTATGCGGTACGGTATTCATGGTGGTCGTCTCTATTCCGAAAAGTGGTATGGAAAAATCGAAGCCTTGCAATTTTTTAAGGATTTCTTGAATTTTCAAGAATGGAAGAAAGTTTGTGCCTTTGTTGGTCCGGTATATCCTATTGAGGTAATCCAATTTTATTCTTCCGTCTCTGTCAAAAATAATGTGTTGCATGCGGTGGTGAATGATACCGAAGTCAAAATCTCCCTTGCCGATTTTTGTACTCTGTTTTCGGTCCCTGATGATGGGATCGAAATAAATCCGAGTGCGGAATGGGGAGATGTGGCGGAGGAAGAAAAGCTTAAAATTAAGAAGTCGTTTGATGTTGATGCTACGGGGTCAAGTAACATGCTTGCGGGGCCGTTTACCCCAAAATTGAAATTCTTTCTTAATTTCATTTGGAACACGGTTGTTCCGAGAAGGGGTGGTCGTGATAAGTTGTCTAGTTATGAGATGGTGTTGTTGTCTAAGTGGCTTGAAGGATCCAAAGTTAGTCTTCCTCGTCTCGTGTTTCATAAAATCGTTCAAACAAGTGTTTGTGTCACTGAGGAAAAGCTTTATACAACTTTGGATTTGCCATATGGTATGTGGGTCTCTCGGCTTTTGGAACAAAAAGGGGTGATTGGAATTTCTAGCTATGGTGTCAAGGTGAAAGATGAGATGTGTGACACTCATCTTAAATTGATGAAAGTCGGTGCAATTGGACCCGATTTGGTGTTTTTGGCAAAAGGGAATGTGGTGGAGAAATCGTCGGATGTGGTCTCGGTTGTTGAACAAAAATTGGAATTGTTTATGGCAAGTATTTGTGAGAAATTGGATGCACAAACTAAGATGGTTGTAGAGTTGGTCTCGGGCTTGGGAAAAGACAAGAATGAGGCTTCGGGTTCGAAGGGTTCGGATCTTGGTGAAGTCATGTCTTATTTGCATGGGCTAGAAGCACGGGTTGATGATATGGCTAAGGATGCGGCTAGGGCGGCCAAGGAGTGTGTTCGTCATTCTAGCTCGTTGGCTAATTTGGCTAGTCAAGGTGGGGCTTTGTGGAAGGAAGGGAAGGCTATGCATGAGGATATGCGGGTTGTGTACGAGGCTACTCAAGCCTTGTCATTAAAAGTGCTTAATTTTGAGCGGTGTCTCACGGCACAAGCTAACCATGTCCGTTCATGCTTTGATCGTCTTGACTCTCTTGAGTTTAGGACCCGTCCCGGTTATGTCAACCCCAATGTCGTAAAACGTGACATTCCTTAAACCCGTCCTCCTCTTTTCCTTTTCTTTTCTTTTGTTAGACTTTATATTTTGAACAATTGTCTAATTCGGCCCATTTTGGCTTGCTTTTCTTTCGGCCCATTTGGCTTAAAACACTTGTTCCTTTTCGGCCCAATTGGCAATTAGACTAGTTTGGTTTGTAGTACACTTATTTTATATTTGGCATGTTAATGTAGATTACTTTCTCGTTTTCTAATATTTCCTTGCATGATTAATACGTGTCTCGACTCATATCATTCTAGTTGTTTTATGTCTTTTCTCGTCTTTTCGATGATGTCAAGAGGGGGAAGAAATCCTCGTGACTTAAGTATTTGCCTAAGCTTGCTCCTTGTCGGAATCTTTAATCTCTTAAGGTCCTTAGATGCTATACTTTGTATATAAGTGATTGTTCTTACGTTCAACTGTCTATGACTTTTTATAGTGTTATGTTGAGGGGGAACTTACACTTAGTCACAAATCTTAAGAGACTTGTCATCATCAAAAAGGGGAAATTTGTTGGACCATATAGATATATGATTAAGTTTTGATAATGACAAGTATGTGCCTCGTTTTATGTAAACTCTTGCTCGTAATCGTTTGTTTAGTCTTTGTTAGATTAACTTAGGTTTACAAGTTAACTAGTAATGTTATAGCATTCTTAGCTATAACATTGAAGATTTGTGAGGCATCATTCAAGTAATGTTATAGCAGCTTGAGCTATAACATTGAAGATTCTTAAAGCATCATAAGCAACTGTAACAAGTTTCAAGTTTGATGATCATTCAAGCAAAAGGCTAGATCAAGTCTTTAACAAAGCTCAAGATGAAGAGCTTTTGGTCAAGATAAAGAGAAGATCCTATCACTGAAGATCTCCATGAAGATTAGTTAGTATAGGTCTTCATCTAATGACGGTATCTTAAGATAAGAATATTGGGAAAGTAAAGTTATAGCTATTTCACCTATAACTTTACTAACCAAGCTTAAAGTTATAGTTGTTTCTACTATAACTTTAGGTAGCATTTTAATAGCACGATTTTAATAGTTTTAAAAACATTTTTCAAAGGATAAAATTATTTAAGCATATTTCGAAATCATTTGTGTATATAGTAGAGTTGAATTATGGGTTGTTATAATAGGTAACTTGCATATCTCTATTGGTTAGTAAAACGACTTATGGGTCGTCATGCTACCTAGGGTTTGCTAGTCTATTTAACCTAACCCTAATCCACGAAGATAGGTTTTATTCAAAGATAAGCAAGGGCCTAGGGTTTCAGCCGTGAGCTGAAAACCGTTGGGGCGTGTGAAGTTGTTGTACATAAGTAAACTATCCAAATCGAATCTAGCTTATATTTATATAAGATATTTTCCTATCTTAATAATATATGATTTGATTTGTTTGCTTATCTAAACTTCTTAAAGATATAGTTTTGGAAATCAAATAAGATTTACTTTTATCTTATTTACCTAAACTATAATATCTTGGATTAAATTAGGAAAGAGATAAAGATTTATCTCTTGTAATCCTTGCCGCCTATCTCACGGCTTTCTAGGGTTTCGTGCAAACCCTAGTTCTCTCTTCTACTATAAATACAGTTGATTATTCCTTGTTTAAGTAAGCTTTTCGAAATACAACAATCCTTGCAAAACATATTTGAGTTTAATTCTTAATTGTCTTATTGTTTTGTTTTTGAAAATATTGCGAAAAGTCGTGCTCTTCAAATTGCTTATCTTTCTTAAGATTACGTCATAAGATAATAGTACTTCATATTGTTTCTTACTCGTTCAATTGTGTGAACACTTAGAAGAACAATCAAGTGCTTTCTTAGTAACTTAAGATAGTCAAATCGAATATCTAGTGATATTCAAATCGAGTTATAGTTAGAGTTAACTATACGAGTTGGGTTGATAATTTTGTAATCCGGAGTAAGGTACTAAAATTATTAATCGAGAATAGTGGACGTAGGCTTCGACGTGTGAAGCTTAACCACTTCAAATATCGTGTGTCCTTGCATCTTTCATTTCAGTCATTTCATTACGTTCACAATCAGTTAGTTAATTAGTTAAAGTTTAATCAATAAACTTTAAGTAATTAATCACCTTGATATAAAATAAAAAGTAGGCATAATTTTTAAATACACTCAATTCACCCCCCCCCCCCCCCCGAGTATTTCGGGTGTGATAGACTCTTCACCTACCAAGACTTGTGATGCCAAGTCGGTTGGTAAGTTCTTGAAGACTACGATTTTCCTAAGATTTGGAGTGCCGAGAGTACTCATAAGTGATAGAGGTTTGCACTTTCATGAAAAGACCTTTGAAGCTTTGCTCAAGAAACACGGGGTTCAACATAGAAGAAGTCTTGCTTATCACCCACAAGCAAATGGGCAAGCCGAGGTCTCTAACTTGGAAATCAAGTCTATTCTTGAGAAAACCGTGGCAAAGTCGTGAAAATATTGGTCAATTAAGCTTGATGATGCTCTATGGGTGTATCGTACCGCCTACAAGACTCATATTGGCACTTCGCCTTTTAGGTTGGTTTACGGTAAGCCTTGTCATCTCCCCGTTGAATTGGAGCACCGTGCCTTTTGGGCGGTGAAATTCTTGAATTTTGACATGAAGAAAGCGGGAGAGAAAAGGCTTCTTGACATGAATGAGTTGGAGGAATTTTGCCTCGATGCATACGAGAGTTCAAGGGTTTATAAGGAGAAGACGAAGAAGTTCCATGACAAGGCTATTTTAAGGAGGGAATTCAAGGTGGGAGACTTGGTTCTTCTCTTTAACTCAAGGTTCAAGCTATTTTCGGGGAAGCTTAAGTCAAAATGGTCGGGACCTTTCACCACGGCCCGAGTTTTTCCCCATGGGGCATATCCAATGGAGACCAAGCTTTCAAGGTGAATGGACAACAGCTTAAACATTATATTGCTGGGGCACCCATCATGAAGAACGTAAGCTCCATCGATACTTACCTTCTCCATACTTGATGGTGTTTCATGACTACGTCGAGCCTACGACATAAAACAAGGGCACTACATGGGAGGCAACCCATGAAAAATTGTAAATAATATGCATATAGATGGGAAATGAGAAATTTTGGATCAATGATACTTGGCATTTTGATTGATGACGGTCACTTTTATTGAAGAATTTGGGATTTTGTATGAAGAACAAGCGTTTGACCATCAATTGGCCTTTTTCCGACACGATGAGTCGGCTTTGAAAGACGAAAACACAAAAATCGAGGCCAATTGGTGATGGGATATCGATCTAGGGGTATATTGAGGAAAATGAGTAGGGACGTATTCCCAGCCGGGTGACCGGCAGCCGGTCTTCTGACCGGCTGGGAAGTTCCTGGAAAATTTTATTGAAATGTGACAAATTGAAGGATGGTGAGTCCCAGCCGGTAGGCCGGCAGCCGGTCCACCGGCTGGGAATACATGTATACGTGACTTGGCGAAAAGGAGACGAAAGAGGAGTCCTAGCCGGCAGGCCGGCAGCCGGTCCACCGGCTGGGAATGCATATATGACGGATTTGATGCTTGGGTGTTCTCCCAGCCGGGCGACCGGCCGCCGGTCTTCTGACCGGCTGGGAGGTTCCTGTGACTTTTTGAAAAAAATCGAAAATACCCGTTTTCCCAGCCGGTTGACCGGCGGCCGGTTTTTTGACCGGCTGGGAACCCCCTGATACTCGATTTTACCCGAAAAAACACCCCATTCATCATAATTTTTGACACATCTCTTCCTTCATCCTCCCTCTAACCCTAACCCGTCTCCCCTAAAATCACCAACAACCACTTCCCACCACCTTCAAACACCACTCTACCACCAACAAACCACCACAACCACCTTCCTTAGCCTTAACCCTCTACCAAAATCACAGAATGGCACCAAAAAAGAGAGTGAGAAAGGGTGATTTGGCTCTTCAATAGGCGGAGATGGTGGTGGCCGCGGCTAATGATATGAGCTCCGATCCGGCATTCCCGGACCTTAAGTTCACATTCGTTACCATGAAAGGTAAATTCGTTTTATTCAAACAACGCCCCCTCACCCCTACCCGATTCATTGATAGACAATCCATGCGGGAGTTAGGGCTAGACCAAGTGTCTCTTAACTTGTTTGAAGGGGTAGGTATGCGGTACATGTATGGACTCCATGAAAAGACCTATTCCCGACTCACATGGGAATTTTTGAGTTCCCTTAGAATTGATAAGCACCACCAAATCCAAAAGGTAGCCTTCTTGCACTTTCTCTTAATGAACAAGGACTATTCGTTGACCTTGCCTACTTTCGCCGCTCATTTTGGGTTAGATACTAGCCCTCCTCATAAGGCCCCCAATACCTTTGACCATAGGGCCTTATGGAAGGCCATTACGGGTTTAGACGACCAAGTTGGCGTCAAGAGAGCCACTAATACGGTCCATAATTCGGCCATTCGGGTTTGGCATCGGTTCATGGGGTGGACTATTTTCGGCCGAGAGGAGAATCATAACTTCCTAAAGGAGGAGTTGTAAATTCTTAGGTCTTATCTTTGTTCCAACCCCACTACCTTCAAAATTGATATTGCTCATCACTTGGCCCTTACTTTGCATCGCCTTAACAATTCTCTGGGCCAAAGGACTTTTATTATGGTGGGTGGGCTCATCACCCATTTAGCCAAGAGGCTTAATCGGAAGGTGAACTTGAGTGGTATGAGGTACATTGTAGGTGACACCATGATTTTTAAGAATTACCTCCACCACAACCTCTCTTGGATAAAGACCAGCCCCAATGACCATCAAGACTATTGGCAAATCTGAGTGGACGGTGTGGACAGAAATTCCATTGCCCTTCCCAACCCCGAAAAGATGAAAGTGGTGCCCAACTCACCACATTATTTACTTGAAATCGAGGACCCCGAGGATCCCACTATCCCCCAAAGACAAAACCCCAACCTTCTCTATAGCAGTGAGAGACCTCCCATCCCCGCGAGACCTACCTTGCGGTATGCCACGCCATCTTCCCCTTTCGTTACCGGACCTTTCCAACAAGGGGAGGGTTCCTCTAGTCACCAACCACAACAACCACCCCCTCTCCACTCCGACCTCATTTCCTTTATGGGGGACATGAAGATTAGCATGGCAACCGCCGCTAGTGAGCGGTTTGGTCTTCAACAACGAATGGACCGGATTTACTATGACCATTCTCTTGGTCAATTTCCGGTTTACGATGATTTCATGAAGTGCCAATACAAGCACCCCTCCAACCTTCACCCCTCCTATTACCTATTTCCGGATGGCGGACATCCGGAGGACGGGACCTATCTTTACGGCGACATTAATTTACGCCCCGACTACTATAGTGCCCCGGTCTTCCCTACCCCATATTCCACTCAAGGGGTAGGGCATGATACTAGGTGGTTTGGAGGTGCTCATTCCATCTTTGGAGAGGGGGCTATTAGTGGTGCCGGAGGGGACACGGGGGTGTTTATTGACATAACCACGGAGACGGGGGAGTTAGGCTCGGACATGCCAATGAACACGGATGACTTCATCCGTGAGTCCGAGTTTGGAGTCGGTAATGATGATGGTTATGATGGCGACGGTGATGGTGACGGCGATGAGACCGATTTCGAGTAGAGCCTAGTAATGAGGGCTTTATTCTCTCCCTTTCAATCCAAAAGTCAAGTATGATCTCTCCCTTAATCCAACTTCTCTCATTCATGTTTAATTTTTCGCATGCATTTAGCTTAGAAACTCACATAATTGCATGCATATAGGATTGCATTAGCTTTTAAATTTGTAATATATCGTCACATTTAGACATTGCATTCACATAGTATACCTTGCATTGTAATTCAAATATTGTATATAGAATAGACCATGCATTGCATTCTTATTATAAAATCACAAAAAATTGAAAAATGACAAAAACCAACAAAAACATGTTCTTTCGTTTCTCAACATGCCCTCCCATGTTTATAAATAAGTGTGGAGAGGGCCTAAAAAAAACTTTCATAAAAAAAAAACAAAATTCCAAAAACATGCAATTTAATTTTCTAATTTCCACTACACATTTATTTCCATTTGGAAGTAATGTAAATAAATAAGTGTGGGGAGGAAATTAAATATTGAAAAACACCAAAAATATGTCCTTTTAATTTTTAAAAAACAAAAATACCAAAAATATGTTATTTTTATTTTCAAAAAATCAAAAATACAAAAATATGTTCCTTTCTTTTTCTTATTCACTCCCTATGCTTTTGTCCATTGAGGACAATGTACATCTCAAGTGTGGGGAGGGAAATATCCACTCGTGTGAATATGTGTTTATATTTGTAAATACTTTTAAATTTGAAAAAATTTCAAAAAAAAAATCCATAAAAATTGAAAATTTTCAAAAATTTACAAAAACATTTGCATTGTATATATATATGTCTTATCTAACCTTTGGCATAGCGCATTGAACATTTGAGGCAAAAAGGAGCTAGAAGACCGCTTGGTATAATCCTTCATATCTCTAACTCCTTTTTACTATTCTTTCTTTTTGGTATCTTGGATATTTTGAAGGAGAATGGGAATTTTGTTGCCTTGGGTGTCTCCTTGGGAGACCATGTGGATTGTTTGATGTTGATGCGTGCTGTTAGGATTAGATATTGGTTGCATGTTTATTTTCACGTTCTTTCGATTCCCGCTTGCATTTTGTCACATGTGTATATGTGTAGTGGTTAGACTTAGTTGCACCTAGTTTGTAAATGTTTTGCATAAACATGGTCGAGGAAGGGAATCAAGTACCCCCATGATGAGCTATGTGTCCAATTGTGTCTTTCCCCTCCCCGTGGCTCGCACCCGTGACCTCTTAGTTAGCCGAGGGAGGTGGGCTTGTTCAATGAGTTTAGACCGATCCTGTGAGACCTAGGACCGTAGACTAGACCTAAGGCTCGACTTAGCTACTCAAAGGTAAAGGTAGAGCCTCCTAGGGTGGGTACATCATACCCCGCCCTCATCTAGGTTTGAGAGTAGGCTTCCTCGCGAGGCGTATCACATCAAGACGCATAAGTGTGTCATTCGTCCTTGGACCGTGAATTTGCATTACATTTTTGTGCACATAATATGAAACAAAATCCGTTTGTATGAACCTCACATAGCCAAATAGCCTTGTTTTGTCCCTTCCATTATCTCCCTTTTTTATTCGCCCCTTTGAGTTTTAGCCTTTTCATTTGGCAAACCCACTAAAATAGCTACATTCCATAACTACCCTTCCTTGATCAAGAATTGGTCGTTTTTGTAGTTGTGTTGTAGGAGGTGATTTGGGTCGTAATGGTGGATAGTGTACATGTTCACTTGGGTCGGAATTTGGTATGCATTTGGCATTGTATATAAATAACAGGTTTTGAAAAAGAAATGAAAAACAAAATAGAAAGGTGAAAAAGTTATGAAAAATTCAAAAAAATGAGTTACTTGTGTTGTATATATGTTGTCAGGAAAAGAAAGAGACAAGCAACACCCCTCCTCATCATTAAACGGGGTAGAAAAAGTCGTTGCTAAATAAAAGGGCAAATTGATGTTTTTCCAAAATGAGTCGGGTTTACACATTTTTTGCATGGCTTGGGAAACCGAGCCTTCGTTAGGGTGTAGACATTACCATTTGTTGAAATAAGAGAAATACTTTTGAGTTTTTCCAATTTGAGTTGGGTTTATGCAATTTTTGCATAGTTTTGGTGATCCATGCTATGTTAGGGCGTAGACGTGTCTCATGTGTTGCAATAAGAAATGGGTTATGATGTGTCGACAATTCTTGATTTGAACTCCACATATCCAAATGGTGCTTGCACCAATCCCGTTTTGTCCTACTCCCTAGCCCCGTTACAACCCTTGTTTCATGTTATGTGCATAATTTTACCATTGTTTGCATTTCATTGGACATACGACGATCTTACACATTAGATTGCGGGCACGTTTTCGCTAGTCGAGTTAGGAGAGTGATTTTGGTTACTATTTATCACAAAAAAATCACCTTGTTCTTTCATTGAGTGACGAGTGAAAACCGTGAGGATGTCGTTGCCTATGTCCCCTTAGTCATGGGTCTTTTGGTTGAATCTCGTGTCGGTTTTGTAATTCTCGGCGGACTTGCCTACTTCCCCTTACCCCGATCTTGAATGTGTTTCTTGAGTATTGGTCACAATAGGGTTGCTTGAGCAATGCTTAGGGGGTTGGCACCTCCGTTGGAACTTCTGAGACGATACTTCCGACCAAGACCATGTTTTTTTGTTTGAAAATCCGGCCGCTTAGATGAGGAAAGTGGACCATTTTGTTAGATGCATTCTATTGCTTGATTACGTGCTTTCATGATAGATGCATCGCGATTTTGTAGCAAGACCCAACATGCCTTACAATAGGGCACTTTTCCCTCATGAGTGTCAAATTGCAAGTTGAAGGGGTGTTGAGTGCGCTAATACTCGATCGGCTTATTAGTAGAATAGTCGAGTAATGCTTATATTGAGCATGTACTCTTTATACTTGTTGTAGTAGCGTTTTGTACTTTGATTGAGGACTTACTCGGGGACGAGTAATGTTCAAGTGTGGGGAGGTTTGAAATAAGACTCTTTTGCACCCTTTTTTCCCTCTATTTTCATGTTTTCCGACTCGATTTGAGATGGTTTTGCATGCCCTTGCTTGTATTTTTGTGCTCCGAACCCTTGCCTATGACGTCATGCCCTCCTCGTAGGAATTGAGGCGGAAATGGTGGAATCAAATCAAGAAGATGGTTTTTGGAGTTAAGCATGAAAAGAGGAGAGAAATGAGCTGAGATGTGGTCCCAACCGGTAGTCGGTCAGCCGACTGGGAACCCCCAAATGTATACAATTCAAGATTAAGGGTGAAGTTACAGGAGACTCCCAGCCGGTCACTTGACCGGCAGCCGGCTAACCGGCTGGGAGAGCACAAGTGAAGAATTGAGCCAAAAACTTACAGAAACTTCCCAGCCGATCACTTAACCGGCAGCCGGCTGCTCGGCTGGGAACACACGTAGAAGCTCTGAAGTCAACTGAAGAACGGAGAAGTCAAGGAACTCCTAGCCGGTCTGGGACCGGCAGCCGGTTGCCCGGCCGAAGCCACCTGATGATATCCAAATTAAACCAAACTTTACAGAAACTTCCCAGCCGGTCATAAGACCGGCGGCCGGTTGACCGACCGGGAGCACGCACCCGCATTTCAAAAGCCCAATTGTAATCCTACCCTAATTGAGGTGCAAACTATATATACCCCCTCCCTTAATCAACACACAACCCTAGATCGAAATTAATTTCCTTTTCCAAGGTTAAATCTTGTTAATTACATTGCTAATCTTTCCCTAATTAGAACAAGTTCTTCAATTATTCCATCATACTTAGTAGTAGAAATTGGGTTGTAAGAAGATTGAAGGTTGCTCCTTCCTTATTTTTCAATCCAAATTCCTTTCTTTGCTATTGAGTTGGTATTATTTCTCTTCCTAATTTCATTTGTTTACATTTGCTTCTCTTTTAAGTTTTGTTTAATTGTTTATGTTAGGATTCCAATCTTGTTGTTTGATTGTTGTTATTTTCCCTCTTTTTCATTTTTTCTTTGTTCACCATTGTTATTTACACCCAAAGATTGAGTCTTTGATTCTCTTATGTTAAAGATTGAACCTTTGAGTTACTTGTGTTAAAGGTTGTGTCTTTTAGTTTAATCCTCATCATTATTAGATTAAATTGTCTTTCTTCATAATTTGTGTAAGGTTATTGCATGATTAGTAGTAAAATTTATTCTCCCACCATGTTTATGCTTAAAGATTCCATCTTTGTTGTTTCTCTTACTTCTAGAAACATGATTAGTGAGTAGTCTTCCACTAGAACTCGGTTTGACCCGACATGAGTAACTTCACTAATTGAATCTCATTAAAGCTAATTATTTGGGGAATTTGGTGAGGGTAGTTTAGAGGAATGATTTGGTTTATGGGTTGATTTTGGGTAGTGTCGATTTGTGACCCTTGTCCACCAACGAGAGTTGGTTAGGTTGTAAATTGGATACCCGGGATTTGACCCTATTGCTAACCTAGGTTGAGACCAAAAGGGAGAACCAAGGGAGGGTACCTCTAGACTAGCGTTTGAAATCGACCTCCGAGAGGAGGAGTGGGATGACCCGGATTACGATGAGTACTTAATGACCTTGACCAAGTTCTTGACCTCCTTGGAAATGTGCACGTTTTTGGGGTTGTTGGGTGATTGAGTTAGGGATTCCGACCTTCGAACCCGAGAGGGGGGTTGGTGGGTAGTGCTAGTGTCCTATTTCGAACCCGAGAGGGGGGTCTTGGGCGAATTAGAGCCATCTCCTCCTCACCTTGCTACCCTTATGATTAGCCTAAGGAATTAATAGTGTGAAGTTATGAAATGTTGTGGGAGAACCGAGTCTTAGGCTTTTTAATCATTTGATTTACAACTTATCCTTCCTTTTGCCCATTTATCTTTTTCTTGTTAAGTTTGTATTTCACTTTGTTTTAGGTAGCTTTAGTATAACAATCTCCTCCTTTATTATCGACTTAGCTAAACAATAGAGTTAAAACGATTAGTAGTCTTCCTAGCTCCTTGTGGGATCGACCCTCAATTTTGCACAACGATAAATCGTGCACTTGCGAGGTTTAATTTGATAACCATCAATGATAGTTGAAATGATGTAATTGAAATGTTTATTTGTGTAACACCCCGTATTTTATTAAGTTGGATAAAATTCTTTTAATTGCTATTTTGAATTTAATTACATCATTTAACGATTTATATATATATGCTTAGCTAATTAATTAATTTCATCATAATTCGATACGTTAATTTTAATAATCATTAATAAGTTTATTTAAAGTTAGTTCGTGTTTATTGAAGTTAGTTCGAGTTTATTTATTTAATAATTTCCGTTTCTTTACGAGTCCTTATGAAAGTTGTTTTAAGTGAACCCGAGATGGATTTTGGGAACAAAACCGTCCAATTAGCTATTTTGAGCTTATTTCACTAAATTAGCAATTTTTATTAATATCCGTTAGTTTTGTAAAAATCGCTAATAATTCCGATTCAAGCTGATATTGTATTATTTACGTTAACTAGCTGAGTTTGTTTTATTTTATTTTCACTCATTAAATTTATTTATTATTGATTCCGTTTTATTACTGAAACTTTTACTTAAACCGGTTAAATTTAACTCGAAACGGTTTTAATAACTATCGAAGTTTCTTAACGATGAAGAAACGTACGTATAATAAATAGCGAGCGTGCAAGTTTGCTCCCCACTTCCACGTCTCTTTCTTCTCGTTTCTTCTTTCTTCATATTTTTTTCCCTGTTTCAGTTTTTGGATCTTCAAAATCGATATCGTCACTCCGTTTGTCATCCGTTTTCAACTATTTTTGTTCCATAGCGCTCCTTTCGTCGTTCTCATCAATCCGTTGTAAGTAAAATTCATTTTCGTCATGTATTTTTACAAACCCATTTATATTTTCAGCTTTATTTATTATAAGACGGTTGTATGTACTAAAATAGACGGTCTGGTAGAAGATTAAAAAGGTAACGATAACGGATTACTCGATATTACTTGTAAAATATGTTTATTTCGAATGCTGGTTAGTCTGTTTTATAATTGAGACGGTGTATAATTATATATAGGGATCCTTATGGATGTTAATTAGTCAGTTGTATAGTTGAGACGGTGTATACTGATATGTGAAGATGATTGAGACGGTGTATACTGACCTCTAGGGATCATTTGGGATGCTAGTTAGTAAGTGGTATATTTGAGACGGTGTATACTGACATGTAGGGATTGTTTTGGACTAATTTGGACTCTGTGTTGGGGCGATTTTTGTAGTCTTTAGGGTCTGTTTTTGAGTTGTTTTATACTTGTGGATTTCCGCTCTAAAACCGTTTTAAATGCTGACTTAGTTGGCTCAGCTAGGACTGTTTTTAGGCGCGAGAATGGAGTCTTAAGGGGACGATTGGTACTGCTTTTTGGGCGAGGGACGAGAGCTGTCATCGTGGGTTTTCACTTTGCATTTGAGGACTGGAGTTGGGGTCGAACTTAGGCATCTTTTGGGTTCTGTTTTGGACTGATTTTTGGGTCAGGTTATGAAGTAGGGTGGCTATGGGTAGTCGGGTGGTGGTCGTGTCGGACTCCCAGTGGCCTAGTTGTGGCCTGGCCGTGGCCTAGCTAAGTCACGAGTTTGAGGCCATGTGTAGTTGGTGGTTAGGCCGAGTTTGAGGTTGTCATAATAACTTTTGAGCCGTGTCCATAAATTGTTTTGACGCTAGTTTGGTTTATTTAAAATATAATTAAATTAATTTCCGTCTCATATTTTATATAACGATAATTCGTTAATATCGTCCTTTCACATAATTATTTTAGGTGGCTCATATGTGGTTAAAGATGAAGAGTAATTTTGGGTTTTAGAAGCTTTCTCAAGTTATTACTTGTCTCTTTGCTAGCGTAAGGTAACTATTCCGAGTTACTCGACGAATTAATGTCACATTAGTAGTTAATGTTGTGCACATTTGTTTGTTAAGTGTTTAGGTGATTGATAATGTGTTACTTTCGTTTTTCACATGATAGAAATTAGAAATAGCATGAGAATTATATTGTGATAAATTTTATGATTTGGGCCAAAGTAGGCAAAGACTACGAAGTGGGGGCAGATTGACCGAACGAGTTTGGTCAAGCTAGGTTTAAACCGGTCAGCCTCGATTTGACCGATGACCCGTCGCGGGACTCGGGTCGAGGGTTTGTCTTTGAGGTAAGATTGGTTGTTATTGGAGGTTTTATGTTATGCCTTGATATTTGTAATTATCATTTCACATGTTGGTTGTTGGATGCTTTGGATGCCTTATGCTTGAGTCTTGTTTGCCTTTAGCCATTGTAGTTTATTCTCATGGACTATGATATTGATGGTTAGTTATAATTTGGTTATTGATGACATTGAGGATATGGTTGGATTGTCTCTTTGAATAGACATTTATATAGCCTTTCACATGATAGAATGTTAGCATTTATGTTGGTAAGTTGGACTCTTTGCCCCTCTTATGGTTAATTGGGTATCCTACTTGTCTTGTGTGGTGTGGGCTAAAGTATTCAAGCTGGGACTAGCTGGGACTAGGTCCTAGGTGAGTATTTCGGCCTTCATCATAGATAGGTCATTATAGTCTTTGACGAGTGTATGTTCACTGCTTAATAGCCTCTGTGTTCCTGACTTGGTGGGTTTATATCCAAGTTGGGGCATGACCTCGTTACTTATTTTGAGAGTAAGTGGTCAGCTTAAGTACTAGCCAACCCTTTGGTGGACTCCTTAGGGTACTCACATGGTTTTATAAAATTGTGGGTCTTGGGTGCGGTGGTGTGTATCCGCATGTCTAGGTCTGCGCAGATTTAGTACTAGGGTTGTGTTGTGTCTTGGCCATGTTTTGATAGAACCTCTGAGCCAAGATACCGGTTCGATTACCTTCCCT
Organism: Silene latifolia; assembly: GCF_048544455.1. Lineage (NCBI taxonomy): Eukaryota > Viridiplantae > Streptophyta > Magnoliopsida > Caryophyllales > Caryophyllaceae > Silene > Silene latifolia. The sequence continues at coordinate 146,437,521 of NC_133528.1, read as the reverse complement.
ACCTCGTGGTATAGACTCGAGTTACAGAGTGACTATTGACGGTGCTAAGAACTTATGCCTGTCTTTGATATATTGCCCTTTCTTGTTTGATGATTCTATGAATCATAGAAGGTGAGATGCAAGCCGGCTATGGTTGATAGAGTTTGGATTCCTGGATGTTATGTGATTCACATGATAGTGTAGTATGAGTCGGTCTAGTATTCACATGCTAGGACTATGTGGTGTTATATTGTTGTTCACATGATAAGCACGATTGTCTAGCATCTATATGCTAAGGCATTGTGTGATTCGTATTCATATTCTTATGTTTACATGTTATATTAATTATGACATTTCGTGGCTGGGAGAACTCGGAGTTACTCCCCACTGACTGTGGCTTTCGTATTTGTATAAAATGCGAATGACAGGTAGGTGATGCATATATGGGATACATGGACGAGCTAGCGAGCAAAGTAACCTTGGAACCTAGATTGACTTTATTATATTGTGACCCTTAAATACTTTTTATGTCATATACATTTTAGGGACATATGTCTCCCTCTTTACATTTGGTTGTATAACTTTGCTATTCGCGACTTTAGCAATGGTTATGTTGCGAAACTTCTATTTAGACCTTGTATGTTTTGACACCTTCCAATTTGGATATCTTTATAACAGGTTCAGGTTTTAAAATTTCAGGTTTTTACCCAATTGAAACTATTACAAACATATCCATGCAGTTTTATTCTAGAATTACGTGTTTACTTTTCCGCGATAAGTGAGGGTGTCACAATTTGAGTGAAAGCATCTGCAACCTAACTCGCGACATAGCTAAACATAAGGCATGAACCGACTTCCTACTCAAAGCATCTGCTACTACATTAGCCTTCCCCTCATGGTAAATTATCTCCATATCATAATTCCCAATCATTTTTATCCACCTCCTTTGTCTCATATTAAGCTCCTTTTGAGTATAAATTTACTTAAGGCTCTTATGGTCAGAAAATACCTTAAAACTAGCTCCATACAAATAATGCCTCCATAACTTAAGAGCAAACACGATCGCCCTTAATTCCAGATCGTGCGTTGGGTAATTTTCTTCATATGGTCTCAGCTGTCTCGATGCATAGGCGATTACTCTCCCTCTTTGCATTACCACACATCCCAATCTATTTTTCGAAGCATAGGTATACACCTCAAAATCCTCACTCCCTTATGGTAAAACTAATATAGGTGTTGTGGTCAAACGCTCCTTCAAGGTTAGAAAAGCTGTTTCACAACTCTCATCCCACTTAAACCGATTCTCCTTTCTCATCAACGCAGTCAAAGGCTTAGCTAACTTAGAGAAATCCTTCACAAACCTCCTGTAATAGCCAGCCAATCCCAGAAAACTTCGCACATCCGTCACATTCTTTGGTTTCTCCCACTTAGTTACCGCTTCGATCTTACTTGGATCAACCGACACTCCCTCCTTTGAAACTACGTGTCCCAAAAATGCTACTTTATCCAACCAAAACCCTTACTTACTTAACTTAGCATATAAGTCATTCTCCCTCAAGGTTTGCAAAACGATTCTTAAATGCTTCTCATGCTCCTCTTTATTCCTAGAGTACACCAATATGTCATCAATAAAGAGTACTACAAACTGATCAAGATAAGGACTAAACACTCTATTCATCAAATCCATAAATATTGCGGGTGCATTAGTCAAACCAAAAGGCATAACTACAAACGCATAATGCCCATACCTCGTCGTAAAAGCAGTCTTAGATACATCTTCCTCCTTAACTCTTAACTGATGGTATCCCGACCTTAGATCAATTTTAGAGAAAACTCCAGCTCCCCTATGTTGATCAAATAATCATCAATCCTAGGCAAAACGTATCTATTCTTAATTGTTACATTATTCAGTTCCCTGTAGTATATGCACAATCATCTCATACTCCCATCTTTCTTCTTAACAAATAAAACTGGCGCTCCCCATGGTGACACACTTGGTCTTATATAACCCTTCTCTAACAAATCCTCTAACTGCTTCTTCAACTCCTCCAATTCTTTTGGCCCCATCCTGTAAGGTGCCTTAGAAATAGGTCCAGTCCCTGGTTTAAGGTCAATATTAAAGTCCATGTCTCTCTTTGGAGGTAAACTCAGAATTTTTTCTGGAAACACATCCCGAAACTCACTCGCTACGGGAATTTCGTTCACGCCTTTTACCACCTCACGCGTGTCCCACACCTGGCACAAAATTAACTCTCCCCCTTCCTTAAACAAGACTTCAAGGTAACTGTTGACATAAGTCTCACCTTGGGTTTCACCACAAATCCTTTATAAGACACTCTTACTCCTTTCGGTCCTTTTAAAGATACTTTCTTTTGATAACAATCTATGAAAGCTCTATTTCTACTCAACCAATCCATTCCTAAAATAATCTCAAATCCTCCTAACGGAAATTCTATTAAGTCCATAGGAAATAAAACTTCGCCTATAAGGATATTCACATTCTTAAACATTTTGGTGCATATTATCGATTCCCCCGAAGGTATTGTTACTTTATCTTTAATTACTACTGGGTCACCCAATCTCATCATTTTAGCATGGTCACTAGATATAAACGAACGAGTTGCTCCCGAATCAAACAAAACATAAGATGGCTTAGAGTTGGTTAGAAAAGTACCAGAAAACACATGAGCGTCTCCCTCAGCTGCCTCTTTTCCTATCATGAATAACTTGCCACTGTTCTTTACACCACCCTGCACCGTGGATGTCGATGCCACTCTTTGCTTCCCGGTGCCATTCTGGTTCTCTCCATTTCCATTGCCTTGGCTATTGTTAACGCGATTTTGAAAGTTGTTGTTGTTGTTATAACTCCTCTGATTGTTCCAAGATCCGTTAAAAAGATTGCTTCCATAGCTAGGTGATGGTGTTTTAAATCTATTAAAAGTTCCACTACTAAATCCTCCATTCATATTATTCAAGCTACTCTTTCTCGCAGTAGTCCTACACTCCACAATTTTGTGACCAAACTTTCCACATCCATAGCACTGTGGTCTCTTCGTACCACACACTCCACTTGTCGTCCTACCACGGCCGAAACCACCTTCAGTCACCGCTCCACCAGCAGAAAACGAACGGTTTTGATTGTAATTCTGCTTCTTATTTCCTCCAGTCTCTTCACTTATAGCTTCAACCTTCATCTTTTCACCCTTGTCTTTCTTTTCCTCCTTCACCATGTCGGCAATTCTCTTGGCATGTCCTGCTCTTTGGGAGACTTCCTCTACGGTACTTGTCTCTCCAGCTGACAACCTCTTCTTGATACGCGTAGTTAAACCCTTCTCAAACCTTAAGGCCAACACCTCCTCTCCCTTATTCAAATCCGACACATACTCAGCTAACTCCATGAATCTGTTACGATAATCTTCTATGGTCATGTCCTCTGTCATTTTGAATGAATCAAACTACAACCTCATCTTACTCCTAACATGTTCAGGTACAAACGTGCCCCTCAAGTATCCTTAAATCCTTTCCAAGAGACAAATGGTTCATCACTCTCCTTCCATGCCTCTCTAATCATTGCCTTGTTGCGGTTCCACCACAACCCAACCTTTCCTTTCAAGTAGTGTGCAGCTTTATCTACATGCAATTCCTCAGGACAGTTCAAGACTTCGAAAAGCTTGTCAAACTCCCCACACCAATCTCCCAACAATGACGGTTCACCAAGTCCATCATACTTGATTGGGTTATGACAAGCAATAGCAGCACTCATCTTAGCAGGATCCTTTGTCGCAGTCTTTGATTAGAGCAGCAGTTAGTGCATCATTGGTTGCAATGAGCCTACCGATCTCTTCCTGAGTCATAGTTGTGGAAGTAGCTTTCTTGGGTGCCATTTGGGTTCTAATAAGATAAAATAAGAAACATAAATTTTCGTTCTAAGAATTTTTGAAGTATTAGGTAGAAGATAAAATTTCCTGCATACAAAAGAATATGTGATTGATCGAGCTGGCCTTTCCCGACCAACCACGACATCACGGCATACATGGCGTCACGGCCTCACGGCATCACGGCCCCCTTTTCTTTATTTTCGCAATTAATTATTTTCGATACATGTTTAGTTTTTAATTCATGCAATCTCATAATTCTATGCCTACAGGCTCAGGGCAACATATTCCGCATATCTCTAGACATGATTTTTGCTAATTATATAATTCACATATACACAATCAATTCATGTGAAGATGCAACAATCCGTTATTCATATTTCTCCATCTCATGCCATTTATGAAATTTCAAGAAAATCTCCATGCGTATTCATGCTATGAATTAAAACAAGCTCAAAATAATTTTCAATCATCACACTGCCATTATATAGGCCACACGCATATAACCCATACATAGGCTACACGACTATTTCCTCCATCCGCCTCAAAATTTCTTACCTTTCGTTCTCATCCTGCAAATAAAATTAGCGCTTCTCGCAAATTCAAGACACAATTAGACCCTTAAGGTAAAGCATCATGTTAACCACCCTTCTCTCTCTTTATCCTTCCTCGAGGTGACCGACTCAAAACTGAAAAGGGCCAGATCAAGGACGTCTCCCTAACTTAGAAAATGGGCTCCTAAACAGTTTCTTCCCCGGGTTCATTTTATTAGACTCATCCTAAGTTCATTAAATTCATTTGATTAGGCCTTAGGATCGTTCGCTCTAATACCACTTTGTAACACCCCCATTTATTTAAGAGCCTTTAGCTAGACATTCTCAAATAAATAAAGGTGTCACCATCTCAGTTGCCTCAGATAGTAAGTATAAAAGGCAAACAATACAAAAGTACTTTAAGACGATATATTATTAAAGTGCCTCAAAGAGTTTATTACAAATACCCAACTTGATAAATAATTATTATAGAGTACTTAAATAACTCGCATCGGAATTAAAATAAATAGTGTCTGAATATTAATAAGGTGATCTCTAGACTCAAGTGATCTCGTCCCAAAGCTCCTCTCTAAGCATCTAGCACTTCTCACAAGCTAACCTGAAATCAATCTGCTCCCCATTATGGTTCATCACATGTGTTCACGAATACACAGTCAACCACAAGGTTGAGTAGGATAACAAAACAACAATAACAATAATGATAATACGTTAGCCTACAACACAATCAACGAATCAAACCAAGGTCAACGTGATCCTACATGCACGGCTCACACATGGCACACACACGGCATACACACGGCACACACACCCGGTACACACACATATTGACCGTGCCATACATACACACACGCACACCATACGATGAATTCCAATCCGACACCACATACGGTGTACTGCTCAGGTCCATGGCCCACTCCTAACGCCACCATGCATGTCCGACCATCATACTTACAGGACCACGACACTTACACATCCCTGTGCCTGACTGACAAACAATCTCAACAACAATGTCAATTTCAATGCCAATCTCTTTCACAATCAATCAACAACAGATATCCAACCAACAAAAATAATAATAATAATATGATCATAAGACAACAATGATATCAACATGCTCAAGATAAAAATTACAACGATATGCTCAAGACAACAATTGCAACAATAATTCATTTTCCAACAATTCTCCAATTACCAATATAGTAAAGTTGAATAGTTAACCTACCTCTTAGCAAAGCTTCTCAATCATGCAAATAAATCAAAAAGCCTCTTCAATAAATTCACCATCGAAACAATAATTGAATTATGTGTAATCATTAAATAATCTTATTAATAAATTTTAAGATGTAAACTACCCGAAACAAACCTCGCAAAACGCCACAAACAACCCCCAATCACACGGCCAAACCAGCGGTGGTCAACCCGCCGGTCAACAGCCACACGACCTTGATCCTCACGGTAAACGGCCTTTTATACGAGTCAAGATCAAACATAAACAATTGATATTAGATTATTAGATATCTTACCGTAATTAATTATCGCAAGGTGAAAAACTCCGTCTTAAAGTTGTTGTCTCACCAAAGCTCTCCTCACAATTGTATTTGAGTTTTTGAAGAAAAATCATTATAATTGTGAGGCATAAGGTTGGTATTTATATAAGTTGATAGGAGAAGTAGGAAGGTTCTAGAAAAATCCTTTTAATAATAAAATAATGAAAATATCTTAGAGCATAGGTAACACCAAAACCAAATACCACCTTCCTTCCTATTGGTCCCCCACCGTGGCCCTACACGGCTCACCACACGGTCCAATGTGGACCCCACTCTGTCTTATTTGCTTATTTTATTTTACTTCTTTTCTATTGCGACTACAACTTATTATTTATTATTCCACTTAATATTTATTCATCTTATTATTTATTTACGACTACCCACATCTTATTATTTATAAACATAAATTATTAATTAAAATACGGAGTATTAATATTGTTGGACTTAAATTTTCTTACCCATCTTATTCTCTTAATTATTGCTAATTAGATTATGTGAATGGTTTTCTCATTGCTCTTAATTTGTTCCAATTTGATTTTGTTTAAATCTACGCTAATTCCTCCAATTTTTGTCAATTAATGGCATATTTTATTTGAATCATGATATTAATCATCTTTTTACATCATTTATGATGTCAAGTATAAAATTTCCATGTCGAATTTTTGCCCAATTTTTTTTTATGAACTCGATGTTATATGTTCTTATGTCAATGAGTTTATTTGGTGTTTGATGAACGGTTTATTGTTTAACAAGGGCTAAAATTCGATTATTATTGCTCTTGTCATATGTTTGAAATACTGTCTTGAAAATTTTGTTCCAAAATTTTGAAACCTTAATGTTAATGCGTAAGCTTTGATTTTTCGTGTTTAAAGACTTAGTTTAGTTAACTAATAATGAGGCTTAAGAATCTTCTCGCGCTTAAGGCGTGATTTTTCTTCGTTGGTAACGGCATGTATTATCACCAATCAAAATTCCACCTTGAAATTTTGCCTTAAGATCTTCTTTTTCATTTTAAAAATGAATGATTTTGATGTGGTTTTGTATACTCCGTTTATTTTTGTTTAATTATATTGTAAAGATTCAAATGTGGCTTAATGATGTTGGGTATGGTCTTAAAATTTGAATTTTTTTTGTTTTAAAGTCTTTTGAATTGATTGAGTAATAATATTTCAAATACCATTAGTAATGTTATGTATTATCTTAAGTTGGCAATCCCACCTTCAAATCTTGACCAAATTTTGATTCTTTCTTTTATCTTAAAGTTGCCTTAACGGTGTTTTAATGCAATAATCCAAATGAGTATCATTGTAATAACACGGTTTAAATCAGAGATCTCCGTTTTAAAAGTGGGCCAAATTTTTGGGATTTCATGAGTACATCACTAAATTTTGGTTTTATATTTGAAACATGACTTAATTGCGTCATGATGCTCCATCCTTTGTTAATGGTGATATGTGTAGAAGTTATAGTGTTGATGCTTAAATTTTGATTTTGCGTGCCTAATACTTGTTTTATTGTGCCGCAAGCTTACAATTTTGTTAATAATGCTACGTATTGTCTTGAATCGAGAACTTTACCTTAAAATCTTGCCAAAATTTCCTGTTGATATACCATAGCGTATATGATTGAATTTTAATTTTGCATTTGAAACATATATAGTTTCCTTGTTCCATAGCGTTGTAATTCTGTTAATGATGTATTGTTTTGCTTATCTATGTGTTAATGCTTAATTTGTCTTGTGGGTTATATAGTCATGAGGACTAAATACACATAAGTATATATGGTTGTGTTGGAAAGGATGTGAAACGGGCGTGAGTCGATGAGCTATGAGAATAAAGAGTAAAGAGTTAATAATGTGTGATGGATGAACATGGTATCTTGAGAGTTATGGATGTGAAACAAATGTTTTATTGGGCTTGAGGTAAGTTGGGTTATTTTATGTGGATTTGAGCCACGTTGGCAGGTAGGTATATGACGGTACATTTAGTATTACCAAATTTGATTTTTGCGGTCATGAGAGTAAGTGTGTGGTGTGCAATACTTGAGGACTCAATCATATTGTTAAGGTAGTTGATCATTCCTATTAGAGAGTGTAATCGTTTTATCTAAGTGTATACGCATGAAGTGTGAAAATGGTTATGGTGGAATCTGACCCTATGTGTGGTAGTATAGATGTTGTATAGTTGCCTCCCAATGGTCAGGTAGAGCGTTATGGTATACATCCTGACTGTTTTGTAGTGTCCATTTGAGTGATGATGTTTTTGTTATTCCTTGAGAGTAATGAGTGGTTAGGGTCGCGTCCATGAGATAGTATAAGTGTTGTGGCTACCGACGTGACTATTGTGGTTATTGATGACGGTATGGTGATACCGTCGTCGGGTATGGGGATAAAATAGAGCGGTTGCGAAAAGAACTATGAAACATTATGTTTGCGTCGGTAGTATGTCTCGGATGTTCTATCTTAATTGTGTAATAATGACGGTTATAAGGCCAAGAGTTTGCCTTTAAATTTAGTTATTTGACGGTGTATTAATCACCATCGGGATCTATTAGCATTTATGTGATGAAATAGGAAAGTTTGGAATCGATTTGAGAATGAAAAGATTTTACCCTAGGTGGCACTCGACCGAGTGGTCGCCTACTCGGCTGAGTGGCCTGCTACACTCGACCGAGTGGTATGCTTTGACTCTTTTTTTGTGGATATTCGACCAAATAGTGAGCGTGTACCCTTATTTCAAAGTCTATATTAGTTGACTAGTGTTGGATGACCACGATTGACCTTGCATGGGTGATATGTGTGAATTGTTTATGTTTGATTATATGGCATGGTGCTTTGAAAGTAAATGGAAATTGTTGATTCGACATGAGTGGACTGATGACATATATGATGTGGTAATCTTGTTGATGTGTGTTAATCGACATGATATTGTTATGTTATAAAGATAAATAATGCAAATTATGTGTTGCATAGTGGTCATTTGCATGATTGGGATTATGGTCTTCGTATAAGCGGAAGTGTTGATGATGGATGGGAACGGATATGGAAACACGTGTGTGATCACATGGTCGATTTGACGCGGTATATGTGTGGCGTGATGTCCGGAAATGAGACTGTTGAATATGGTTGAGTCACATAACGAGAAATTGCATTATTTAAGTATTTCTTGTAGTCCGCATATTCATGATTGATGTGTATACATGTGAAAGCATGAGATTTGACTTGATATAGATATGTAATAATAATCGAGTTATACACCGTCATAGATACGTATACTTATAACCGACTTGAGTTGGGAATTAGTTATAGGATTATAGATGGGATTCATGGATTTGGACCTGGCGCTTGACCTTTGCGAGCCTTGTAGGTGGGGGGGGGGGGCTTAAAGAGGCTTCTAAAATGGGAGTATAGCAATGGCATAAGACGATATGAGATTTAATTACGGATTTGCAATAGGTAAGAGAGAGTGTTGAATCTGGAACATAGTTATTCGTGGAATTTAGTAACGAGTGTATGATATCATTATGAGGTTTGATGGCTGAAGTCCGGATCGAAGTTCTCTTTTAAGGGGAGTGGACGTAATAATTCGGAAATTTAGGAAAGACAAAGTACATACTGTGAGAAATAGTGAGAATTGAGTGAAGAACTCTGGGATGAATGTGATATTTAGAAAGAGCGTATGCGGTTAATAAACATGTGAGGTGCGAGAGAATACATGAGATTTGAGGAAATGAGAGAGTTAGGTGAACTTCGGGGATGAAGTTCTCTTTAAGGAGAGAATATTTTAATACCTCGTAGTTTCTAAGACGTTCACTCGACTGAGTAGACCGAGTATAACCAATACTAGACTTAGTGGAGTTATTATAATGTCCGCTTATAGAAGGGTCATTTTAAAACTATCATAACTTGAGATCTAGACATTCTATTGATGTGATTCCAATTGTAAGTGATAGCTTGTTCTCTTACGATTCGAACGGTAGGTCGCACGCCTTAAATGACCAAGAAACGAGTGAGATATGAGTGTTTTAAGAAAACTGGTCACTGCTGAGAACTGTGTCGCACTCGGCCGAGTGAAGTTCACTTGACCGAGTAGACCGACACTCGATCGAGTGGATTCGCCACTCGATCAAGTGCCACTGTTTTCAGAACACAGGATTTATCCCTTTCTCCCCTAACCCTAAAATCATTTTCACATTCCTCCTTATCTCTCCAAACTCTCTCCCTTCTCTCTAAAACCCTCACAAACACCATATTAAGGGATTCAATCTTGGTTTAGTGGATTGCTCACCTTTCTCCTTCCTTCCTCTTGATTTGTAAGTTAAGATCTACTCTTTTCTAGTCTGATGAACCCTAACTTTTGGAGATTTTCAATTAGGTTGATTACTTAGCAATTAGTATGTGTTTATGGGTAATTAGAGGGTAATAATAAGAGGTTTTATATTGTATAATAGATTAGGTTGTATTATGATAGTTGTTATATGATTATTGTAGGATGAGATGGTTTTATGAGATGGATCCTTGTTGTCTTTGATTAGCTTATGGAGTATGCTAAAAGATAGGTTAATCCTACTCGATTTCAATAATGTGGTGTTGTTTATGTTGAAATTACTCTCACATAAATTAGGGCATTTGCATTATAACATGTTTAGTTGTTAATTGCATCAATAAGAGGATGATTATGGTATGTTAGGTTATAATTCATGTATTGGTTGTATTTGTGTGTGTGGAGGGTATGTTGTTGTTGATTGTTTTGGAGACGGAAGACGATTGGGAGACCGTCTTCCGCTTGGGTTGCCTCTTGGAGCTTTCCCACTCTAAGAAGGATGTGCACATTAATGATTTGAGTTTGGAGGGACTCGTGTGGTTGAGACACAACGTCTGGCGGGGGATTCGGTTGGCTTCCGAACCCGGTACGTCTGGGCGTGTCCCGGTACCTGTTGTGGTTATTGGTATGTTTGGGCGTGTCCCAGTATCAGTGCAGTTGACGATACATCTGGGCGTGTCCCAGTACCAGTGTGGTTGTCGGTATGTCTGGGCGTGTCCCGGTACCGGAGTGGTGGTTGTGTGATATCATGTCATTCGTATCATGGTCATGTTGTATATTCACACACTCGAGTCGTGTCACACTTTATTTATTTATTGAAACTGACGTTTGTTGTGTCTGTGCATTGTCATCTATCTCTTGGGTGGCCTGTGCCGATCCATATGATATCCTTTGGTCATATGGGGAGCAGGTTAAGTACATGTTGTTTGGATAGACGCGGGAGACGGTTCAAGCTTGATGATATCACAAGACGCGTCTAGTTGGCTAGAAAAGTATAGATGTCACGAGTTGTATTTTATTTATTCATTTGTTTACGTTCATGTAATTCATTAAACCTTACATTTATAAAATGTTCTTTGATTGGAGTTTTGAAACCCTACCTCGGAAAATCGAGATGGTAATGCTCTAATTATGTTGGCCGGATAGTTGAGGTGTTACAGTAAGAATCTTCACGGACCTTATATGAGAATAAAAAAGAGCACTTGAGAGATCGATGGGAACGAGGGAATGAGGCGAATTTCGGGGATGAAATTCATTTTAAGGAGGGGGGGAGGGAGATTGTAATACTCGGATTCTTTGGGACCCGCACAAGAGACCTTGGGATGCGTGGGAGACCTACAGTGGACCTAGTGGAGTGTTGGATAGACCGAGTGAGTGTACACTAGACCTAGTATGACCTAGACGAGACCTAGTGCAGTTGCATTGGACCGAGTTGAGGGTTTACTTTATCGAGTGGCCGACACTCGGTCAAGTGGGTGAGCACTCGACCGAATGAGTGGCACTCGACCGAGTGCCACTGTGCAAAACACGATATCCACCAATTTCGAGATTACTCCTTATCTTATCCGAATTATTTCCTCTTTCTTCCTTTTTGCTCTAAACTCTCTCCCTTCTCTCTAAAATCCTCACAAGGACACTCTCATGGGATTCAGGCTTGATTTAGTGAATTGTTTTTCCTCTTCCTTCCTTCCTCTTACTTTATAAGTTAAGATCTACCCTTCTCTAATTAGTTTAAACCCTAACTTTTGGAGGTTTTATCTTGGGTAATTAATAATACATGAAATATGGGTAGTTAGTGAGTGATAATAAAAGGTTTTATAGTGTATAATAGTGTAGGATGTATTTGTGATAGTATTGTGTGGTTTTTATAGGATGAGACTGTTTCATGAGTCGGAATCGGGTCGGATTCGAGTAGTTTATGAAGATATGGTAAAATGTAGGTTAATCCTACTCGGTTTCAATAAGTGTCAATGGTTGTATGTGTCATTATTGTGTTGTTATTACATTATAACATGATTGTTGTGAATAATTGTTGTCTGGATTTCTTCATAACATGACAATGAGTCATTAGTGTACGTTTCATAATGTCATTGGATTTGCATTATGACATGTGGTTGTTGGTACACATGGGTATGTGGCATGATTGACATTCATGATATACGAAAAACTGACACAAATTGTAAGAAACATGCATATTCATTGTGAAATGGGCATATTGGCATATTATGATGCATATTGTGATATATGTGGTTGTTGGTAGAATTGTGGTGGTGATATTTGTTGTTGAGGAGACGTAAGGCGGTTGGGAGACCGTCTTAAGCTTGAGTCGTCATTTGGAGATTCCTACTCCATGAGGGATGTGAACATTAATGACTTGGGTACGGAGGGACTCGTGTGGCTAAGGCACGACGTCTGTCAGGGATCCGGTTGGCTTCCATACCCGGTACGTCTGGGCGTGCCCCGGCACCTATTTGTGAGGCGTGGTGTTGTGGGCGTGTCCCTAACACCGGTGGTTGTAAGTACGTTTGGGCGTGTCCCGGTACCGGTGTGATTGTGGGTATGTCTAGGCGTGTCCCGGTATCGGCGTGGTAATTGTATATTATTGTCTCATTCATATCATTGGCATGTTGCATAATTATCTATCATGTTGTGTCGTATGTTTATTTATTGAAACTGACATGTTGTGTGTCTGTGTAAATTATCACCTATTTTCGGGGTGGCCTATTTCGATTCATATGATATTTTCGATCATATGGGGAGCAATCATTTAAAGGTTATATTTGGTATCATGTGGGAGACGGGACGAGTCACGAGCCTTGGTGACATTGGAGTCGAGCATAGCTTGCTAGAAGAGCATAGTAGTCACGAGTTGTATTCTTTTATTTATTCATTTATGGTTATGTAATTCTCTAAACTTGTCATTCATATTAAATGTTTCTTAATTGCAGCTCCGATTCACCGCCTCGGGAAACCGAGATAGTAACATCCTCCCATTACCTTGGCCGGGTAAGAAAGGGGATGTTACACAATTAGTGGTGATTGTATATTATTGTCTCATTCATATCATTGGCATGTTGCATAATTATCTATCATGTTGTGTCGTATGTTTATTTATTGAAACTGACATGTTGTGTGTCTGTGTAAATTATCACCTATTTTCGGGGTGGCCTATTTCGATTCATATGATATTTTCGATCATATGGGGAGCAATCATTTAAAGGTTATATTTGGTATCATGTGGGAGACGGGACGAGTCACGAGCCTTGGTGACATTGGAGTCGAGCATAGCTTGCTAGAAGAGCATAGTAGTCACGAGTTGTATTCTTTTATTTATTCATTTATGGTTATGTAATTCTCTAAACTTGTAACACTCCGTTTTGATGATTGATCTTCTTTTGTGGATTGAGTGCTCGAGTGTTATGGAAGTGAGACAAGGTTGGCAACGTTATATTGTGGTTATTCGATAATATTATGGAGTTAGTGTCGAGAGGTTATGCTGTAGTTGGGATGATACCGTGAGTCATGTTGTGGAAGTAAGTGTTGTTGGTAGACTTAGTGTTAGGTGTCCATGTTTTATAGGTTGGGTTGGAACTTCGGGGACGAAGTTCTTTTTAAGGGGGGAAGATTGTAACACTACAGACTTTATTAAGCTAAGTACTCGACCGAGTAGAGCCTACTCGGCCGAGTAGTGCTAAGTGTATGTTCTGTTTGGCTTCTCTGTGAGGAATACTCGGCCGAGTATGATGAATACTCGACCGAGTAGAGGATACTCGGCCGAGTATACATCATACTCGACCGAGTATCCGGTCTGACGAGTATTAATTCAGCGGTTGATGGGAGTGTTTTTAGAGATTATAAAATTTGAGAAATCAGTTTCTAAAACACGGTTTGTAAACCTAATCAAAACCTACGACGCTCTAATCATTCCCAATCTCTCCTCTGTGTATGTATGGACAATCTTAGCAACCGCATTCAATCATTCATCCTTTCGTCGGTAAGTCTTTATTCCCCATGCTTGTTGATGATTGTCCTAGGGTTTGTCTTTGATTATGAATTTGGGGGAAATGGGGTTTTGCATATAGTGTGTGCGTTATGTGATTGTTGATTATCATTGTTGTAGGTGACGATGTGGTAATTGTTATGCTTATTGTATGATTGATTGCGGCGTAAGAGGATTGCGAAAAGGTAGGGTTTCCCTACTCGATTCCATCGTTAATTGATTTAAGACTGTAGTTATGTTGTATTTGTTGTTATCTCGCATCATCGGATTATGGGTGTTGTGGTGACGGTGGTGATGTGATTGTGTGGTGACGGTTGTGGTGTTGAGACAAATTGTGATGTTTGTGGTTTGTGTGATTGTGGTGGAGTCACTTGCGGGAGTGGCTTCACACCCTTGTTCGCCCTCCGTGGAACCCGCCACGGGAGGGGATGTGCACATTAAGGGACAGGGATTGTTAGTCGCTCGTTGATGAGCCGGACTAGGTGGGGATGGGTGCGGTCACCCACCGGCGGCGAGGATTACTTGTTGCGATGGGTAATGGCGGGGCTACACACTTCGGTGTGTAGTCGATTCGAGTGAGATCGATGATCACCGGTGTTATTGTTTGCTTTGTCTTATATTGATTGAGTGGTACCGACCCCGTTGTTGTTGTTTTGTAAAACTGCGGTGATCCATTCGGGGATGGTGAGCGGACTTGACAGTATTGCATTTGATGAGTTTGGGCGGTCATGGGAAGTCGTCATCACCAGTTGTAGTATCACAATCACGAGTCCTAGCTATGATTTTGTAATTGTCCTCAGTTGTATTCACCGTATTGGTTTTGGTTTGGGTTTGGATTGTTGTAAACATTAATACTTTACAAAGACTTCTAATAAATGTGTTTGGGACGGACGCTTTTGATCTATACTAACCTCGGGCAACCGAGATGGTAACAGCCTTTCATGCTTAGGTAGTCCTGGTAAGGTACCTTGGTATGAGGGGTGTTACAAAGTGGTATCAGAGCCGACGATTCCGGCACCTAAAATAAATGAACCCAATGAACTTAGGGAGTCTAAATAAAATGAACCCGGGAGAGTTGTTTGGAGCTACCGCAAAGACTTGGGAGACGTCCCGGAGTCGCACTAAGGCCCTTACGATCTCAAGCCGGTCACATGGGGTGAAATTTTGTATGTTTGAGTCATGTGTGTGTAATACTTGTAACTTGAGCCTTGTGTAGTTGTTGGATGAAATGAAAGGATTTGACCATGGTGGTATATGATAAAGGAATTGCGTAGTTGTGTGTGACAGAATCAAAGCATGTTATGTGGTTACTGCTAGGCTTTTGAAATGGGGTGTGAAGTGTCATATATAGATGGAAAATTTTGTGTAATTGTGCTAACGAAATGTGAAATTGGAGTATATGTAATGTGAGGTAGGATGTGTCTACATAATCATGATGATGTTAATGTTTGGTTGTTGGTCGTAGCATGTGGTTAAGGTCATACGTCTACATATGTGAATGTCGTGTTTAATTCTAATGTGAGTATGATGAAAGTTCACCTATGTACTGGTTTTTAGAAGTATTGAGTTGTTATTGTTTGCTTTATGCATGTTTAAGTTGTTTTGTTAAGAAATTTTGATTTGTATACAAACCGATTTTGGAAGGGTTGTCTTAAAACTGTCATAAGTCGAGTTCTAGAAATGATATTGCTGTAATTCCAAGTTGAGGTGATAGCTTGTCCTCTTACGATTCTAACGATAGGTCACACGCCCAAAATGACCAAGTAACGAGTGAGATATGACTGTTTTACGAAAACTGGACGGTCTGAGAATCAAGCTGATACTCGACCGAGTAGTCCCTACTCGGCCGAGTGTCTTTTGTACTCGACCGAGTGTTCCATATTCGGCCGAGTAATCTCTCTGTGATAATACTGTTTAGCGTCTGGAGTCCTGAACTCGGCCGAGTAGTCTCATACTCGACCGAGTAAGGTCCACTCGGCCGAGTATTCCCAATACTCGACCGAGTAATCCTTCTGCGACAATTGAGTTTGCTTCTGGAGTCGAAACTCGACCGAGTAATATAGTTACTCGACCGAGTACCTTATACTCGACCTGGTATGTTATGTACTCGACCGAGTACCTCATTGGGCGGCCACTTTGAGTCGGTAGCTATGTTCTTACTTTTATTTTGAGCCTATGGCTATGTTTTTACATTGTTTGAGTCATAGGGTATATACACATGTATGTTTTGAGTTTTAACGCATTCTCTTATATGTGAGACGGTCTTGATACGTAAGTTACCAAATACTATGATAGGGGGAATGCCGGCTTATGAGGGACATGTGTTGGATAAGGAAGACATGTGAGAGATAGTGGAAAAAGAAAAAAAAAAAAGAAGAATGTGAGCTAATTGAGGCAAAGAGCATGTTTTGTGAGATATGATGAGTGATATAGTCGGTGTGTTGAGTAGTATAAAAGTAAGTGTATATGGACAAGGGTGATGTAAGTGTAAAGAAGCATGAGAATGAAAGATTGAGATATGGGACAAGAATAGTGGCATATTTGGATGTGTAAGGATTTAGGGAGGAAGACAGCTAGGATAGAGTTGCTTAAGGATATATGTAATGGAAGGTTGTTGTAAGAAGATAGGAAAGAGAGGTATATAGTGAACTTAAAGGAAGTGATGTCGCGATGTGGATTTGTAGATAGTGGCTAAGTTTGGGAAGTTGGAATATTAAGGGGTGAGCCTAGTGTGTAATTCTATGGAAAATTAACGGTATGACATAAATTTTTGGTTTCCTAGAGATACGAAAGGGAGATACGACTAATGGAAGAGTAACCATTAGTGTGTAGACTTGATGTGACAAGGGTGAGTGAGAAGCAAGATGAGAGAGGATAAATGATAAGAAGAATGATAAGATATTGATATGAATTAATGGAATTAGAGTTGTGGAGCTATGGGAGAAATAAACAAATTACTTAAGAGTTAGGTAAGAAGTAATAAGGAGTTGAGTGGTTAATTGCTTTTGTCGAGTGTAAAAAGAAAAGAATGAGGGGAGTAAAACTAAGAAAATGTTCACCGAAGTTATGTGATATAAAGTAAGAAATAATCGTCGAGATGTATGATACTAGCATGAGGATTTGAGTTAATGGTTATATAGGAGTTTCAGAACAACATGATTAGTCAGGAGTTTCGAGGAACTAAGTAAAGTAAAAGTTGGGTAGAGAATTTGCACGATATGAAATCTTGGTGGGGAATCGGGTAATATGACAATTAAGCATAGTATTGGGAAGAATATTGAGGTAAATCTTGTTGATGGATTGGATGTTCTTTATTTGGGATGATAACCAAAGAGAGAAAACGGATTGTGATATTACGAAGTGTTAGTAAGAGAGTGATCACATGAAGGATGTTGGTGCCATCGTATTGTCACTAGTGGTTGAGGATGATGTTACTTTAGGGAAGTTAGTTGTTTTAATGAGGTTGATTTTGTGGGGGTAATTAATATGTTTGGTTGTGAGGGAGTATAAGATGTAGATATGTGAGGTATTCGCTCGAAGTTGGGTACTGATGTTATGGCTACAATTTTCGGAGGAGTGATAATTGTGGGTATGAGAGGATATGTTATGAAAGGCACCTGGGTTAAATCCGGATGAGAGGTATTCATTGTCAAGTGGTAACTTACGTGATCAGGATTGACTGGTTGGATGTGATTATGGGTCTATGATGTGTATAAATGTTTGTGTGAGGTTCTGACCTCACGAGAAGCGGTATGGTGTGATAGTCATAAAGTTGTTATATGAATGTTTGTGATATATGTTGGGTACGACAATATAATGGAATAAGGTTCAAAAGGTAATAATTTGATTGATCTGACATGGATAGTTAAAATTGTATGTGTATTGATGATACATGTTTATTCCGTGAAATGGTAAGAATGATGTGCATGAGATTCTTGTATGTTTATTCCGTATAAAATGTTGTGTTATGATCGAGTAAAGCGGTTTTGAGTAAGTTTTCTTGTCCGGAGAGTTATACTGAGTCAGTGTTTGTGGGAATTATATGTGGGCGTGATGTTTATCGATGTGGTTGTTGTGCCTCGGGTGGTGTCCGGGCACGGTACTTCGTATTGTGATGCGGGCATTTTCGCGCTGCGGTGCGGCTGTTGGTGGCGAAGTTGCGATGCCGTCACCGGTTGTGGTGGAGTATACGGGGTGGTTACGATTGAGTTTCGAAAGTACAGACCAGTTATGCACAGATCGTTATTTTGTTGCTGTTGTTTCTGGTGAGTTTCGGTTAGACATGTAGACTGTTGTGTTGTTTGTTGATGTTTCTTACCAGTTTCGGTTTGGGAATGAGGGTAGAGGATGATATGAAAGAGAGTTGTATATGTTTTCGTTGTTGTCATGGTATAGCGATAATCTGTTGATGAGACACAGTTGTGATAGGTTGTTACAGTAATTTTGATCTTGTTCTAGATGAGGCTTTGGTAGAAATGGTAATGGTTAGTGATTCGTAAAACATGTGTGGTAATGACCTGAAAGATGCAGGTGGTTCATAATCCTGGGTTGAGATAGTGAGTGTAGAGTGTTGGGGAATTAGTGTCATGTTAAGTTATGTATGAGTTTTGCGGTAATGAAGGAAAGAACATGAGGATCTCGTGTGAGTGTACGTAAAAAGTGTGGATCGTGAGTTATGCTTTTGGCGATAAGAGTTTTATATAGTTTATATAGAGAGGTATGTCGTGTTGCGGTAATGTGGAAAAGTTAGAGTGTTTGTTTTGATCAGGATTGTGTGGTATTGGTTAAATGGAGTGCAAAATGAGTTGAGGTATGATAACTGTTTAAGTAAGAGAGCCTTGGATATAGGAATAGTAAGTGTTTAGATTATACACGTGTATCTTTCACATGTGGTGGCAATGAAGATAATGAGAGGTATAGCTGAGGATTTAGTACTAATGAGTTACGAGGACGTAACATGTGTCTTAAGAGGAGTAGGATGCGGCAAATAGCGTTTGAGGATTGTGCATGTCGTAATATTATTGGAAGTAGAGTGTTGGTGTAGCATAGAGGACGGATATTTGTTTTAATTGATTTGATTAAAGGTCATGACCGTGCTTGTAGTAGTTCGATGTTTAGCAATGAGAGAATATTTCAACAAAGGTGTTGATAACATTGTATGATAATGATTATGAGTCCGATAGTTTTGACAGTTGGAAGATGATGTTTATGTATTTGAGTAAACTTCGAGGACGAAGTTCGCTTTAAGGATGGTAGAATGTAACACTCCGTTTTGATGATTGATCTTCTTTTGTGGATTGAGTGCTCGAGTGTTATGGAAGTGAGACAAGGTTGGCAACGTTATATTGTGGTTATTCGATAATATTATGGAGTTAGTGTCGAGAGGTTATCTTTGTAGTTGGGATGATACCGTGAGTCATGTTGTGGAAGTAAGTGTTGTTGGTAGACTTAGTGTTAGGTGTCCATGTTTTATAGGTTGGGTTGGAACTTCGGGGACGAAGTTCTTTTTAAGGGGGAAGACTGTAATACTACGGACTTTATTAAGCTAAGTACTCGACCGAGTAGAGCCTACTCGGCCGAGTAGTGCTAAGTGTATGTTCTGTTTGGCTTCTGCTGAGGAATACTCGGCCGAGTATGATGAATACTCGACCGAGTAGAGGATACTCGGTGAGTATACATCATACTCGACCGAGTATCCGGTCCGACGAGTATTAATTCAAATGGTTGATGGGAGTGTTTTTAGAGATTATAAAATTTGAGAAATCGCTTTCTAAAACACGGTTTGTAAACCTAATCAAAACCTACGACGCTCTAATCATTCCCAATCTCTCCTCTCACAGTATGTATGGACAATCTTAGCAACCGCATTCAATCATTCATCCTTTCGTCGGTAAGTCTTTATTCCCCATGCTTGTTGATGATTGTCCTAGGGTTTGTCTTTGATTATGAATTTGGGGGAAATGGGGTTTTGCATATAGTGTGTGCGTTATGTGATTGTTGATTATCATTGTTGTAGGTGACGATGTGGTAATTGTTATGCTTATTGTATGATTGATTGCGGCGTAAGAGAGATTGCGAAAAGGTAGGGTTTCCCTACTCAGTTACTGTTAATTGATTTAAGACTGTAGTTATGTTGTATTTGTTGTTATCTGCTGATCATCGGATTATGGGTGTTGTGGTGACGGTGGTGATGTGATTGTGTGGTGACGGTTGTGGTGTTGAGACAGCTGTGATGCTTGTGGTTTGTGTGATTGTGGTGGAGTCACTTGCGGGAGTGGCTTCACACCCTAGTTCGCCCTCCGTGGAACCCGCCACGGGAGGGGATGTGCACATTAAGGGACAGGGATTGTTAGTCGCTCGTTGATGAGCTGGACTAGGTGGGGATGGGCTGCGGTCACCCACTGGCGGCGAGGATTACTTGTTGCGATGGGTAATCTGGCAGGGCTACACACTTCGGTGTGTAGTCGGTTACTGAGTGAGATCGATGATCAGCTGGTGTTATTGTTTGCTGTCTTATATTGATTGAGTGGTACTGACCCCGTTGTTGTTGTTTTGTAAAACCTGCGGTGATCCATTCGGGGATGGTGAGCAGACTTGACAGGTATTGCATTTGATGAGCTTGGGCGGTCATGGGAAGTCGTCATCACCAGTTGTAGTATCACAGTCACGAGTCCTAGCTATGATTTTGTAATTGTCCTCAGTTGTATTCACTGTATTGGTTTTGGTTTGGGTTTGGATTGTTGTAAACATTAATACTTTACAGCACTTCTAATAAATGTGTTTGGGACGGACGCTTTTGATCTATACTAACCTCGGGCAACCGAGATGGTAACAGCCTTTCATGCTTAGGTAGTCCTGGTAAGGTACCTTGGTATGAGGGGGTGTTACAAAACTTGTCATTCATATTAAATGTTTCTTAATTGCAGCTCCGATTCACCGCCTCGGGAAACCGAGATAGTAACATCCTCCCATTACCTTGGCCGGGTAAGAAAGGGGATGTTACACAATTAGTTTCACATCACTCTTCTTGATACTACACCTCTTTCTTTTGTTCCTCTTTTTCTTTAGTTATTGTTTTTTTTTTTTTTGGTACGAAAGAGGGGCAAAGCCCCGATAACATTTTCTTTAGTTATTGTAACAAGCCATAATCCTTTGCCATACGATAAGGCAATATTTTTAAGACTCCTTTCACTAAAATGGTAAGAATAAGTATATTTTTCTATTTCTGATGATTGAATCTTAATATATACTTTCTTAAATAACTTCTGTATATTCTTAGGGCACACGTAGAAAAAACAAGATAAACAAAAACATTAAAAAGAAGTCTCTCTTATTTTAAAACCATTCTAATTTCTAACAAATGTAGGATTTATGACTTTGTAGTTGATAACTACGTTATCGTCCCATCTATCTATACTATATAATTAAAAGGTTAGGCAAAAACAATTAATTTTATTCCACATTTCACTAGCAATTAATTTAATTCCACATAGGATTAGTAAGCAATTTACTTTATATACATTTTAATTAATTATTTAATTTATTTATTAATTACCAAGCCAAAAAGAAGAGTAAAAAAAGGAGTAGCAAAAAAATGGAAAAGCAAAAAAATGACAAAAAAATAAAGTAGTTTATTATTCATATTTCACCCAACCTCGCCCAATTTCACTTTAAATTCCACCGACATCAAAATAACTTCACTCTCTTACTATTATCTATCTATGATCTATCTATCTATACAATTTACTTAAAAGACTACATAAACCATTTAATTTTATTTCACGTGATATTTCTAACATTTAATTTTAATCCACGTGATATTTTTTTAATCCATTAATCCATAAAATATTATATTATTATTAAAAGGGTAAAGTTAAACAAAGGCTACCTAAGCCATTTAATTTATTTCAAATGACATTTTATAATCCATTACTTCGTACGATATTATTATTATTATTATTATTATTTTTTTTTTATTATAAAATGCGCGCAGCTTTCATTATTATTATTATTATTATTATTATTATTATTATTATTATTATTATTATATACAATCAAAAGGCTACCTAAATCATTTAATTTTATTTCACATGACATTTTTATAATCCATTCATTCATAAATTATTATTATTATTAACATAAAAATGATATTTTGAGCAATTCCTTAAGTGTCAAGTGACATCATCTTACTCTAGCTAAGTGATCATTTAAGAGCCTTTATAAATTTTCTAACATAAATATGTACTAAATTTTCATAACCCCATGAATAATGAACTTGGTAAATAAAAAGACAAAGAAAGATAAATATGCACTAAGTTTTTTATAACTACATGAGTAATGATCTTGGTAACTATAAAGACAAAGAATAAAATTTGGATAAATAAATGACTAAGTGATCATGTAAGAACCTTCACAAACTCTTTAAGAAAATATGCATGAGTAATTTTTCATTACTCCATCGTTAATGATCTTGGCAACTAAAAAGACAAAAAATAAAAATTGGTTAAATTGACTCATTAAATGATGGAACTCAAGAGATATATCAATTAAATGCGATATAATCCCAGATTATAAATAAGACCATAAAAAGGTAGCGGGACTTCCATTCACCTATAATTTTTTAGTTGCATACTTTTGTTTACTTTTTTACTCTCTATTCAATTGGATTCTAATTTTATTTTGGTTTATTTTCAGAGTGTACTTACCAAGGATCTAAATGTGAAATATCGAGGTATAAACAATTAATATTTTATTCTATCTACTTTTATTTCACATATACCAAGTATTTTTGTTTCTCTTAAGTAAATTTGATTTAGTGGTTACAATCCTCAGTAAAAATGGAATACTAACTTAGGGGTTGTCATTAAGACGAATCAAACCATCATATAGATTCAAGGGTTTTGATGTCATTCCTCGTTACATAGTTTTGACTAATATCACAAAATTTCAAAATATCCTAGCTATAATATATCTCCAAGTAAAAAAGAAAGTACATAAAAAAGCCGAAAAACACTTTCACGGACAATACAATGAAAACAAAACAACAAAAAAAGTCAAACCCGTGATTTTCACGGGTCACAAAACTAGTTATTTATATCAAAAACTCTTGCTTTAACCTAATTTTGGTGCATTTAATTGTTAATTGCTTGAGTTTATATATGATTAAATTGCCTAAATGAGTTTCACCGGGTAGTTTGCTAAGCTTTATGTAGTATTGCACACTTTCCCATGCAAAACCGATCACCATTTAAAAGCTAAGGATCAACATAACTCGAGCATGTGTATCTCCCAAGCTCAGCCGGTGCATTGTGATCAGGCATGGTATAACTCAAGGCCTTGTCAGTGTATCTCAGATTCCAGTTGGTGCATTGTGATTAGATATGGTGTAACTCAAGGCCAGCCTGGTATCGATTTTTTCCTTCTTGGTGTATCATGACCAAGCCGGTGTAACTCAAGGGCGGCATGTCTATCGATACACAGGCTGGGTTTTATTTTGGGATTTAATCAATCTTTTTGCTTGTAATTTGATGTTTTGGGCCCTTTATATATAGCAAACACCCAATTTTTGTAACACACAATATTTCACACTTCATTTTGGAGAAAGAAATAGGGTTTATGCAAGTTGTAGTAGGAATTGGATCTCAACTTGTTCTTTATTTCCTCAAGCTTGTAATCAGTCTAGCATTATTTTCATCATCTTTTGTTTGGTATATTTCCCCTCTCTCTCTTTAATTTCTTGTCTTGTTTTACCAATTTTATTTCCTTAGATTATTATTGTTTCATTTTTGAATATTTGCATTTATTGTAGTTAAAGTTACGACAGCTTAATTAGTTAATTATCACCTCCTTATCATTAATTGCATGATTAATAATAAAAATCGATTTTAATTAATGTCTCATGCTAAAAGTTTAAACTTTATAACTAATATGAGTCTAATAATTATGATTATTGAGTAGTCCCTTAATTTGTAATACTAGGATTTTATAGTTGTGCACTCCGCCGAGTACAGCAGAGTACTCAACTGAGTGGCAGAGTACTTGACTATGTATAATGACCGAGTGCTTTCTGGGCAGTTGACCAGGTTCTGGTCGTGAGTCACTCGGTCGAGTGGTTGGTGCACTCGACTAAGTGCCACCGAGCACTCGACCGAATGTACGGGTCCAGGCATTGTTTCACGTGTTGGGCTTTAGTATATATAATCTTTTTTTCAGATTTTTCTTTAGTTCTACAACCATAACACTTCCCACCATATCTCAACCACCCTAAAAATCCCTAAAAGTCCTTTATAACCTTATCCTTTCAAGATTTCATCTTATACTTAAAGATTTGTAATAAAGTTTCATTCTTTCTTAATTCTTTACATTTGTGAGTTATTATTTATCCGTTTTCTTTTATTTATTTTGCTAGTAAACCCTCGATTTTCGGAGAGTTATCTTATGAGGATTTACATAGGTTGTTGGGTAATTAAGTGGGTTAATTAGTATTATTAATGTTATTGAACATATTTGTGATAGTTATTTCATTAATACATGTAGGAGGAGACTTCTTAGAGGAGCTCTTCTAGTGTGTGTGCTTGATGATTGAAGATTTGAAAGAGGTAGGTTTCCCTACCCGGTCTTAGTAATATGGTTGTTTACATTTGTGTTAATTACCATGAATTCCATAATACGTCATAATTGCATTGTAACATATGATTAGTTGGGAAAGTAATGTTAGGGGCATACTAGTATTAGAAACTCGCAATATTATGTTGATGGGTAACTGGTGTTAACTTCACATTATCATTTTAATTGTATCATAACATGAAAAGGAAGAATTGTTAATTAATAAGTTGGTTTAATGATGAACATGCGCATTCATGTCATATTATGGTTTACGATTATGTGGAAAGGCATATTTGACATTTATTGTGTATATTGACTCGGTTGTGTGGCCGAGTGGGAGTATTGAATTTCATAAGTTATGTACTTATGTAACGGCCACCATAAATTGGTTGTTACAATTCTCTCCCATAAATTTTGTCTTATATGCATAATTAAATTTCTTAGTAAAGTAATTTTTATATTCAATATTTTATGAGTATGTCTCATAAATTCATTTTGCATGTAGACCTATTAAGTAATTTTGAGACAGGTCTTACAGCTTATTAGCGTGAGACTAATGTGTAAGTCAGATTCGTTTTGACGTAGGATACAAGATTGTGTGTCTTGACCCGGAGTATTTAAGGATTGTCACGTGTTTTATTTATCTTACGTGAAATGTTTTTAAAACTCGCGATTGGCTGACATAAGAGTTTGTTTTTTCATGGCGATTTGTTTGCCATCCGATTCCGGGATTAGAAAAATAGAAAACTCTTAATGGTCATAGTCAACATACTCAATCCTTAGTAAAAAGTCTCAAAATTTATCGAGACGGAAAAAGAGTGCCTTTTTGGCACTAATGTCTCCCGATACGATTGTTAATGGTCAAAGTTTTTTTTTCTTACTATGAATACAAATATGTGGTATTGTTTAATGTGTTTGACTTAGTGTCGATAAGAGAATAGTTATTAAGCCTCTTTAAAAATAACAATAATTCAAATATGCCTTAACATTTGTCAAACTTTTTGTTTAAAATAACCACAATACTTATTCACTTGGATGTGTTTCTAAGTGTTGGCGAACCCAAGTAGACATTTGTATTGTATTCGTTACAATGCAAAACTATCTTTTGGTGAGTGGGAGAATTTTTGTGAACCCATTGAGGCACCAATGATAGTTTAACTTCTCTTCATGTTTAGGTAGTGGGAGTAGTTCCATGATCCAAGGTAATGATTAGAGTTTGTCTACTAATGAGTAAATATTAACTTGTATGTCAAGTTATAAGGATTAACATAAGGTCGATCTTAAGGTGTTTTGCTCATTACGGAGGATAGTTGAAGTTGTTTCTTCTATTCATTTTTTGAACCACTTTTAGTAAGTGGGAGTTATCACTTTTAGTAAGTGAGAGTTTTTGCCAAGTAATAAAAATGCATTATTATTATGAGAGCATATAAACATTGTGACAATGTGTTTATGATAGTAAGGTTTAAGACTATTATGAGATATGTTCTTAAATGTTCGGATTTGTTCTGCTTTTCTTCTATGTTTTGGTCATCTATTTGGATTTTGTTTTCAAATGGATGTAAAGACTATTTTCTCGTATCAAGTTGCTCGAGAAAAGCCTATATGCATAGATTGTTCAGTTGAGTTTGTCTCAAATGATTAATATAATAAATCTTTGTGTACTTCAAGCTTATTCATATGTTAAATGATCTATATTTATTTCAAATTTTATAAATCATTGTGTGATGATTTAATTGGAATGGTTAAAATAGTTTTGGTTATGTCAAAATTATATAGGAGAATAAGTTTCTCTTTGTTAATGGGTGACATATTGGTATTTAGAAGAAAAATAAAACTTTTATGTCTAAACCTATGCTCAAAAGTAAGAAACGATTAAGTATTGTTTCTTTTTCTGGTGTAGTTGACATTTTGATGTGTACCTTGTTAGTACATAGTTGAACGCCAATTTGTGATTGATAAGTATTTGTTACCTAATCAATCCTTTACACGTACAATGATATGTAATCAAATGTTTTTTACTTTTATCTTTGTGGTAAGAGTAAATTAGTTCTTGTGTGGGACTAAGAGTTATCATCAAGTAATATTAACTAACAAGATGGTTGGCACACTATTTTTTAAGATGTGTTCTTAATTAGTTCATGTGTTGAGCTAATTGTGCGAAATAGTCAACTTAAGTTTTTAATCTTATTGAGTTGTGGATGTGTTTTATGATGGACATTTTTGGATAAAGATTTTATATCTATTCATATGCATTTGTTGCATGATGAGGCACAAAAGATATCACCAAGCTTTTAAATTGCCTAATCACACGGGTAATCGCCTTGACACTTGTGTAGTGGGAAAGATGGGATTGAGTCACGTTAACACTTAGTGAGTGTTAGATAAAGATTATATTTGTACATGAGTTGTATGGGAAAGATATTGACTCGTTATATAGTCGCCTTAGTAAGTCTAAGATGAGACTTTTGTAGTCGAAGTATGAGAAGACACCCTATTTTCATACTAAAGCTTTGAACCGAATCACAAGTGTCGGATTGGATATTGTGTATATCAATCTAGTGGCTTGGTTAGATACTTTAGTAGTATCTAGATTTATAATTCGCAGGACATAGAAGACTGATATGTCCATCGTAGTGGGAGTTATGTTGTGACACATATATCACACTATGTGTGTTAGTAAATCGACCGTTAGGAGTGACAGATGATTCCCTACTTTGTCATTGTGTGATCCTATGGACTGTGTTGTCCAACTTTGTTAGATGCCCTTTGACTTGGAGCTATGATATGAAGTCAATTCTTGATGTTGCTACTTTAATATGAATTATAAGGACCTAAAAGATTAAGGTTCAATGAATCATGTTAGGAAAGCAGTTAAGTTGAGATGGATTATTATTAGTGTTCCGGGTGTAATTCCAGAGCAGATATTTGTTACCACTCGTGGCTCGTAGAATGATGTCTTTGCTTGAATTCTCCTTGCGGTCTCCTGAAACGATGAACAAACTGAGGGCTCGGCTTTGGCCGAGCGTACTCACTCCGACGCTCAAGTCAGTTAACTTAGAGAGGTAAGTTGTTGTTACTTGGCTAAGAGTATATTGTAGAGAGATAAGGAAGATATTACCAGGTGAATAGTGGTTATTAGGTTAAATTGTGGATCCTTTCCTCAATGAAGGTTGAGGAGTATTTATAGGCTTTCACCTTTTGTCACGTAGTGGCCAAGTGGCCAAGTGACTAGCAGGTGGAAAGACCGTTCTACCCTCGGCCGATGGACCTATGGCAGGCCGACCGAGGGGTCTTGGATATGAGTACGCGGATATGTGCCCCGGATGGCGGGTTGCCAGGCCGAGACCCAGGTGACAGGCCAATGGGCTTCATCGACTAGGTTGTCTGAGTCGTTGACTTTGCTGTGGATATCTTTGACCTTGCTCAATATGTTGATTTGGTCAGCGGTGCAGAATATGCCCCATCAATTTGCCCCCAGCGTAGTCTATGCCGTGGTATGGGCTCCGATGTATGTTGAGCGTATATTCTGCATAAGTAATTTCTGAAAATTTTTCCTGCATCGGCTTCTTCTACCTCGGCCTGGTCTTTCTTAGGCCGTACCATATCCCCCTCCACATGGATGTGTAAAGGGCATCCGATGTGGAAAAGAAAGTGACGCCGGCCGAGACCAGGGGTTGAGAGTGCCGGTGTATTTGATTGCCCCGTGCCTGCTTCCTAGCTTGGTTGATCATGCGGCTGGCGGAGAGCAGATACCTAGGAATTTGTTGAGGAAGATGAATAGGCGAAGAGATGTGAATGGGCGTGTTGAAGACGCTTGGTCACTGTTGCATCGATTGACGTTCAACCGTTCGCAAACGATTGACATTCCGTGGTTGCATGTCCGACACGTGTCCGATCGCCGATTGGTGGCGCTTTATAGGTCAGTGCCTGATTGGTCCTTCCTCATGGGCTTTTCCCTATAAATAGGCGCTTATTCCGTGATTTTGGCCACCAATTTCATTTTCTCAAATTTTCTCCAAAATCTTCATCTTTCTAAACTTTCAAGGGCTTCCTCTTCTTCTAATCTTCCGAGTTTTTTATTCGGCGAGTGTTTTTCTTCAAGGTAAACAAACAAATTTTCTTTTATTTTGTTAGTAATTGTTGCGAACATGTCTTCTGCTGACGCCGGGACTAGTACTTCTGCGCCGGGGGGTTCTAGGTCCCCTTCTCCTGAAGTTGATCCTCAAATTCTGGAGGAATGGGAGGATGATGATGATGTCGGTGACTTCGGTGATGATTTTGGTGATGATGTGGAAAGGGCTCGTCCTAATGAGGGGAGGCAGTACGTTATGGATCACGGCGACGCCTGTAAGGTCCGTCTCGACCGTGCTTGGACCCATAAGCTCGCCAGTTGTTCCGGCGAGAAACTTTTGGAAGGCCATTTTTTCTTTGGTAGGGGATACAAAATTGTTATCCCTGAGGAGGGTCAGGCCGTCTGTTGCCCTCCACCGGGCTACACCGGCGTATACATGCGACATTTGGAGTACGGGCTCCGGTTTTCGCTGAATGGGTACGTTATGGCCATCATCAGAGCCATGAACGTTGCCGTTGCCCAACTGCATCCGTTGGCTATGAGGACCATAGTCGGCTTTGTCTGGCTTTGTCTCTTCAAGGAAGAGGCCCCAACGGTGAATTTATTCCGCCGGCTTCACCATCTCAAACCATCAATCTCTGGCCGCGTCGGATGGTACAGTGTGCAAATGGAGCAGGGTTATGTCTCTGTTGACAAACTTTCTTCTTGCAAGGATTGGCAAGGTCGGTGGGTGTACGTTAGGGTGCCGGATGACTATCCGCTGCCCCGCTCCTTCCAGCACCGAGTTAATTTGCGGTGCGAGACTGAGACGGAGCATGACAGATGGGTCACCCGGAAGAAGCTTAAAATGGATGCCAGCAAGGTCCCTCTTAAGGAGGATGAGAAGCTGGCGATGAGGCTTTTCGAGGCGGACAAGAGTGGGGTGCCGAAAAGATGGATCCCCCCAACGCAGATCATTCTTCAGGATGAGCCGCTTTGCCATGTCGGCCTCATACCGGCCCTAGCACAGGGTGAGTGGGGTCGGTGTGAGGCCCATCACCGTTCTCAATGTTCCTGTTTCTCGAATTTCGATTTATTTCTTTTACTTAACTCTTGCTTTCTTTCTTTCGCAGACCACTTTGGACCGGACCTGTCTAAGGATATCCTCCGGAGAATGGGGCTGCACAAAGATAAAACTGTTGCTAACTTGCATCCCAAGGCTCTAGCCCATGACCGCAGGACGTCGTCGAATGATCTCATGGAACAACAGCTGAAGGGCTTGAACATGGAGGAGGCCCAGGCGAAGGTTGTTAGCAGCATGGCGCGCCGGACGCGGAAAACAAAGTCTTTGGCGGCGACAGCGTCGACACCGGTTCCACCTCCCATTCTTCCCCCTAAGAAGGAGATCGTGGATATTACTGATGGGGAGGACTCTGATGCGGAAGAATCTCCCCTTGTCCGTAAGAGGAAGGAGACAGCCTCTACCGCTGGCAAGGAAATGCATCCTCCGGCCAAGAAGGCCAAGCATGGTACGGCTTTATCCTATGGCTCAGATTTAGTCGGTTCATTAGGTGCTTCTGATGACAGGCTCTCTGGCATGTCAATACGTGTTGGCACTGATGCTTTCATTAAATTTTTGCAGACCAGCCGCTGTCGGCCATTGCTCTTATTGGGCAACAAGTGGAGGAGAAACCCGTGCAGGCTGGTGATCAAAACGTCACCAGTGTCTCTTCATCCCAGAAGGTTTCCCTTTCCCAGCTGCAGGCTGGTGATCAAGACGTCACCACCGTCTCTTCATCCCAGAAGGTTTCCGTCTCCCAGCTTATAGAGGAAGGCACGAAGCTGATCAAGGAGCTGGCTAGGTGGAACGAGCTGACCGGTGCTCGTATCATAGAGCAGGAGAAAACCGTGGCTCAATATGTTTTTGAGCGTAATGTCATTAAGCGGGTGGCTGTGTCGGCGAAGCTAGATTTTCTCAATGAGCAGAAGCTTAGGAGAGACGCCGAGAAGGCGCTCTTGGCTGAGAGAAAACTTAGGGAGGACGCTGAAAAGGAGGTCCTTGCTGAGAGAGCCAAGGCCGAAGCTGCGGCGGCCGAAGCTGCGAAGCTGCTGGAGAAGTGTAACCTTGTTCAGAGGCACGCCGACCTCTACCTCCAGCAGAGGAACGAATCCAGGGACCTGTTTAAGGCCCAGGGGGAGGTGGTTCGGAGCAAAGAGGCCATCATCAGGCAAAAGGAGGAGGACGTTGAGATGCTCCAAACCGTCATGCTCCCTAACATGTGCGCCGAATTCCGGGATCTGGCCGAAGGAGCTGCCAGGGAAGTGATTGGGGAGCTTTTCCCTCTTGATGGTTCCTTTCCGTGGGGCAGGTTTGACGAGCTGTTTGACGACAAGCTCGAAGCTAAGGAGAAAGCCGTGGCGGAGAAGGCCAAGGAGGCGGTGAGGGTGAGAATAGAGAAAGAGGCGGCCGCGGAGAGAGCAGCTCTTGCTGAGAAGGCTAAGGCGGCCAAGGAGGAAGCCGAGAGAATGAGGGCAGCTGATGCTGCCGAGGCTAAGGCTGAGGCTGCTGAAGCTGAGGCTACTGGGAAGACTGTTGGGTTGCCCATCGAAGAAGATGCGGCTACCGTTGCTGATGGCGAGCAGCAACAGGCATAGGGAGACGGGCGGTTGTCCCCAGGCTCACCCGGCGTCTCGGATAGATTCAGCTGTTCGAGAGCCAATTATTAAGCCCTTCCTTCCTGCCATCTTTTGGCGCTCCAAATGACATATTTGTAATTTTTGCTTTTCTCTCCATGTATTTTGTACAACTTTGGTAGGTTGTGTTTTGGCTTATCCCTATGGGGATGGCCGTCGTCTGTATTCTCTTCACCTGTAACCTGTTTATCATTTTTAATAAGAGTTCGTTTCTTTTGCCTTCGGCCTGGCCGAGGTCTTTATCTCATTTCTTACTCCTCCGCTAATAGTTGAGCGTCTCAACTGTTTTTAGCGTTTTCACTTTGCCTCTGGCTTGGCCGAGGTCTTTTCTCGTCTTCGTCTGAGTTGCCCTCTTACGTTATTAATTGAGCGTCTCTTTTGTTTCCGCCTCGGCTTGGCCGAGGCAGTTTAGAGTGCGTACCTCAACTGTGTCGAACGCTTCTAAGGCATTTTGATTGCTTTTACGAGAATAAACTGCGCTAGCCGTGACTGTCACAGTGTCTGCTTCCTGAGGATGATTGCCGCTCTTGTCGGTATGACAGTATGAGCCGGCGTCTGCTTCTTTATAACGACTGCCGCTCTTATCGGTATGACAGTGTGAGCCGGCGTCGACTTCTTGGTAGCGTGTTACGTGGCGTCTACCACTTGGAGTGACTGCGACGGCGCTATATTTCTTGATGGAGACTACCGCTCTTGTCGGTATGACAGTATGAGCCGGCGTCTGCTTCTTCATAATGACTGCCGCTCTTGTCGGTATGACAGTGTGAGCCGGCGTCGGCTTCTTGGTAGCGTGTTACGTGGCGTCTACCACTTGGAGTGACTGCCGAAGCGTCTACTACTTGGGGTGACTGCGACGGCGCTATATTTCTTCATAACGACTGCCGCTCTTGTCGGTATGACAGTGTGAGCCGGCGTCGGCTTCTTGGTAGCGTGTTACGTGGCGTCTACCACTTGGAGTGATCGCGAAGCGTCTACTACTTGGGGTGACTGCGACGGCGCTATATTTCTTCATAACGACTGCCGCTCTTGTCGGTATGACAGTGTGAGCCCGCGTCGGCTTCTTGGTAGCGTGTTACGTGGCGTCTACCACTTGGAGTGACTGCCGAAGCGTCTACTACTTGGGGTGATCTGCGACGGCGCTATATTTCTTCATAACGATCGCCGCTCTTGTCGGTATGACAGTGTGAGCCGGCGTCGGCTTCTTGGTAGCGTGTTACGTGGCGTCTACCACTTGGAGTATCGCCGAAGCGTATACTACTTGGGGTGACTGCGACGGCGCTATATTTCTTCATAACGATCGCCGCTCTTGTCGGTATGACAAGTGTGAGCTTGCGTCGCTTTTTGGCAGAGATCGCCGCTCTTGTCGGTATGACAGTATGAGCCGGCGTCTTCTTCCTGCAAATGGATATGGGGAAAATGAACATTTTGATGGAAGACTTGGTCGATTTTACATTATACATAAACATGCGTCGGGGTGCCCATAGCTGTTTTGGACACCTCCGCCGCTATACAAGTTTTACCAGTTTCCTAATGCCTCATTAGAGGCGCTCCTTCCCCGTCACCACAACAGATCCATGAGGTCGCCCTCCGTTGTAAGGGAGGGCTTTTCCCCCTCTCTGACTGTTTTGCCACTTTGAGGGATTGCATGTTGCATCCTCTGGCAGATATCTGGACGTTGACCACCTCGTCCTTTTCGTCCTTGGAGACGAGCTTATGCGCTTCCCCCCGGTCCGAGACGTACATTAGTGTCAGGGCCCGGATGGACATCACTGCGTCGGCCTCGCTCAGAGTGACTCGGCCTATGAGAACGTTGTAGGCGGACGAGCCGTCAATGACTACGAACTCAGCTAGGACATTCTTAGACGCATTCCCCTCGCCGAGCATTACGGCACCCGATTGAACCTGTGGTACCAGCCAGCCCCGAGAAGCCGTATGTAAAGGGTGGGTGCAGGGGCTCAAGTCCTAGATTTTCAGGCCGAGGCTGTGGAAGCACTCCCTGAACATGATGTTCATGTAGGCGCCTATGTCATTCAGACACCTCTTGACCAGGTGGTTGGATATGTCCAAGTTGACTACAAATGGGTCGCTGTGAGGGGCGATGACTCCCTCGTAGTCCTTCCTTCCAATAGTCATATCGGGAATGTTGGAAGCGGGGATCGCTGTGTTGGGCACAAAGTTGATGGCCTGATACAGCTCGTTCAGGTGCCGCTTGTGCCCATGAGCTGACCCACCGTTCTCGTTGCCCCCGATGACTACATGGATCACTCCTATCCGTTGAAAGACGGATTTCTTATCCGAACCGCCGGCGTCGCTTTTTGGCCTTTGGCAACATACTTGCCGAGGCTACCCTTACGGATCGCTCTTCAATGGCATTCTTCGATGCCTAAGAGCTTATCGCGAGGTGACCGGTGTGTCCGTGGTACTCACAGTACTGGCTCGTGTCACCGTCCCCCTTTGGCTTGGGGGGCCTTTCCCATGTCTGGCCCTCCTTTTTGCTCAGGGTGAAGACCTCGGCGGCCGATACAACCAGAGGGGTTTTATCATGGTAATGCCTTTGGTAAAACGTTCCCGAACTCCCCCGCGCCCGTCGAGTCCCGTTTCCCCGCGGATCTGTCGACCGTGACCTATTATTGTCACGGCGTCTCTCATCGGACCGTGACCCGTTATTGTCACGGCGTCTTTCATCCGGGTTGTCATCCCGGCGCTCTTCTTTTCGAGGGCTCGACCTCGCCGGGCCTACCCAGTCTTGTGATAGTCTTCCACCTTGATGGCCTGGTCGGCCATCTTCCTAGCGGCGTCTAGGCCCAAACCCCCGTACTTGATGAGCTCATCCTTTAAGTCTCCCCTTGGGGAGGCCTTTCATCGATCTGGCCGCTAGTTCGGGATTAATCTCCCGAATCTGCTGAACCTTGCCGTCGAACCTCTTCACATAGCTTCGTAGAGACTCGCCTTCCTCCTGTGTGATAGTTAGGAGGTCCGATGTCTCCACGGCCCTCCTCTTGTTGCAAGAGTACTGGGCTACGAAGGCGTCCTTTAGGTCGGCGAAACAGTATACCGAACCGTCGGGAAGCCCTTTGTACCAATTTTGAGCCATTCCGTGCAGAGTTGTTGGGAAGACTCGGCACCAGACCTCGTCGGGCTGCTCCCATACCGACATGTAAGACTCGAAAGCCTCGGCGTGGTCGGTTGGATCACTATCTCCTTTGTATGTGAACACCGGCAATTTCAGCTTAGTTGGCACGGCGGTGTCGAGGACATAAGCACTGAGGGGCTGTCTGACCACGTGTCGAATGACACGCGGCGATCGGCTCCTTGCGTTTCTGGTCCGGCTCCTCTCCTCGTAGCGGGAAGGACTCCTTCTCCGACTCGGGCTATTCTCGACTCCGACTGGCCTCGGACTTCTCGAGGCAGTCCCGTCGGTCTTTGTGGCGACGCTGTCCTCTCCGTGAATACGGGGAGGGCTCAGGTCCACCACTAGAAATCTGGGCTCCTCCGGCGTCTTGGTAGGGTCGGCTTCTCCTAGTGCTCCGTTCAAATTTCTCGGAGTCACGTTTTGGGCCCTGGTCTCCTGGATGGTTTCCGCCGCTCTTGTCGGCGTGACAGTGTGAGCTGGCGTACTCCCAACTAGGTCCAGGAGCATCTTCAGTTTTGCTACGTCAACCACGTGTCCCATGATGGTGACCTGGTTGGCGGGCAGCGGCGTATCTGGTATTATCGGCATCCCGAATTCCGGTTGGATTATTCCGCCGGTGGAGGGGTGCACGACTCCAGAATTGTGAAAGGTATCATCTTGGTAGAGTGCGGTTTCGTCGGTCACGACTACCTCTTGTTGTTTCGACATCTTCTTAGCTTTTGGGGTGGGTTTTTTGTGTTGTTTTTTTTTTTTGTTTTTGGGAATGAAAGTGACTAGCTTCTAGTGTCGGTCTCCCCACAAACGGCGCCAATTGTTCCGGGTGTAATTCCAGAGCAGATATTTGTTACCACTCGTGGCTCGTAGAATGATGTCTTTGCTTGAATTCTCCTTGCGGTCTCCTGAAACGATGAACAAACTGAGGGCTCGGCTTTGGCCGAGCGTACTCACTCCGACGCTCAAGTCAGTTAACTTAGAGAGGTAAGTTGTTGTTACTTGGCTAAGAGTATATTGTAGAGAGATAAGGAAGATATTACCAGGTGAATAGTGGTTATTAGGTTAAATTGTGGATCCTTTCCTCAATGAAGGTTGAGGAGTATTTATAGGCTTTCACCTTTTGTCACGTAGTGGCCAAGTGGCCAAGTGACTAGCAGGCGGAAAGACCGTTCTACCCTCGGCCGATGGACCTATGGCAGGCCGACCGAGGGGTCTTGGATATGAGTACGCGGATATGTGCCCCGGCTGGCGGGTTGCCAGGCCGAGACCCAGGGTGACAGGCCGATGGGCTTCATCGACTAGGCTGTCTGAGTCGTTGACTTTGCTGTGGATATCTTTGACCTTGCTCAATATGTTGATTTGGTCAGCGGTGCAGAATATGCCCCATCAATTAGTATCTAAGGAATGATCAATTCAACTTCACCATAATTTCCTAGCCAGAGGTTATATTGTGTATATAACTAATATGATTATGATAGCATGTGGGGACTATGTATGCTAACGGTGATGTTTGAATGATTTGGGGCGTTGATTATGTGAAAGTGTTATGTTAGTTTGATGGTAACTTAATATAACGCTACTTTGTTACTTTATGGTCGCACACCCCATTTTCCGTATGAAACTTAAGAGACTGTTTATGTTGGAGTTGTGTTGTCATAAACTTGGTTGTGTACCAAGTAAGTGTGTATATCAATCTTTGCGATAGAGTAGCAAACGTATCTTGGCTTTGTGACCAAGTGTAGTATTTTCGTGGATTAGTGGCCAAGTGGGAGTATTGCCTCGATTGTGTGGCCAAGTGGGAGTATTGAATTTCATAAGTTATGTACTTATGTAACGGCCACTATAAGTTGGTTGTTACAATTCTCTCCCATTAAATCCCCTAATAAGTTGTATATCAATGGGGCAATTTATTCTCCACAAATATACCTCTATGTGAGGTTATATATTCACCAATTAAGCATTTGGTGAATGTCACTTAATCTGTACGATATACAACACAAGTTACTCACATATCTCTTAGTTAGTCTACCATCTATGTGACTTGGGATTTGGGGCGTGGATATATTCCGGGACTTTAGTCGCCATCGGAGTTACGATATATGGTAGTGGGCAGTTAGCGAGCACAAGGATCTGATCACTTCCGCGTTAAGGTACATCCTTATTTTCCTACAGTGTACATTGGTTACTTGTGGAGGTTGGAGGAGATTGGTGGTGGAGTGTTGGTATGTCTGTGTTGAATTGTCGAGGAGACGTAAGACGGTCTCCCGATCTGTCTTACGCTTGGGTTGCCTCTTGGAGTTTCCCACTCCAAGAAGGACATGCACGTTTATGACTTGAATATGGAGGGACTCGTACTGTGGCACAACGTCTGGCAGGGGGTCCGGTTAGCGTTAGGGCTTGGTACTGTGTGCGTGTCCCTAGTGTCTTTTTAAGGACTGCGGTCCGGCTGTTGGTGGCGGTGTTGCGATGCCGTCACCGAGTTTATTTTGGAGGAGTGGTGATTTGAGGATACCTATATTTATCATATTTCATACTTGCATATCATGTTTGCATTTCATATTGTATACTCATATTGTATCGTAAGCACTCGTATTATTGGGACTGGCCGTAAATGTTTTCAAATATTTGTGGTGAACCATATAATATTTTCGGTCATATGGGGAACAGTGAATTGACAGGTAGCTTGTGCATACGGTTTGGTCGGAGGCTTGGAGCGGTCCTCACTTAGCATGTCACCAATTTTTTTTATCTTAGTTTTGGACATTGATAATTAGACTCCACTTTATTTAGTTGGTCTGTACAATTTGGGATTGTAATTTGATCCCCGAATATGTATTAACTCTTTTAACTCTAAACTTATGTATGCTAAAATGCTTCTTTTAGTTTTCGCGCTACTACCTTGAGAAACCAAGATGTGTAGCGCCTCCACTAGCTAGGAATGCCTTGCCAAAGGCTTCCTAATTAATGGAGGTTGTACATAACTAGGGTGGGATTAGACCCCAATATGAGTAACTAGCATTATTGGTTCTATTTAAATTAGTTGTTGAGGAGAATTAGTTGGGGTTTACCAATGGGATTAGCTTGTTAACCATGTCCTAATTGGGATCTTGGTTAATTGTTGACCCTTATCCATCAGTGAGAGTTGATTAGGTCTATAGTTGACCACCCATTTAGAATACTTATTGATTTGGGTTGAACCCGAGACGGGGAACTCAAAGAGAGTGTCTTTAGGAACCGGTTTAAACTTCACCTTTGGGAAAAGGGTTGGGAAGACCGGGATCTATCGTAGACTTAATAACCTTGACCAATACTTGAGTACTTTGGAAATAACGCGTGTTCTCGGGTATTAGGGTGTGGTGTTGAGGAGTCCGACTTACGAACCCGAAAGGGAGATAGGTCGGGGTGACTAGTGTCTTATTATGAGTCCGGGAGGGAGTTAGTATGCGAATTAGAGGCGTTTCCCCTAGCTTATTTTCCCCAAGATGACTAATTGACGGAACTAAGATGGCGATTATGAATGTTGGGAGTTTAATCGTGCCCTAGGTCCTTAATTTATTGAGTAAAACCGCATTAATTTAGCTTGTTACGGTTCTTTATCATTTGTATTAGTTAATTCTATTTACTTGTTATTAGGGCAGTTTAATTAGAAACTAATCATATAATTTATTGAGTCACAATTTGTGCAATTAGTATACCCTTACTCCTTGTGATTCGACCTTTACATAATACAACAAATCTCGTTTATTTGCGAGGTTTTAAAACTACATCACTCGTTGCTCTTAGCTCTTAAGTCATTGACTCAGATCCATTAAAGGTGGCAAATTTTGACTCGATCATCTAATATTCTACTTTTATAACCTCTGGATATATTATACTCCAACTATGCCGGTAAGTAGAGATAGAGCTATGCACAAGCCCAAGGAGGAGTAGTTATCTGGGTAAGCTTCCTGGAGAATAAAATAATATACTCCATACAATAATTCCTTTTTAAAAGAAATAGGTATGATTATACAGTGAATAAATTATACAAACTGTTGTATGTAGTTGTATGATGTAGAATTTGAGTTGAGCACTAAAGTTTTCGAGTTTTATTTAAAAGAATCTGAGTTATACTGTAAAGTTCTTGAACTCACACACTTAAACATAAAAAAAATACTCTTATAAACTCAGAAAAATTACACATAAACTCGGATTAATGTATAAAGTTGTACAATGCTTATTATACAACTGGTTATATAGTATTATTTGTGATGATTATAGAGATAGTGCCGTTTTAAATGAAAATTACTGAATTAGTATAGATCACGCATAATGCATGAGCGGTATATAAAGTTTTTATTTTTGTAATGTATTATTTATACTTTTTAAATTTGCATCTCATTAATATTTAATATTTCACATCATTTAATTATGATATGAACAAAAAAATTGAAATGTATAGCTAATCAAAGAGAATGATATTAATTTTTTTTTTTAGTGATGTATTTAGGAACAAAGATTTGAATTTTCAAATTCAGATTTGGGCCAATTTGTATGTTGGGCAAACCTATTAAATTTGGATTTGGATTTCCTACCAAATCCAAGTAAGGCTAAAATAAACCCATTTTGAAATCCTATTCCGAATAACTGTCCCATTGTCCGTTTTTTTGTAATGTTTTTTCTTACATAATGACTATACTATCCTTATTATTTTTCATAATGACAATTATTCGGAATAGGAGGAAGTATTATGTAACACCGTTAAACCTAGCTTCTTCTTTGACCATAAGACCAAGGCCTCGTTTGGTTGCCTATCTAATTCATGGGAAAATTAAAATTCCATGAGTTGTAAAAGAGGGAGAGTGTTTGGTTGCCGTATTTTTGGCAAGATGTAAGAATTCAATATTCCTTGGGGTTTTGAATACCTAAGCTACATAATGGAGGTGTTGGATTACCTACTCCCCCTAGGTAGTTTAGAACTCTTGTGAAATTCAACTTCTACATCCACAACCAAACGAGTTTTTTGAATTCGTGTGAATTTATATATAGAAAAATAATTCACATGAATTGCATTTTTCGGTGTTAATCGAATTCTTAGATGAACCAAACGAGGCCCAATGACTCGTGAGTCATGACTCACAGTAAGGCTAGAAAAGGAATTTTTTATTTAAATGGTGGTAAAAGCCAAAAAAATGTAATATAGGGATCAAAATGAAACAACTTACTGAAAATGGGTTCATATAGAATAGACAAAAAAAGTCATTAAGTCGCTCAACGACCTAAGTCGTTGAGTAGTCCAATGATTTTATCCATGTTAGAGTCGTAGTTTTAATAATGTTTTATGAAAAGTCGTTGAGTTATTTAATGACTTGGGTATTAGGTCGTTGAGTTACTGAACTGAATTAAATTTATTTTGAACTAAATTTAATTTTAATTAACTTTTCTGAACTTAATTTTGCTGAACTTAACTTAAAGGGGGTGACTTTAAGTCCAAAAGAACAGGGCATTATTCTTTGTCCGACCCCGAGAACCTATTTTTGATAAATTTGTTCAATTTCGACATTTTTGTTAATTTATTGGCCTTCATTAAAAATAAAATAAATAAATAAAAAAACTCTAAATAAAAGTGTTATGTTACGGCATTAAGAAAATTCTAATTTTGTTATGTCATGTTCCTTTATTCAACTAAGGCGCTGTTTGGTAAAGGTCATATTGACCTATTTTTAGCATATTCAAAGGTTTTAGCATGTTTGACCAGTCAATATGCTAATTTTAGTGTTTGGTAAACAGCATATTGAAACAGCATATTTGGGGTCAATATACTGTTTTACAATATGCTGCTTACCCCAGCATATTGGTTAGCATATTGTAAAATAGGAATTTTTTCTTCATTTTACAAAGAAAGCTAACAATTTACTAATCGTAATCTGCCAATTACCAAACACTCAAATAAATTCTGCTAATTATAATATGCTAGTCAAACCTTCTGATAAAATCTGTCATTTATAATCTGCTATTGTGATCTGCTTATGCTGAAATTAATCCGCTGTTTACCAAACAGGGCGTAAGTATACTCTTTTAGTAAAAAAAAAAAGAGTAAATTATCAATAACTCTTTATTAAAATACATTTTTTAAAACTTTCTCCCTTTTAAATAGAAAGTTTAAGAATTACACTCAAAACATTGTAAAAATTTAAAAATTGAATCCTAACCCATATTTTTGTATTTTTATGACAAAAATGCCCCTCATCTTTTTATTTCTCATATAATTATCGAACTCCATTAGAACTCTACCCACCCTTCTATCCCCCAAACTCCACGGTAAAGCACCACAACCGTCCACCTAAAATCCACCTTCATATTCGTCATATGAGAATAAAAATTAGGGGCATTTTTGTCCTAAAAATGTAAAATTGGGGTCTTTCCTGAGTAATTTAAAAATTTTATATTATTTTGGATGTAATTTCTAAATTTTGTTTAAAAGATAGAGAGTTTTAAAAAGTGTATTTTTAATTACGTGCTCTTTAAACTTTGGTTTTGTTCATTCAGCTAGTCTTTAATTATAAATAGATATGTGTCGTCTATAATAAGATTTGTGTTTGTTCATTACCCCGAAAATGTGACTAGGTGACTACGTCATTGTGGGAAAATATCTAACCTTCAGGTAGTTTGTTGGCAGTAGCTCACTATGTAGCACCAAAACGGACACGGACACGGACACTGACACGACACGGACACGTGACACTGTATCCCATGAAATTCAGGACACGGGACACGTCATTTAAATTAATAAAATATATATTTTATAGTTATATATGTGTGATTTTATTTTTGAAAAAGTATTGAATATTAAATTTAAATAAGTGGAGGTAAAACTTACGTTAACTATAACTCATTCTCATTTCCAAAACCAAAAACCAACTTATAATCAATCTATTTCGACATTTCATTACTAGTCTAAAGAACATCATTTGTCTCCAATTCAACTTATTTTCCCACCAAATTCAACCATATAACAATTCTCGCCATTTACCTTAAATTCAACTTGATTCCGTTTGGAGGTGTGTACACGGCTCAAAATACCATGGACACGTGTCGGACACGTGCCCAAATAAAAGATGAAAGTTAGACACGGCTTTACAAGTGTCCGACACGTTTTGACGTGTGTCCGACGAGTGTCGTGTCCGACACGGGTGTCCGACACGGGAACACTGATTAGGAGAAGTGTCCGTGCTACCTAGGTAGCTCATAGTAAAAGTTGCGAAACGTATAACAACGAAACAAAAATATTCGTGATTCCTAAGCTTTTTTATCTCTACCATAAAGTTAAGTGTTCGATTTTTACCCGAAAAATATTACTCATTTGAATAAAAAAGATTAGGAATGGATTAAATCTTTAAATAATAATTACAACTTCTTTATTAAAGTAACAACAACAACTGAGATGACACTCTGTGTTGAAACTTGAAAGTACAACATTAAGAGAATTGTTATTCACCTTTTCTTTTCTATCTTTTATTTTAATAACCGGTTAAAATATAATATATTTGGCCTCATTTACTTACCTTCCAACCCCACTTGATATATATTAACTTAAAATCGACTGTAAGCTGGTAAAGGGAGAAGATGGGGACCGGAGAGTCAAGATCCTCTCCATTTTCGAAAAGAAATGGATGGTCCATTTCTTTTCAACGGAGCGGATCTATCCTACCGGGCTACCATCATCTAAATATCTAATGGCTCTAATTTAAGCATACAATTAGTCTTGTTTTTTTTTTTGTGCATAAGAGGGGTTGAACCCCGAGAAAGCAGACAACTAAGAACGAACAATACGAGGTATTGCTATCCCGAGTACATCTTCGCGAAGAATAGACCGTAAACCTTCAGGAGGAGTTTCAAAGTATGACACCGTTGGCTCTAATTTAAGCATACAATTAGTCTTGTTTATAACTGTTGTAAATTATCCCGAAAAAAAGGTGTTGGTTATGTTGGATTTATACCTTTGTTGTAAATAATAACGGATGTAAACAAGAATTTGTGATAAAGCAATCAGTATAGAATAAAAACTATTATTATATGACTCTGGTGGAAGGGAGAAGTTAGATACAATTACTCATTACTCATCTTTTAGATAGAGGGGTTATTTGGTTATTCATTAAACAACACAGGAACTTAAATTCATGTGAATTGCAAAATGGGTATACAAAAACTTCAAAGAAACAATCTCTCAGTAGCGTTATTGAGAGATCTCTCACATTATGGGTGATGAAGTTATTGATTTTCTTTTTTTTTTTTCCTATTATGTCTCTCACTAATTTAGTGAGAGATGTGTACGTTGTTTGATTACGCCAATTCACATGAATCAACATTTACAACGGTTTTAAGCAAGACTAATTAATTCTAAATTTATGTGTTATAACTTTTTAGACCATACAAATTTTTATATGTAAATAAACTAGAGAATCAACATTTTATATCCATCCATACAACAATCAAATTATTGACTCAATTATCATAAAAATTAACAAAATCAACAAATAAAAATATAATCTACAAATTAATACAGCATATATAATACAGAATATATTAAAATAAAACAAAAATAACACAAATACACAATAATCTTATTAAATAATTCTTATTTTAAGTTTGATAAATCATAAACTCAAACTTGAATGGAAACATACAAAGAATTGAACTCTTAGAAATTTATAAATACAGGTATACGAATTGATCATAAAAATGGTTAATTATTTGACATTAATAAAATTTACAATTAACCAAACCCGTAAATATTTCAAACTCCTATTAATTTCGGAAAAAAAAAAGAATTTTCAACGAAAATACTTAAATCAACTTAACTTATTTATATTATCTTCAATGAAATCAAGCTCCGCCATTATTAGAAATCAAATAGGTAATGAGTTGGTGATAATAGAGGATATGGAGGGACGATGATGATGATGATTAGGGATTAATGATTAATGAAGGATTAATAGAGGGATTTAATGAGGAATAAGTTACATGTTGGTTTCCATTTTCACAAATTCTTATTATAGACGGACACTATCCGTCTATACGTATAGACGGATACCATTTCCCCTCACAAAATATCCATTTGCCATAAAGTGGGAAGCACATGGGGGGTGCCCCACCTTATCTCCCTACCCATTTTATTAGAGGTTTTTACCCGTTTGTTCGCCCCACCCGTCTATAACAAAACCTATTGTTCCATTTTATAGTATGTAGGATTGTAGGTAGATCTATCGGAGACCGGGCTCGTGATATTGTAGTGCACGACTTTAATCGTAGGGTTTGTTGACACAATATTCAGTCTATAGCTAAAGATGGTTAAATAGCTTGAAAATGGTAATATTTTTGGCTCTCATCACCCCACTTGTTGCTTGTCCTATTAGAAATGTGGTATTATATTTGGCATGTCTTTAGTTATAGACGGATATATGCCGTCTATAATGATATTTTGTGCACAATATTTTAGGTAATTTATTTTCAAAATAGTTTATGGGACGTGCTAAATCCCGCACATCATTTTACTCAAATCCCGCACACTTTTCTCCTTATTCCAAATGTACCCTTTTCATTTCTCAACCCACCAAGATTGAAACAAGTGAGAGAAACAAGAGAAATAAAAAAATCCCCAAATCTGAGAATCAATTTCACCGGCATCTTCCACCACACTCCCTGCTCCGGCATCCTCCCCCCACCATCTAGCGCCGGCGACAACCCTTCCACACGCCCATCCCCGCGCCGACCCGTACGCCTATGACACTACAAGTCGACGCCGGCATAACCCCT
Organism: Silene latifolia; assembly: GCF_048544455.1. NCBI lineage: Eukaryota > Viridiplantae > Streptophyta > Magnoliopsida > Caryophyllales > Caryophyllaceae > Silene > Silene latifolia. The sequence goes on along the minus strand of NC_133528.1, from coordinate 146,392,972 downwards.
CCCTGCAAACGATGCTGCCACGCCGCACAAAACCCATACATACGCGTCTGAAACTACCAGTTGATCACCATAAGTCTGACTCAAATTGTAACCACATAAATGGTCTGGGCTGAAAGTCGGGTTAAGCTCGAGTATAAAAGAAAAAATAACTCAAGCACACTGGCAGTTGCTCGAGTACAGAATTCAAAAGCGGAATCAGAGAATGGCAAATCTAGGTCTTGGCTAGGTTTAGAGAGAATAGCAAGTCGGAATCAGCACACTGGCAGCTCCTTATCGAATGGCAAATCTAGCAGTTGCTCCTTATCAATTTATTACTATTACGAATTTTACGATCCATTATAGTCGAACGATGAAGATATTGACTAGGTTTAGAGAAAGATACAAGTCATTTTAATTCTCTAGAAGTCTTTTCATTTATTTTTTACAAAGCGCAATTACGGAAATTTAGGGTAAAATGTGTTGGATTTAAGCAAACTAGCGTGCGGGATTTAACAATGACGTAGTTAATTTGACCAAAATTTAAGCTACCTGTTTTTTTTTTTTTTTTTTTTTTTTTTTTTTTTGCAAGTATTTGGTAAGTAGCATTTGAGATTTTAGATACCTGAATAAATTATCGTTCATTTATTACCCTTTAATCTATAATATTAAATCATTATTTTCCTTTTACGTCATTTTATCAAAAATCAGCTATCTTTTCGGTTAGTTTATTAAACATTTCTTTTTATAATAAGTTACCTTATCCGCTTTTACTTTTACTCTCCAGTTACCTTATCAGTTACCTTTTCAAGTTTTAGATAACTTTAAGGTTTCAGCTAGTTTTTCAGCTAGTATACCAAATAGCGCTTAAGCCCTGCTTCAAACAGTGTGAAATAAGACGAATCAAACGTCACCGTTTTTAAATAGAATGCAAGTATGTAACTATTTAATGACAAGTGACAACGATGGTAACATTTTATAAAAAAATAGTAACATTTTACCGTAAAATGACTACGGTGCTGTTTGGCCTTGCTTATGGAAAATGACTTTTCCTTTTTAAAAGGAGTTTATTCACAAGTTACTTTTCGAAAAAAATTTAGTTGTTTGACCATACTTCTGTAAAAGTGGTTTTTCACAAAATTTATATGTTTGGCCTAACTACTTTAATACAACTTTTGTTTGCTTATTTGGTTTTTTATGGAAAAAGTAGAAGTAGAAGTAGTAAATATCTACTTAACCTTTTGGAGGTGAATAATCAGTTTTTAACTTATCAAAAGCACTTTTAAAACTCTCTAATTTACCATGTTTGGCCAAGCTACTATAGTTTTTCAATTACAAAAGCAATTTTTAAGCTTGGCCAAACAACACCTACATTTAATCTGTTTTATTTCAGATAAAAAATAGATCATCTGAAATAAGAATTTGCGCATAAACAATTATCAAGTAGGAGTGGCCGGGGCCCAAGTGGGTATAGGACTAGGAGTATAGGACTATGGGTTGGGTTTATGCTACGTGTTAACGTTTCATGTGTAATTGGGCTTTATACGGACTGAATACATCGACGTCTGTATGGGTATGGTTTATGCAGCGAATAATCGAAATTGAAAAGAGAAATAGTAGAATGCCCACATATCAAATATGTTGACCTTTTAAAAACAGGCCGGCGCGTTAAGTTTTGGGTTGGATCAGAATATTGGTTAGGTTATATGGGTCTTCGGTTGGGTCAACGCTACAATCCGGGTGAAATAAAGTTTCTAAGATAATACTCCCTCCTAGTCGTCATAATGTTCCCCTTTGATAATGGCACGATACTTAAGGAAAAGTATTAAAATAGGAGTAAAAGAGTTGGGTGGGGTTGGTGATAGGAGAGAGGGATGAATTATTAGTAGTTAAATAAAAAATTGTGGGGCCAAAACATAAAGGAAAATAATAAAATAAGAGTAAAAGAGTTGTGTGGGGTTTGGTGATAGGAGAGAGAAATGAATAAAATAAGAGTAAAAGTTTCTAAAAATAGAAAGAGGAACATTACTTGAATAATCCGTTTTGGGAAAGAGGGAACATTATAGTGACTGGGAGGGAGTATTAAACTAATTCGAATGACACAACAAATTAGTACTAATAGAATTAAGGGTTATTTTACGTGAATAATCCAAACTATGTCTACCCTTCTCATATTAATCCATACTTAAGTTTAACTGAGAAAAATCTGAACTTCCGCATCATTTATCTTTCATTGAACTGGCCTAATTTTGACCTGTTATAACCGGTAAACTAATAGGTCATAAGCAGCCCATTTTTTGTGTTCCTGGATAACTTTTCCCATCTTCTTTATCCTCCATCAATCTTCTTCTTCTTCCTCCATTCTTTCTTCATTTTCATTGCTTCTTCCTCTTCCTTCTTAATTTTCATTCTCCATTATTATATTCCCTAACAAAGAAGGAAGAATAAAGAACTCTCTCTCCGTCCAAAAACATAAAGAAATCAATTTTCCCCAAATCGTTTTCCAATCGATTTCCAGTTTCCCTCTAATTAACCACACAACAATGTCCATCAGTCTTCGGAAGGCAAACATGCTGCTACCACAAAAGTAAATCGCGTATTATAGGTACGAAATCTTCCATTCAACATAACAAGCGAAGAAGTGTACCATGTTTTCGGAAAAGCCGCTGTCGATCATTTGTCGGGTTTAAATGTCGCTAATCTGTATCTAATTGTATTGTATTACCAGCCTACTAAGATGAATAAGTTGATTAAAGGAAGATGAATAAGAAGTTGCAGAAGGTGTTTCAACGATTGATAATGATAATAGATTGATTAATTGAGATCTTTTATGTATAATTTGGTAATTTGGGGTTTAATTGATATTTGGTCTGAGTAATGTAATGTTATATTGATGAATTGGGTGGTTTTGATCTTGCTAATAATTTTAGAATTTTGATTTGAACGAAATTCTGGGAGTTTAATACAAAGGCCAGTAGTTATAATCCAAATCACACGTATTACCAAGTCGTTCTCAAATTTTCCCTATTCTTGCCATTTTTTTTATCTGCTCTAAATTATTTCGGACTCATCCAGTGTTATACTTTGATTACTTTCTAGAGAATGAGCATGCAGAATATCTGGAATTGCAATGTGCAAGTCAAGATTTCAAAATTCATACTATTTGAGAATAAATGTCATGTTAGCAAACACTACCTTAAGGAGAGGAGAGAGGTAGTAATTATGTTTGTTTCTAAAAGAAGAGAGGGGAACCGGTTACTCAGGTAGCCCTTCTAATGGTGCAATGCAAGCTAAATGATGCGGAAGTTCAGATTTTTCTCAGTTAAACTTAAGTATGGATTAATATGAGAAGGGTAGACATAGTTTGGATTATTCACATGAAATAACCCATAAAATTAAATGAATTATTAACAACAATAATCTCATAACATCGAATTAATTAATGGGAAAAAAGGAAAATGGCTCCAATGTGGAATCACCACGTCTCGACCCGGGTTCAGACGGTGAAAGTATCATGTCTAACACCAGGTGTGAACGTGGAACAACCGCGGCTCGGAGTGATTCACGTTGGACGTGGTGGTTCGTCCATTTGGAAGTTGAGGCTGATTTAGACATAAATACACGGGGGAGAACCACCACGACTCGGCCTAGGCATTCAAGTTACTCCATAACAAGTATGAATGACTAAAATATTGTCCCAAACTTGTGAATTATTGTGGAACTTGGACCTTGCACTATATGTCTATATATAGCGCTAGTTGATCCCTCTTAAACCAACATATTTAAACGAGGCAACTGGCAAGTAGTAACTTATTTGAATAAAGGAATAAGTTTTTCTACCATAAACATTATTCTTTGAGAATAACTATCTACCTTCTTTTTGAGACGTTCTCTTCTACCTTCTCTCACAACCGATTAAAATACAATATATTTTGCTTTATTCACCTTTCTTAATCGATTGTAAAAGAAAAAAAGAGAGAAGGTTGAAAGGAGAAGGTCGATAGACAACCTCTTATTCTTTTGGCCCATCTATATCTATTTGACATGTTCCATGTACTAAAGAAGACAATCTTTTTTTTTTTTTTTTTTTTTTTTTTTTGGCAGCTGTAAAAGAAGGTACACCTAACTATCCATGGCCTTACATGCAAGGTCATGTGCTAAAGAAGACAATCATTTATGCTGCAACCTATCAAAACGAATTTTTTGTTGTTTTAATCTAAGGATATAAGAAGCATGCGTTTATTTTATGCGTCACTGTATAACAGGCAAACCTTAACAAGGAACTTCTGTATCCTAAACACAAAGCACTGTAAAACACTAGATGAACAAGCACAATACTTCAAGATTATTCGATTTTCGCCCGTCTCAATGTTTATGTGGCTAATTAAGAGTTCGTGATCTGGACACAAAAAATACTTCCGCAAATTCCATTGTACGACCGTCGCATATGCGATGAGAAAAATGTGACCACTTGTTGATATAGTGACAACTTTTGTAAATAGCGACCATTTTTTATGACTAATAAATGGCTATTTTTTTTCCTGAGTGATCACTATTTACAAAAAAGTGATCGCTCTTTGCAAACAAGAAAATACGGAGAAAACTGTCGTACAAGAGAATTGCTGAAAATATTTTACTTGTAACATTTGTGAAAAATCAGCAGCCCATAAGGCCATAACTACAAAAGGAAAAATAGATAATATAGTTGTAAGCATTTAGTTGTGGTCAAAATTTCAAATCCAAAATGTATTGAGTTCATTATTCTTAAGTTCAAGCCCAAACAAAGGGTTGAACACACTTCAGAAAGCCTCTCATGATAATACATACAGTCAAATGGTAAAATACACGGTTATCATTTCAGAAAGAAACTACATTATGTTTGACGAATAAATCCCTGCAGAAAGTTTGGTATTCGGGATCTTCAAGCAGCAACCTTCTTTGCAGTAACCGAATTGATTATTGTAGCGAATTCCGGGCCCTACACAATTGAAAACAATATAATAAACACAAAAACGTATTTGATGCCATTTCGAGACAGTGTTACGAATATTAATTTTGGGATGCTGATTTTTCACAAATCATTTTGGGCTTAAGGCTCTGATGTTGTTGTTGTTGTTACGAATATTAATTTTCAAACGCAGAGATGAAGAGGCCGCAGTCTCTTCTAAATTATACCGAGGATATAGAATAGCTGTAAATGTAGATGTAGATGTAGATAACATCATGCATGGGATTGGCAGCCAAGAGTTTTTACCTTTAAAGAAGCACCCCCAACAAGAAATCCATCTATGTCCTCTTGCTTTGCAAGCTCTGCGCAGTTACCTCCATTAACAGACCCTGCAGTCATTTGAACAAAAAATAAACTAACAATACACAACATATATTTCAAGCTGTAACCACAGAAAATATCGTGCAATCTGCACTCAAAACGCTACATTCCTTCACACGGCAAAAGGATCAAAGTTATGGAGTACATTTCATGAACATACAGATAGAATATAAAACACTCTAGAGGCTTCACAGTTCCATCCACAAGGGATAGTAATAAAAATTGGGAGAGAAAATAGGTGGAAGCGCTCGACTGAGCTTTATCAAAAAAAATTAACCAAGTAGAAAGATAAAATAACAATAAAACATAAAACATTGGGCATAAAAGTACAAGTGATTTACTTTGTTGAGAGCAACGTGATCTTTTCGATTAAAATGTTAATCCAACCAGAAAAATGGCAAGTTCTTATGAAACAGAACCAAAGAAATAAAAGGTAAGAATTTCTGAGACAGAGGTTGGGAAAGGATAGTTTAGCTAAGAGTTGCTATTGTGTCCAACACAAGAATAGAGGAAACAAATGGATTACTATTACAATTCCATGGGCTATATCTAAATATATCTGGATACTAATTCACATCCGTACATTATGGCTAAAACATATGTTCGGTGCTTTGTCTACTCAATGCAAGTATAACACAAACTCTAGAAAAATGAGAAGCAGAATGAGAGACAGTATTTGTAATGATAGCATGATTGTCATAATATATCTCTACCTCCATATATGATACGGGTCTTGTCTGCAACTGCTTCAGAAACATTCTTTTTAAGCCAATCTCGAACAGCAACATGCACTTCTTGAGCCTGATCAGGTGAAGCTACTTTACCGGTACCAATAGCCCATACAGGTTCATAAGCAATGACAACATTTTCCCAGCTTGGTAACGAATCTGTACAAGTAAACATTCGCACCATTTTTTATAGCACATGGGATATCATGTAACACGATCTACACATAAGAAAGGACGGAAGGCTATTTACCTGCAAAAGCCTTCAATTGCTGATAGCAAACCTCGAAGGTTTTTCCTGCTTCCCTTTCTTCTAACAGTTCCCCAATACAAGCTATTACTCCAAGACCTTCGCTCAGAGCATATGCAGCCTTTTTCCCTATAAACTGATCATACAAAATCATTATAATGTAGACCAATATCAACTTTCAAGAAATGAGCTAGCGTGATTCTAACCCTTTGTGTGGAAGACTGGAAGGAGTTACTTGGACGGAAAGGAGAAGAGGAGGGGGGAGGAAATTTCTCATGTTAGGTAGTAATATAGAGTGGGATGGGAATGGTGCGAGCCATTTTCAGCCCTACACAACCCATATTAAAACGTAGTTGCTCTTTCATGTACAAAGATTTCTCTTTCATGGATTTTTTGTCATTACTTTTCCATATCTTACCCTTCCTCAAAAAACAAATAAACAAACTCTCTCTATTTCTTTTGCTCACAAAATTAATCAAATCCGTCAAATTACTCAATTATAAACGTTAATTCTCATGTCGATTAAGTAATAATTCTAATTTATTAACTATGTTATATCAAATTAGGGAGATTAAATTAATTTAGATTAATGAAATTAGGGCTTGAAGAAATTATTGTCATAAAAAGTACCTTCTCAAATTATTGTCGATGAAATTAGGGTTTGTTATTGATGATCAATACTAAATACCCTCCCAAACATGGATGGCGATGAACGTGCTATGATGATGAGACTATGTGCTTAGTTGCTTACATTTGCTTGTTTGACTGATTAATTGATGTAGATTGACTAAGAGGTGTAGGCTAGAAAATCAATGTGATCAATAATTAATTAGCGTGATATTTCCGGTGCTACACTTGAGTGTTCATGTATTATACATGAACAATTAAATCTTTGATGAATGTGGAAACTGTTGTGACGTGAATTAGCTCAACAATTCTGCTACTTTTTTGCAGAATTGTTGATAGATTGAAAGCTAGGCTTTTCGCTGGAAAAGTAAAAGGTGATCGATTACGAAACAAAATGGAAAATGGGTGTAAAAATAACAAGGGTATAATGGTCATTCGTGTCCATAATAAAGTAAATCTTGTCCATGAATGAGCATCACCCTATTAAAATCCTTTCAACATAGGAAAGGGATATGCTCGTTCATGGATACAAATTACTCTTTCATGGACACAAATTACGTTACCCCTTTCATATTTACATCTCATACTCTTATCATTTTTCTTTCTCCATCTCATACGCATTCAGTGTTTAAAATTATGCATCTAAAATTCTAAACTACATGAACCAAGACGAAGAACATTAAATAATTTATACTCCAGTATATTCTTTGTCACATAATAACCACTTCATATAGATGGAGATTAAGCCTGCATAAACCAACAGATGACAACATATCCAACAGGTGCAACATGTAGCATGACTAGCATCGATTGACGGTGTTTGACAGGAATTGTTCAATTTACCACAGAAACCCCTGCCACCCCAGAAACCACCGTATCACCGTCACCTACCTGCCACTCCCATTCCATTTCATCGCTTCATGTCGGCCACCTGCCACCCCAACACCGTCGCACCCGCCACTCTTAACGTACGGAATTTTGTTTACTCTTTCAAAACCCCAATAAATGACAACATTTAAATCAACTATATTTTTTAAACAATAATGTAATATTTGATGATAAAAAGAACTAATTTTTGTTAAATATGAGAATTAAGATTCATAATTGAAGAATTTTGGAGTTATTTGATTAGGGTTGAGGGGGAAGAAGAGAGTAAAATTTTGTTATTGGAAAGTGTATTATTAGGAATTTTATGGTAAAAGGTCATGAAAGTGTAAATTATGTACTTGAAAGAGCAACTACGAAAATTTACCCTGTCTTTTTCACCAATAACAAGCCAGCATTTACCTCGTTTTTTTCACCAATAACATGTCTTCTCTCTGAATGTCCAAGAATAACCCACTGGCAGCCAAGATCTTTCAACTGCTCAACACTGGAAGAAAAAAAATCTTCTTGTAAAAAAACTGACTGAAAATGAGAATGAAGGAATGCACGAACAACTGCAGAACTTTGGTCTATATAAGGCAATATCGATTATCATCTAACATGAATGGAGACCTGTTGTCCACCAATAGCATACAAGCATAATGACACAATGACACCATTTTGTTAGAGTGTTTTACGTCCCATCACAAATGGTATTGACTTCCTAAAATGTGTTTCAAATTTACCATAACAAGAAAAACTAGATAAGCTCGGACATGATCAAGGATCAAATAAGTTTAATGAACACTTCTACACTTTACCACATGAACACTTCCACACTTTACCACATGAGAACAGGTTCATTATACCATGACTCGGTGACATCAAGATGTGATTTAAATTAGTTCAAGAAGTGTACATAAAATAGATATCCTTATTTTCCAAGTACCACTAGACTAGAAACCGAACAACTTATTATTTACTAAACGATGTACGGCAAAGATTATAACTTGATCCGAAACATGTCAGAAATACCTGATTTCTCCAGTAAAAGCTCCGCCTTTCCCAACCCAACAATTTTGAGCTGATAATTCGATCCGGTTGGTTAGGGAACTTTTAACTTGATCAATGTAAACAAAGGGAGGTGCCACAACAACATCTGTAATGTTTTTAAGAAGGCAAAACGAGTGAAGTTCAAGTCTTAATGGCCTTAAGAATTCTTAATATTAAGCCATGTTTCACTATATCTAAGTTGCTTGTGAACTACAATGTCATCAAGGGTATTATATAGTTCACAAAAGTAAAATACAAAAAATCTATTCAGCTATAAAATCTAAGAAAGCCAAAATAAATACATATCCGATAGATAGCAACTACAAATTACTAATTGAATGAGACCACAAGAGGACCATACCAACATCAGGCTCCAGCGTGGCGCTGTTCAGGTCTGAAACAAGCTTGGTGATGGATTCCTTTGTTCCATTCTACGGTAAACAGAAAGAAAGAAACAAAGACGAGGTGAACAAAAGTATAAAAGGCACACCAATGTTACCAGAAGATGGTAAAATGATTAAAACCAAAAAACACTGTAGTAAACATGGACGGAAAAGCGATGATACTTACGCATTTCCAGTTACCACCGACGAAAAACTGCCATAAAAAAACACCAATGGTCAGATTCCAGGCATCCAGCAATTAAACAGGTCAAAATTTGCTTTTGATCACAGTATGACACAACATAAAAAATTAAGATATGCTTACACAAAAGGTGTACTATTAAGTACTCCCTTTGTCCCAATCATTTGTTTGCCTTTATTATTCTTTATGAGGAGGGTATTTTAATCAAAGGCAAACAAATGATTGGAGTTGGGAGTCTTGGGACACAGGGAGTATTAGACTGTCGTAAAATAACTACAGAAATTCCCCATACTTCAACATGCATTTTATTTTTCATCAAACCCACAAGATGTCTACAAAATGCCAAATACACCTTGTTTTCAGTGATATAACCCCTTAAGCGTTTACCTCTCTTTGATCAAAGAGATCTTGTTTCAAACAAAAAAAAAACATTTCAATAATAACACGCTAAGAGCCTAAGACCAAAAAAATGAGTTTTAATTTTGGACAAGCTCAATATAGTGCATTTTCAAATTACTCAGGTATCAATCCCTAAATTCACAAACATTACTGTTCTTTCTCCTTCATACTTAGATAACTGGAATTAAAGCAAGCAACTGCCTCTAATTTTACGAGATCGTGATAAAATTAAGCTGGCATTTTCAAAATATCATCCAAATTCAGCCGGAAAACACTTTTTAGCATCTTCAAACACCAAAACAACATCCATTGATTCATGCAAAACTCATCATACATATTCATCAAAACTGAAATAAAAGCCAGCGCCTGCTTCTATTGCACGAAAAAAAACAATAAAATTAAGTCTACATTTTCACAATATCCTCAAAATTCAACCAGAAATCCAGAATACGCATTGTAGCATCTTCAGACACCAAAAAAGCATACATTGATTCATCAACAATCCATCATATTCTCCCGAATGTTCATATACATGTTGAAATTATAGCCGACACTTGCCTCTACCTCATGAGATCACAAAAAAATTAATTGACAATCTCAAAATAATCTCCAAATTCAACCGAAAAACACAATTTCGCACCTTCATCACCAAAGTAACATACATCGATTCATCGACAATTCAACACATTCTTCGTCGTATTCATATAAGTCAAAAATTAAAGCCCACCCTTGCCTCTAGTTCATGGAATCACAATCAAATTAATTCGACATCCTCAAAAATACACTCCAAATTCATCCCAAAAATACATTTTTGCATCTTCAGCGCCAGACGAACATCCATTGATTCATCAACAATTCATCAACCTCTCCGACATGTTCATATAAAAGTTGAAATTATAGCTGTCACTTGCCTCTAAATTACGAAATTACAGTAAAAATCAATTGGACATTCTCAAAATACTCTCCAAATTCAACCGAAAAATCATTCTCGCACCTTCAACACCATAGTATTCATATAAGTTGAAGTTAGAGCCAACACATGCCTCTAATTCGCGAAATCACAATAAAACCGATTCGATATTCTCAAATACTATTCAAATTCAACAGAAAAACACATTTGCACCTTCAGCACCAAAGTAACTCACATCAATTCATCGACAATTCAACACATTCTTCCTCATAAGTCATATGCATAAAAGTTGCAATTAGAGCTGATCAGCTGCCTATAATTCACGAGCTCACAATATAATAGATTAGACATTCACAAAATACCCTCCAAATTCAACCGAAAAACACATTGTAGCACCTTCAACACCAAAGTAACATATATCCATTCATCGACAATTCGAAATATTTTCCCTTGTATTCATATTTGCAATCGGAGCAGACCTCTGCCTCTAGTTCACGAAATCATAATAATCGACATTCTCAAAATACTCTCCAAATTCAACTCCAAAACACATTTCTGCACCTTCAAACACCAAAGGAACATACATTGATTCATCGACAATTCTACATATTCTCCCTTGTGTTCACATAAACTGCAATTGGAACTGATACATGCCTCTAATTCACGAAATCACAATAACATTGACTGAATATACATTGACATTCTCAAAATACTCTCCAAATTCAACTCCAAAACACATTTCTGCACCTTCAAACACCAAAGGAACATACATTGATTCATCGAGAATTCTACATATTCTCCCTTGTGTTCAGATAAACTGCAATTGGAACTGATACGTGCCTCTAATTCACGAAATCACAATAACATTGACTGAATATACATCGATACAATTCATCATATTCTCCCTCATGTTCATATACAAGTTAAAATTATAGCCGACACCTGCCTCTAATTATCGAAATTGCAATCAAAACGATTCGACATTCGCTAACCACCCTCTAAAATCAACAGAAACACACATTTCTGCACACATTGATTCATCTTACTATAGAATCAACATTATTTTCATTGAGCTTCAAATTCAGGAAAAAAAAAATAAAAAAAAAAATCACATTCTGCTGATTTAAGTGTATTATACCTTGCCGGAAGCAGCCATTGAAACCACACCTCGAGAACCGCGACGAGAGGAAGATAAGCGCAAATGCGACTCCACCTGCTGAAACAACGACGACTGAGTTGACACCGACGATTCGAACTTGAGGAACGATCGACGAAGACCGGTGAACTGAGTCGACACCACCGAGTTAGGATTTGTTAGCTGCGAAGCCAAAGATGTTGATACAACCGCCATTGTTGATAACACCTTGTTTCTCTCTCCTCTCTCTTATTTCTCTCTCTTCTTCAGTCAGTGAGTGTACTACTCTGCTGCTAGATTGAGGTGGAAATTTAGGTTATTTTTGAGAGAAACAAAAAAGTGTTATATGGTACGCGCGTCTTGTTCGCGTGGGGCGACGCGTGTGAGTAGTGTTCTGGTTGGTGTGGGCGACGGTGGAGATGGAGAGTGATAATGACGCGCTAAGTGAGAGAGTGGGTATGTTGGTATTAAGGTTGGAAAACTTATCTGTGACTTGCGGTTGGTGTAGTCGTGGTCATGTGCGTGTTTGGATTGATTGGGTTGTTCGACGTCGTTTTATGAGAAAAATAAGTGATCACGTTCTCCTTGTGAATTGTGACTGGGCTAGCCCGGATATTTCTTCTAACTAGCTGTTTTGTGTTCAACATTGTGTCATATATCCGGATATCCGACACTTGTTAGACACACGTTTATAGTTTAAACAAGGAATAAAATGTTAAAAGATATTGATTAGAAAACGAGTTTGGCTGGAATATGAGAATTAGTTATAATCAAGGTCAAATTTGACTCTCAAATATTTAAATTTAATATCAAATACATTACAAAACTAGTACTTATTTATAACCATAAAAAATATATTTTATTAAATTTACTTAGCATGTCCCATGTCCTAAATTTCATGAGATATCGTATCACGCGTTCGTGTCCGTTTCCGTTTTGGTGCTACATAGGTTGTGACTAGTGCGTTGCGACTTTTATTTGAGGGACTTGTTATGTTCTTACTTGTGTGTTGCAAGTGTATTGGGTTTTGATCAGGCAAAAATAAAATCGGGTATATGATTTTTGAAATAAAATATAAATACAAAAAAAATAAAAATGGATGGTTATAGGGCGTCATCCCGTGATACTGAAAATTAGTACCTTGTTGAAATTGTTAGGTCTCTCAAGCCCCTTGATACAACCGTTGTTAGTTAGATCTTCAATTCATTTACTAAACCAAACAATACCATCAACAAGTAACTATGTCGATTATCAAAAGCATGTTGGTGTAATACGGTAAATTGTGCCATTAAAACACTTGAGCTCGCGAGTGACAAAAATAAAATGCACTTATGTCGCAAGAGCGTAAATTTGAACAGTATACAGCAACAAGCAAACAAAACCTTACTCCAATGGCCAAGACTCGGATCAATAATCAAGGAGCCCACCGAGTAGTTAGGCAGGGATAAGGAACTCTCGTTCCGTTGGATGATTTCAAGTTAGTACTCGAGATGCACTTCTTTCAAAGAGCATTGGTGGTGTTTAAGCCGAGTGGCAGATCGATGCTGCTGAATATCGGGCAAGGAGGATGATACCGACGCAGACGAGAGGCGCTATCTTGGAGAATGCCCAAAGGTTCAGCAAAACCGAAGGCGAACAAGACTCGTGCTAACTACGCTGTTAAGTGGGCTAGGACACGAAATGAGACTCTTACCACCTTGGAAGGGAATAGACAATGAGGGTCGAGAGACCCAAAGAAGAAGGCCTCGAGACATTAGAGGGCGGCGTCGAAATATCGATTCAGGGTCAGTCAACCCAGATAAAAAGGCCTCGTACCATCAAGGGCTGCGCCGAAATGCTGAATCGACATTCTGGAGATCTCACATGTCCTTAAATGTTGGTGCCGAAGTGACGACAGACAAGGTGAAAAGTGCGTTAGAGTAGGCATCTGAAAAGATCCCGAGAAGTGTATGCTCGAGCAAAGACAAAGTGGACTTTTCTAAAGGACTAGAGGCGAGTGGTGGACGTGAAGAACATGATGTTCGGCAACTTCTATGTCAAGGAGTTTCAATCTATCCTTGAAGGGACGATGAAGCCGAGCATTGTGTGTACGAATGCTCATCTACAAGCCGAAGCACATAGAAAGTCGAACCCGAAGGCGATGTAGACGGCCACAGCTTACCGAGGATGTCTCACTCAAGCTAAGCACAATTCGAGATTTTTGTGTTGCCGAGGGCGACAACAGATTAGGTGGGGTAGAGTGTAACGAGCAGCAAAATCACCGTATAATCCCCGAGAATTGCGCTCGCGCTCCATTCACTTCTACCCTTTAGATTTCATATTTGCACTCATATTTTTTCATTTATGTTTTTAGTTTCTAGGAGTACTCGAAGACTACTTCCTGCGTGTAGAATCTTGGAGCTTAGTTTTTAGTTTAAGATACGTTTTTAGGCGTTTAGAAAATTTATCGCTATTCTACACACTCATTCAATGTTTCCTGCTACAAATCATGTACTATTACATTTGTACCTCTATGAGGAGTGCTATTAAATGAAAACCGCATACCACCTTTAAGCTTGATATTGCTTGTCTTTTGTTTTCAATAGTCGTATTACTTACTTTTATTGTCTTCGTGTGTCGAACCGTTGATAATCGTGACTAGGATTCCCGACACACCCCCCAAGTCCCGAGAGTCATGCTAGTGGGCGATCCCTCATTAACACAACACCCTTGTTACTTGCATTCTTGCCCTATAGTCGGACAAGGGCCAAACTGCCACCTGTAGGTGCTACCTAGTTGCTGAAATGCTGAATGCCCGAAAGGCCGAAACAAAAATGAAAACAATCCTCAAAACCAAAACGATCAAAATTTCAAAACAACTCGTACTACGAAAATGCAAAAGGTGACAACAATGGCGATCTAAAGCATAATCTTACAATTTCACCTGTATATCATTCATTATAGCGAACGACAAATACAAGAAGAAAAGGTGATAGCGAGAGAGACATGGACGACGACGGAACAACATTAGCTGCTCCAACAATATTCATCCTTGTTTCGCTTCTTCAGTTCGTCCCAAGATATTTCGAGCACCAAATTAGGGTACTTTTTCATCCATTTTTATCATCTCCGACCTTCATTTTCATCAATTTATTCTTTTTTAAATACAGGTCGTTGTATTTTGATCAATCGTTTAAATTTCGCATGTAAGATATGTGTACTGATTGATGAATTTGTTGTATTGTATTGAATTGAATTGAATTCTATGTTTTTATGATGTTTTGATCAATTTCATTTAATGTCGAAAAGCGACGGCATGAAAATTGATGTTTCTCTGATGATCATCTAGTTCATTGTTTAAGTGAAATTTCGCTTTCGGTTTAGGTTTTCGTTCGAGCAGGTGAACATGTCGTATTGGTTGATGAATTTGTTGTATTGAATTAAATTCTATATTTCTATCATTTTATGTCGAAAAGCTGACGACCTGAAACCTGATAGACGTTTCTTTGATGATCATCTAGTTAAAACCTAATGGCTAGAAAACCAGTTTTAATTGTATTTAGATCAATGCAGTTGTTTAAAGTCAGAATTTCACAATTAATATAGGTATGACTTATGAGGACATGTGGTATTGGTTGGTGAATTTGTTGTATTGAATTGATTGATTGTCAATTTCATTTAGGGTGTGTTTGGATTGAGTGATTTGGAGGGAAAATAAAGGGAGGGGAATAGGGGATTTAAAATCCCTTGTTTGGATAGGAAATGAGGGTGGAGGGAAATGGAGGGGGAGAGATTTGGAGGGATCCAATTTCCGTCCTCGAAGCCTAATCAAAATCTCTCCACAATAGGCAAGAGATTTGGAGGGAAATTGTATCCAAACACCCACACCCCATTCCCCCTCCCCTTCCCTTCTCTTCCTTTCCCTTCCCTCCTTCCCCCTCCCCTCCCTTTCCCTCCATTTTTGCTATCCAAACACACCCTTAATGTCGAAAATTTGACAACCTGAAATCTGATAAATGTTTCTTTGATGATCATCTAGCTATTCTAATGGCTAGAACAGCAGTTTTTACTGTACTTAGATTAATGCAGTTGTTTAAAGAGAAATTTTGCAAGCAAATTAAGGCTTTGTTAAGAGTATGTGAACATGCGGTATTGGTTTTGATCGTATTTGCCGTTTTGAATTAAATTCTGTATATCTTTGATTTGTATCATTAATTTCATTTAATGTAGAGATGCTGATGACCTAAAATTAGATTTTTCTTTGATGATCATAATGCCGAGAAAACCAGACTTTTCTTGTGTTTAGATCAATGCAGTTGTTTAAGTTATAGAAAGAACAAGCACTTGACTTGTCATATCATAATTTGAGTGTGAAGTTTGGCCGATATTCTACTGGCAAAATCAGCTTTTTAGCTCAATGGTAATAAAAATAAAATCAGTTATGATATTGGAAGTATGTTTTTCTGTTTAGAAGTCCCTTGTATTGTTGCATATCATTACACATAATGTTGTTGAAAACTTATGTTGACTTCATGACTTGCTCTTTTCTTATCGCTCGCCACTTTGACCCAAGCAGCAATCCCTAAGCAAAAAAATCATGTTTTTGATTATATTTTTGGTTATTTTCCAAAGTTACTCTATTGCTTGACCATTGACTATTTACCGATTCTTTTTAGTAAATCAAAAGTGCTTCTTTTATGTGCAGAATGGGGGCGCAACAAGCTCCGAGGAAAAGAAGTTGCGCACTGAAATAAAGCAGCTCTTGAAAGAAGCCAGCTCCTTGACCCAGTGGGTATCATAATGGTTTCTTACGTTTTCTTTTTCCATAATGTTAACTTGTCAAAAAAATTCTATCGGCAGATAGATAGAAATGGTTTCTTTAAGCTGATGGGCAATTAAGATATCATCGGTAGTGGTGTTATGAGGATATCATAGGAATTCCAGCATTTTTTGCGCCTATTAAGGATTATAATTTGGCATAAGTGAAAGCCTTTGAGGAATTGGGCTGTTTTTTGAGTCGGCATGACTGCATGAGGGCCCGCCCCCTCATAGAATGTTAACTCACCTTTTTTTTCGGTCAGATATTTTGTTGTATAGATGAACTAAATTTATAAATGCCTTATTTGAGCATAGACCATCAACATTTGCACAAGCCGCAAAGCTCAGGAGAATGGCAGCAGCTAAGGAGAAAGAGCTGGCAAAATGTAAGTTAAATATAAAAGTATTACAGCTTGTCTCCGGGGTCCTGGACTTACACTAATAGACACGATGCAACTCAGCAACATTTTCTGTACTGAGTTATTTGATTCAAACACCACGGTTTGTTTCCGATGTAATGCACTGCAGAGTTCTATCTCTTTTAGTCTTTTGTTGCTCATTGTTGAGAAGTATGGCTTGTTTCTGAAGTGATGCTTTGCAGTCACCAGGTTATCTTAGTATATTGTTTCACTCTGTCATATGGATACTTTTGCATTCCAAGATACTTCTGTATACCAGTAGTGATTGTGTAAATAGCAGCTAGTCAGTTAAAGTGGCTTCTTATTTTTGTCATCGTGTCTACTTGAACATTATGTTTCCATATTTCCAATGGAGCCAAAGATTCATTACTCTTTGGTTCTGGATTATGATGGAATAAAGCAAAATGGCTCACTAAAGTGGCTGCTTTTCTTTGTTTGTGAAGTAGTGGTCCTTCGATGCAGTTCTCGACGCAATTTTCATCTTGGGTCACTTGGAAACAGCCTCTTTGTGTTGCTAACACAAGGGTAAGGCTGCGTACATCCGACCCCCCCCCTTACCCCCCAATTTGCGGGAGCCATATTGGCACTGGGTGGTAATGTTGTTGTTGTTGTCTACTTGAACATTATAGCTGTTATTTCAAGTGGATTAGGAATACAACTTAAACATATCTCAATGCATCAAAAGTCCCCTTCTATAACTGGGCTAGGGTGGTTGAATGGGTACAAAACCTTACCCATGAGAGTAATATATTTACAAATTTTCGGCATTAGCGAATGGTGGCAATAACCATTGCTGGCTGTGGCAATGTTGTTGCTGTTCATAGGAAGTGAATGACTGTAGTAACTGATTGAAAAGTCTGACTTGTGGATATGTAATCCCCCTGCGGCACTTTTGTTAAATATTGGACTTGACCTGCAGATCAAGAACAACAGATGATGGAGAGGCAGTCGGTGTATGATCCATATATGAAGTACGTGGCCCCCGTAAAGGTGCCTATATATGGACTCTATTTAAGCTGTTCCTGAATTCCTTGGAGATTTCATCCTTTTCATTAACCAGTTTGTTTTACAGGCGTTAACTTATCTTTTGCTGGCTGTTTGGTTCTGGAAATCTCCTGTTGCAGCAATATCTAAAGAACTTGTTCAACCCTTTGGTGAGGGCTTATCTACTTTTTAATTTCCCTTCTGGTCATCTGGATGTACCTGTTCACCTTTCATTTATTTAGTGACAGTGTCCTAGTTTTTATTGATCTTCAAAGTCGTTCATTGAGACGGGTCATTTCTACCTGGCGCAGGAAGAGTGCTATCTTGGAAATCTGGCGGTGATTCGGTGGATAAAGTGATGGTATGTGCTCTATATTTTGATATTTGTTAGTTCTCTATCAATCTACATTGCTGATTTGTCAGATTTGGCTCTCGCTCCTCATAATAGGTCATTTCTTTATGATTCAGTATGCTACTTATTTTAGTATCTATTTAATATGGCAACCGACCTTGCAACTAACAAATTATGTAAGGCAGAAGGAAGATAACCCAGACCATAGGTAATCTAATTTCCTACTCCCTACCAAAAGCTGAAAAGTGGCATCTAACCGACAATTAAGTCACCTGTAGAAAAACCCACTTAACCACCTACATACAAACTCTCAAGCTAATTTCTACATTTTAAGTTGACTATTATAAATTTAGCCATTTCTATTATACTCCGCAACTTATTTAAGGCATAATAGTATTAACGTTCTTGCACTTCGAGTACCCGCGCACAAGTTTCTCCCATTACAGTGGTGAAGTTATAGCCAAATTGGCTGCTTATGACCAGTGGCAGATATTGTAGCTAAAATACGGGTGCGAGTACTGAACCATTGACCTCACATTTGAAATAATCGCCGCCCAAGCATTACGTCGAGGGTGGGGGGTAGTTTATCTAATAAATTGTTCTCCGTATAGTTAAAAGGCTATCACAAGCTACATAGGAGTACAATTTACTAGATAAACCTAAAAATCTGCCATTAGTTCGGACTAAATAGTTTGTGTGGTTGTGTACTAATCCCCCATCGGGTTATTGCTGTCGTCAATGCTTCTTAAGCCATGTACATTGTCAGAACATGGACGAAATGGAGGGAAAAATTGATCTTTATTCATAATTCTTGAACTGAGAACTCCTTCAATCTTACTTCCATGCTATGCCCTATTTCTTTTTTCTTTTTAAGTTTGGAATTTTACTTTGAACGGAAGTATTGCTAATATCAGAATGAATGCAGGTCGGAATAGTACCATGGCTAATATTGTGCACTCGAGTAAGCAAGCTCATCTGTCGAAAGGTCATTGCATAAGAGGCTTGCTTTGACGTTGCTCTTCCATTGCTAAGTAGCCAGAAGGATTTTCAAGCATTTCAACTCCTAGCTAATCCATCCGTATTCAACCTTTTTGCTTATACAAGCATCATCCAGTTTTTCTTGTGATGCCCCGTTTATAAATTGCGTGCTATTAGATGTAATTCATTTCCAGCCCCTCTTCCAAGTTCACGGTGTCGCAGTTTTCTTTATGAGAGAAGGCTTTAAAGTTGGCCTTCCTGTTAATTGGTTGTCTATTCTTTATTCCCCATTTTAGTTTTACTACCTGAGAAATTTCCCCTTTGGTGAAGTTCTGGCCTTGATCCGATGTCACAAGGAACATTTAGGATTGAAGTTATAATGTTTTATCTTAGATCTTATTTTTTTTTTGTTTTTTCGATTAACATATATATAAGGAAACCGCTAATTGATTTCACTTAACGAGACGTCAATCTATCATGCATCTCTTGAACATTATTCATTGTTATCAAAATGTAAATCTGCACTTTCTATTAGTCATCAAAATTAATGTGGATTTGGGAGTGACGGAGGATTGGGGGCTATAGAAGAGTTACAGACGAAGACGATATACGCATCATTCTCTAGTTCTCCTTTGCTATAGTTGCTCTGCTGCTCATTTTCTCCTTCATCTGCAACTCTAGACATCAAGTAGACGCATTTAGATACTTGGTATCCTGATTGCCCATCTCATCTCAGATAACTAATCCATGTACCTCTTGTGTTAATCAAAGAGATATATTAGGAGACTATATGTTAGAGGTATGTATCGGTAATACTTCCTCTGTTCCGGTCAATTGTTGTCCTTTGGTTTTGGCACAAAGACCAAGGAAAGAGGAAGAGGTCAATTATTAAATGACAAGTGGAACAAAATGAGTGTGAATGAACAAATTGTTCATCAAGTTCATTCTTAAAGTAGAAAGGACAATAACTCACCGAGACACCCTAATATGGAAAAGGACAATAAATGATCGGGACAAAGAGAGTACTTTTTAAGTCTTAATCTATTATTTATGATAATTTCCAGCCGTTAAAAATTGCAATAAAAATGAAAGGACCTACAATAGACGGTGTCCGGTTGAATGGGGATACGTATGAAATTTTTCTTGACGAGTATGGGAAGCCTACATTCGCCTCCGGTTCCACTCACATAACATCCCTCCCTATACGCGGTTATAAACTCTTGTTTACGATGACCATATCCTTGTTGAAGTTAAAACATGTTAAATAGAATAGATGAGATAAAAACACAATGCTTAGAGACTATAAAAAAAAAAAAACTTATCACATGCTATAGCTAGAGGCTAGAGCTGGTCAAGGCTGATTTAGACGCGAGTCAGATTCCGCCTTGTCGACCCTAAATCGGCTTGGTTCCAGGGACGATAGACATGACTCGCCCTTAGGTAGTTCATGGGCGAGGCAATGAGTTTTGTCCAATTTTTTTTATTTTTTTTGGGTCTTTAAGCGCGTTAATAGGCAGGCGTGGTTTGGGATTAAGGACCCTCACCTAGCCCAAGCAATTTTATGGCTGGTTGGGCAGGAAATTTGCCTAGCGAAGGGGCGGGTTGGGCAGACCCGCCCCACCTCTACCTTTAACTACCACAAATAGGATTATACATCCAGTTGTACCATAAGCATGGTACAACAAGTATAAGAATCCGAGCTTATGTGTATTCTTTCTGAGCTAATTTAAAGTTCAGGTTTTTAATGTCTAAATGGATGAACTCAATACTTTCTAATAAAGCTCATATTCTTTAATTTAAAGCTCGGATACTTTGACACAAAGCTCAAATTCTACACAGTACAACATATACAACTGGTTATATAGTCCATGAATTGTTTAACTACAGTCTACAGTAGTACAGTTGAGTAGTTGACTAGCTGACGATGAAAAAGAGGCGTCGAGTTGGAGTAAGTGTACCAATTAGATTAGGCGTGACATGTCATTGCACGTCCAACTCACCCCGCTCGTTTCTTCCTTAAACATTTCTCTCCACATTACATCTTCATACTCTCTCCTTCTTCTTCCCCCCTTATCTCTCTAAACCTCACTTTCTCTCTCTACAACAACAATGGGGATCAAGGTTTTCTTCTTCGCTCTACTGCTCATCGCATCTCCATTTCTCCAAGGTACTTCCTTCTCCTTCTACTGCCAGATCTCTGTAACTTCATTTGCAGTAATTTTATTCATTTATCAATTGTTTTCTTTGATTACATTTTTCGCATTCATCGATCTGTAGTATTGATTTTTTAGGTTTATGTTATTGATACGATTGATGATTAGTTTAACAGCTGATTAATTCGTTCGGATTTTGATTTTGATTTTGATTTTGATTTAGATCTGCATGTGCTCAGGAATTTCCGTTATGTATGATTGTAGTGTTTTTAATGAATATATCGCGGTAAATTTGAGGAATTGATTATGTGTTATTGTTCCGATGCATGTTGAATTTTGTAATAATGTTGAAATTTCAGCTGTTTGATTTAATGTCCAGTAACAGATTGAAACTTTTATACGAGTAGTCGAGTACGAATCAGTCATGTGTGACCGTTGTATGCTTGCAATTTAGTTATTTGTGAAATGAGGTATATAACATACAATGATGTAAAATGAGGTATAATTTTTACAGATAGTTGATTGAATGTATGTCGATGCATGTTGAATTTTGTGTTATCGTAGAAATTTCAGCTGTATGATTTAATGTTCAGTCACAGATTGAAATAATGTTTATACGAGTACTAGTTAGTCGTGTGTGAGACTGTTGTATGCGTGCAATCTAGTTGTTTGTAAAATGAGGTATAAGATTTATAGATAGTTGATTGAAAGTATGTCAATTGTCAACGAATTAAAGGAAATACTGATTATTTGGAGGTAATGATTTTTGGGGGATTTAATTAGTGGCTAGGTGTCAATCTGATGATGGCGCTGAGGCAGCAGCCGAAGTTGCGGCAGAGAACGAGGATCTTGGAATTGTGAATGAGGACACAGATTATGGTAATAATGATTTGAAACTCGCGGCAGCTCCCGGGGTTGATACTGTTTGTGTGTTTCCAAAGAACAGCGCCAAAGGTATTGAAACAGCGATTGAACCAATTATGAGTTGTTTGAATTTTAGGTTATACTCTATGTTACTCCAACTCTTCTGATTCCCCCCACGTACCTGTGTCCGACACTCGGACAAGGGTATGACTCGTATGACACATCAACACCTTATCTTAAGCCAAAGTATTCATATTTATCATAAAAAATGACCAAGTATGACACTTGGACCTGCACCCGTGTCGAATACTTCTAAACGAGTCGGAGCAACATTGGTTTTACTGCCACACGAATTATGGGATTTATGTAGGGTTTGACTGAACGTGAGTGGGATTTATTTTGCAGTGGTTCAGGCCGGGGAAGAGACTGAGCTCCTCGTTGGAATAAAATACGACGGTAATGTTTTTGACTTGTTATTGATTGTTGTGTGGTTTATGGTTGTTTTATGTCATGATGGTAATGGTTGATTTCATGAGCAATATGAGACTTCTGTAGGGAGATATGTGCATAAGTATAATCGTTTTTATTTTTCTTTTTACGGAATGTGTGCATAACTACAGATGATGGGAATGTCATATCTTTTATCTTGTGTTCGAAGCATTGTGTCCTTGTAGTTTCTTGTGTTGTTGACTTGTTGACTGGTAATGCGTTGAGTGTGTTCACCAAACCGCTGAAATTATGGTGCTATTTTAGCAACAATTGGTCATGTTTGTTACTAACTGAGTGCCTTAATTGGAAGTTGGGACATTAAGAAGACGGTGTTGATTTCGAGGTTGAGACAGTTAACACCAAAATAACTTTTACCCTTATTTCGGAGTTGTTTATCTCTATAATCAACGTCGACATAGAATAATTATGGCTACCTTGTGGGTCAAGTTGGGCAACAGTGATAGAGATCAGTGTAATGTTTGTGGTGGTACCTACAAATATCAATGTATTAAAAGTTATTTACTTATAATGTCGAAGAAGATAACGTCTTTCTACGCCCTTTTTACGTTTTTTCTATGTTTCCAAGTCACATTGATGGTTACATATATTGGCTTTTGTTACCTAACCATGATGAGGATGTAAGACTTTCCGATGCAATTTTCATCTTGGTCATTTGGAAACCGTCTCTTTGTGTTACTTACACAAGGGTAAGACTGCGTACATCCGACCTCCCCCCCCCCCCCCCCACACACACACACACACATTGAGGCATTGGGGGTTGTTGCCAACAATGAATTATTTTGGGACGCTTTATTGCTTTATTGCAGTTCTTGGTTACAGTTGCAATTAGTTTGAGAGGTGTCTTTTAAATTTTGGATGAAAGTCTTTTATTGTTGTTCTTAAAGTGTTGTTTTGATGAGCATGTAATTGATTTTTGTGAATTGTGAAAGCCGTCCCTTTTTGGGCGAAAATCCTTTTACTTTTGGTACATTATCATTTTTGTTGACGTTTACTGTGTTTATTTTACCAAATTCATAATTGATCTCAAGGCTCCAAGATCTGAGACAATGCAATTTGACAAGTGTTTCAAATGATTTTAGTGTGTCAAGAAAGTTGGCCATGTTATACTTAGGAATCTTCACATCCTTAGCTGCAATTGTACGGAGAAATTTCATCATGTCAGTGTGAAGTTGATTAGTTTGGTCTTGACTCTTGACTATATCACTGTTTTATGTTATAGGGGACTCAAGCATTAATGTTGTCGCAATTCAAGCCTTTGTCCATCTGCCTTATGATCATCGCCTGCTGGTTCAGAACCTTACCGCACAGGTATTGAGGAATATGTAATTCCTATGGTTTAAGTACAGAATCTGCCATTTGTAATAGAGTGTCTTATGCGTACATGTTATGGCCTACTGTTTACTAGGTTTTCTCTGTTTCACTAGTTTAATTGGAAATTTAAAAGGTCAATTGAATTTTACTTTGTATGTGATGGATGTTGGACTGTTCTTCTCATGCAGTTACTTAATTACTTTGTGTATGTACCCTAGTACTGCACCTTAAGATAACTTTTGGTGTGCTTTGTTTTCAGTTTTTCACCCTTTTTTCACCTCTCTGAATAGGATTATAGCCTTTATAGGTTCCCCATATGAAAGCCGAGTGGGTTTTGGTAGTAAGAAACCCCAATGGCTCTGTACAGGGTGTAGTATTTAGGAGTTTTAATCGTGAAAATATAGCCTATATGTATACTCCCTCCACACACTAATGATCTTCCCAACAACAACAACAACATCAGAGCCTTAATCCCAAAATGATTTGGGGTCGGCTGACATGAATCATCCTTTCGAACCGTCTATGGGTGAACGCAAGCCTCAAAATGCGAATAAAAAGAGGGAAGATGAAAAACAAAAAGGAAGAACGAAAAATGTAATGGAAAGGTAAGGTAAACTTAGGGGTTTTAAAATCGAATTCCGTCTTTCTTTTATAAAAACTTAAAATTTAAATCGAGAGAAAAGATTAAAACGATTTTTAAAAACCGAAATAGAGTTAAGGATCCGGAATGAACCGGGTAAAATCTATAAGAAAGTGGTTGGTGAAAAAGTGTAATAAAGGAGAGAAAAATAAATAATTTAATTTCTTTAAATTAAATAAAAAAAAACATTAAATCTGTCAAAAAACATCAGATACTAAAAATCCACATGTATCCTTTCCCTCCATTGTGCCCTCTCCGTCACCATACTCTCCTCAAGCCCCAGAACTCTCATATCGTGCTCTATCAGTCTCAACCATGTCTGTCTCGGTCTTCCTCTGCCTCTAGGGACCTTTTCTGTTCTCCAAGTCTCCAGCCTCCTAACTGGTGCGTCCATAGGTCTTCGTCTCACATGGCCAAACATATATTAGAGATATTAGAGAAGTTCATTGATGTATGGAGGGAGTATCATCTATAGCTTTCATTTAGTGAGTCAGACTGTTAACAGTTATGCTTTAACGTGTTTCAATATCTATTGAAGAGTGTGCTTTATTAGCTATCTACTACAGTCAACCCATGAGCAAACTTTGAATATTTTGGGCTTAACCAATCATTAACCATTGATACACTTATTTTGTTCTTGAAGTAGTTGGTACCTAGGATCTTTCCTTGTTCAACATTGTCAATGGTCTGGCTTCTTCAAGTTTTTTCTAACATTAGGTTATGATTGTAGATGTTCAACAATGCATCAGTGCCACCATCAGCTCAAGCCACTTTCCCCTACTTGTTTGCTGTAAGCAAATACTTGCAGGTACTTATTCCGACCTGGGAATATCAATTTTTAACTCCTCTTTTAACATTCCTGACTTCCTGGCCGTTAATTATCATTACAACTTAGTGATCACCCTTGGTGTTCTAACATCAAGGCTTCCCTTTGCAGGCTGGTACATTTGATCTTGTTGGCAAAATTGTGTATGAGATAGAGAATACACCATATCAGAGCACCTTCTACAACGGCACTATCGAAGTTGTCGAAGCCAGTGGCCCGTTGACCATTGAAACTGTTTTCCTTGTTACACTTGCGTTTTCCCTTATTGCCGCCCTTGGATTTTGGATACGTGGTCAACTTCAACGCTTTTCAAAGGTAGTTGCTTATTTCCTTATTACCTTGTTGGTTTACTATTCCTTGAGATAATTCTCTCATGTTGCCATTTCTATTTATATCTGTTTTGAAGTTCATTCGCTTTAAATTGCTCCTTTCTCCCCCACTCACCTGCCTAAAAATGCATGTTGGCCTTTTGAATCGGGCATTTGGTGGGGAAAGCCTGCTCATAAGAGAGCTTGGCTGATTGTGAATGTACTTTCTGATTCCTTGTTCTGCGTTCAAAATGATGTTGTACATCATGGGTACAACCGACACTAAGAAGTAAGAACACAAAAATTGTATGAGACACGCTCTTTCATGTGAGACTGTGAGACTAACCACTTCCCTTTAGTAGGGATACTTGAGTTGGTCTCGTATGTAGACCGTGTTACACATCACTCATTGCTATAGCAATACCAAATATTCTACTGTTCTAGCTTTGTCTCTAGGGTTTTATTTTGGATGGGGAATTTGGAGGTAAAGGGAGGGGACGGATTTGGACTTTGGAGGGAGACAATTTTTTATTTGGGTAGCAAAATGGGGTTTGAGTGATTTGAAGGGAAGGGTCCATTTCCCCAACTACAAGTGAAAGATTTGGAAGGGAAATTCCTCCCCCCTCCCTTTCCCTCCCCTCTTTCTCCCTTCCCTCCTTTCCCTCCATTTTTTGTATGAAGAGAAAGGGTAGATGTTTTTGTAAACCATCTCCTACGTGTGTTAGTGTATCTTCTTTGTTGCAAACGTTCTTATCCCCAATCTGTGGACGTTTTCAGAAATCAAAGAGGACAACACCTAAGGTGGAAGTTGGGACTCGCTCAACCGATTCTTCCATGGATGAGTGGCTTCAGGTATATTAATTTTTCTCGAGTGCCATAATTTGTTCAAGTATATGAAGGTATAGAATTAGGAGACGTTCCAATTTCCATGAACCTCATCTTTTTTTCAAATTATATTGAAGGCCCTGCGTTTTACGAAATCATAAAGTTGATAAATAGTGTCTTAAATTAAACAGGAATTTTAATTTGGGATTTTTAGCTATGAGGTTCTGTCAGAAAAGATGTTTATTGTTGAAGAAATTATTACGTTGATAGCTCGCCAAATTATTACTGATTCATTTTGAAAGCACCTATTCATTTTAGAACTGTCCTGAATTTGAAAAAATCGAGGGTGTGTGTTATAATTTGTCAATTTGATAAAAACATACCGCTACAACATAAAAAAATCCTTAAATTTAATTCGTCTTCATGCTTAATTCTCGTGAAAAGTCTGGAAACTGCCTATTTGTGTTAAAGTTGTGTAAAATGTAAATTGACTCCCCCTTACCATGCAATTCGCGAGAGACCTTGGATGCACTGAGTTGCTGTTATTGCTGTTGTCGCTTAATCGCTTATGCCTATTCTTCCACTTCTTTTTTTTGGTTATCCAGGGAACTTCTTTCGCTCAGTCACAGGCGAACAAGTTAAAGAAGAAGAAGTAAACTGCTGGTTGGCATGGTATCAGGAACGGACTAGTCTAGGTCAGGCTCATGTAACTCAAAACCTGAGAGCACTCGGAATTTAATTTTGTTAGACACAGAATTTATGCGCATTTGTAGTGTAGGATGTTGAAAAACCTAGTGATTCGGGTTAATAGTGAATTCCTTTACTTCCCTCATCTTAATACGATGAAACACACGTTACCTTTTCAGAACCACGGATTTGGCTGAAATCATGCATATTTTCTCAGTTTCACTTTATATTGCTTGTTTTTTTTGTTAAAAATATCAACCATATGAACCAGATACAACACTGGACTGAAACCGTGATTGAAATCTATTCCCAGAATTCGACTACTAGTTTATCGCCACATTTTCGCCAACTGTTTGTTATAACTCATAATTCTCTCTTGCCGCTCCAGTCATGTTGGGAGGCAAGGAGATTGCATTTCTCTTTCAATGTTTTAAGCTGCGTATATTCCATTTAAAATATCTACGCTTTCAGCAATTTCATTGTTATATGGAGTACTATTCTAAGTTTGAATTTCATCAAACTTGGATGATTTAATAATCCGCCTGTTTATTCCCGGTTTTTATCATGGGTCACTCTAAATAACCTAATAACCTCGAAACGGATCCTCTTCGAACATTGTTCGGATGCAAATTCTTGTTTAAGACGACTACTTTTTTTTTTTTTTTTTTTTTCTTTTCATACGGGCATTTGTGACCATTTTATGGTTAAATATAACCACAACGGTAATCAAATTGGTGCTTCTATATTTTTATGGGCAAAAATATGGATTTTTAGCTTTTGAGAATTTTTTTTGAACTTTTAAAAAATGTTGTGTTTGGCAAAAAGTGCTTTAAGTCCAAAAACACTTTTACAAGTTAGGCCAAAAACACTACATTTAGCGTTAAAATGGTTACAAAATCCCGTCTTATTGCAGGTTATGGTAACTTGTTTTCCAAAAGTGGTCACATTTGGCTGTAAAATGGTTATAAAATCCCGTCTTATTGCTTCAGACCATAATGGCTCGTCTGATCTGAAGCAAGACCAACTGTTCCGAAAATGTAGATAGTTTTCCCAACCCTCCTTTATTGTGTCGATGACTCCATGGTAAGTGCAGGTGGAGTCACTTTTCTTGCTTAAGTTTTGTCCTTGGTAATCAACAACTGAGAGTGGCCTCACTTAAACCTAATAACCACAATGCACCTACCATTTCGCCTTTTCATTTATGATTTTGAGGCTTTTCCACGTCTCACAGCTCACTGCTTGATCAAATAATGTACACCATGTAATGGAATAGCAAGTTTAGTTGGAGGTTACATTTTGTATTATTGTACATATTTGCTCTCAATATATTAAATTACATGTTCCCAAACTAAAATAAGACAACATATGATAAATAACTCTCCCTAAATTGTTCACTTCTTAGATTGATTAACAAAAATCGATCGTGAGTTATGTGACTCTTAATTTTTATCACGAGTTAGCTAGAACAACCATTTTACATGTAGACCTGGCAAAACTGATCCGGTCCGAAACACTTGATCTGAATAAACCGACTCGTACCCGACCTGACATCCGAAATGAGGACCCGAGCGTGACCCGTAACTCAAATTGGCCTGATCATATATTACCCGACCAGAATGTTATTGTTGCATGCAACCCATTATCCCTAACTAACTTGAAAATAACTGACAGAAAAATGGCCGAAACCCAAAATGGCCCGACCTGATCAGATACGCACTCTTGCAAATCCGAAAGTGACCCGAGCTGAACCCGACCCGGTTTACCCTTTTGCTAGGTTTACGGTCATGTATATAATCCTGTATCTGATTATAGGCATAGCCTTAGAGGCATCAGTCAATTATATTTCTGAGTTAATCAAAGCAAATACGATTTCAGAAGCCAGCTCACAATTTCTGTGATTCTGTCTGATGTTCTACTGTTGGAAAAAAAAATTAACATCATTTTTCATTCCAAAAGCAGTGAATTTTGGAATTTAAAATCATTTAATCATTTTTCATAATTTCTGAGGCCAGCTCAAAATCATTTTTCATTCCAAAAGCAGTAAAATGCAATTCAGAATCCTGAAATTGCAGAAGTGCAGACTGCAGAGTATTGCTGTACTTTTGTACCCCAATATTGGATTGCATCCAGAATATTATTTATTATGTCAACTTCATGGACTTAAATGAACAGATTACATTTACTGTTATACACTGCAAATATCCCAAATAACAGACCTCATCTATGCATGTGGCCTAGAAATTACAACTAACTAACTCAACCACAGTGAATGCTTCATTCATCATACATTTACTTTTACTGAATTAATCCTAGGACTCATACCCAGATTCTCGTAAAATACAAATCTTATACGATACAGTCTTACACGTAAAACTTTTCATTATCTTCATTTGCTTTATAGATCATACTTCATGATTTAGGTTGGTGACCAACTCGAACTGTTTCCTACAAAATAATAATCTTACTCATGTCGTACCAAAGTCTTAGTAAGGCGTTGTTCTGTTCGAGCCCTGAGAATGAATAGTGTTGAAACTCAAGAGGGAGAGCTTTACCGCCCTAGCAGTGGCGGAGCCAGAATCGTTTAAGTGTGGTCTATTTTAATGTAATTGTTATTCATTTCTTTATTATGGGGTCTTAAAAGACATAAAATTTTCAAATCGGACAAATTTTGATGATGAAAAACGTCAATTGTCGGAAAGCAGTGGGGTCTCTCCTTTACATGTGGATAGGCCACCCCGCCCTAGTGATCCTGCCCGGCTCGAATTCAGACTAAACCGGATGGTATACACCCAAAAAAAAGTAATAGTAAGATTATGCATATCTGCTTTGGCTAACTGGCTAAGTTTCACAAGTCTTTGAAGAATAGAAGCAAAATCCTGGCTCGAAACTCATCTACTGAGTATATAACTCTGCTCTTTGTCGGCTGTGTTGCAACGTCCACTCGAAAAAAAAAAAAGCTCTTGAAACAAATATCTGATTATAGTTATACTTTTAATATTACATCAAATTTCTCCCTATAAAATACTAGGCAAAACATTAATGAGAGCAAAAATACAGTTGTACAAGAAGAAACAAAGAAACAAAACCACAAAACCCTTTGTACATGTGCATGTAGTTAAGAGAGTTTATACATTCAGTATCAAAGACATCTACTTTAACGGTGATTTAGCGACCTTAAGTAGCCTACTTTTCAAAGGGGGACCCTATAATTTGTGACCCCTTTTATGAAAGTTAGTTGTATGAATACTCCACTCAATCACACTAATATAAAGTCACTCTACTTCATAGCATTCTTACATACTTGGAGTACTTGAAGCTTTTCTGTACAATGCGGGTGTTTTCCTCTAATCGTCTTAAGACGATTCAAGTCTTAGTCTTAACTTTGTTATTTGTTGCTAATGTCTGTAATGCTGCTGCAAAGGGAGTAGTAGAGGTTACTGGTTTTGGAGAATGCGCAGATTGTCTGCAGAGTAACATTAAGCACAGTGATGCTGTTAAAGGTATGTATTGCTGTTACTACATCCCTTTCGTGTTTATGAAAAGGTAAACAAATGATTGAGACGTAGGGAGTAGTTACTTAATTACAATCAATATCGAGTATCATGTTTGTTTGATTTTATTTGTTGGTCTCATGAAAAGCGGCCTTACGCTAAAAATGGGTGAGACACCAGTTTAGGTTTACCTATCGATTAATGAAACAGTCACGTAAAAATAATCGTGTCAGACCATCTCACGCTTAGCTTTGCAATAAATTCCAACTTTTTATGAAAAGTGAAGAAAAAAAATGACCAAGATGACATGGTGTCAAATGTGCAGGACTGAAGGTTACAATTGACTGTATGCTCACAAATGGTGAAGTTAAAACAAGAGGAACAGGAGAGCTTGACAAAGAAGGGAAGTTTCGAGTTGAAATCCCGAAAGAGCTAGTCAAGGATGGGAAATTGAAGGAAGAATGTTATGCTCAACTACACAGTGCATCAGATACACCATGCCCAGCTTATGATGGCATTCAGTCTTCGAAATTAGCCTTTGTTTCCGAGACTTCTGGTGAAAAACATACATTTAGCCCTGTTGGTAAGGTTAAGTTTTCTTCAGCTACATGTACCTCAGCATGGTTATGGCCTTACTACAAGTACCCTCCAATATTTCCTCATTTTCCGATGAAGCCTTTCCCTAAGATCGACTTCCCACACTTTAAAAAGCCGCTCCCAATTCCTACCATTTGGAAGAAACCTTTCCCTACAATTTGGAAGAAACCTTGTCCCCCACTCACGCCAATTTATGAAAAGCCGCTCCCACCACCTGTTCCGGTATATGAAGCACCACCTGTGCCAGTTTACGAGAAGCCACTCCCACCACCAGTGCCAGTGTACAAGCCACCGGTGTACGTGAAGCCTCTCCCACCACCAGTGCCAGTGTACAAGCCACCGGTGTACGTGAAGCCTCTCCCACCACCAGTGCCAGTGTACAAGCCACCGGTGTACGTGAAGCCTCTCCCACCACCAGTGCCAGTTTACAAGCCACCGGTGTACGTGAAGCCTCTCCCACCACCAGTGCCAGTGTACAAGCCACCACCTGTGCCTGTTTACACGAAGCCAATGCCACCACCCGTGCCAGTGTACAAGAAGCCTTGTCCACCACCCGTGCCAGTTTACAAGAAGCCACTCCCACCACCCGTACCAGTTTACAAGAAGCCATTGCCACCACCCGTGCCAGTTTATGTCAAGCCAAAGCCACCACCGACACCTGTTTACGTGAAACCACTTCCACCACCTACACCAGTATACGTGAAACCGCTTCCACCACCCACACCAGTATATGTAAAACCGCTTCCACCACCCGTTCCAATATATAAGAAGCCATGCCCTCCTATATTCAAGAAGAAACCAATTACTCTTCCCCCTATCCCAACCATCCCTCCTATTTCTATCCCAAAAAAGAAACCAATCACTCTCCCTCCTATCCCAACCCTCCCTCCGATTTCTTTCCCAAAGAAGAAGCCAATCACTCTCCCTCCTATCCCAACCCTCCCTCCTTTCCCAAAGAAGAAACCAATAGTTATCCCACATTTCCCATGGAAGAAGCCATACCCTCCTATTTATGAGCACCCTTGGCTTAAGCACCTACATGATCACCCCAAATTCAAATCACCCTCTTGGCCGAAATACCCTCCCCACAATCATTGATATTTGCTTCGATTTATTTTGTATGCATAGCGTGAATTTATGTTAGTCGATCCCAAATCATTTTGGGTGTAAGACACTATTGTTGTATTGTTAATCCATGTCATTGTATGACTAGGATTTAAGTATGTGTATGAGTTTATTATTATTCCATTATTATTCTCTTCGAACAATAAGGTGAATTTTTTTAAACTAGAGTTATGTATGATCAAGCTAAACTAGCTAGGAGCTGTGTTATACAAGCTCCAAAGATTGATGTTACAAATTGTGCTACAATTTCCTAGTGCTTGTATTCTGTTTGTTTTGCTCACAATTTCCTATCAATTGAAAATTTGTCATGAATGTTTTATGTCTACTTTGAACGATGTGTGCATTCTTTCGGTTTATCACATAAAGCCTGTTATAATTCCTAAGAAATGCTTGCATGGATGCATATATGCAAATATATGCATTCATATATTTGTAAATATGCATCCTAAGAAAGGTAACAATTACTTTATCATACTTGTCGAGACACGTTTTACAACGTGAATATCTTTCGTTACACATTATTAAAAATTATAAAATTTGATATTTTTATAGCATTTATGGCGATAAATCAAACAAGATTTCACATGACTATGGTGCCGTTTGGCCTTGTTTTTATAAAATAGCTTTTCCTTTTAAAAAGGAGTTTATTCATAAGCTACTTTTTGGAAAAAAAAATTGATTGTTTGGCCATAACTTTTGTAAAAACTACTTTTTATAAATTTTGGTTGTTTGGCCTAACTACTTACATCCAACTTTTTTGTTTTTTTTTCTTATTAACCATGTTATTTGTAAAATTGAATACAAAGTAATATTTAAAAAATTTATGTAACCACTCGACAACTACATAAAACTATATAATTATCGTTCAAATTTATAATTACACACCATTACCTGGTACTTCGATGGTATATGTCGGTGTATGTCAGGGAGGCAATGAATTGAGTAGCAGAGAGAAGATGGAACATACCATTATTCAATATATAAGGGGTAGAGGTTTCTGGAAGCAAAATAAAAAAGGCGCAAATAATTGGGTTTTTTGGCGCAAGGTGAAAACAACTGGATTATTTGGCACTTTTGTGAAAAGTAGAATGAGAAGTAGAAAATATCTACTTCTACATTTTGGGGTCAATAAACATTTTTTGACTTCTTAAAAGTAGTTTTTGATATCCCTAATTTATAGTGTTTGGCCAAACTTTAGCTTTTTCATTTACAAAAACACTTTTAAAGCTTGGCCAAACACCACCTATATTTTGTCTTATAGATTAAGAATAATATCAAAAATTCTCTACAGTTATAAATAATGCCAAAAAGTAAGTGTTATCTCTGATTTGAATGGGAGAGAGTATATATATGAGAAGTATTTTAATAAAGTGGTAAAATTATAGTGAAATGGAGGAAGTACTAGTTTCATCTACAACTAACAGATACGGAGTACTTTTTAAGCCATGCCAGATAGTCAGGGACTGTCCTATGTATAACGAGCCCATTTTCTCTCCATTTCCTCAAAAAAAATGGAGAGGCAAATACTTATTAATAGCCCGAATCACATATTAACAACATCTAACGGGTCTAAATTTACGCATAAAAATAAAGGAAAATGAGGTTGAAAGAGAAAATTATTATTTAAGAAAATTGTGAGAGAAAATGGAGAGAAATAAAATGGAGAGGATCCATTACCATGTATAACAGTATAACTATTTTAACAAGAACTGTATACCTCGGCATATATGTCCACAAGACCACACTTTGTTTGGGTGGCGGGATTTGGAGGTAATGGGATGAAAGAACGTATTTTTTCC
The DNA here is from genome assembly GCF_048544455.1 of Silene latifolia. NCBI lineage: Eukaryota > Viridiplantae > Streptophyta > Magnoliopsida > Caryophyllales > Caryophyllaceae > Silene > Silene latifolia. Next base: position 146,358,453 of record NC_133528.1, on the reverse strand, counting down.
TTGTTTGGATAACTAAATATGGTTGGTATTAAATGGAGATGACCAAAATGGTGGGATCCATTTTACCTTATCTCCATGAGGGGTACAATTGATGGACTATACAATCAGTTGTATATGTTGTACGGTGTAGAACTTGAGCTTTGTGTCAAAGTATACGAGCTTTATATTAAAGAATATGAGCTTTATTAAAAAGTATTGAATTCATTCATTTACACACTAGTTTAATACCCGTGCAAAGTTGCACGGGTATGGTTAAAGAAAATTTAGAATAAATTAGGAATAACGTGTTGCATAAAATTGACCTTGACTGATAAGTTAAAATAGTTATGCGAGTTGATTCAACATGTTATTTACATTTGATTAAAATACTTCCCAGAAAAAAAAAACGTAAATAACTTCTCTGAGTGGGATAGAATAATAATGAAAGAGCTATCCTTACATGTAAAATAAGTTAAAATATAAAGGGATATTTTATATGGTACCCCTATGTTTTTTCATATTTAACATGATACCCCTATTTTTGTGTTAAAAATATTTGACGTCTATAATTCTTAGGCACGAACTTGAAAACGACAATTTCATGTCCTAAATCCAAAGACACTTTCGTCAATTATCCAGAAGTAACTTAATAATAGTTGACTTGAATTTGAGATTAACCCAGTCCAAACTGACTGACTGACTCAAAACCGACCCGATTAACCCGTTGCTCAAGTCTAAATTGTCACTAACCCGAGTAATAGAATTCGTTTTCTGATATTATTATATAGTTTAGTGCCCTTACAAATTAAAATTGTACTGGCATATATAGACCATTTATAAAAATATGTTATACATTTTCATATTTACAATAATATATTATGAATGATGTGCAATCTTTTATACTCACTCCGTTTAACAAAAACATTATCTTTAGCTTTTCATGGTCAAAATTATAATAATGAGACCATAATATGTAAAAACTACTCCCATGAATTAATACAGCTTATAGTCAAAGTGTTGTTAAGATAATCTTGTCCATTCCCTCCGTAAATAATGCTATCAATATAAACTTGTCCATTCCCTTGCAAATATTTTCCCATTTAGGCCAAGTAGCTTCAACTTCAACCTCAACCTCAAGCAACCTTGCATAAAAGTATGAGTTAAGTTTTGCTATGCTATGATCACACAATATAATATACGGAGTAGAGTTTATCTTGTCATTTCAAAAAATGATCATCAATGTAATTTAATGTATTTAACTGTTCTATCAAAAATCTCATACAGATTTTCATACATAAGGGATAAGGGAGCTCAACAAAGTCTTCATTAAGAGTCTTCGAAATTTTTGCTTGACCAAATTTGTGGAGTACTAACAATTTTGAATCGTCGCAAGACAAATCCAAACCTTGTGTTGTTTATTAGGGAAATTCCTACCTCCCCGACTTTGCTGTGCAGGGAGCTATTGACCACAAGCAAAAGCTTCTCTTTATCTAAAAAACAAAACAACAAAATATTACTCCCATGAATTAATAGAATTTGTTCAAAGATGGCATAAATAATGACTTGTTACACTAATACTCCCTTTATCTAAGTCATTTATTTACCTTTGTTTAAAAACTCCTTTTTAACATAAATAAATAATGGACTGGAATAAAGGAAGTATATTTTACTAAAAGTTGTCTACTCTAATGAGGATGCATATCAGTCATTCAAAAACTAATTTCTCGAGTTGGCAAGGCGAAATATGGGGTTAGGTCAGTTGGTCGTAGTAGACGGAGTGAGGGATTTTGTAAGGGTGAGTTCGTGTGGGAGGAATGAGGATGCCTAAGATCTGAGACTTATGTCAAGACTGAGAGTAACTAACATAGTGTTATACTGTTATCCTATAACTACTCCATAAAAATTAATAGTGTTATAAATACTAATCTTAGATGGCACTGGTTTCTTATGATGCTACTTACGACATGATCAAGTTGCATTGAATTACTGTAATTTAAATAATCTATTAGTGTATCTAATATACACAAATTCTCATTGAAGACAGATAAAATCCGTCTCTTCAAAGAGACATCTCACAAAGAGCAAGTGGGTGGGCAAATGGAAGAGCAAGTGGAGGAGGGGCGGTAAGATGTCACAAGCCAAAGACGGTCACAACTCACAAGCCAGACCGGCTATCTAATACTATATTAACATGACAACTTAGAGGTCAAATTTTCCCCCATGTAATTTTAGAAAGGAGGAAAACACAGAATCAAAATGAAAATGAGGGAGTATAAAGTAGCAAAAGACGATCTATGTAGAGTAGTAGCTAAGACCAGAAAAGGAAAAATTCTTGTGTCATCCGGGAGGACCCGTCCTTACACCTAAATGAAAATGAGGGAGTATAAATGCAACCTACCAAATGAAATTATTATAATGACTTAGGTGTAAGGAGTAGAATCCTCCAGGAGGACACAAGCATTTTTCCCCAGAAAAGCCACATATCCTAATACACATAATACACAAATCCCTATAGCAAAATAATGAAGGCCCATTTAAAACTATTTCAACAGCACCGTGCATTCGCTCCATTCTGCTGCTAGATTCTTGTTAATGTAAATCTTGTAGTGGAAAATAATGTATATTTGAAAGAATAACTTGATAAAATTGTGGGAAAATCATACTAATTGTAACCCAAGTCCAAAGATAGCAAAATGCTCTCATTATTCAATTGAAATTCCTACACTGTTGAAATTTATCTTATTGGAAAAAACACTCGTACTCTTCTTTTCACTAATAGGAAATCAAAAACCATGTGTACAGAACTGAATGTGCAACAATCACGATGCTTAGATCATATCCAAAAAAAAAATACTGAAGATGAATTTAAATCAACTATTATGAAAAATAAAACATATTTAAATTGGGGAATTTCAATCAACTATTACGATAAATGGAGGATCGTATAAAAAAGTTATTAACTTGCAGATTTTAAACAGATCCTCAAACGGATTATACCAAACAATGTGCATTAAAAGCATAGGATAACAATACCTCAAGACAAAGACGATGGGTTGTTCATGATCTGAAAGGGAGAAGCATAAAATGTAATTAGATTTAGGTTGATGAAATAAAATCGAATCAGAGTAATTGGTATGAGAATTAGTAATAGTTATGGAACAATAAGGAATTGAAACATATTAATACTAAAAAATAACAGGAAATTATTTACCTCTTTAATTCCGTGATCGTAAATATGATTCATCAACCAATAACTTGTGGCTTATTGTGATGAGATTTAATGGATTTCAATTTTGAAGGATTATGGAGGCAGATATGATGAGAAGGATAGAAAAAAGGTATCACGCAAACCGTCTCAATTAGGGTTATACACCTATTAAGGAACAAATAATTTTTTTGGGATGTGGTAGGTAGGTGAGGAAGTGGGCGGGAAAAGAAACATGCCAATGGTTCTTGTTTTATTATTTTATATTAAAAACATGAAATTTAAATTAGCTCAGAAAGAATACACGTAAGCTCAAATTCTTATACTTGGTTGTACCATGCTTATGGTACAACTGGATGTATAATCCTATTTGTGTGAGGGGTAAGATCCTTACCCCCTCATTTTGTATCCAAAACAAAGGGGATGAGCCTAGAGGATCAACCTAAAAAAAAAAAAAAAAAACGGAAAATTCACGTGGTACCCTCAAACTTCGCCATTTTGCATGTGGTACCCAACTTTTTAAGTTTGTGCACATGTTATCCTTGAGATTTGATTTTGAAGCACAACGTACCCTTTTTATCGTTTTTAAAATTTTCAATTGAGCATAAATCATATACCAGAAATCGGAATTGACTAATTTTTTTTTCCAAATTGATTATCTCTTTGCGATCTATAGATTGATCAAACGAAAATGGTCATTCGGAAATTTAAGATCGAAAATATGGTTGATTTGAGATTTTCGTTTAAAAAAAACCCTATAAAATGTCAATCGTCAATTTTTTTTCTCAAATCGTAGATTATGAGGAGATAATCATTTCAGGAAAAAAAATTGTCCGATTCTGAATTCCGGTCTAGGAGTTATGCGCAATTGAGTTTTTTTATAGCGACAAAAAGGGCATGTTGTACATGAAAATCAAACATGGAAGGTATCATGTACATAAACTTAAAAAGTTGGGTACCACGTGCAAAATGGCAAAATTCGAGGGTACCACGTGAATTTTCCGAAAAAAAAAAGAAAGTCGAAAGTCAACTAGGAAATTTATTTAGAGTCACAAGGAACACCAATTATTTGAAAATGTTTTATTTCTTTGGGATATTCTACTGTGTACCCTTATGGTTTTTGGTTTTTTACGTTGTACTTTTTATTTTTATTTTTTATTCTATGGTATATCCCTAAATTCGATATATTAGTCTATATATCCCTAAATTCGATATATTAGCCCAAGAAATAGTATACAAAACTAACTAAAAGTTCAAAAAATCTCCATTATCATGTCATGAATCATAACAGATATTTTTAATAGTAGTTGATGCATAATAAAAGTGATATGTGATGTTTCTCATATAGAATGGTGATACAACATTAATAAGTCAGAATAAAGGTCAAAATACGGTCGTTTGATAGTGATAAAGTCAACGGAGAGTTAAATGAGGTTATGATGGAGAAATAAGTAAGAAGCTTAGGGGTACAATGTAGAATTAAAAAAACAAAAGAGGGATACAACATAGAAAACCGAAAACTCAGGGGTACACCGTAGAATATCCCTATTTCTTTTCATGTCTTATTGATGTTTTCTGATGTATGAAATTGTTGTTTTGCTAGCCCTTTCCCCTTTTGACGCGGTTATCTAATTACTTTTCATGTTTCATTCAACAGTTGATCAATTTGTCTAGAAATCAAAACAATAGGATCTTTGCTCGGGTTAGACCTATAACTCGAACAATGGTGAACTATAATCAAGACCTATTAATTATAATTCGGGTTAATGCTTGAAAACACGTCAAACAATAACAATTTTAGAACGAACGCGTCGAACCGATTTTAGCAATTGCGCACAACAAGAACTAACGTTTTCTTTTCAATATCACGTTCTAAATAATAATACAAATACCTCCTCTTATAGGAGTAATAACCGACTAAAAACGACAGCCAGGATCACATAGCGCATTGTCAATTAAGTGGGTCCCTATATGACAAGGAATTGAAAAGCTACCCGGGTCTGATTGTTTGGGTGGTGTCTTATTCTGAACTAAGGCGGGCCCTATTTCAGTCAAAGCCACCGTTTCATGGTCACCCCCCGTGTGCACACTTATATGTCTCTTACGCGATAAAATTTCTTTCATGAACTTCATGTAAGAGGGTACCTGGGTAAGCAGTTCGGCGAAAGGAACGTTGACATGAAGGCTCTTCAGGATCTTAACAAATTTCCCGAACTGTTGGTCGGCCTTATTATTCTGCAATCGCCTTGGAAAGGGAACCGTGATAGGAATTTTCAACCCTTTGTTCCTTTCTGCCAATGTCTCGACAGGATCAAATTCATTTCTACTCGATCAATCTCTTTTTTCTCTCGATCGAGGTCTTTCAGCAACATTTTCATTCGATCGAGCATTATCCGCCACTCGATCGAAATCCTCTTTGTCAGCATTACTCAATCGAGGTATGATTTCACTCGATCGAGCGGTTTTCTCAGCATTTTTATTCGATCGAGGCATTTCCTCTTCTCGATCGAATTCTTGATTAGCAGCTTTACTCGATCGAACCCCAACATCACTTGATCGAGTAATATTCTCAGCAATTCTACTCGATCGACCACCAGAAATGAGTCGATCGAGTATTTTCCTCGGATTAAGCACAGTTTCGTCAATGGATGACTGTTCACTCTCAGCAACAACAGGTCTCGGGTTTGATATGTCTTCACCATTCGACATTTTAGGTCCTTTATAAGAAAGACCGTTTCACAAATTAATCAGATTTACAGTCTCATGAGGATTCTTTTCAGATTGAGATGGTAAATGATCCGGCTTCCTTGAAGATTGGTTAGTGGCAAGTTGAGCTATTTGGGTCTCGAATGACTTTATCGACGCATCTTTCTGTTGGTCACTCATCTGCAATGTTTAGTCAATGACTAGATCATCGACTTCAACTCAGCCAATTCACTTACTCCACTAGAAAAAGCTCCTTGATGCGGCGGTGGAAAGGATGGAGGCTTTTGAAAGCCTTGTTGAGCTTTGTGAGGAGGAACGTAAGCTTGTTGCTGCTGCGGAGGAGGGGTAGGATTAAGCACATTCTGACTAGTCCATCTCAAATTGGGATGGACTCCACTCTGGTTATTATAATAGGAACCTCCTTGCCTGTATTAATGAAAGGCAAGGACTTGCTCCTTCTCAGTTAGACAGTTAACAGCAGTGTGACCGTCATTACTCCCACACCTCTCACAAGTAACGGCTTCTTGTCTAGTCAACAAGTGAACCGTTTGTTGATCGCCATCACTTTGCAACTCTAGCTTATCAAAACGAGCATTCATGGCTTCCAGCTGAGCCACAACTGCACTATCTACTGAAGAAATAGTATGAATACCTCCTCTCAGGTTCCCATACTCAGCATAATGGGTAGCCATTTCTTATATGATACCCCATCCCTTGTCATCGTCATTGTCTTTCTGAAATCGTCCATTAGATGAGGCGTCCAATATAGCACGTGGTCATCATATAACCCATTGTAGAACTGGTTGCATAAAAACCACTGATCAAACCCATGATGAGGAAGAGACCTCACCAACCTCTTGAAACGACACCAAGCTTCATACAAGTTCTCATCAGGTGTCTGCTTGAAACTTGTAATTTTTCCTCTCAGCTGATTGGTTCGTTGGGGAGGAAAATACCTTTTATAGAAAGCAAGGGCCAGACTTTCCTAGTTAGTAATATCCGCTGCGGTTCTGTCAAGATCTGTGAGCCATTCACGGGCTCTATCGGTCAAAGAAAAAGGAAACAGGATCTCCTTAATCTTATCCTGGGTCACTCCCTTAGTAGCGGGAATGGTAGAGCAATAGTAAGTGAAAACCTCCATATGTTTACGCGGATCTTCACCCGCCACGCCCCGAAATAGGTTCCTTTCGACCAGATTAATGTAGGATGGTCGGATATCGAGAGTATTGTCATCCTCGGTCGCAAGCTTGAAACCTTTAGGGATTGAGGCAGCTGTGGGCTCTGAGTGACTCGCGATATTAGGCATTCTCACTGGATTTATAGCAAAAATAGAGTTGTCTTCTTTGCAAGACGGGTCTTCTGCAAATAAAAAGTGTTCTAGCTCGGGTTCAAAAGTACTCAAGACTTCTTTTTGAATCTTCCTCTGCAGTCTTAGTCTATGACAAAAGGTCCTTTCCGGTTCAGGATCAGCTGGAACTAATTCTGACCTGTTAAACCTGGGCATACACAACACTGAAGAAAATAAGTGAGAACTGTCTCAAGGAATAAAAATTTCTTGAGACCAAGAGAGATAAACGAAACAAATACAGACAAATAGGTTATCGCCTCCCCGGCAACAACGCCAAAATTTGATACGGTCGTTATGTACCAAAAATAAAAACCTAAATATAACTAACTGAAGCTAGCGATAAGTAGGGTCGATCTCCACAGGGAGGCAAGGTATCTATCTGTAAGTCCGTCTATCTAAGTCACAAGTGGGGGGTTTTGAGTTTTGTTTTCTAAAGATTAAAGGCAAGAGAAATAAAGACAAGCGCGATAAAGCAAGAAAATTCGAGATATGTAATCAGATAAAGGTGGTATGCCAGGATTTCGGTTCACCATGGCAGTTCATCGACTCAATCATAAATAGCCTAGACAATATACTATGAGAAGATCAAGGGAAAGGTTCTTCCGGTCCGCTATCCACCCTAGATTTCCACTAACTTAACTTTCGTCCTCATTAGAATAGTCTACTATTCATAGCAGGTCTGTTCATTCCAATCTTTCGACCCAGGAACGAAATTAACCAAATTTAAGTTATTTAGAAGCGTGCACTCAACTAAACATGTTACAGTTATATTGCTATGGTGACAAATTCTCACAAATAAACTCACTACATCATCACATCACTACCATGGCTCCCCTAATCCTAACATAAGGAGATTAGCTACTCATGCTTTTGAAATTAATAACAATAACAACGATCATGAATAAACTAAGAGAAGACATGCTAAAAAGAGTAAAGAGACGAATTGTATACTAACAAAGATAACAATAGAATACAGATTAAGAGATAATAAGGAAGTACAAATAAAAGCAAGCAAAAGATTAGATTAAGAGAAAGAGAATGATTACAAAGTATGAATCCGGCAATGAGAAAAGTAGCAGCAGTAATTACGAGCAAAAGTTCAGAGATCAAGAGTAAAGTTTGAGTTGTGAAACGTCATTATGACCTAATGACGACTTCCTTATATAGGGAAGTGAAATTTTACAAAAATAAATCTAAGCACGGATTAGTTAACCCGTGTAACATAGCAAACTACTCGATTGAGTTCTTTCAGACAACTCGATCGAGGGATTCTTCAGAAAAACCGTTCGATCGAGCAAAAGCAGCTCTCGATCGAACACTTCCAGATAAGCTCCTTTCGATCGAGTATAGAAACCACTCGATCGACCTCCCGCAGCTGCCAAACCACTCGATCGACCATCCAAAGCTTTCGATCGAGTAGATATCCAATGAATCAGCCTTAACTTCGTCTTGTCAGCTTCCAAAGACCTTCCTTCACGCTTCCCGAGGTATGACTCATGCTCTAAATCTCCGTTTTCTTAAAATGCATGCAAAGTGGGACGACTAAGGTACAATTCCATTACTTTTAGGTCCATTCCTGCAATTAAGACAAAGCAAACCAAAGTAGCCAATTTGGGGAATTTTGCAATACAAAGCAATGTAAATGGCATAGAAATACGTGAAATAAGAGGCTAAAAAGTCTATATAAATTGCACGTATCACTTTCCTTGGTTGTTGATCGACTTTCTCCATCCTTTCTGCTGGTTTGAACTGGCTTTTGTGATCAATGCTATGGGGTTGAAATGGTCCTCTTGAAGTATCATGGTAATGATCTCATCCTGTGCCGCTATAACGAATCGGTCCTCTCCAAACAGAAGGCTAACAGCCTGTTCGTCTAAACAAGGTGTTTGACGGTAGGAACCGTTTCTGGAGGAATGAAGTAGCAATCGTGGAAGACCTCAATTCCAGCTAATTTCATTCCTCTATAGTGCCAAGGTTCAGGAAACCCGTGAAAGTATTCTTGATTCCCTTCTCTAACGACGTATCCATTTAAGGTAGAGAGATAAGGTCACATTTGGATTCCCTTGTTCTTACGGTTTTGAAACTGAGTGAGCATCTCCAAAGCTTCTTCTTTCGTGAGTTTGTATCCCAATCCTAAGGGTAACCTCTAAGAGTTTCCTTCTTTGTAAGGTGCAAAGGTATTTTTCTTGGCAGGATTCAGTGGCATTCCCGGGAAGTATCCCTGAGACTTGAGTATGTGGTTGACCACTAAATTGGAGTATGGATCGAAGTATACAGATGCCAGTTCGCTCTCTACAAGGTTTATGCTATGAAAGCCCCCAAGCTCATATACTGGATCTGTGACTACTTGGTTGCTTGACATTTTCTCTATTACTGCCTTGATAGGTGACGAAGTGATCGTCACTATTTTTCCATCTAGTGGAATCTTAATCTTCTGGTGCAAGGTGGATGTTACTGCTTTGGAAGCGTGAATCCAAGGCCTTCCTAGAAGTATATTGAATGATGCTTTGATATCCACTATTTTAAAATTAACCTTCCGCTCAATTGGCCCTGTGGCTATAGTGAGGTTGACTAGCCCTACTACTTTACGTCGTGTTCCATCGTATGCTCGAACACCTTGGTTGGTAGGAGTCCAATCTGATTCTTTCATGCCCAATTTGTATGCTGTCTTTAGTGGTATGACATTGATTGCAGAGCCATCATCTACCAAAGTCATTGGCACGTTCTTCTTTAAGCATATGACGGTAATGTACAGAGCTAGATTGTGACCGGCGACGAAAGAAGGCAAATCCTCATCTGAAGAAGTAACTAGGTTACTTAGTTTAGCTGAATCTTGGAAGACCAAGTTGACTACGTCGTCAGGCGTAGAGTTGTGTGCCACGTTCAATTTAGCCAACGCTTGCAGTAAAGCTTGACGATGGGAAAATAAACTCACAACTAGTTGCCAGACTGAAAGATCAGCCTTTATCTTCTACAGTTGCTTTAGCAAGTGGTCAGTAGATGTATCTTTGCCATCATTTGGTGTGATGACAGTGGTGTTATTAACTGGACCATTAACTATAGGACCATTCTGAGAGACATTTTGATATGGACGCCCTGAACGAGTAAGGTGGTCTATATCTTGATCTTCACTAGCCTTGACTATATCTTCACTAGCTTTGACTAGGTAGTGTTCTGTGAGGTATTCATCTTCATCATAATCGGCCCATATTCCGTTGACGATAATAAGCTCTCTTAACTTGATGATATCGACTTCTAAACTGATTATTTGGTCGACTATACTATCAACCATGGTGACTACCTCTTGCATTATAGAAGGTTGAGATAGATTTAGTGGCACGCTCTCCTTGGGTATGGTGCTTGGATTGCGGAGGGATGCCACTACATCTTCCAATTCTGAAACTTGCCTACTCACACTTTTTGCCCATGCAATAAAGTCGGTAATGGTGGGAGAAATGGTAGAATAACTCCCCTCATCTTCTAATGTGTGAATCTCATCTTCGACTGGAGAAATGAGGTGTGAACAATCCAAGGTGGGTTCTTCATTTGTAATCATCAGAACTCCAAGAGGATTCTGAGTATTGTTAAGCTTACCTCCAGGAGGTATGGGTAGGCGACCATCTTCGATCATATCCTGAAGGACATGATTTAGCTTGAAACACTTCTCTGTATCGTGTCCCTTACCTCTATGATATTCGCAGTATGCATTCTCATCCCAGAACTTGGACTTCTTTTCGGGGTCAGGTATAGGTCCTATGGGTTGGAGCTTCCCTTGTTTCATCAACCTTTTCAGAACATTGGAGTATGTATTGCCAATGTTTGTGAACTTCCTTTGTGGGTTATTCTTCTTTGATGATTCGACAAAGTTAACCTCATCAGTCTTGCTAGTAGAGCCATAAGAACGACTCGTCGAACCTTGATATCCACGACTCACCGTTTTGGACAAGAGTCCTTTACAGATGTCATCTTCAATTCTCGTTCCTAGCACAGTCAGATCTTTGAAGGTCTATATGTTTTGGTACCTCAAGTGGTTTGCATAAATGGGTCTCAAATTATCCACGAACTTTTCCACAAGGGTAGCTTCATCTGGACGTTCAACCAGTTGTATGCTAGTCTTCCTCCACATACTTAGGAAGTCGGTGAAGCCTTCTTTTTTATTTTCGGTAAGAACCTCTAAAGTACGCATATTGACTTGGATCTCAGCATTATCCGCGTATTGTTTAGTGAACTCAATTGCAACATCATCCCAAGTGGCAATCTTCTTGTGTTCCAAAGAGTAGAACCATTGCTTAGGAATGGTGTCGAGGGATGAAGGAAAGATCCTTAAGAACATCTCAGGTTTGATGCCTTTGATAGACATGTAGTCTTGGAAAGCACGAATGTGGTTCAAAGGGTTTGCATTGTGGAGTCGTCCAGACGGGACGATTGGTCGAATGGGTTGGGTTGGGTCTAGGAAGGCCGAATAAAACGATCTAAGAAGATCGAGTAATGAAAACCGACAACTGTCTCATATAAACTATTCCCTAACCTTGTTCAAGTTTCACCCTTGGCAACACGTAAGTGTATATTCCCCAGCGGAGTCACCAAACTGTGGACACGGGGGGCCCACGGGGGCGCTTGGGAACAAGCGTTTGCATTGTGGAGTCGTCACCAATTTTTATCGGAAACTGGAACCGATCGAATACCTTGTGCCATGTCAAGACACAAAGTAGTGACATGAACATTAAGAACTCGTTACCCTTAACATTCTATGTCTAGAATGACTCTCGTGGATGCCAATGAACACGGATGTTCACAGAGATCTAGAGTAAGGGGTGACCATACGTTTTAGGAAGTCCTTTTACTGGACACCTAATCCCGCCCGCCTCGATAGCGGCCTCTACTAATGATTAGGGAAATTATTCATACTCGATATGCTGTCGATTATATGCATGCAATGCAACATCCAACATTTTGATCCTAGCATGTGGGACTTAACTAAGTCGGTGAACAAGTAATTTAGCACTCATTAATATCGAATTAGGGTTTAGAATAAATTACATGTGAAAACAAGTAAATAAATAATACATGATAAAATACAATGAATAAATTGCGATAATGGAAAATTACAATAAATTACAATGATTTAATGATTTACGTCCAAAATATACTTTAGACGGACAATTTGAGAAAAGAAAGGAAAATAAATAAGGGTTAGGAAACATGGACAGATTAAGGGTGATGTTACGATTAGTAGTCGATTGATTGCGTAATTAAAGAATTAGGTCAAAGCAAGAACGGAAGTTCAGAGACAGAGATCACCCCGGAAGGGGCGCAACATTGCTGCGTCCCTTGGAAGAGGCGCAGTGGTCACTGCGTCTGTTCCTGAGGTGAGTTCTGGCTGTAAAGTCAGAACTGCGAGTTGTTACATTCGTTCGTGTGTTTAATGGTTGATTATTGATATTTGACTCAGATGAAAGTGATTTAGTGTGTTAATTACATACGGAATCGTCATAAAGCGATAAAAACGAATTAAAACTAATTAAAATGAATTAAGATGAATTAAAACGAATTAGGTTAAATTACGAAGACGGAAACGAGTTGAAAGAACTAGATAAACTGGAAATAAACGGTAAAAAATATGTTCAAAGGCGAATCTAAAAAAATTGATATGAACGAATTGAATCTCTAAAAATTCGGGTTTGATTTGATGGCGAAAACCCGCAAATATCGATTATAAGGGATTTAAGCCGTAAAACAAAGCATAATTATTATTAGGATGTATTAAAAGATTATTATGTATGGAGAAAAGAGAAGAAATAAGAACAAAAGGAGCGAAATCATCAGAGAACCGAGGAAGAAGAAAGGCAGGAACTGCGGCAGCCTCTAGAAGAGGCGTAACAGATGCTGCGATTCTTCGAAGAGGCGCAGCAGTTGCTGCGTTTCTTCTAGACGTCTGGTTACTGCTAATCCGCAAAAACAGTTTGTTAAAAGGTTTTATAAGTCGATTTTAAACATACTTTTGATGTAAATATTACATTTATTAGTACAAAAATAAAATACAGTAATAAAGACGGGATTTATACCCTCAGACTTACATGTTTGACGAAGCGAGATTAATTAAGTTAACGTTTTAGTGATTGCTCGACTCGAATGTATGTAGAAAGTGCCCTCGTAAGAGGATTTAGATTAAGTTGATTGATGTGTAGTGGTCAAATTGGTCGGTCATGCAACGTGACTGGTACTCAGAATGAGCTGAGCTTACGTGGTCGATTGATCAAGCACGTAGACGTCATAAGCTTAAAGCACGGTCTTAGAATGCAAAGGGAGAAGAGAATGGCAGACACTCGCGTGAAAAATATGTGGAACGAAGGTCCCTATTTATACTAGAAAATATAGAGAGTTATGGAATGACTCAAACTTTGGAAATAAATCACGGAAAAATATGAAAACACGCAGAAAAGAGCTGGGGAAGAGGCGCAACAGCTGTTGTGATTCTTCGAAGAGGCGCAGCAGTGCTGCGTCCTTTCCCCAGAGGTTTCCTCCTGCGGAAGAAAGATTTCCGCGTTTTCTTTATGGAATTGCGGTGGATCTCAACTTCCTTATTCTTTAAAATAAGATTTTCGGGATATATTTTGCCAAAAGATATTAATTTAATTTATGGAATAAAAATATCCGGAATATTCTAGGACATTTCAATTCGGCATTTTAAACGGTTTATTAGAAAAAGAAGCAGTTTTTGTCCCGGACTCCAAATGAACTCTAACTACTGTCAAAATGACCGTATCGGCGCGTAGATGACAACCAAGGGGTAGACACAAGTATTTGAGCTATCACTTGACGATAAACTTACGAACTGTCATAAATCGTTTCGCGTACCAAACATGCGGCCCAATCATCAACGGGTGGTTTGCGGGAGGTGCAGAAATGAGGTGTCTACACAATCTTTGCCAAATTTTGTGGAGGAATTCTTTTGTATTCGAAAGGTTTAGTGAATTGGTTAGATGTGGCGACTACTCGATCCTTAGCCCCACATTTCCTAAAATGGTGTTGGCACCGAACCCTTTGCACCTAACCCAAGCCCCATTACAACTCGGTTGTCTCTCTTGTATGTGAATCATTTTGACATTTCTCTTGCGGATATTGGATGGATTACCATATTAGATTGCGGGCATGCTTTACAAGTCGAGTTATGGGAGTGATTTTGGTTACCTTTTGTCACAAAAATCACCCGGTTCTTTAGTGAGTGTCTAGTTAAACCCATGAGAGTTGGACTTGGGTCTCCTTTTGGTCAAAGGTTTGATATGGAGTCGAATCTTGTGTGTGTCGTGTCATTCTTGGGAGTATAGTGAAGTACTTCCCCTTTCCCGCCAAGAATTTGTTTCTTAGGCACCCCGTGTTGTCAATGTAGGCTACTTGAGCTAGAATTAAGGGATATCCTCCACTAAGACCCAGAGACGACATCCTCCACTAATGACTCTCTTTGTTCGATTTTTGAAAGCAAAACGGCCGCTTAGATGAGGAAAGCGGTTTGATTTTTGTGATGCATCTTATATGTTGACTTCTGCTTAATTGAATGATTGCATCAAAATTTTCCACAAGCCCCCACTTGCCTTGCATCGTAATGCATACCTCATTGTGCTTCGGTGTGCGTTGAAAGGACGGAGAAGGCCCGTTAATTGCCTCTCATAGAATATTATTAGTTTAGTTGGTCTTCTTATATTAAGGGTCTCAGTTTAGTTTAAGTGATCTTACTCGAGGATGAGTTAGGTTTAAGTGTGGGGAGTGATACGTACAATTTATATAGTCTTTTTAGCCTTTTATTGCACGCATTTCTATGCCTTTTTGTATTGTTATATATTGCAAAATGCCCCGAATTGGTTACTTTGGTTTGTTTTGCCTTTATTGCAGAAATGGACCTGAAAGTAGTGGAACCGCGTCATTATTCGTCCCATTTAGTGTGCATTATAAGGAGACAGGAGTATTAGAGCGAGAGTTATGCCTCGGGTTGCGTGAAAGGATGGTCTATGAAGCTGCCAAGGACGTATTTGTAGCTGATGCATGGATATCCATTCGATCGAGAGGAATTATGGGTCGATCGAGTGGTTTGGCTGGAGCAGAAGGTCGACCGAGTAGTTATGTTTACTCGATAGAAATGGGATTTATAGGAGTTACTCGATCGAGAACCTTGACTGTTCGATCGAGTACAAATGCTGGAGAAGATCTCGATCGAGTGATTTGAAATCACTCGATCGAGAGGTTTGCTATGGTACGCGGGTTTAATTAAGTATTATGCTTCCCTAAATAAGGAAGTCGTAATTAGGTCATTAGGATTATCTTTTACATACTTTTCATACTTTACTTCTGAACTAACTGCTTAATCTCTCAACTCTCTTTACTCTTAATCTCGTACTTTGTTTTGCGGATTGTTCTCTACGCCGGATTCTTTAAGATTGTAATCATTCTTTCTTACTTAATCTCAATACTTTGTTTACTTTAATTCTTGTTCTTTCGTTATTACTTTTGCCCTAATCTTGTTTATGCTTTATTGTTATTATTTCGTTATGTCTTCTATTAGCAAGTCTTTTGTTATTATTGTTAATCGCATTAAGAACATGAGTAGCTAATTCTTTCTATGTTAGGACTAGGGAATCCATGGTAGGATTGTGACGATGTAGTGAATAGGCTAGATAATTTACATGTGAGAATCTGTCCCCATAGCAATATAACTATAACACCAATTTAGTTGAGTGCACGCTTCTAAATAATATTAATCTGGTTACTTTACTCCTGGATCGGAAGATTGGAATAAATAGACCTGCTATGAACAGTATACTACCCTAATGAGGGCGGAAGTTAAGTTAGTGGAATTCTAGGGTGGATAGCGGACCGGAAGGACCTTTCCCATGCCCTTCTCACAGTAGATTGTCTAGGCTATTTGCAACCAAGTCGATAGACTACCATGGTGAACCGAAATCATGGCACACTTTCTCATATTTGATCACTCTTATCATACTTTCTTACTTTTACTGCTCTTACTTTATTCCTCTTTCCTTTAAATCTTTAGTAGTTTAGCAAATCAAATTAAAAACCCCCAATTGTGACCTAGATAGACGGACTAAGGATACATATCTTGTCTCCCTGTGGAGATCGGCCCTACTTATTGCTAGCTTCTGTTAGTTTTATTTAGGTTTATTTTTGGTACAGAAACGACCGTATCAAATTTTGGCGCCGTTGCCGGGGGAGGCAATAGACCTATCTATCTTGTTGTTTCGTTTATCTCTATCTGTCTTAGGGAATTTTTATTCCTTGAGATAGTTCTCACTTATTACTTTCAGTGTTGTGTATGCCCAGGTCTAACAGGTCAGAATTAGTTCCTGCTGATTCTGAACCGGAGAGATTATTTCGGCATAGACTCCAACTGCAAAGAAATACTCGAAAGGAAGACTTGAGTACTTTCGAACCCGAGCTACAACACTTTCTTTTCGCAGAAGACCCGTCTTGTGAATTAAACAATCTTATTTCTGCTATCAAGCCAGTAAAGATGCCTAACATTGCGAGTCACTCAGAGCCCACAACTGCCTCGATTCCTAAATGGTTCAAGCTTGCGACAGAGGATGGTAATACTTTCGACATTGGACCGTCCTACATTAATTTGGTCGAAAGGAACCTGTTTCGGGAGTGGCGGGTGAAGATCCGCGAAAACACGTGGTGGTCTTTACTGACTATTGTTCTACCATTCCCGCCACTAAGGGAGTGACCCAGGACAAAATAAAGGAAGTCTTATTTCTTTTTTCACTGACTGATGGAGCCAGGGAGTGGCTAATTGATCTTGATTGCACTGCAGCCGGTATCACCAACTGGGAGACTCTTACTCTTGCCTTTTATAAAAGGTACTTTCCTCCACAACGTACTAATCAGCCGAGGGGAAAGATTACGAGTTTCAAACAGGCCCCTGATGAAAAAATTTATGAGGCTTGGTGTCGGTTCAAGAAGCTAGTGAGGTCTCTTCCTAACCATGGATTTGATCAGTGGTTTTTATTCAACCAATTCTACAATGGGTTGATGATGACCACCATGTTATACTTGATGCCTCATCCAATGGGCGATTTCAAAAGAATAATGATGATGATGATAAGGGATGGGGTATTATTGAGGAGATGGCGACCCATTGTGCTGAGTATAGGTACCCAAGGGACGGTATTCAGACGGTGCATTCGGTCGACAATGCAGTTGTGGCTCAGCTGGAAGCCATGAATGCTCATTTTGATAAGTTAGAATTGCAAGCTCCTAGTGATCAAAAGACGGTCCACTTGTTGACTAGACAAGCGACTGTAACCTGTGAGAGATGTGGGAGTAATGACGGTCACACTGCTGTTGACTGTATGACAGAGAAGGAACAAGTCCTTGCCTTTCAGCAATATAAGAAAGGAGGGGGTTCCTATTACAATAATCAAAGTGTAGTCCATTGATAGGGCAGTCGTATACCTATCAAAAATAACCAACTGGCTCTAACTAATATAGCTAGGGAAGTCGGGTCGAATCCACAGGGAGATGGGAAAATGTTAGCTTAGTCTAAGTCCGTCTCGGTAACCGATTTAGGGGTTTTAAATGATTGATTCTAAACTAATGATAAGGATAGGGAAGAGAAAATAAGAGAATAAAGACAAATCAAGTAGAGAAGACAGCTAAGACAGACGGTTCACCATAATTATTCAGTCAAGTAATCTAGATCTCAGGTCAATGCAGATACGGTCTGAGGAGCAGTGAATATCTCCTTTCGGTCTCAATTCGCCTTAAAGCACAAATAGCTTAGCTTTCGCCCTAACTATAATGCTCTATTGTTCGCTACTAGTCTCGCCTTTTCCAACCTTTCGGTCCAGGTCAAGGGTCACTAAGATATAAGTGCCTAATTGCGTCGACTCAATTAAACAGATACAATTAATTGCAGCAGTTAACAACACAAATTATACCAGCATTAACCCAATAAATCAATTACTTTCTCTTCATAATTATGGATCCCCTATTGTCTTAGCATAGGGGGAATTAGCTACGCATCATCATTGAACTAACAATAACATATATATAATCAAAACTAAACATGATAATAAGATTAATGAAGATTGAACTAAAAGCAATTATGATAACAGTGAAGGAAAGAAGGAATTAAAACGATAAATAGGATTAAAGGATTTAAGGAAGAATAATAGTACCAATACAATCTGAATCCGAGTAGCAAAAGTATATAAAGAAAGCAAAATCCGATGAACAGTAGCAAAGTATAGAGTAAAGTCAGTGTGTGAGGGAAGAGAGGAGAAGAAGCGAGTTACGTTGTTCTCTTCCTCCTTATACGAAAAATCCACTCTAAACCTAACTTATAGACTAATTACAAAAGCCCATACGGAGATTAGGCGGAAAAAGTCTTTAGAAAGATAAACCACTCGATCGAGTGGAATAAAACCACTCGATCGAGCAAACTAGCACCAAACCACTCGATCGAGTGGAATAAAACCACTCGATCGAGCATCCTTGCAAAGTCTTCTCGATTGGCTTCTTGAACTGCTCGATCGAGCAACTACCCAAGTATAAAGCATTCGATCGAGTAGAAAATCTACTCGATCGAGCTATCTTGGCACGTAAGACCTTAAAACACCTTCCGAAACTAGCTCACGCGTCTCCAAAATGTTAGATTCCAAGCCCCGACTCCTTATTCTCCATAAATGCATGCAATTGGGACAAATTAGGCTCGATTTAGCTCCTCTTTGGTTTATTCCTGCAATTTACATAAAACGAACCAAAGTAGAATATTCGGGGGTATTTGTAGCTAGATGCTACATAAATAATACAGAAATGCGTGTAAAAATGAGGTAAAAACCTTATATAAAATACACGCATCAAATCTCCCCAAACCAAACCTTTGCTTGTCCCCAAGTAAAATATGAATGCATCTAAAGAATAAACAAAGGAACGGGACCAACGCATCAGCTACAAATCACCCACTAAAACCAATTTAATGCAACAGAATGACAAGGTGGCAAATGAGAAGTGCAAACGAGTTAAATCAATGTCTCAAACTTACTGAACCGTCGACCTTGCAAGACTCAAAAGATATCGGACTCTCACGGGTCGCTCATCACTCAAAATTAGGCACAAGGTGAGTATATATGTGAAAGATAGAAAGGAGTAAAGACACTCACCTAACTCGACCTATAAGAACATGCATGCAGTTAACATGAATAATGTCTCTACAACCGTACATACGCATTCCAACCATACTAATGACCAAGACACATGTAGAGGACTTGCATTTGGGTAAGTGAGGTAATGGGTAAAAAGGGGCTAAGATGAATTTAGACATGTGGAGTTAATAGCCAGGCTAGAAACAACGAATTCCAAATTTGAACTGCATCCCAACTTCGTACTCAATATAGCAAGATAAAACGGTGCAAGTAACATGCACTCTACTCACGAAACACCAAATCAACTCGTCAACTCCCCATAAGATATAAATAAAGCGTGGGAGTGAAAATCATTATACAAATTCTCATTTTTTTTCTTCGCACATGATTTTTCTTTCTTTTTCTTCTTTTCTTATTTTTTCGTTCTTTTTTTTTTCTTTTTTTCATCATTTTTTCCGTTCATCACTTTTCTTTCATTCCATTCAATTCTTCCACCATCTTCTGAAATCAGACAAAATAACCATATTGCAATAAAACATTCCAACAACTACTCGTCACTAGCTCGGCTAGGGTAGGAAGTATTATAGAAAGTAGCTAATAGGACAAAAAGGCAATTTGGCTATGTGGGGTTCATGGGTAGAATGAAATAGAGGAACTGCCTCTCCTAACATGTGTCACCATCCACAGACCGAATGCATACAGGTATTAAGAAGACTAGACTCATGCTTATGCAAATTGATGTTACATGCCTTAAAGAGAATACTACTCACATCCTAAATGAAACTGGTCATGAATGTCACCAGTTTATAAAGCTCTAACCTCAGAATGTAATGTAGCTTGCCGATATAATGAATCAAGTCTATTCGTTCAGATAAGAGAGAAACAAAAACTCGTAGATTATGCACCAAATCATGCCAACTAAATGTCAAGAATATGCAAGGCTCAAGTAAGGATTCAATGTAGCGTCAAAGTTCAAACGTTCCGACTTAAATTAAACGTGAAATTTTTTGAAATTTTATGATTTTTTTGTGATAAAAAACAACAATGCATGCGAAAACAATTAAACGTGCAAGCAGAAATGCAAGAAAACATGCAGACAGACACAGATATGGATGCATACCTCCCCAAACCAAACTGTACAATGCCCTCATTGTACTAAAAATGGGGAAGAAATGCAAACTGAAGAGAAAAGGAGGAGTGGAGTCGGAAAACTTACAAAACGTCATATAGAGGGACCTCCCCAAACCGACCATGAACATGGGAGGTTAAAGAAAGTCAAGCAGTAGCTCCATAGACGGAAAACAGTAGCTGAAAGACGTAACCACTCGATCGAGCAACTTGGATCAGCTCGATCGAGTAAACTGGAATATGGAAGGACTCGATCGAGTAGAAAACCGCTCGATCGAGTAAACGCGATTTTGGCTCTGGTCGATCGAGTACAAAAATCACTCGATCGAGTGAATAATCACCCAAAAGTGCTCGATCCAGTAGAAAAACTACTCGATCGAGTGACTGGACCTGCAAAAACGCGTTAAAAAAGCAAGGAGAGCAAATAAAGTTCGTAAAACAATGTCGAAAGTGCAACAAAAAGCTAAAGAAAAATAAAATGTTCAACAAAAGTACAATAAAACAGTCCGGGCTGCCTCCCGGAGAGCGCTGGTTTAAGAGGTCCCGCACGACCTTTCTGGCATCAAGTAACTGGCGCGTCTAGCTCGTCGAAGTACAAGACTTCAACACGTTTGTCTGCTTCATTTGCTTCATGATAATGCTTCACGTATTGCCTATTCACCTTGAACCTATTACCTTCCGAGTCTTCGAGCTCCACGGATCCAAATTTAGTAACAGCTGTCACCGTATAAGGACCACTCCACCTGGACTTCAGCTTGCCAGGAAACAATCTCAATCGGGCATTAAACAGCAGCACCTTTTGCCCAACATGAAACTCTCGAGGTAGGATTCTCTTGTCATGCCATCTCTTCGTCTTTTCTTTGTATATGCGCGAGCTATCATAGGCATTAAGCCTAAACTCTTCCAACTCATCTAGCTGCAAAAGACGATTCTGACCACACAACTTAGGATCAAAGTTAAGCTCACGAATTGCCCACCAAGCCTTACACTCCAATTCAACAGGCAAGTGACATGATTTCCCATAAACTAGCCTATAAGGTGATGCACCAATTGGTGTCTTAAAGGCAGTTCTATAAGCCCATAGTGTGTCCTCTAACTTAAGACTCCAGTCCTTCCGTGATTTAGAAACTACCTTAGACAAGATCTCCTTCAACTCGCGGTTAGAGACCTCAACCTGACCACTAGTTTGGGGATGATACCCCAAACCACGCCGGTGTTGGACACCAACTTTAGACAGAATAGAGGTTAGTTTCTTTTCCTTAAAATGCATTCCCCCATCACTAATGACGACCCTAGGGACACCAAATCGGGGAAATATGACCTTTTTGAACATTTTTATCACGGTCTTGGCATCACAATAGGGTGAGGCAATGGCCTCAACCCATTTCGACACATAATCAACAGCCACTAAGATATACCTGTTACCTTTACTGGATGGGAACGGTCCTTAGAAATCAATGCCCCAGACATCGAAAACTTCAACCTCTAAGATACCATTTTGTGGCATCTCATGTCTCTTCGAAATGTTCCCTGATCTTTGGCAAGCATCACAAGCTGAAACAAAAGACTTAGCATCAGCAAACAAAGAAGGCCAAGAAAAACCCAGACCTTAGCCCTTAGCCACGGTGCGCGATGGACCGTGGTGACCACCATAGGAAGAGAAGTGACAGCCCTCCAGGACTACTTTGGCCTCCCACTGCGGAATACACCGTCTGTAGAGACCGTCAGCACATTCCTTAAATAAATAAGGATCATCCCGTACTGCTTAGCGTTATACAGAAAACGCTTCCTCTGCTGATGAGAAAGGTCAGGCGGCAGCTTGCCACTGACAACGAAGTTAGCTATATCTGCATATCAAGGCTCTTGGTTAACAATAGACGATATAATATCAAATAAAGTATCGTCAGGAAAAGAATCATCAATAGGTAGAGGATCTTCCCCTTCCTGTCGCGTCAGTCGCGACAGATGATCAGCTACAACGTTCTCAGCTCCTTTCTTATCCTTAATCTGCAAATCAAACTCCTGGAGAAGGAGTATCCATCTCAGTAGCCGTGGTTTAGCCTCCTTATTAGCAAGGAGATGCCTCAAAGCTGCATGGTCAGTAAAAACAGTAACTTCTGACCCAACTAAATAAGAACGAAACTTCTCTAAGGCATAAACTACGGCTAGCAGCTCTTTTTATGTGGTAGTGTACTTCACTTGAGCCTCATCCAGAGTTCGGCTCGCATAGTAGATAGCATTCAAAGCTTTGTCTTTCCGTTGGCCTAGCACCGCTCCTAGTGCATAGTCACTGGCATCGCACATTATCTCAAACGGAAAGTCCCAGTCGGGAGGCTGTATGATCGGCGCAGAGACTAAAGCCTGCTTTAACCTGTGAAAAGCTGAAAGACATTCATCAGTAAACACAAAAGGGGCATCCTTAAGTAGCAACTGTGTAAGTGGTTTAGCAATTTTTGAGAAGTCCTTGATAAACCGGCGATAAAAACCGGCGTGGCCAAGGAAACTCCTCACCCCCTTAACATTAACAGGATCTGGTAATTGCTGAATCACTTCCACCTTTGCCTTATCAACCTATATTCCCCTATCAGAAACTAAGTGCCCTAAGACAACTCCCTCGTTGACCATAAAGTGGCACTTCTCCCAGTTCAGCACAAGATTAACCTCAATACAGCGCTGCAACACTTTATCAAGATTAGACAGACAGTTAGAAAAATCACTTCCATAAACACTGAAATCGTCCATGAAAACCTCCATAATAGACTCAATATACTCTGAAAATATCCTCATCATGCACCTTTGGAAGGTGGCAGGGGCATTACACAAACCAAAGGGCATCCTGCGATACGCAAACACGCCCTGAGGACAAGTAAATGTAGTCTTAGCCTGATCGTCTGGGTGGATAGGGATCTGAAAGAACCCTGAATACCCGTCTAAATAGCAGAAAAATTTATGAGAAGCTAACCTTTCTACCATTTGATCAATAAAAGGAAGGGGAAAGTGATCTTTCATGGTGGCGGCATTAAGCTGTCTGTAATCAATGCACATCCGCCAACCAGTCACTACTCGAGTAGGTATTAACTCATCCTTATCATTCTTAACTACAGTTGTCCCTCCTTTCTTCGGGACCACCTGTACTGGGCTCACCCACTTAGAGTTACCAACAGAATAAATAATATCTGCGTCGAGCAGCTTCATTACCTCAGCCATCACAACATCCTGCATCTTCTGGTTCAGTCTGCGCTGACCCTGTCTGCACGGTTTGTGATCTTCCTCAAGCTCTATCCTGTGCATACAAATATCGGGACTAATCCCCTTGATATCGTCCAATGAATAACCCAGTGCTTTCCTGTTTTTCTTAAGTACAGCTAACAGAGAGGTTAGCTGATCATCATCAAGCTTAGCACTAACAATGACTGGAAATTGCTCAGTATCATCTAAGAAAACATATTTTAGATGAGAAGGGAGAGGCTTACGCTCTGGTACCTTTACCTCAATGGAGCAAAGAGTGCTAATCATCTGTTCCACTTGCTCTCCCTCAGCTTCGGTGAGTTCAAACTCATCTAAATCATCAGCAAGCAAATCCAACACAGCGTCATCGTCGTCTGGGCTATCTGCACACTCATCAAAAAGCATAAGATCTTCTAGTGGATCCTTCATAAAAGAACCCGACCAGAAGTCATAAATAGACTCGTCAATAATATCAACCGAATAACAAGTATCCTCTATCATTGGCCGAGCCAAAGTACTAGGCAGACTGAAAGTGATCGCGTCATCCCCTACTGCAAGAGTCAAACACCCTTGTTTGACATCAATAACGGCCCCAGCTGTACAAAGGAATGGTCTTCCTAAGATAATTGGGGTCCGGGTGTCCTCAGCTATATCTAAAACAATGAAATCAACTGGAATAAAGAGCTTGCCTATTTTCACAGGCACGTCCTCTAAGACACCTAAAGGCTTCCTAACAGATCTATCAGCCATCTGTAGGGTAATGTTAGTCACTTTAAGGTGACTCATGTTTAGTTTCTTGCAGACAGACAGGGGCATGACACTAACACTGGCTCTTAAGTCACAAAGAGCCTTATCAATAACCACGTTGCCTATAATACAGGTAATAGAAAAGCTACCTGGGTCTTTCATTTTAGGAGGAGCCTTGTTTAAAAGCAAATTACTAGACTCTTCCATAAATGAAACTGTCTCGAACTCACTTAAATCTCTCTTACGCGTCACAATATCTTTCATAAACTTAGCGAAAGTAGGCACCTGAGTAACAAGTTCAGTAAAAGGGACAGTTACCTGAAGGTTCTTCACAACGTCCACAAACTTACCGTACTGTCGCTCGATCTTTGCATCCTTCAGACGACCTGGGAAGGGCACTCTGGTAGCAATGAGTGGACCCGCAACTTTTTCTTTACCTTTGTCAATGCGTGACGTCTCCACAGCAGGGGAAGATAACACGGTAGCGGGATTAGGTAGTAAAATAGGGTCTCCGCCACTTATGGTACTCGATCGAGTATTTTTATCACTCGATCGAGTGATTTCATGTTGAGAAATGCTCGATCGAGCTCTTTCCTCACTCGATCGACCATTCCCTTTTTCTGCTTTACTCGATCGAGCATTTTTATCACTCGATCGAGTGATTTCTTCAGCAGACTTACTCGATCGAGTAAGTATATCGCTCGATCGACCATCCTCGTTTTCTGCACTGCTCGATCGACCATAATTATCACTCGATCGAGTGACAGGATGAATTAAATCACTCGATCGAGTAGATTTTTCACTCGATCGAGTGTTTGGAACACACGCAGCAACTATTTCGTCCAAAAACTCATCTATATCATCCTCCGGGGTATCTTCAGCTATCAAAACCCCGTCTTCTGGTACTTTTGACCCTTCATGAGTAAGGCCAACTTGGAGATTTGTTACATAGGCTGGATTGCATGCCGGTAGAAGCTTGGCTTGATCTTTCGCGAGTGTTAAGTGCGCGACTTGTTCTCTCAACTCTGCTATGACATTTTCTTTTCTATTGCACTTCTCCTCAAATTGCTGTGTTATGCTAAACGTAACGGATTTCAGTTCGGCAATTTCTTGATTTGCAGGAGGAGGAACGGGTTGCGGCGCTGGCGTATAAAGAGTAGGAGCATTCCTTATTTCTTCGTACAGCTGAGAAAAAGGAACTCCTTGCTTGTATTTCTGATAAGCAAGGACACGTTATGTACTCGCCAGGCATCCAATAGGGTCATGCCTTTCCATACCACATCTACCACAAAGCTCAACATACTCGGTAATCGAACAAACCTGAGCACTCTCGCCTGAAACTTCTGTGATCTCCACATTACCTAGACTTTTGCTAGGACCTTCCATTACAGCAGCTGCTGACTCAATAACTTGCTCACTACCTCGGGGATTTCCATATTCAGAGACATGAATAGCCATCTCCTCAATGAGACGCCACCCTTGGCCATCTTCAACATTCTTCGTGAATCTCCCTTTAGCTATGCTGTCAAGAATAGCTCTCTCGCTCCAATATAACCCATTGTAGAATTGGGTACAAAGGAACCATTTCTTGAACCCGTGATGAGGCACAGAGCGGACAAGTTTCTTGAATCTAGTCCAGGCCCCATTCAAATCTTCAGTAGACAGCTGCTCAAAAGAACTAATTTGAGCTCTCAAGGCATTGGTGCGCAGCGGTGGAAAATATCGCCTGTAAAAGGCCAAGGCAAGGGAATTCCAGTCGGTTACACCGGCTGCCTCCCTATCAAGATCTATCAACCACTCCCGGGCATCATCAGCTAAAGAAAGGGGAAAGAGGGCTCCCTTCACTTTGTCCTGTGTTACCCCAGCAGAAAGGGGAATGGTAGAGCAATACTCTGTAAACAGCTCTATATTCCTGCATGGATCTTCTTCAGGTACCCCCCTAAAGAGATTTCTCTCCACCAGCTGTATGTAAGATGGGTGGATTCCAAAGTTTCCCTGATTAGCAATGGGTAAAAGGAAACCTTTTGGAATTGAATCCACAGTTGGCTCTGAATAGCTGGCTAACTTAGGCATTCTGGCAAATAGATTTCACAAAGCAACAACTAACCTGCAAAGCTAATCAAAAACTTTGCAAAAAAATGAGATCAGTCTCAAGGAATAAATTCCTTGAGACGAGAAACAAACTTAAATAAAGCAACAAAATTGCGCCACCTCCCTGGCAACGGCGCCAAAATTTGACAGGGCAGTCGTATACCTATCAAAAATAACCAACTGGCTCTAACTAATATAGCTAGGGAAGTCGGGTCGAATCCACAGGGAGATGGGAAAATGTCAGCTTAGTCTAAGTCCGTCTCGGTAACCAATTTGGGGGGTTTTAAATGATTGATTCTAAACTAATGATAAGGATAGGGAAGAGAAAATAAGAGAATAAAGACAAATCAAGTAGAGAAGACAGCTAAGACAGACGGTTCACCATAATTATTCAGTCAAGTAATCTAGATCTCAGGTCAATGCAGATACGGTCTGAGGAGCAGTGAATATCTCCTTTCGGTCTCAATTCGCCCTAAAGCACAAATAGCTTAGCTTTCGCCCTAACTATAATGCTCTATTGTTCGCTACTAGTCTCGCCTTTTCCAACCTTTCGGTCCAGGTCAAGGGTCACTAAGATATAAGTGCCTAATTGCGTCGACTCAATTAAACAGATACAATTAATTGCAGCAGTTAACAACACAAATTATACCAACATTAACCCAATAAATCAATTACTTTCTCTTCATAATTATGGATCCCCTATTGTCTTAGCAGAGGGGGAATTAGCTACGCATCATCATTGAACTAACAATAACATATAGATAATCAAAACTAAACATGATAATAAGATTAATGAAGATTGAACTAAAAGCAATTATGATAACAGTGAAGGAAAGAAGGAATTAAAACAATAAATAGGATTAAAGGATTTAAGGAAGAATAATACTCCCTCCGTTCCACTCAATTGTTTACACTTCCCTTTTGCACAAATAACTAAGTGAGGAGATAAGTGATGAAAGATGAAATAAAACTCAATATTAAATACAAGAGAATGCAAGTTGTAGTGTTAAACTAAAATTTAATCACTTCATTAATATTTGGTGGGACACCCAAAGATTTACACCAAATTCAAATACAAACACACTGATCCTTCTCCTCCTACCCCAATTATGATCTGTGTCAACCAAAAACGTGTCTTCACTTCACTACAAAGCCCACATCGGTTTTAGAAGAGTGCTCAAAAGAATGATAACATTTGTAGAGTCTGAGATTTAAACAAACATCCAAATAGTACTCCATCTAACTTTGATCCTTCACTCAAATAATGCGAGCATTCTGTTGAATTTTGTTGAATGTGAGCACTCAAATAATGGCAGTATAATCAACCCTTCATAAACATAAATTTATAATTGTACCAAATTTACAACATCAAAATAATTTGTTCATCTGATCGAAATTTCCCAATAATTTCAAATGGAATTAACAGATCTAAACTTTCAGAAAAAAATCAAAAATTATACAAATGATCTAAGACTAACACAAAATTTAATATAAATTTCTACTCGAATTAACCCATCTAAAATTTTGCAAGAATTTCAAATCCGACATTAAACCAGCATTATAGTGAAACAGATCCATCAAAAGATGGAGGAAACCAAAGGTTTAAGGAGGGCTAAGTTTCGAAAATGACCTTAAACCACCACCGTCTTCAACAACTTCCACATTATCTCCTTTCAGATCCGACCTTAAACCAACGAAAACGACACCAATACCGTCTTTTTTTGAATGGTCGAAAGGAGGAATGTTATTGACCCCATGATTAACAAGCTCTTTTGATGTTATTAAAATGAAGATGATTTATGGTGGAGATGGGCAAGAGATTGTGAGAGAGATGGAGAGAGAGTGTGAGAGTGAGATGGAGCGGCGTGAGAAAAGAAGAGAGAAGGAGGGTGTAGGTTTTCTCAAAATAGAAGAAATGAATAATAATAATTGTGTTGATTAAAATTTGCATAAGTAAAATAGGCCACATATCACATGGCTAAAGCTTACCAAAAATAGAAGTGTTAACATATGACTTGTACCCCTCGATTTGGAAAGTGTAAACATATGACCGGAACGGAGGGAGTAGTACCAATACAATCTGAATCCGAGTAGCAAAAGTATATAAAGAAAGCAAAATCCGATGAACAGTAGCAAAGTATAGAGTAAAGTCAGTGTGTGAGGGAAGAGAGGAGAAGAAGCGAGTTACGTTGTTCTCTTCCTCCTTATACGAAAAATCCACTCTAAACCTAACTTATGGACTAATTACAAAACCCCATACGGAGATTAGGCGGAAAAAGTCTTTAGAAAGATAAACCACTCGATCGAGTGGAATAAAACCACTCGATCGAGTAAACTAGCACCAAACCACTCGATCGAGTGGAATAAAACCACTCGATCGAGCATCCTTGCAAAGTCTTCTCGATTGGCTTCTTGAACTGCTCGATCGAGCAACTACCCATGTATAAAGCATTCGATCGAGTAGAAAATCTACTCGATCGAGCTATCTTGGCACGTAAGACCTTAAAACACCTTCCGAAACCAGCTCACGCGTCTCCAAAATGTTAGATTCCAAGCCCCGGCTCCTTATTCTCCATAAATGCATGCAATTGGGACAAATTAGGCTCGGTTTAGCTCCTCTTTGGTTTATTCCTTCAATTTACATAAAACGAACCAAAGTAGAATATTCGGGGGTATTTGTAGCTAGATGCTATATAAATAATACAGAAATGCGTGTAAAAATGAGGTAAAAACCTTATATAAAATATACGCATCATCCATCCCAATTTAAGGTGGACCAGTCAGAATATTCTCAATCCTACTCCTCCTCCGCAGCAGCAAGCCTATGTCCCTCCTCATAAGGTTCAACAAGGCTTTCAGAAGCCTCCATCTTTTCCTCCGCCACATCAAGGAGCTTCTTCTTCAAGTGGAGTTAGCGAATTAGCTGAGTTGAAGTCAATGATCTAATCATTGACTAAGCCGATGCAAATGGGTGATCAACAAAAAGAAGCATCAATTAAGTCACTCGAGACTCAAGTAGCTCAGTTGGCCGCGAGCCAATCCACGAGGAAACCGGGTCATTTGCCATCTCAATCCGAGAAGAGTCCACATGAGACGATAAATTTGATTAAATTGCGAACTGGTCTCTCTTATGAAGGACCAAAAATGTCGACTGATAAGGACATTCCAGACCCAAGGAAAGTTGTTTCGAGCGATGAACAGTGGCCTATTGCTGAAAACGTGCTGAATCCGAAGAATATACTCGATCGATCGAGTGAAAATGAGTTTGAACCCGTCGAGACATTGGAAGAAAGGAATAAAGGGCTCGAAATTCCTATCATTGTGCCCTTTCCAAGGCGATTGCAGAATAACAAAGCTAATCAACAGTTCCTGAAATTTGCCGAGCTCCTGAAAAGACTACATGTCAATGTTCCCTTCGCCGAGTTGCTTACTCAGGTACCCTCTTATATGAAATTCATGAAAGAAATTTTATCGCGTAAGAGGTATATAAATGACCATGAAACGGTATCTTTAACTGAAGTAGGTACTGCCTTAGTTCAGAATAAGATACCGCCTAAACAGTCAGACCCGGGTAGCTTCTCGATTCCGTGTCATATAGGAACCCATTTGATTGATAACGCGCTATGCGATCTAGGAGATAGCGTGAGCGTCTTACCTTTGTCTCTTGCTAAGAGACTCGGTCTGACCAAATTTAATTGCATTAACATGACCGTTCAGATGGCCGATCGTAGTATATCACGGCCACTAGGAGTTATAGAGGGCATACCTGTCAAGATCGGGAGATTCTTCATTACCGTAGACTTTGTAGTTCTTGACATCCCTGAGGACACTCACACCCCTATCATTTTAGGAAGACCGTTTTTATTCACTGCTCGTGCAGTGATTGACGTCGGAGGTATGACACTTACATTTCAGGTAGGAGATGAGGAGCTGATTTTTCATCAGTCCAAATATTGCAGGGCTCCCATGCAAGTTCAACCTTGCAATGCCCTATCCTATACTGACTCAAATATAGACACTCCAGCTGCGGATATTGAATATTGTGCTGCAATTGTTACCCCTCCGCCTCAGACTGAAAGCGAAAAGGAGGACTACTTCTTCTGTTTTCCATGCTGCAGGTACAGATAGAGTGGATGATGGAGTTGTCAACGGTCAAAGTGCGGTCAAAGTCAATCAAGATGGAGATGCCAATGTTGATGGGAATGACAAGAGGAAGAAGAAATTTCGTG
The DNA here is from genome assembly GCF_048544455.1 of Silene latifolia. Classification (NCBI taxonomy): domain Eukaryota; kingdom Viridiplantae; phylum Streptophyta; class Magnoliopsida; order Caryophyllales; family Caryophyllaceae; genus Silene; species Silene latifolia. Next base: position 146,327,634 of record NC_133528.1, on the reverse strand, counting down.
CATACGTGGATGTCAACTACTCTCCTTTCACTAGTTCAAATTCAAACTTATGGCGATCAAAGAGGACGGTCAAAGATGCTGAAGGGACCTCCTCCAGTCAGAAGCCCTCTTGTGGGCTGTTGAAGTGTTTCGGACAGTAAGCGGGGAATGCCCCGTTGTAATAACGTGTAATTTTGATTTTCCGTTAAGACACTTTTTGTAACACCCCCATACTCCAAGTGCCTTACCAGGACCACTCAGGTATGAAAACATTACCATCTCGGTTACCCGAGGCAATGATAATCAAACAACAATGAAGCAACAACGTTTAATATAAATAGTTTAACGAATAGTTACAATCCTCAAAACCAAACCAAAAGTACGATACATGATTCCAAACTGACTGTTCTAACTGAAATGTAAATAAACTAAAGGCTACAGCGGAAGACTCCTATCATCATGTCGTGGCATCCCAGGCTATCCCAAGTACTCATCTCAATACCTGCTCAATATCTGCTCACCATCCCCGAATGGATCACCGCAGTTTTACAAAACAACACCGGGTCGACTAATCACACAATCAATATGTATAACGACAATAAGATAAACAGACAGCTTAACTGTACACACACACACAACCAACCAATTCCCATCATCTCAATACTGACTGTCCACTGGACCAGCCCTGCCAGTGGGGGACCGCAGCCGTACCCACCAAATCCCCGCTCCACATAGTGAGAGATAACCCTGTCCATTAATGTGCACATCCCTTCTGTGGCGGGTTCTACAGAAGGCGAAACTAGGGCGTGAAGCCACTCCCGCAAGTGACCCCACTCAGCCGAGGTCACGCCTCGCGAACCATCAACAACGATCACAACCACAATCACAACACAACTATTATATCAAACAACCAAATACAATACATCAATCAACATCCCATTATGGGACTAATACTGAGTAGGAAATCCTACCTGGTATGCACACAATCGACGGTCTCTCTACTCACCGAGTCAAAAAGCCTCTTCTATGAACCCTCCTCCTATCATACAACACATAGAGGCTACCAATCACATACTACACATAAAAACCCCCAACCTCTAAATTAGGGTTTAACCAAATCAAAGGAAAAACAATAAAAAGGGTACATAGATCTTACCCTCGACGCAAGGAACCCAACGATATAAACGACGACAAGAACTGACCGTCTGAACTCCGGGAATTGCTAAGAATGCGATTAGGAAGATGAACTTGTTGCTTTCTCTCTTAAACAGGAATTTAGGTTTTGTAAAAGTGGTTTAGAATAATGACGACGGAACTTAAATACCTTAATCGCATAATTAACAAAACCCAAGAAAACTCCCCGTAAAACCGGACACTCGATCGAGTACCCAAGGTACTCGATCGAGTACCCCCTTACTCGATCGAGTGCCCCAGCTACTCGATCGAGTACCCAACAAGTCAGAAACTATTTTATTTCGCAACTTACCCTTACTCGACAGAGTAAGGGCTACTCGATAGAGTACCCCAAGACTTATAAATACGGAGTATTACAGTCTTCCCTCCTTAAAAGGAACTTCGTCCCCGAAGTTCAAACCACTACTAAACAAAGGTACTCCCATAACCTTCCCGACTCAGCAACCAAAACAAAATTCAACATAAAACATGATACTAACCCAGCTCATCCCGACAAACATCCCGACACAACATATAAAAGGGGTATAAAACTCTTAAAAACTGCTCGCGATCATCTCCTACCCCCCTAAAAGAAACAAGGTTACGTCCCCGTAACCATACATACCTGATCAAAAAGGAAAGGGTAACGCTCTTTCATAGCTTCCTCTGGCTCCCATGTAGCTTCCTCGATCTCGTGGTTAGACCACAGGATCTTAAGCAAAACTGTCTCACCACTCCTAGTCTTTCTAACCTTTCGGTCTAGAATCTGCTTAGGCACCTCAAGATATGATAAGGACTCATCTAGCTCTAAGCTCTCTGCCTCCAACACATGTGACGGGTCTCTCACATACTTCCGCAGCTGCAATACATGAAACACATTATGCACTCTCTCTAGTGCAGCTGGTAAAGCCATGCGATAAGCAACTTCCCCAACTCGCTCTACGATCTCATAAGGCCCTATAAACTTCTGACTTAACTTGCCTTTCTTCCCAAATCTCATAACCCCACGCATAAGAGACACTTTCAAAAGAACCTTGTCCCCAACTTGAAACTCTATGTCCCGACGATGTAGATCTGCATAACTCTTTTGTCGATCCTGAGCTGCTCTCATCCGTTCCCTGATCATCTTAATCTGTTCCACCATCTCATGCACCATCTCTGGTCCTAAAACCACTGCCTCAGCACTATCGTCCCAACAGATTGGACTCCTACATCTCCTCCCATACAAAGCCTCAAACGGTGCCATACCTATACTGGTATGATAGCTGTTATTGTAAGAGAATTCTATCAAGTCCAACCTCTGCTCCCAGCTACCACCAAAATCCATCACACAAGCTCGCAACATATCCTCAAGAGTCTTGATTGTTCTCTCAGTCTGCCGTGCAGCGTCGCGGGATGAAATGCTGTACTCATCTTCAAAGTTGTTCCCAACGATTCCTGCAACTCCTTCCAAAACCTCGATATAAACCTCGCATTTCTGTCAGACACTATGTCCTTAAGGACTCCATGTAACTTAAGCAAGTTCTTTCGATAGGCCATAGCCAATTGTGCCTTAGTCCATGTATCTTTCATTGGAACAAAGTGAGCTGACTTGGTCAGACGATCCACTATCACCCAAATCATGTTGTTACCTTGTTGACTCTTCGGCAAACCCACAATGAAATCCATGGAAATGGATTCCCACTTCCACTCAGGCACCTCTAAAGACTGAATCTTACCTTATTGTCGTCGCCGTTCCCCTTTAACTCTCTGGCATGTCAAACAACGGGACACAAACTCAGCTGTCTCTTTCTTCATCCCAGGCCACCAAAACGTTTTCTTCAAATCCTTGTATAGCTTGTCTCCACCTGGATGAACTGAATATGGTGTGCAATGTGCCTCTGTCATGATAGTCTTTTTCAACTCCTCATCATTAGGAACACACCACCTACCATCAAACCTCAAACTACCATCTGTATGAATAGAAAACCGGGACACTGTCCCTTTCTCTACTCCAGCTCTCCACTCCACTATCTTAGGATCCAAAGCCTGCTTATCCCGAATATCATCATAAAACTCCAGATGTACTGTCATATCACCCATGGCATCTCCTTTCTGCATCATATGTATCCCAAAACTCGCTACCTCATCCCTCAGCCTCATCAAAGATAGAGCTGTACACAGGGAATGTACACTTCTCCTACTCAAAGCATCAGCTACAACATTGGCTTTCCCTTCATGGTAGATGATTTCCATGTCATAATCGCCAATCAGCTTCATCCACCTCCTCTGTCTCATGTTCAACTCCTTCTGCGTGAAGATGTACTTGAGACTCTTGTGATCAGAAAATACCTTAAAGATTGCTCCATAAAGGTAATGTCTCCAAATCTTGAGAGCAAACACCACTGCACCCAACTCCAGATCATGAGTAGGGTAGTTCTCCTCATAAGGCTTCAATTGTCTAGAAGCATAGGCTATCACTTTGCCATTCTATATCAACACACATCCCAGCCCATTCTTCGAGGCATCTGTATAAACCTCAAAGTTCTCGCTCCCTTCAGGCAATGCTAAGACAGGAGCTGTGGTCAAACGCTCCTTTAATGTTTGGAACGCCGTCTCACAACTCTCATCCCAACGAAACCTGTTCTCTTTCCTCATCAACGCTGTCATCGGTCTAGCTATCTTGGAGAACTCTTTCACGAACCGTCTGTAGTATCCAGCTAAACCCAAGAAACTCCTAACCTCAGCAACATTCTTCGGTGCTTCCCACTTTGTCACTGCCTCAATCTTCGCCGGATCCACAGCTACCTCATCTTTAGAGATCACATGCCCCATAAAAGCAACTTTCTCTAACCAAAACTCACACTTGGACAGCTTAGCATACAACTCATGATCCCTCAAAGTCTGCAACACGATTCTCAAATGCTCCTCATGCTCCTTCTTAGTCTTAGAGTAGACTAAGATGTCATCGATGAATACCACTACAAACTGGTCCAAAAACTGTCTGAAGATTCTGTTCATCAAATCCATAAACACTGCCGGCGCATTAGACAACCCAAACGGCATCACCACATACTCATAATGGCCATACCTCGACGTGAAAGTCGTCTTTGGTATGTCCACCTCTCTAATCTTCACCCGATGGTACCCCGACCTCAAATCAATCTTAGAAAAGACTGTTGCACCACTCAACCGATCAAACAGGTCATCTATCCTTGGCAAAGGATACTTGTTCTTTATCGTCACACCTTCGGCTCCCCGTAATCTATGCACAACCTCAAACTCCCATCTTTCTTCTTCACGAAAAGAACTGGTGCTCCCCAAGGCGATACACTTGGTCTAATGTACCCCTTCTCTATTAAATCATCCAACTGCTTCCTAAGCTCCTCCATCTCCTTAGGACCCATACGGTACGGTGCCTTAGAGATCGGCCCCGTCCCTGGCTTCAACTCAACAGTGAAGTCTATCTCCCTCTTCGGTGGCAACCCCGGAATCTCCTCTGGAAAAACATCCGCAAACTCTCCCACCACTGGTATCTCATCAACTGTCGGACTCTCTATCCGGTCATCTCTCACGTGGCACAAGATCAAATGACATCCTTTCCTCAGATAAGACTTCAAGGTAACAGCTGCAATCAACTTAACTTTGGGTTTGACTAGAAACCCACGATAAGACACATTAACACCCTTAGGACCTCTTAAGGACACTTTCTTTTGATGACAGTCTATCTTAGCTTTATACTTTCCTAACCAATCCATCCCAACTATCATCTTAAAACCGTTAAAAGGAAACTCTAGCAAGTCTACAGGGAAATCAACTTGCCCAACTATTAAAGATACATCTCTGAACAATCTCCCACACGATACAGACTCACCCGAAGGTATGAAAACTTGCTCACTAACAGACTCATATACTCTCAAACCCAACTGTTTGACATGACTCGAAGACACAAACGACTGAGAAGCCCCCGAATCAAACAAAACAAATGTAGGAATACCATTAACAAGGAATGTACCAATGATAACGTGCGCATCTTCCTCAGCTACTTTCTTCTCCATCATGAATAACTTGCCACTGGTCTTCTGCCCACCTCCCTGGACAGTACTGGCTGAGGTGGTCGGCTTAGCACCCGACCCTTGATTGTTGTTGTTGTTCGCTGGTGGTTTCTGATAAGAATTACCGCCGTTGCGGTTGCCTCCACTCTGGTAACTCTGACTTCCCCGGTTTGGCCATGATCCAGCCGGTCTGTTGCTCGCGAAACTCTACGCAGGTCTTTGGAAAGATCCCGGTGCACTTGTGCATTCATGTCTCTTGTGGCCTACACCACCACAGCTATAGCAGGTAACTCCCCAACTATTACTCACACTTCCACGACCACGCCCAAATGAAGCCCCAAAGACTAAACCCGGACCCGAGGAAGAAAATCCCTTTGATTGATTGTGGTTGCCTTTCTTGTGATTCGATTGGCCGCCACCCTCGCTCTCAGACTTCCTCTTCTCACCACCTAACCTCTCCTGAGCCATCTCCACCAACCTCTCCGCTCTCCCAGCCCTCTCATAAGCTTCCTTAACATTAGTAAGGATCCCCACGGGTAACTTATCCATAATCTTAGGGGTCAACCCCCTCTCAAACCTCAATGCCAGATTCTCCTCACTCAAACCCATATCCTCAAGCATACCTAGACTTCTCATTGAACACTGTAGTACTCGACCACGGACATCTCAAATCATCATCTTAAAACCATCAAACTCTTCTCTCATCTTACTCCTCACATGTTCCGGTACAAACTCCTTCCTCACAAAATTCCCTCGAAACTCCTCCCAAGGTATAGCAGGTAAGCCCTAGTTTGTATATATCTCCTTAGCACTCACCTTCACCGAATCCCACCACTTGCCTCGCCTCCCTCGTATAGAACGCACTGTTCCACTCTCATCTCATTAGGACAATGAACCAAGTCTAATATGTTCTCCATCTCTCTCAGCCAACTATCAAGAAGATTAGGCTCCCCAACTCCCTTGTATTCTTTCGGGTTAAACGTCGCAATATAGAGGCTGATTTTTGAATGATCAACCTCCTTCTCCTTATCCTTATTCTTGTCCTCATTCACTTTCTTTAGGGTCTCAGTAAGAGCATCCTGGTGCTCTAACATCTTAACGATGTCATCCACGGTCATAAGCTCAGCTCTCGCATACAAAGCAGTTCTCTTGGGCGGCATCTTGAAACTATGCATATATAAGAAAGGGTAGATATGAACATACGTACTAAACTTCAAAACACGAAGACACGACCCCCAGAACCTACTCGATCGAGTTCCCAGACCCACTCGATCGAGTAACGGGCTACTCGATCGAGTGCCCAACATACTCGATCGAGTACCCAAACATCAGACCCCTAACAGACCTTCTGATCTCTTACCTACTCGATCGAGTATCTAGGCTACTCGATCGAGTGACCCCCTACTCGATCGAGTATCCCTAGTTACTCGATCGAGTACCCAAAAACGGGATTCTGGACTCAAAATCGTTAAAAACCCACCCGATCGAGTCAGTCCCACTCGATCGAGTCACGCTAATACATAAAAGCTACCCACATGTTACGTCATATGCTAACATGCTAAACTTATAAACCACATTATATCATAATAAACATGCTACGCATCTTTCTACTATCTACGAGATCGTTTCATCAGGTTATTAAATACCACATTGTAAATCATCCAACATGTTATCATCTTCATCAACAAGTTCCCACATATCACCATTTTTTTTTTACATGCTCAACTTTCTACTTCAACACCCAACAATTAACACATTTCACCACATTCTTACACAAGTTAACCAAACACACATACGACTCGACAAACACTTCCCCCATGTGACCGGTTCAAAGTTGTAGGGCGACCCCTGCGACTTTAGGACGTCTCCCAAGCCTTTGCACTAGCTCCTACAACTTTTACCCCGGGTTCATTTTAATTGACTCCCTATGTTCATTAGGTTCATTGGTTACAGTTTCGGGATCGTTGCTCGATACCATTTGTAACACCCCCATACTCCAAGTGCCTTACCTAGACCACTCAGGTATGAAGACATTACCATCTCGGTTACCCGAGGCAATGATAATCAAACAACAATGAAGAAACAACGTTTAATATAAATAGTTTAACGAATAGTTACAATCCTCAAAACCAAACCAAAAGTACGATACATGATTCCAAACTGACTTTCTAATCGAAATGTAAATAAACTAAAGGCTACAATGGAAGACTCCTATCATCATGTCGTGGCATCCCAGCTATCCCAGACTCATCTCAAAACCTCGCTCAATATCTGCTCACCATCCCCGAATGGATCACCGCAGTTTACAAAACAACACCGGGTCGACTAATCACACAATCAATATGTATAACGACAATAAGATAAACAGACAACAACTTAATCAGCACACACACACATACACAACCAACCAATTCCCATCATCTCAATACTTGATCGTCCACCGGACTACCCGCCAGCTGGGGGACCGCAGCCGTACCCACCAAATCCCCGCTCCACATAGTGAGCGATAACCCTGTCCATTAATGTGCACATCCCTTCTGTGGCAGGTTCCACAGAAGGCGAAACTAAAGCGTGAAGCCACTCCCGCAAGTGACCCCACTCAGCCGAGGTCACGCCTCGCGAACCATCAACAACGATCACAACCACAATCACAACACAACTATTATATCAAACAACCAAATACAATACATCAATCAACATCCCATTATGGGACTAATACTGAGTAGGAAATCCTACCTGGTATGCACACAATCGACGGTCTCTCTACCAGTCAAAAAGCCTCTTCTATGAACCCTCCTCCTATCATACAACACATAGAGGCTACCAATCACATACTACACATAAAAACCCCCAATCTCTAAATTAGGGTTTAACCAAATCAAAGGAAACACAATAAAAAGGGTACATAGATCTTACCCTCGACGCAAGGAACCCAACGATATAAACAACGACAAGAACTCGACCGTCCGAACTCCTAAATTGCTAAGAATGCGATTAGGAAGATGAACTTGTTGCTTTCTCTCTTAAACAGGAATTTAGGTTTTGTAAAAGTGGTTTAGAATAATGACGACGGAACTTAAATACCTTAATCGCATAATTAACAAAACCCGAGAAAACTCCCCGTAAAACCGGACACTCGATCGAGTACCCAAGGTACTCGATCGAGTACCCCCTTACTCGATCGAGTGCCCCAGCTACTCGATCGAGTACCCAACAGGTCAGAAACTATTTTATTTCGCAACTTACCCTTACTCGACAGAGTAAGGGCTACTCGATAGAATACCCCAAGACTTATAAATACGGAGTATTACACTTTTATTGCGTTTTTAGACTTTTAGACAGTAGTTTAGTTAGCTTTAGCTAGAACCGACTATAGACTGCTTAATTTTGTGATTTGGTATTGTCGGGATATGTTTTTGCGTGTTTTTATGCAGGTTTGGGGAGATTATATCGCCTTGGGATGTGTTCCACGAGAAAACAACTCGATCAAGTACTTTTTATACTGGATCGAGAGGATTGCCCTGGAAAATTGTTCGATCGAGTGGTTTCAGGCACTCGATCGAAATGCCCAAATCGAGGAGTTCTCGATCGAGAAGAAAGTTGTTCGATCGAGTAGAATGAATGCCAGAGTCCTCGATCGAGTGATTTCAAATCACTCGATCGAGTGATTGCACTTATAATACACAGGAAGTCTCCTTTTTTTTCCTCTATTCCTCATTCTAAGTTTATATCCTCTTGCTTGTGCGACTTTGTGTACGATTTTCCCCAATCCCTCCATTAATCTTCCCTCTCTACCAAATCTAACACCCACATTATCTTCCTTACTATTATATCGACATAAACCCCCCATTTCCCCCCTTAAAATTCGTTTGTGTTGCTTCTAATTTTGGGTTTGAGGGTTTTTCGATTGAAATCCGTCTTTTGCTGCAATTTTTGTCGATTTCTTTGCTTATTATTGTGGGCTAATCATCAAGTAAGTATTTCCCTTCATTCCTTTGTTGTTTATTTGATTATTTTGGACATTGTTAATGGAATTAGGGTTTAGGGTTTTTCGACTATTTCGAAAATCCGTCTGATTTTGGGTATTACGTGTTTCACATGTCCAATTGATTAAATTTCCCCATTACTTGCTTGATTAGGATGGATAGTAGCACTCTCCCTTCGTCTAGTTCGACTGCTGCCCCATCCACGACTGAAACGGTGGTCCCTGCTGTTACCACCGCCACTCCGACTGTTAGCACTACCATTTCTCCTACTGTTACTAATACTACTATTGTTGTTGCTAGCTCTGTTTCTACTGTTGCTAGTTCTGTTTCCGCTAGCACCATTGGAAGCACCTCTGTTTCTGCCACTGTTAGCTCTGTTTCTACCAGTACAGCCACTGCTTCTACTTCTGGTACCGTGTCTACTACGGTGACGACCCCTGCTGCGTCGTCACCCGCTGTCACAGCCTGCTACCGGGCTGCCTTAGTACCTCGTTCCATCACTGGACGGGCTTCTTCCTCAGGTACTAGAGGACGGGGTCGCGGAAGAGCCACACCCGCTCCTGGCCGAGTCACTTTCAAGGCCGATAAGTCTCTTGACCCGCATCCCGATTACCCCGAGGTACGTTTTGTTAATGCTTTTCATCGTACTCGCTTTTTTAATTTAGAGAGCTGTGATTTTGCTTCAACAAAGTTTCTGTGTCGTAAGTTGATTGAGAGGTTAGGTATTTACGAGCCCATAGTCGAGTTACTGAACGGGACGGGGTTGTCTGGACTGATTACCATGTGTGCCACGACATACAAGGAGTTGACCCTCGAGTTTTTTAGCTCCTTTACCTTTTCTGTCGGTGCCTACGCCACTGACCCGGGTAGTTCTTGTGTCTCCTTCCGGTTATTTAACCGGACTACGACATGGACCCTAGCTGAGTTCGGCAGTAGGTTAGGCTTGTCTTCTACCGGTGACTCTGATCCTCCTAGGAAGGTCATCCGCATCCTGTGGCGGACTTTGGCACAGACCCGTTTTGAGGAGCGCAAGCTCGCGCATGTCCACCTTCCCCCGACCCGTTACTTTCTGCGTCTCATTGGTGAGACCATCTTTGGCCGTAAATAACCGAACAATGTTAATAACATTGAGTTGTCTATTCTTGGGGGCTATCTAAACATAGATAGCGAGGGCCCCTTTGTGCTTAACATGGCTTATTTGACTGCTCAGTATTTTCATTCTGTGGGGCAGAAGGTGACGGGTACCATTGTCTGCGGTGGCATAACCACCTTTCTTGCCCGTTCCATCTACCCCGCCTTTCCTCGTGACTTACAACACTTAGATACCGATAGGTACCTTGACCTTGCTACTATGCTGTCTATGTTTTGGCTTGCTTTTGACCAGCGGACATGGAAGATATGTGGTTCCTTGTCCGAGACCTTACCTTGCACCACTCTACCCCGTCTTGACCCGTTGGCCACGGTTAAGGGCAGGATACCTCCACCACTACCCTTTTTCCACCTCCCACTTGCTCCACCTCCTACCATTTCCGCTTCTAATAAGCGGAAGAGACCTGAGACCGGAGAGGGATCCACACCGTCTACGGGTGGTCAGTCTTCCACGGCCATTCCTACCCTGATCCCTACTCCTAATCCCGCGCCTGACCAGACACACCGGTTTACCCGGTTAATTTTGTTCCACCTCCACCTTTTGAGGCGTCCGCGGTCATTGACTGAGGACATCGTGACATTTTGCTCCTTGAGCTTCTTACCAGGCAGGCTCGTATGGAGCGGGATATTGCACTTGCTTTATTCCCTTTATACGAGCATCACATGAGGAGAGGACGTCATATTCCTGAGGGCTGGCCGCACCCGTCTTTCTACAGGTACCCAGCTGAGGGGTACCCACAGCCAGCCAGTGAGGAGGACACATCAGCGGAGGGGGAGAGAGTTTAGGCTGAGGAGGTGAGGAGGAGGGAGCATGAGAGGGACCCAGACTTCACGGTGGTTGACGAGGAGGACGACGGTGACGAGTGGCTACTGATCTACTCACTTCCCCTGTTTTCTAGCTGGTTTGGAAAAGTTCGTGTTTCGTATGTACATTCTTGCCCTTTTACTTCTTTTTGTCTCCTTTTTTATTTTTCTTTCTTTCTTGGTTGTTTTTTCCCGTTCCCATTGTATATGTTGGTGTACGCTGGAGGACAACGAGGGCGTTGTTCGTTTTGGTTTGGGGAGGGTAATGCATCCTTTGAGTCTGCATTTTGCATTGTTTTTGCATTCACGTTTACTTTTTCTGCTTGCATTGTTTTTATTTCTTTCAAAAATTCAAAAAAAACAAAAAAATCCAAAAAAACTAGAAAATTTCAAAAAATTAAAAATATTCACGTTTCATTTTGCATATAACATCAGAATGGTTGATTTCCATGATGAAATTGCACTTTAACTTGTCGTTTTTACTTTAGCCTTGCACTTTATTGACAGTTATTAGTTTAGTCTTGCGCTTATCTACGAGTTAATGTAAAAAATATAGCTGACTGTATAGACTTGACCAGATAAATTGGCAACCTACTTACAATTTCTGAGTATTAGAGCCAATTAACTGGTGACATTCATGACCAGTTCATTAGGAATTGAGAGTAGTACTCCTTGCATAACATGTTTATCACTTTTGCACACTTATGAAATTCGATTTCTTGTCAATTGCATACATTCGGGTTTGTGGTCGGTGTCAGATGCAGGGAGGTGCTTGCAAATTTTCCTTTCTTTCGTTTTTACCCATTTAGCTCCACTTTAGCCAAATATAGCCTTTTTGACCCATTAGCTACACCCAAATTTAGCCTGCCCTGTCAAGCTAGTTTAGTGTGACTCTTGTGGTATATTCATCCTTGTGCGAGTTTGGCTCATTTTATTATTTGGAGTTGGCGGGAATGAGAAGAAATGAGAAAAAAGAATAAAAAAGAGACGTGAAAGAAAGAAAAGAAAAAAAGAAAAAAATGAAGTTTACGTGAAACAGAAAGAAGATAAAGAAAAAGAAAAAAGAAAAAAATTGAGCCGAGTATTGGGTAGTGAGATTTGTGCCAATGAAGGGCACTTGTGCTTTATTTTATAGTCAGTTGAGATTCAGATGGTTTTACATGGTCCTGTTTAGAAACTAGCTTGATGCTTTACCTTCACATTTCCATAATTTGTTTTGCCTTTTCTCACCTGAACCTCACTTTCCCATATCTTTTGTAAGCCCTCGGCTGTGACGGACATTGTTGGTTGGAATGTATGTATGGTACTTGAATCGTCTGTCATTTTTGTTGCATGCATGTTATGTAGGTCGCAGTTTAGGTGAGTGACTGTTTCTCTTTCTCTCTTACACATATATTTCACCCTTTGATTCATAAGAGAAGAGTGACCCGTGAGAGTCCGATTTTGTTGGTCTTGCAAGGTCGATAGGTCAGCTTTATTTATGGACATCATATAACTCGTTTGCGCATTGACTGTTGTAGCTATGACTATTAATTTTCGATTGCATTAAATTGGTTCAAGTAGACAAGTTACAACCAGCTCTGAGTTTTCTTTTCCGTTCTATTAGTTTGCATTTAGTTTACTCGAGGACGAGTAAAAGTTCGGTTTGGGGAGATTTGATACGTGCAATTTATATAGTCTTTTTAGCCTTTTATTGCACGCATTTCTATGCCTTTTTGTATCGTTATATATTGTAAAATGCCCCGAATTGTCTACTTTGGTTTATTTTGCGTTTATTGACGAAATGGACCTGAAAGTATTGGAACCGTGTCATTATTCGTCCCATTTAGTGTGCATTATAAGGAGACGGGAGTATTAGAGCGAGAGTTATGCTTCGGCGTGCGTGAAAGGATGGTCTATGAAGCTGCCAAGGACGTATTTGTAGCTGATGCATGGATATCCACTCGATCGAGAGGAATTATGGGTCGATCGAGTGGTTTGGCTGGAGCAGAAGGTCGATCGAGTAGTTCTGTTTACTCGATCGAAATGGGGTTTATAGGAGTTACTCGATCGAGAACCTTGACTGTTCGATCGAGTACAAATGTTGGAGAAGATCTCGATCGAGTGGTTCGCTATGTTACACGGGTTTAATTAAGCCCGTGATGGATTATTTTGTTAAGTATTACGCTTCCCTAAATAAGGAAGTCGTAATTAGGTCATTAGGATTATGTTTCACATACTTTTCATACTTTAGTTCTGAACTTACTGCTTAATCTCTCAACACTCTTTACTCTTAATCGTACTTTGCTCTGCGGATTGTTCTCTACGCCGGATTCTTTAAGATTGTAATCATTCTTTCCTCCTTAATCTCAATACTTTGTTTACTTTAATTCTTGTTCTTTCGTTATTACTTTTGCCCTAATCTTGTTTGTGCTTTATTGTTATTATTTCGTTATGTCTTCTATTAGCAAGTCTTTTGTTATTATTGTTAATTGCATTAAGAACATGAGTAGCTAATTCTTTCTATGTTAGGACTAGGGAATCCATGGTAGGATTGTGATGATGTAGTGAATAGGCTAGATAATTTACATGTGAGAATCTGTCCCCATAGCAATATAACTATAACACCAATTTAGTTGAGTGCATGCTTCTAAATAATATTAATCTGGTTAACTTTACTCCTGAATCGGATGATTGGAATAAATAGACCTGCTATGAACAGTAGACTACCCTAATGAGGACGGAAGTTAAGTTAGTGGAATTCTAGGGTAGATAGCGGACCGGAAGGACCTTTCCCATGCCCTTCTCACAGTAGATTGTCTAGGCTATTTGCAACCAAGTCGATAGACTACCACGGTGAACCGAAATCATGGCACACTTTCTCATATTTGATCACTCTTATCATACTTTCTTACTTTTACTGCTCTTACTTTATTCCTCTTTCCTTTAAATCTTCAGTAGTTTAGCAAATCAAATTAAAAGCCCCCAATTATGACCTAGATAGACGGACTAAGGATACATATCTTGCCTCCCTGTGGAGATCGACCATACTTATTGCTAGCTTCTGTTAGTTTTATTTAGGTTTATTTTTGGTACAGAAACGACCGTATCAGGAAGATTTGATATCATTCCAATTTAGGACGATTTAGCCCCGTCCCATTACCTTTTTCCGACTCGATTTTGCGTGCTTAATTGTTTAAATAGCTCATTTAATTACTAATTTATAATAATTAGTCGGCTTAGTTATAATTAATAATTAATCGTGTTTTTTATATGAAATTAGTATTATTATATTATATTAATTTAATGTGTAGGTGATACGGGAAAGCGAGGCGGAATTGTGAGACATGATTTTGAGAAGCAATGACGGAGGATAAAAAATAAACGGAGTATAGAAACAAGCTTCATTGAGCATGTTTGTGACTATCTTTGCTGAGCTTTTATTCCTGCCTCCGGCACCCGTGGCAGCCACCGGTCACCACCATTGGCCACCCTTGACTTCCTCCATCACAACCCAACCACCCATGGCCACCACAACCACCCACAACAGCCACCACGAACCCTTCTTCCACCCCCGTCCGTGAACAATACAAACAACACTCACCTTATACACGCATCTTCCAATCACCATTATAGCCAATACAACCACCGTGGCCACCACCTACGACCACCATGGCATCCCAGCACCCCCATCTCGCCGACGAACACCACAACAGTAACCACAAGCCGCCACGCCTCCATTACCATCGAAACCAAATCAACACACACTTTGTTTCCCCTGTCGGCCAACCGGCAACCGCCTCCTCTACCGGTAGCCCCACACCTAATTCATCTCCTTTTGCTGAAGATCTCGCTACCGATGCATCCACCGGTAGCCGACTCACCGACACACAGCCCCGCTCCATCATCTTGCATCAATTCCTACTGCTCCCTACCGGTGGCCCTTCTACCGGTGTACCGGCTCCCACACACACCCCGTCTAATTCCTCCCTTGCTTCTATTGGCTCGCTGCCGGCACCAGCAACGGCCGCCGATTGACCGGCAGGGCCCCATCTGCTGTGTTTTGCCTTTTCGTCGTGTTCCCTCATCCCCCTTTTAATTGTTTATGAGTCGTGTATCATTTTTGTTTGGGGTCGATGGATTGATTTTCAATTATTATTATTATTATTATTATTATTATTATTATTATTATTACAATTATTTTTTTTTATAAAAAGATGCGCGCAGCTATCATTAATAGAAAAACAAAAGTTTATTATTATTATTATTATTATTATTATTATTATTATTAGGGTAGAGTTCCGGTGAGAACGGGGCTTATCGTGAGAACGGTGAGAACCAATCCTTACCATTCAATTTTGATCTAAGGGACAAGATTTAACATCATCTTAAAGGTTAAGCTTTAATATTACACACAATCCACCCAAAAGTCAATGAACAAAAAGTCAACACCGGTCAAGGGTGGTTGACTGCCGGTCAATGGTGGCCGCCGGTGGTCAATGGTCGGGTCAAGGGTGGTTGTCGGTGGTGGTCAAGGGTGGTCAACGCCGGTCATGGTGGCCGCCGGTGGTCAACGCCGGTCAATGGTGGTCGGTGGCTGGTAAGGCGGAGGGTCGACGGTGGTTGAAGGTGGTCAACAGCCACCAATGGTCAATGATGATCAACAACTTCAAACTTCAAAACTGTTGTTGATGGGAATTGAACCCACAACCTCTTGGTTGAAATGCACTTACTTTTACCACTGTGACACATGCATCTTGTTGTTCCTATTGTATCTCTTTTGTTATATATCTTTGTTAAGACCTGAGTTAAAACAATATGTACTTCTAATAAGTATTAAATGTACTTCCAGTTTATATTTAATGTACATTCCTTATAAAATCAATGTACATGATGAGTTAGTTAAGTGTACTTGATAAAAATTGAACAACATATTTTATGTACTTATGTTAATTATTCTTTGTATCTATACTTTATATTTAATGTACCTCCAATATATATAATGTGTCCCCGATGAGTAAGTGAAATAAAAATAAACAATTGTAGTAAATATGATATGTAGCTATAATTATTAAAATGTACATTTATTTTATATATATATATATATATATATATATATATATATATATATATATATATATATATATGATGAACCTAACGAATTAATGATATGAATTTAATAGATAATTGAAATATACATGACATGTCATATAAGAATATATTATGTACCTCCAATGAAAATAAAATGTACCTTCGGCATAAATATATTGTACGTACATTTTTCATTAAAATATTATAACCTATAACAAATTTAAATTTTATAATAAATATGTAAATAATAAGTACAAATTATCATAAGTACATATGATATTTTGTTCAATTTTTATCAAATATATTTAACTAACTAAGCATTACATTGATTTTATACTGAATGTACATTGTATATAAGTTAGAAGTACATTTAATAATTATTATAGGTACATATTGTTTTAACTCAGGTCTTAACATACATACATATATTAAAAGAGATACAAAAATAGCAACAAGATGCTTGTGGCACAGTGGTAATAGCAAGTGCATCTCAACCAAGAGGTCTTGGGTTCAAGCCTCACTAACAACCTTTTTTGAAGTTTCACTTAGTGGTTTATCAATTATTATTATTATTATTATTATTATTATTTTTTTTTTTTTTTTTTTTTTTATTATTATAAAATGCGCGCAACTTTCATTATAATAAAAACAAAATGTTTACATGAAATTGGTGGGGAGCCGAGAGACAATCTGGGCTCCCACACCCTTAGCAATAGTAAAGCTAATACGAGTAAAAATGTAAGCGGCTACCCGAGCCCCAAGATCCCGAGATACCGAGAATTTCGGATCCGCTTGAGCAAGGCAACAAAGATCCGAACTCAACTCCCCGAGTGAAGAGAAAGAGAAAGGTAGGAAACCATAACCCGCTACCGCGCACAAATCCCCATACTTAGCACACTTTCGCCGAGCGAAGATCGGCGACAACCCGCCCGCACAAAATCGCCAACCCGGTCCCGAGTCAAAGGTGAAGAACCCGTCGGTCGACGCACACATCACGCCCCCGTCCCAAGAATAAAGCAATAAATCCGCAGGACGAAGAGAGCCACCATGCCCATCAACCAAACCGATATCAACCTCCTTCCCCGCAGAAATACCGGATCTATAGCAGATGTCGAAGAGAGTGTCCCGGACAAGGTTATGCCGATGTTTAACGCCCACAAAGTACCGGACAAGAAACAGCGTGGTCCCCAAAAACATCCCCAAAAAAACCCGAGAGCAAGCGGACGGGGCCTAGATACCGAGAATAACGGAACACCTAGACGATACCCCAAAGACACTACGGTAAGTCCTCCCGTTCATAGTCCGCCCTAACCCCGAGATAGAACCGCACGCAACCAATCGGAGGAGTGAGAACCTGCGCCGAGATCGCCATAGAGCGATCCGGCGAGGTGTCAAAGAAAAAAAATGACTACGAGGCGAGAAAACTTCGTGAAATAAATGTCCGCCAATTTCTTCATAAGTTTGGGGCGACAATTTCACTAGGGCGACCTAATATATCAGAACCTGTAGTTGCAATAAACACCTGTGCGGCATCATCAAAAGCGGGGCCGGCGGCTACAACACGAGAAGGGCCGAGGAGCTTAGCCTCGCAAACCAAGAGATCGCAAGCGGGGACGCAATAAAAGCATAGAACAAAACATCTCCGGCCGCATAAACACCAAGGCCACCCAGATGAAAAGGGAATGTAGCAAGGCGCCACCGCCAATCCCAAAACCCGCCCCGACGCGGGTGACAATACGTTCCAAGCTAGAACGCAGAGCGGCATCAAAAGGAAGATGGACAGACCCAAAAACACTAGGGGAGCAAGTACGAAGAGAGAAGTAAAGCTTAGATATACCAAGATAAGCTCGAAGAAGAAGCAACTCACACTGCGGGTCCTCAATCCTCGCAACCAAGTCCATCAGCTCAATGGTCTTAGTTACTCTCGTCGCCACAATCTCACCGCTAAAACCAGGACAAGTCTTGTGAGTCCTCCCAAAATCGTAACACCGCGCAATGGCCGAGAAATAGAAGTGGGGAAAACCCCGGAAGCCGGCTCCGTGGATCCTCAACAAGCCAAAAGACCTCCGTCTTGGAGACATTTAGGTGTAAACCAAAACGAGGGCCATCCAACCTAATCAAGTCCAACACCTTCCCCACCTCCAAAGTATCTCCCACAATGGTGCCATCATCTAAGTACCATGCCTGCAAAGTGAGGTCAAAAGTGTCCCGGATCTTGCAAACCAAGGGATGCAAAACCAACGCGAAAAGCAAAGGCCCCAACGGATCACCTGCTGAACACCCCGACAAGACCACAAGCGGTGCTCACCATAAAAAGGCGGGCCGGGCTGGAATAACAAAACTCCACCCAACGGAAAGAGCCGGCACCGACGTCGGACCTCCCGAAGCATGGTCGAACGGTCAACAAGGTTGAACGCATTCGAAATCAACCAACAACATGGAAAGCCCCACCTGTTCCCCCGAGCCTCAATGAGCCGATTCAAGGCATGCAAGATAGCCTCTCCTCCACCGGACACACCCACCCCGAATCAAGCCCATCAAAATAAGAAGATAAAGACGGGCCAACCATAGAAGCACCAACCTTAGAGACAAGCCGTCTCCCGGACCGTCACCGACAAAGAATAGGACGAACTCCACCACCCGGTTTAACGAGTGGTGTGAGAGGAGCGCTGGCAATGTACTCACCCAGAGGAAGAGGGCACCGACCCTCAAGAAAAAGATTAACCACCCTAGCAATAGAAGTGATCAAATCATCGGAGATAGCCACGAGCGCCACTCAAACGATCCATAAGGTGTCGAGCACGAAAACCATCCCTCCCACAAGAAGTACCACGAGGGAAGCTCCGAATCATATCCAAGACCACCGCGGAAGGGGCAACCAGAGGATGATGATCCCCAGACAGAGGAGGCAATGAAGGAGGCGGGGCGACAGGATGCTTCTCACGCAGGGCCACGAGAGTGGCATCGGAGTAGGGGGCGACCCCGCAGGAAGAAAGCACTCGTCGACGGCGATATAATGGCCATCTGATATCTTCCGCCGGCATTGGCGGAGGTTAAGGTCACTCAACTCGAGATCCTCATCCATAGAAAAAGAAGAAGGACCCTCATCAAAGCACTCCTGTAACAACTGCAAACCCCCCCCCAGGTGACCCCCAAGCAAGAATAGCCCTGGCAATACTCTCCTCCTGATGCTGACGCCGAATAGCAGACCGACACTCATGATTACTCCGAGGAGCGAAAGTCCTGAGCAAACAAAGAGGTAAAGCAAGCAA
Source organism: Silene latifolia (assembly GCF_048544455.1). NCBI lineage: Eukaryota > Viridiplantae > Streptophyta > Magnoliopsida > Caryophyllales > Caryophyllaceae > Silene > Silene latifolia. The sequence goes on along the minus strand of NC_133528.1, from coordinate 146,308,167 downwards.
ACGAACCCAGCGGGAGAGATCACTAGGGGCATCAAACACCGCATCCAAGGCCCCTTTCAAAGCCCGAGCAAACCCAAGACGACACTTAGGAGGAATAGATTTCACAGTGCGAAGGCCCAAAGACAACAAACGATCCAACGAAGATATAGACCACTGAACGAGCTCCACACTATCATCAGAAGAAACCGAAGTAGAAGGAGCCAAAGGTCTCGGAATACCATGAATATGGAAGGTGTAAATGCCATCAACACACTCCGGATGCTCCACAATATCACCCCGATTATGCCGACATCTAGCACCAAGAGTATGGGTCATAAAACACACCCCACACAACCAGAACCCCATCCGTCTCAAAGAACTCTCGGCATTGGAATAAACAGTCAAATTATTATTATTATTATTATTATTATTATTATTATTATTATTATTATTATTATTTTATAATAGGATGCGCGCAACTTTCATTAAAATAGAAATAAAAGTTTACATGAAATTGGCGGGGAGCCGAGAGACAATCTGGGCTCCCACACCCAGATTATTATTATTATTATTTTTTTTTTTTTTTTTTTATTTTTTTTTTGCAAGAAAGTTAAACTCATTTGTATTCGTCCATATAGGGGAAGAAAAGAAATGAGAAGGCATCTTACAAAAACACTAATGACCGAGGGAGCACTAAAGTTCCGTTAATCACAACACACAAATTAATTTGTAAAGTCTAACCACTGTCTAATCCGAGGGTGCTGGTTATCAGAAAGGCGGATTTTCAAAATACTTTGAAGCTTAGATGCGACCATCTCCGGCGTAGCTTGTATTTCTCCAAAAAGACGATTGTTTCTCTCCTCCCAGATGGCGTAGACCATACCCGCGACACTACAACCCGATAGTATATTCCTCCAACTGTTACATTTGTTTCCAGCATTAATTTTGTAGAGGTAATTTTTAATATCGATATCTGAGCTCGAGCCCGAAACCCCCAGCCAAGCTAACATGTTACGTCTAACCTGTTGAGAGAAGGAGCATCTGAAAAACAAATGTCGATGCGACTCTTGAGCAACCATACAAAGGCAACATCTATTGACGAGCATAAGACCCCGCCTGTTGATATTGTCAACAGTAGCAAGCTGGTGCTGCACAGCTTGGATAACGCAAATGCGATGTTTTGGAAGGATGCTGTCAGACCAAAGGGGGATAGTCCATCTGAGCTTAGGTCTGCATTGTCGGAAGAGGCTATAAGCCCGACCCACCATGAACTTGCCGTGGGAAACGCACGAATTGAGCATAGAAAAAGCAGCGTTCTTGGAGCCAGCTAGCTCAAGGAGTGCGTCCTTGACTTTAATAATATCCCTCCAACTCTCACCATGACAAGTGAGAGCGTGACCTTCCCAGATAGACTTGCCTTTAAAGTTATAGGTGCGACTCCAAGAATCCCAAAGACAATCACGGTGCGTGGTAAGCTGCCATACCCATTTACTGAGGAGAGCTTTATTCCAGCTAAGAAGCTCTTTGACGTTGAAGCCGCCTTCGCCCCAAGGCGCACAAATAGAGTTCCAGCTCTTGTAGCTCATCTTTCTCTGACCCGCAATTATGCCCCAGAAAAAATCCTTGCATAATTTATTAACCATTCTAGTAACATAAAGGGGGAGAAGAAGAGCAGAACACCAAAAATTTTCAAGACCAAAGACCACAGCATTAATAAGTTGTAACTTCCTCGCGTAAGACAAAAAATTACAAGACCAATGTTGAATTGCGCCTTGGATTTTATCAATCATCAGGTTGTACATTGTGGGAGAGAGTCTACCAGGATTCATTGTGATGCCAAGGTAGCGGAAAGGAAAGAAATCCTCAGAAAAACCCGTGATGCTCCGAATTTGATTTTTAGTGTCGGTATGAACTCCGCCAAAAAAATGCTTGTTTTGGTTGGGCTTGCGTGGAGTCCAGAAATGTTAGCAAAAACCCGAAGGCATTGGGCCGCAGCTTCAGAAGAGGGGACATCACCTCTAACGAAAATCATGAGGTCGTCAGCAAAGATCAAGTGGTTGAGGTTCAGTTTTGCACATTTCGGGTGATAGGAAACCTGGTGCTGAAGGTGAATACGTCTTAAGTATCTAGAGAGCATCTCCATTCCAAGGACAAAAATGTAGGGTGAAATGGGGTCACCTTGTCGGACGCCGGCTTTCCCGGGGAAGAAACCACTAGTAGTGCCATTAATTTTCAAAGAATACCACGTGGAAGAGATACAGCCCATGACCCAAACGATAAACCTATCCGGAAATTTCAGGCCCTTGAGCATTGAAGAGATGAATTTCCATTGGATAGTATCGAAAGCTTTGCGGATATCGACCTTAATAAGGCATCTTGGGGAAGTGGCTCCCTGATTGTAATTCTTGATCAAATTTTGGGTCATCATAATGTTTTCAAAAATATTTCGCCCCTTTATAAAAGCAGCCTGTTCATTGCCAATGAGGTCAGGGAGCATATGCTTGAGGCGGCGGGCAAGGATTTTACTTATCGTCTTGTAAACAACCGAGCAGCAAGAAATTGGTCGAAAGTCAAGAACCGTGGAGGGCACGGTTTTCTTGGGAATCAGAGCAATGAGGGTAGTGTTTACCTTCCTCATCATCTTGCCTTTTCTAAAGAACTCCTCAACGGCGCAACAAAAAAGGTCGCCAATGAGATGCCACTCATTCTTAAAGAAAGCAGAAGAGAACCCGTCTTGTCCAGGACTCTTAGTGGAGCCAATGCTGAACAACGCCATTTTAATCTCTTCCCGGGTAACCGGCCGAGATAGATGGTCCCTAGCATCATCAGAAACAACGGGGGCCTCCTGGAAGATAAAATCCTCTAAGGGGGCGACATTAGAAGTAGTGCCAAGGAGGTGAGAGTAGTAATCCACAAAAGCATTGTTAACTTCACCAATCCCGTCTCTCCTAATTCCATCTTTATCAATGATGGAACCAATAGTACTTTGATGTTTGCGGGCGGCAATTTTAGCAAAAAAGAAAGCAGAGGAGCAATCACCAGCTTTGATATTTGAGACCTTTGCACGTTGAAAAAGGAAGTCGTTTTCAGCCTTGCAAAGGTCTTTGTATTGAGCAGTAAGAAGTCTTTCATGAGCAATGAGAGTAGGGGAGAATAAGTCATCTTGGAGGAGTTTTTGACAATTTTCCAATTCCCTTTGAGAACCATTAATTTTGGTCTTGATAGCAGAATAGCTTCTTTTATGAAGAGAAGAGAGAGCCTTCTTGACGGCCTTGAGTTTGAAGAACAATGGAAAGTGGGGGTGCCATAGCGGGGAGTATTCCATGCTGCGCAAAGAACTGGTTCGTGTAGTCCGGATTATTGATCCACGTGTTGAGAAAGTGAAGGATCTAGTAATCCTCAGCCCACCTGCGAACCACCATCAAGGGGGAGTGGTCGAGATACCAGGGGGCGGGATTTCACAAAAGAAGCGAGTGAATGGAAGTCCAAGTCGGGCTGATTAAGGTTCGATCGAGTCTAGCCCAAGTTCTAGTGAGGGGTCTGCTTGTTTGTCCAAGTGAACTCAGACCCTATGCTATGCATATCATCTAAAGCGCACCTAGCCAAGCAAGCGTTAAAATCCATAATATCATGGATGGAAGGGGGGTTGGGGCCTTGACGCTCATTGATGTCTCTAACAACATTGAAGTCCCCCATCACAATCCAGGGAGAAGCAAAAAGGGATATGGTATGAAGTTTCTCCCAGAGCCTTTTTCTGTCGTGACCATCATTCATACCATAGACAAAAGTAGTAGCAAAGCTGAGATTAGAAGCCTTAGAAGTGACGTCGCAGTGGATGAGTTGCTCATGAACAATGACATTTTTAACAACCACAGAGGAGGGATTATAAAATAACCAGATTCTGCCACGAATCTTGTTACTAATAATTTCATAGTTAGGAAATTTCTTCATAATAGAGATTTCCTTGTGGTCCTTCACATGAGTTTCAAGTAAACCAAAAATATCCACTCTATGAAGTAGCAAAAACTTTCTTATCTCAGCGTGCTTGAGCCTATCATTGAAGCCTCTAATGTTCCAGGACGCTATCTTCATTTATATCAGGGGGTAGCGGATCTACATTCTCCACCAATCCTAAGGCATCATCATCAAGTTCTCCAAAGGTATTTTCCTGTTCAGTGAGCAGGGAAAAAGCTATTCGTGACAAGAACAGGAGCCTCATTTTCCTTCAAGGGAGAGGTTCCATGAGGGGCCTGACGTTGCCTAGGGCTCTTAACAGGAGTATTATTATTATTATTATTATTATTATTATTATTATTATTATTATTATTATTATTATTATTATTATTATTATTATTATTATTATTATTATTATTATTATTATTATTATCATCATCATCATTATTATCATCATCATTATTATCATCATCATCATTATTATCATCATTATTATCATCATTATTATTATTATTATTATTATCATTATTATTATTATTATTATTATTATTATTATTAATTATTAATTATTATTATTATCATCATCATTATTATCATCATCATTATTATCATCATTATTATTATCATCATTATTATCATCATTATCATCATTATTATTATCATTATTATTATTATTATTATTATTATTATTATTATTATTATTATTATTATTATTATTATTATTATTATTATTATTATTATTATTATTATTATTATTATGGGACGCACGCAGGTTTTATAGATAGAAAAATAAAAGTTTACATGAAATTGGTGGAGAGCCGATAGACAATCTGGACCCCTACACCCTTAGCAACAACAAAGCTAAGTCTAGTAAAAATATAAGCAGCCACCCGAGCCCCCGCATCCTGAGATACCGAGAATTTCTGGATCCGCTTGAACAAGGCAGCAGCATCCGAACCGAGCTCCCCAAGTGAAGAGAAAGAGAAGGGAAGAAAACTATAACCAGCTGCCGCGCACAAATCCCCGTACTTAGCACACTTACGCTGAGCAGCATCAGCGACAACCCGGTCGGGCACAAAATCCATTATCCCAGTCTGCGTTAAAGGAGAAGACCCTGTTAAGTAAACGCACACATCACGCCCTCTGTCCCAAGAACAAAGTAGCAAATCCGTAGGACGAAGAGAGCCACCATGTCCGTCAACCAAACCGATATCAACCCCCTTTCCCGCAGAAATACCAGATCTATAACAGATGTCGAATAGAGTGTCACGGACGAGGTTGTGCCGATGCTTAACTCCCACAGCACCAGTACAAGAAACAGCGTGGTCCCCGTAAACATCATCAGCAAAAACCCGAGAGTAAGCAGGACAAGGCCAAGATACCGTGAATAACGGAACACCCAGTCGATATCCAAGCACACTACGGTAAGTCCTCCCGTACATAGTCTGACCCAAACCCAGAGATAGGGACCGCACGCAACCAATCAGAGGAGTGGGCACCCTGCTGAGACTTCCACAACGCAAGTTGACGCGGTGTCAAAGAGAAAACAGATTCTGAAGCAGCAGCAGCCATCGCGAAATATATATCTGCCAATTTATTCATAAGTTTGGGGGCAGCAATTTTACTAGGGTCACGTAAGATAGCAGAACCTATAGTCTCAGAAAATACTCGCAAGGCATCGTCGAAAGTAGGACCAACATCTACAATGTTAGAAGGTCGTAGGAGCTTAGCCCGCAAATCTGCAGACTGCAAACAGGACGCTAGAAAAGCATAGTGTAAAACATCTCCCGCCGCATATACACCAAGTCCACCAAGATGAAAGGAATGTAGCAAGGCGCCACTGCCAATCCCCAAACTCAGGTCCGGACGCGGTGACAATACGTTCCAAGCTGGAACGAAGGACGGCATCGAAAGGAAGATGGACCGAACCAAAAACACGGGGGGAGCAAGTACGAAGAGAGAAATAGAGCTTAGAAATACCAGTACAAGCTCTAAGCAGAAAGAACTCACATTGTGGGTCCTCAATCCTCGCGACCAAGTCCATAAGCTCAATAGACTTAGTCACTCTCTTCGCCACAATCTCACTGCGAAAAATAGGACAAGTACTGACAGGTCCACCCAAAACAGAGACACCACGCAAGGGCCGAGCAATAGAAAAGGGGAAAACCCCGGGAAGTCGACTCCGAGGATCCTCAACGGGCCAAAAGACCTCAGTCTTGGCGACATCAAGATGCAGTCCAAAACGAGGGTCATCCGCCATAATCAAATCCAAAACCCTCCCCACCTCCAAAGTGTCCCCAACAATAGTGCCATCATCCAAGTACCACGCCTTCATAATAAGGTCAAAAGAGTCCCGGATTTTGCACACTAAGGGATGCAAAACCAAAGCGAAAAGCAAAGGGCCTAAAGGATCACCCTGTTGGACACCCTAACAAGACCACAAGCAATGCTCCCCATAAAAAAGACGGGCAGGGCTGGAGTAACAAAACTCCACCTAACGGGAAAGAACCGGGCAACGACAGCGGACTTCCTGAAGCATGGTTTCACGATCGACAAGGTTGAAAGCATTCTGGAAATCAACCAGCAACATAGAAAGTCCCACCTCAGCACCACGGGCCTCAATGAGCCGATTCAAGGCATGCAAGATAGTCTCTTCTCCACCGGACACACCCACCCCAAACTGAAGACCAGCAAAATAAGAAGACAAAGAAGAACCAGCCAAAAAAGTACCGTTCTTAGAGATACGCCGTCTCCAGATAGTGCCAATAGCAATAGGACGAACACCACCACCCGGTTTAACAAGCGGCGTGAGCGGGGCGCTGGCAATGCGCTCACCAAGAGCTAGAGGACACCGGCCCTCCAGAAAAAGAATAACCACCCTAGAAATAGAAGTGATCAAATCATCAGAGATAGCCACAACTGCGCAACTCAAACAGTCCATAAGGTGCTAGGCACGAAACCCATCCCTCCCACAAGAAGTACCACATGGGAAACTTCGAATCAATCCAGAATCATTGTCGAAGAGGCAACCAGAGGATGATGATCCACAGGCAAAGGAGGCAATGAAGGAGGTGGGGCGGCAGGATGCTTCTCTCGCAAAGCCACAAGAGTGGCATCAGAGTAAGGAGCGACCCCAGAGGAAGAAAGCACCCGAACAGCAGCTGTATAGTGACCATCACAAATCTTCCGCCGACATTGACGGAGATTAAGCTCACTCAATTCAAGATCCTCCTCCACATGAAACAAAGAAGGACTCTCATCCAAACACTCCCGCAACAGCTGCAAACCACCCACAGGTACCCCCCCCCCCAAGCGAGGATAGCCCTGATAATACTCTCCTCCTGACGCTGGCACCTAATAACGGTCCTACACTCAAGATTACTCCGAGGGGCGAAGGTCTTAAGCAGACAAAGAGGCAACACAAGCAGACGAATCCAGCAGGAGAGGTCACCAGGGGAACTAGCCACATCATTCAAGACCCCCTTCAAATCCCGAGCAAACCCAAGACAACACTTAGGAGGTATAGATTTCACGGTGCGAAGGCCCAAAGATAACAAACGATCAAGCGAAGATATATACCACTGAACAAGCTCAACACCATCAACAGACGAAATAACCGATGGAGAAGGAGCCGGAGGTCTTGGGATACCATAAATAATAAAGTTATAGAGGTGATCAACACACTCCGGAGGGGCCACAATATCACCCCGACTATGCCGACATCTAGCGCGATGGGTACGGGTTTTAAAGCACACCCCACACAACCAGAGCCTCATCCACTTCAAAGTACTCTCGGCATTAGAGAAAACAGTCAGACTATCAGCAAGAGTCTGACGCGTAACTCCCAAAGCATCATCATGACAATGTCGGTCCTGAAAATGCTTCTGCCATGCGGCCTTAGTAAGGCCCTTAACAAAACCATCCGGACACGCATGAAGACTCGAAAAAGGATAATGAAAGCGCGCTAAATCAGGCATGAAAGGGGAAGAAAAACCCGCCTCCAACCTGCACGAAAAATATAGCCACCAAAGAAAACCACCAGGACGAACACCACCACACCGGTACACTCACAAGCAGCTAGAGGCTCAAAGAAGATAAAGCAATCAAAAAAGAAAGCAAAACAAGCCACTGCGAAACACCACGACCAGCCCAACAAGCCAACACGCAACACCCACCACAACAACAACCCACTCATAGCAGTGGCGGCAGTCAGCAGGGCAGCGGTCGAACACAGGGGACAGTAGACCACCAGTGACCGACAACCAGCCTCAAAGAAAGAAAAAAAATAAGCAGCAACAAGCCAACCCGCAACACCCACCACAACAACAACTCACTAACGGTAGAGGCGGCAGCCAGCAGGGCAGCGGTCGGACACAGGGGACACCAGACCACCAGTCACTACAAAAAAAAACGTTTCGATGCGACGAACACATTGCGACGGAATATTAATCCGTAGCAAATTTAAACCTGCGACGGACCTCATACTGTGCGACGGACTTGCGACGGATTTTCCGTTGCAGCCTATTTTCCCAGACCGCCAAATTTTCTGACATGGCGGGAAGGTCTGCGTCGGAATTTTCGTCGCTATATCAAAATAATAATAAATTCTGCGACGGAAATTCCGTCGCTGCATTAAAATAATATTTTTCCTGCGACGGAATTTCCGTCGCAGACATTTTTTAGTGTCCACCTGTACACCTATTAACACGCTGGAAAAATAATATTATTTTATTCCTGCGATGGAAATACCGTCGCAGGATTTATTATTATTTTATTTTTGCGACGGAAAGTCCGTCGCAGGCTTTCTTTATACGAGCAGCAGCGGAATCCTTCTCCTTCGTTATCACTCTTCAATTATTTACCCCAAAATTCCCAAAAACCCGTCTCCCTCAATCCCACCACCACCACTCCTACCACCACCCTACTCCCCAAATCACTCCTCCTATTTCTCCTTTCCCTTTTCCCCTTTCTTCTTCTTCTTTCCCCTTTCTTCTCCTTTCCCCTTTCCCTTTTTTTTTCTGCCGCCGCCTTCTGCCTACCGCCGCCGCTCCCTCCCCTTGTCTCCTTCTCTTAATTAATATAAGGTTTATTTAATTTATTTTACTATTTTGATTAATTAGGGTTTATGGTTATTGTTTTGATTAATTATGATTAGTTTAGGATGCTTAGTATTATTAGGATTGTTTAGTTTAGTTAAAAGCCAATTTAGGATGTTTAGTATTATTAGGATTGTTTAGTTTAGTTGAAAGCCAATTTAGGATGTTTAGTATTATTAGGATAGTGAAATTTAGTTAGAAGCCAATTTAGGATGTTTAAATCAATTTTATAATACTTAGTTTAATTAAGTTTAGGATTGTTAAAATAAATTAGTTTAATGAGGATTTTTTGTACCCTAATTTAAGTGATGATGATGATGATGATGATGATGATGATGATGATGACGACGACTAGGATTTATATTAGTTGTAGATGTTTTGTACCCTTTCTTTCAATCTTATTACTTTGTTGGTACTATTAGTTGTAGATGTCGTATGGCTTAATTTAATGAAATCTAGTTTGTTTTCATTCAATCTTACTTTTTATTCAATCTTATTTTTTTACTTTGTTGCTATTATTTGATTACTTACTTTGCCAATTTCTTATTTTGTTGCTATTATTTGATTATTTGATTTCTTACTCTGCCAATTTCTTATTTTGTTGCTATTATTTGATTATTTGATTTCTTACTTTGCCAATTTCTTATTTGGTTGCTATTATTTGATTATTTGATTTCTTACTTTGCCAATTTCTTATTTTGCCAATTTCTTACTTTGTTGCTATTATTTAATATTTTATTTTGTTGCTATTATTTGATTTCTAACAATGTTGAAGAATTTAGTTGGTTTCTATGGCGTCGAGGAGACGAAGACATGGTAGTAATAGTAATGCAGGAAACCAAGGACATGAAAACGAGAATGAAGAAATACCAGCAGGTCATCAACAAGAACAACAAAATGTGTCAGTTGACAAAATTCCTCTCGATTCTCTTGAGCAAGATGGCGTTTGGTAAGTATGTTATTTTTTCGTAATTAATTATTTTTATAACGATTTATATATATATATATATATATATATATATATATATATATATATATATATATATATATATTATATTGTCATTCTTTTTTTCGGTTCGGTGATGAAAAAGTTGTGAACTTGATATCGAATACTATTGGATGCAACTACAAAGAACATGCTCCTAATTGGAAATCGGCGTCATCTACTCTAAAGAAGGATTGGTGGAATTGGTTTGAGGTATTAGCAATTGTCATTTAATTTAATATTAGGTATTTTATTCATTTATTTTATATTTATTTACAATGAAGTTTATTTTCTAACTTTATTGTTTATTGAACAAAGGGCGTGTTAGTTACGATCCCCGCGACAAGGCAAGGGTTAAGAAGGCTTGGGAAGATGCCATGAAGACCCGTTTACGGCAAATGATTTATCGAGCTTATCATAAGGAAGAGCATGAAAAGCCGGATTGGATTAGTGTTGAGTTGCACCGTCAATTGAAGAATAGACCACTTGAAGATCCTAGTTTCGCGGGAAGATCGGAGCAGAATTCGGCCAACCGTAGGTCGGGAAGTGACGAGAAAGGGAAGGCGTTAGGTACTCACCTAATGGGTCGAAAAAACACATTGCAATATATGGACTCAATGGTAATTTCGTCACTTCCTTTTTTAATTTATTACCTTTTTTTTCTTTAACTTTATTTAAAGTTAGTAATTATATTTAACAAGTATCAAAATTGTAGATTGATAAAGATGGGAAAGGAGATATTCCGTCCGCTTTGCAGTTGTTGGAGAAGACAAAGAAGCATAGCACAAAAGGATGGTTATCCAAAAAAAACTGGTCAACTCTTCGTAAGTTACTATAATTATTTAATTTTTAACTCATTTTTTCAATCATGATTATTTAGTAGATGGTATCTAATCTTTCGTTTTTTTATTGATATAGGGTAAAATCATCTCAAAGAAAACTGAGCTTTAGAGTCAAGGGGTCGAGAACATCGATGATAATGAGATTTATATTGAAGAACATGGAGGATTTGATAAGAAAGGTAGAGTACTTGGCGCGGGAAATGCAGCACCACAAATTTGGGAGCACCACCGCCGCTCGACTGGTAACCTCTTTTCTACTCCTCATACTCCGGGTTTTGTTGGTAGAGTCGCAAAAGAGAATGCCCGACTTAAGCAAGTCGAGGCCGAACAATCTCAAAGGATTGCGGCAATAGAGGAGTTCTTGAGCCAACAAGGTTTTACCACTCAAACTTATAACCCTGGAGGTGTATCTCAAGCTAGAAATGACTTTGATGATGATGGTGGCGACAATGCTAGGCCTACTCCTACTCCCGTGTATTGATTTGTAGTTGTTAGTTGATTAGCAGTTATCACTCCTACCCCGTAGTTTATGGACTTATTTAGCTTTCTTTGTTGAACAATTATTGTACTAAACGGTTGTAAACCTTTTATTTTAAGTTAATGCGAAGACGTTGTTTGGAAAATCTCGTTTTGAACAAGTTGTGAATTTGTCAATTGCTGGATTTTCTGTATGTTTGTAGGAAACCGGGAGTATATGTAATTGCTTTCAAAGCAATGGGGGAGCTGGAAAAGCGTTGTAAACCCCCTGGTTAATTCTGCCCTGCGACGGATTTTCCGTCGCAAATGTTGACTTTCTGGTTGACTTTGGGGACACGTGGCCTTTATGAACAGTAGTCTGCGACGGATTTTCCGTCGCAAATATTGACTTTCTGGTTGACTAATGTGCCTACGTGGCCGAGATGAACAATGAAATCTGCGACAATTTCCGTCGCAAATATTGACTTTCTGGTTGACCATTGTGTCTACGTGGCCTCCCATGAACAGTGAACTGCGACGGAATTTCCGTCGCAATACCATCTTTTGCGACGGGTTACTGCGACGCTTTGATCCGTCGCAGATTTTCCTGTGCAATGGAATTCCCATCGCAAAACTAAATTTTGCGACGAAATAAAGCAACGGATTTATTCCGTCGCAAGTTCTGTATTTGCGATGGGATTGGCATATTTGCGACGGAGTTTTCCGTCGCTATGGAACCTTTTCTTTGTAGTGAGTGACCGACAACCAGCCGCAAAGAAAGAAAAAAAAAAAGCAGCAGCAACAAGCCAACCCGCAACACCCACCGCAGCAACAACTCACTCATGGCAGAGGCGGCAGCCAGCAGGGCAGCGGTCGGACACAAGGGACACCAGACCACCAGTGACCGACAACCAACCGCAAAGAAAAAAGAAGCAGCAAGTAAAAAAAAACCCTAATCGCGATGAAAACAAAAAAGGAGAAAAAACACACTGACAGCAAGAACAGCAAGGCAGTAACGTCAGCCACCACAGCAAAGGTCGTCGACTTGAGGTCTGAAGGCCAAAGGGTGGTGGCGCAGGGGAATACCGACGCAGGCAGACGGCAATGACCCTGCAATGGACGAAACCCCTCGCAAAAACCCCTACAGCAGCGCCCACCGTAAAAACCAACAAACGACCACCCCTGACCGGCGACGTGAGGTCTAAAGGTCGACGTGAATGGTGGTTGGCGACGTACGGCGGCAGGTTGACGTGGTGCAGACCAAACCGCCTATTATTATTATTATTATTATTATTATTATTATTATTATTATTATTATTATTATTATTATTATTATTATTATTATTATTATTATTATCATCATCATCATTATTGTTATCATTATCATCATTATTATTATCATTTTCATTTTCATTTTCATTATTTTTATTATTATTATTATTATTATTATTATCATTTTTATTATTATTATTATTATTATTATTATTATTATTATTATTATTATTATTATCATTATACAAAAACTCAAAAAGTCATTAAGTATGATGTAGTACATCTGATGTACAATCCTTTTTCTCGAAATGGAATGTATAAGGTTTGCTTAATTACTAATAATTTTTTTTTTTACAAAATCTACTTTATACAAGAGTGGTTTAAGATATTATCGTATGTAATTAAATATGACATATAGATTATGGTAGATAGTTTGGCTTGCCTTTTAAGTAGATTTATAGATTATAGATTTTTTATTTAGTTTATAGAGATATAGATTTTTCTCAATATTATGAAGTCTAATATAGACATAA